>NC_138552.1:124975627-125575627 GCF_964273705.1 Natrix helvetica
TTTGTAAGGATATTTCCATTTAGAGAAGAGATATTCCTCCACTTATTTCCTCCATTTATTTTGTTCTTAGTATTTAATTCCTTCAACATTCTGCAAATTATTTTGTTAATCATGAATGTAACAGTTTGTTCTTTTAATCTTTTGTTGTCATCACTCTTCTTTCATTCTGTTTTCTGATGTGCTATTATAAGGTTCCCTGTTTTGTTTGCATTTCCAAAATGATTTTGTTTGACATGTTTTAATGTTCTTTTTGAAATCAAGTGGCCATGTCACAGAGGAAATCTGCATTTCTTTGATAGTGAGAACCTTAGAGATCCAGCACATATGAATTCTTGAGTACACTTGGTATCTTGCGGAAAGAAATAATCTCTTGCTGTTGTATTTTCAACCTCTATCAGATTTTCTGATATTCTCCAATATTCTCCTCTATTGGGTTTTCAATCTTCTATCATTGGTCAAATATCAATATCATGAAAAAACTTTGGTGAATTTTTTTCTTCTTCTAGAGATGATGTGACTAAGGTCAGGTATAGCATTTTATCCATATTTTCTATGAAAACTTCCTTCTCTGCAATTTCTTATTAACGTCTCAAAGAAGCTTCCATATAATTGTTCCTAATCTATATTTGGAGCATACTTGGATATCAGTGTTAAAATCTTGCCTTCTTTTCTTAATTTCAAAATTAATGTTCTTCCTTCTTTATCTTCTAATTGTTCTAGGTAGTACTTCCCAGGAAGGTGGTTTGCTGTAAATTAATATTCCATTTTTCTTCTTTTCCCCCAATGCTGGATGTTCCTGACCTAGTTTTCTATGTTTCCGCAAATTGACAAGGATTTCTTTTCTTCCGGATTAACATTCTCAGGCATAAATGTTTTGAGTTTATTAAAACTCATTTTCCTTTGTGATGTAAGTTTAGTTTATTTACCTTCTATGAGATCAAAGTTGCATTGTCTGGGTTTTTTGGGGGGTGGAACCAACCTCCATACACTGAGGACCTGCATATTGCACTGCTCAGAGAGAGGGCTGAGATAATATCTATAGATCCCTCACATTCTGCACATAAACTGTTTCAACTCCTCCCCTCAGGATGCCACTATAGGACATTGCATGGCAAAACAACTAGACAGACAGATTTTTTTCCCTCGTGGCAACACTCTGCTTAATATCTAATTACCATAGTACTGTCTTATGTCTAAGGATATTTATCTATGTAGTATAGCTGCATTATTATTATTATTATTATTATTATTATTATTATTATTATTATTATTATTATTATTATTATTATTATTATTATTATTATTATTGCATCAACAGAATTGTATCACAGCGGCCAGTTGTTTTGCCGGATTTGGCATTGATTACTAGTTGGGCCCCACCCAGGGGCCTAGGACGTCGTAACGTATTTTCGTAATATGTGTGCGGATCCAAACAGTGCGGCCTTTTGCATTTGACTGATGGTGATTTTGTCAATTTTTAACTGTTTTAAATGTAATTCCAGTGCTTTTGGAATAGCACCCAGTGTGCCGATTACCACTGGAATTACCACTGCTGGTTTGTGCCATAATCGTTGAATTTCAATTTTTAAGTCCTGGTATTTTGCGATTTTTTCATATTCCTTCTCTGCGACCCTGCTATCACCTGGTATTGCGATGTCTATGATTGTAACCTTATTTTTCTCAACCAGTGTGATGTCTGGTGTATTATGCGCCAGTATTTTATCCGTTTGTATGCGAAAATCCCATAAGATCTTGACCATCTGACCCTCGACGACTTTTTCAGGCTTATGTGCCCACCAGTTTGTTGCTGTTTTAATGTTATAATTTTTGCACAAATTCCAGTGAATCATTTGTGCCACTGAATTGTGCCGCATTTTATAGTCAGTCTGCGTGATTTTTTTACAGCAGCTGAGTATGTGGTCAACAGTTTCATCAGCCTCTTTGCAAAGTCTACATTTGGCATCATCAGAGGATTTTTCGATTTTGGTCTTAATGGCATTTGTGCGGATAGCTTGTTCTTGCGCAGCCAGGATTAGTGACTCTGTTTCTTTCTTTAATGTACCTGCTGTTAACCATAACCAAGTTTTTTCACTGTCCACTTTATCTTTTATTTTTTCCAGAAATTGGCCATGCAATGCTTTCTTCTGCCAACTCTCCATTCTTAATTTTATCACATCTTTTTTGTATTCTTGTTTCGTCTGTTGGGCCTTCAATAGATTTTTTGTTCTTTACTTCGATTAATAGATGTTCTTGACTTTCTTTTAAATAATCAGCCAGTGCATGTTTTTCTTCTTCAAGTATTTGCTTCACTTGTAATAATCCTCTGCCACCTGATTTCCGGGGTAGGTATAGTCTATCAATATCACCACGTGGATGTAAACTGTAGTGCATTGTCATTAGTTTCCTGGTTTTTCGGTCTAAAATGTCCAAATCAGCTTGTGTCCAGTTAACTATACCAGCTGTGTATCTTATAACTGGTATTGCCCAGGTGTTTATGGCCTTGATTGTATTTCCACCATTCAATTTAGATTTCAAAATTTTCCTAACTCTGTTGGTGTACTCTCCCCTAACAATAGTTTTTACTTCTCCATGCTTGATGTTATCCAACTGCAGAATGCCTAAGTATTTGTAAGCTTCATTTTCATTGCATTTAATTAGTTGGCCATTGGACATTTCAATTCCCTCATATGTAGTGATTTTGCCCCTTTTTTGCCCCTTTTTATACAGTGATACAGTGGCACATTTTTCCATGCCAAACTGCATTGAAATATCGGTGCTGAATACTCGGACTGTGTTTGTCAATGATTGGATTTCTATTTCTGACTTTCCATAGAGTTTCAAATCATCCATATATAATAAATGCGAATTTTTTTCGGCTTCTTTGGCTGTTTGGTAGCCTAATTTTTTTTTTTAACATTACTGATAGTGGGATCATCACGATGATGAAGAGAAGAGGTGAAAGTGAATCACCCTGGAAAATTCCTTGCTTGATATTAACCATTCTGTAGTTCTCATTCCCTACTGCCAACTCGGTTCTCCATTGTTTCATCGCCTTTTCAGTAAAGGATGTAATATTTTTGCTAATGCCAGTTGTTTCTAAGCATTTTATGATCCAACTATGTGGCAATGAGTCGAATGCCTTTTTGTAATCAATCCAGACCATATTCAAGTTCGTTTTTCTGTTCTTACAATTTTCTAATATCATTTTATCAATTAGGAGCTGATCTTTTGTGCCCCTTCTTTTGTTACCTTTTTGCTCTACTGGCAAGATGTTGTTTGTTTCCAAATAATCCATAATGTTATCTGCAATAATGCCTGTGAGTAATTTGAAGGTTGTTGGCAAGCATGTTATTGATCTGTAGTTTTCAGGTATTGTTCCTTTAATTGCATCTTTCTGAATCAAGTATGTTTTTCCAGTTGTCAACCATTCATCAATTTGGCCATTTTGTAAAAATCTCATTCAGTTGCCTGGCCAATATTGCATGTAAACTGGTCAGATATTTGAGCCTGAAACCATGTAATTGGTCATTTCCAAGTGATGTCCAATTCTTTACTTTTTTTACTTGATTTTTGACCATCTCAGTTGTTATTTCTAATACTTGCATTTGTTTGTTACCAATGCTTTCCTCAAAGTCATGTATCCACTTTGCTTCCTTATTGTAGTCCTTTGCATTTTCCCACAATTCTCTCAAGAATTCAGCTGTGGCCTGCTTTTCTGGCTTTTCACTTTTGGTGTCACCATTCACATTAAGACTTTGATAAAAATGCCGTTGGTTGGATCGAAATTGTTGATCTTGTTTGTATTGGATGATTTGTGCCTCATATCTCTCAATTTTTCTAGCTGTTGCTGTTATCTGCTGTTTTACAATCTCTACAGCTTCATTGATGTTTCTTGTATCCAATCTATATCTTCTGATTAGCTGATCTATGATTTTGCTGTTTTTAAGCCATTGCTCATGTATGTTCTTTAAGTTGCTAGCATCTGCCCTTAATTTTTTAACTTTTTGTTCTAATCAGATTTTCCACTTTGGCTTTGATGCTTTTTCAATTGTGTGATTAGATGCTTTGATTTTAATGCCTAGTTCATTAGTGACTTTTACAGCTGCACTGTACATTAACTGATTTGTTTCCAAGATGGTTCCCGATTCAATTGTTGAAAGCATTGCATTAACCATTTTCATGATAGGACCCAAAATTTTCTTAGGGACAATTTTTAATGATGGTAAACATTGCCTTTCCTCCCTAGCCAGAAAATGCTCCATGATCTTGTCCTTCAGTTCTTTTTGTTTTTGAGTTGGTTCACCAGTTGGTTCAATGGTAACTGGTTCTGGCAGTAGTATTGTTATTTCCTCTCCGGCAGCTTCCTCTGGGAGTTCTACTACGATTTCTTTAGTTGTGTCTTGAGTATCAGTTATTTCCTCTTGTGATGTTTTTTTTTTTTTTTTTGCAATTTGCCTGAATTTCCTCAAGTTCAACTTCGCTAAACACTTTATATCGTATAATAAATCGCCTTTGATCTGCTAGTCGTTGTTCACTAACATTTGAATCTGGATATTGTTGGTTCCATGAATCATACATTCGCTTTAAATAGCCTCTTTTTTTGGCTCTGAGTTGTAATAACAGGCCATTATGGCACGATTTTCATCTGCACTATATCTTTGTCATTTTGTTGGCTGGTCCACTTGTAGCCCACTTGTTGATGGATGCCCAGGGACCTCAACATCGGCTGCGGCCCTTGTTAACCCCGCGACGACCAATACGGTATAAAATTTTTATTTGTTTCTTTCACCATGTTGTATGGGTTGGCGAGTTTTTATGGGGCGAGGTTGCCAACCTGACCCCAAGCCTCCTCCTTTTGGATTCAAAATCACATCTTGGCCAATAAAGCTATTCTGTTCTGTTCTGTTCTGTTCCGTTCCGTTCCCTTCCCTTCCCTTCCTTTCCTTTCCTTTCCTTTCCTTTCCTTTCCTTTCCTTTCTTATTCTTATTTGAAAGGCAACTTAATTCTTGACTCATCACTTTGCCTTCATTCATGTAGATGCCAAATGCCAACCATTCTTTTTCAGTCATTTTTAATTTTTATTGCAAGCCAATATTATGAAAGTGCTTATGCTGAATTTCTGGGTACTTCATCATTAGGAGTATGGCCCAGCGCAGAGTGCTTGCCGTTGTGTCGGTACCAGCATCAAATAAATCATCTACAAGACCTATAAGATTTTCATTATGGAAATATCCACCATGTGTCATCTTCATATTCTCCTGAAGTGTATAAAGAAAATATTTGTAAGGAAACTCTCCCTATCCAAGTAACGCATATTCCTGAAATCTCAGTTGACACTTTATGTGTGGGTAGTAGCCTGAGAAGTTATAGCTGTTCCAACACTACTGGATTTCTAGAAGGAAAACTCTAAAATCAAACAGTTGCACAGAAAGAGAAATGATTGGCACAAAGGAATCACCCACTCCTAACCGCACTTGGACCCACTCCTCCAGAAAGTGATCAATATTTATGACATTTTTAATGGAGAGAGAAATCAATCTGGGTGAAGTTTTAAGTAGCTGCAGATTCTGAAATGAAGTAATGAAGAGCAAATGATTAAAATTGCTTTAGAAATTTGTTTCCTTCCATATTTTCAAAACAAGGGTCTTAGCAAGTAATTTATATGGAAGCATATTTTTATATATATATATATATATATATATATATATATATATATATATATATATATATATATATATATATATATATATATATATATATATATATATATATATATATATATATATATATATATATATATATATATATATATATATATATATTTAAAAAATAAATAATTATGGATACTTATAACATATACTGTTACCTGTTTTTGCCGAACAAGAAATGATTCAATAAAATTTCTCTGGTCATTTTCATCAAGGTCTTGGAGATATTCTATGAAAGTAGTCTTTATGAAATCATGGAGCTCTTTTTCATTCTTCATTATTATTTTTTGAGCACCCAAAAGAAACCCCAATTTGGGAGACAAATTATATAGCTAAAAGAATGATAAAGGAAAACACATATTATGGAAGTTGAATATTTTGAATTTTTCAGGTGGAAATCTCAATTTTTTTTATCAAAACAATGATATGAGAAGCAACATGCTTTGCTTTTCAACAAAGTTGAAACACACATTCTGTTGCCTGTTTTTCATGGCATTTTTTTTTGCCAAATATGAAATTAGATTACCAACATTGCAGGGCTTCCCACAAGCTGAATATTTTCCTTAATTACCTTCATAAGATGTAAAAATGTGGCATCTTCATATTCATAGCATTTCTCAAACAGGATAGAAATTATGATGTTGGAAACAGCAGCAGTGAGAATTCTGGTGATGCCAAAGGGTTTTCCTGGACAAAAACAATAGATTAAAAAATTGTGAATGAAACTAGAATTAAATCTGTTTTCTACTGCATTTATATTCAAAATCAGCTTACATAAAGGGGGCATTGCTCATTGAAAGCTGTAGCTATTGCTGATAACATTGGAAGTATTTATATTAAAAATATAAAAAAATATTTCAATGGTAATGCATGTTCCTAGAATCAGAACTGTAATATCTGACCATACATCAGTGATGTTTTCTTTGGAACTGAGGAACTCCTTGAGGATAAAATATTTGGCAAAGTTATTGCAATGCCTCCTCATTAAATTAGTGCAGTTTTAAAGATCAAATATCTTGACCCAAAGCAGGGAGGAGCCAGAACTCCAGTTTACAACATATTTTCATGGTTAGAGGAAGGATGTGCAAGCCGCTCTAAATAGAGGATTTAGAGGAGTCTCTAAAGAAGAATAAGTCTAGAAGTGTGATTTATTAGAGACTGTTGGATTATACTGAATTAACAATTCAAGTCCTCTGGAACCATTTTACAAACAATGTCACCTTTCTGTAAATATACTTAGCATAAATTGGACAAGGAAGTATTTTTATAGGAAAAATCAATGGATTTAAGAATTGTTTAAGAGAAGGTACTTCCCAACACACTCCTTGGTCATTTGATATAATCTGCAGAAATTATTTCCCTTTCTACATTTACCCCAGAAGATGCTCCATTACAGTACACTGACCCACCTGCATAAGTCTTCATTGTCTTTGTTAAGACACTGCACTCTTCTGTGATTTTGTCTTCAATGGTCCTCTTGCCCATTCCATAGTCCCGTAATGTGGATAATGTAAACCGTCGCATCACTTTCCAGTGCTCCCCACGAGCAAAAACAAGACCTGAAGAGAAAAAGGGTAAGATAATGAAATATAATTTTATTATCCTTTCTTGCTCATTCTTGTTTTACAACTTCATTAAAACATGTTCTATCAATTTGATCAAGTGTTGTCTCCAGTGTGTCCAAGAACTTGACTGAAAGATATTTCAAAGTTTGTGTTAAAGATTTCTTTATCCTTTGCTTTTGATATCTAGCCTTCAGCATCTCCTTATCAAAACAAAACAAACAAAACAAAGCAAAAAATGAAAGTAATCATCATTTTTCCACATGCAAATATCTTCTAAATGATTCAAAACTATAGTCAAAACTATAATTCAAAATAATAATACATTATTATTTTTCAAAAATTCATATACTATATACTTTTTTTGTTGCATAGTCCAAAAATCATACATTTCAAAAACTTTTAAAATGAAATTTATAGTATCCTTTACATTGGATTCCTTCAGTCTCAAAAGACTATGGCATCATGCTCTGGAAAGAGGTCCTAATGCAGCATCTGGTGTGCCTAAAAAGGCCAATTCAGGAGTGGCATTCCCTTCCACACTGAGGGCAGATACATTCTGTCCCCCGCCCTGGCCCCAGATTTCACTGGTTCCGGGACTGTCTCTTTGCCTCTGCCTGCCGAACAAGTGTCTCTTCGCATTGGAGAAGGCCATGCTGCGTCTTTAGCTTCCAAGTTGAATGATCATGGTTTCCCAGCTGTTAATGTCTATTCCCAAGGCCTTTAGATCCCTCTTACAGATATCCTTATATCACAACTGTGGTCTCCCTATGGGGTGCTTTCCCTGCCCTAATTCTCCATACAGGAGATCTTTTGGAATCTGACCATCAGCCATTCTCACGACATGCCCAAGCCAGAGTAGATGTCACTGTTTCAATAGTGTATACATGCTAGAAATTCCAGTATGTTCCAATACTTTGCTATTTGGAACTTTGCCATATCAGGTGATGCCTAGGATACGTTGGAGACAGCGCATATGAAAAGTGTTCAGCTTTCTGTCATACTGTCCAAGACTCACTGCAGTTCAAGAGTGTGCCCAGGACGCAGGCTCTATGTCAGGCCTGCAGCCGGTTCCTTTTGGGATCTTTGGCCAGCCACACTAATATTATATTCTACTATGCTGTTTCATTAGTGGGGAATTGGGAGGGGGAATAGTAAGGAATAGAATGTGATGTTGTCAAAATAAAAATCCTTTCTAGAATCCAAGGTCATCCTTTGTCTCTACTTCTGATCGAAACTGGATGGGTGAAACTGCCAGCATGGCAGTGGGAGATTGGACTATGTGATGGGCTTATGGGCGTGGGGGCAGGATCTTGAACTTTCAACTGAGTGGGGAAAGATATGTTGAACCATTTGGTTAAAGTCAAGCTGGACTTGAGAGAGGTGTATTACCGCAAATGAATCAGAGAGGGAGATGAGTGGAAGTCTGCTATTAACTGCCCCCTTGGCAGATTTCAATTCAAAGTCATGCCATTTGGGCTATAAGGAGCACCCTCAGTCTTCATGCAGTACATAAATGAGGTGCTACATGAGCACCTGCACTGCAGATTGCCCGTTTATCTCGATGACATCTTGATCTTCTCTGAAACCCTGGAATAACACGTGAAGCTAGTACGGTAAGTCCTGAAAAAACTTCTAGCTGGCAAACTAAACACAAAGTTATTGAAGGGTGAGTTCCACAAAACTTCACCAGATTACCTGGGTTATTGCATCTCCAATGAAGGGATAAAAATGGATCCAGGAAAAGTGAAAGCTGTGAAAAGTGAAAATCGCAGACAACTACAGAGCTTTCTTGGATTTGCAAATTTCTACAGGCAGTTCATTCCGGCTTTCATGGAGATTGTCCTCCCATTGACTGAACTATTAAAAACAGGGCCTTCCCCGACAAAGCCAAAAGCAAACCAACTCCTAAAGTGGACAGTGGACTGTCAAAAAACCTTAGAGAAATTAAAACGGCTCTTTACCAAAAGCCCATACTACAACACCCCGACCCAGAATGACAATTCATAATCCAGACAGATGCCAGTGATGTAGCGGTAGTGACAGTGCTACTGTAAAAGATTAAAGAATGCCACCTCTTGCCATGTGCTTATGTCTCCAAAAAACTCACCACTACTGAAAGGAGGTAGACTATTTGGGAAAAAGAGGCGTTTGCGACCAGGTGGTCCCTCCTCATTTGGAGACATTTCCTGGAAGGGGGGATAAGACATTCGAGATCTGGACTGACCATAAAAACCTTGAAGCTCTCAAAGCCCATCGAAGACTATCCCCAAAACAAGTTTGCTGGGCACGATACTTCCAAAGGTTCCAATTTGAACTGAAACCATGATGAGAAACTAGGAGGCCACTTTGGATTACTAAAAATGCTCCACCTCACCAGGCATCATTTTTGGTGGCCAAAGATGAAATCGGAAGCGGAAAATTTTGTAAAAAGCTGTGCGACTTGCGCAATGATGAAAATACGGCCGGGGAAGCCCCCGGACTACTATAACGAGTGGCCAGCCCTAGCCGACCATGGGAAGAGATTGGAACAGACTTCATCATTGAGCTCTCTGAAAGCAGCAGGAATAGATTAATCTGAACAGTTATTGATTTGTCTTCCAAGCAGGCACATTTCATCGCTTGCTCAGGGTTACTGTCTGCAAAGAAATTAGCAAAAAATATTTGTGAAACACATTTATCGCCTGCATAGAGTGCCCAAGAGGATCATTTCAGACCGTGGAGTCCAGTTCACCACAAAATTCTGGAGAGAGTTCCTGAGATCCATTGGGTCTACACAAGGACTCAGCTCAGTGTTTCATCCCAGCATGAAAGGCGCAGCGAAGAGGGCCAATGCGATGGTGGAACAATACATCCGGTGTCACGTGGACTATCAGCAAGACAACTGGTTGGACTTGCTACCCTTCACTGAAGTGGCATATAATGCAGTCCACAGCAGCACGGGATTGACTCCTTTCCAGATTACCAGTGGCATGGAATTTGTTCCCATGCCTGAGCTGCCTATTGAACCTCCCTCCTCCATGTCTCTGGCTGAATTGATGGACACACTAAAGAAGGGATGGGAAAATATGAAGAAAGCTCTAGCAGATGTGGCAGACGCCTACAAGAAGCAAGCTGATAAACACCACTCGCTCCAACTCCCCTTTTGTTTGGGGGACAACGTGTTTGTATCTACTGAATACATAACATTAAAAATGCCTAGCAAGAAATTTGGCCCAAAATTTCTAGGTCCATTCCCAATAGTGAAGATAATTAACCCAGTTACAGTTCACTCAGTCTACCCAGAATTCTAAAATTTACCAGTATTTCATTGTAGCTTGCTGAAGTCAGTAATTGGGTCCAGCATAAGACTGTCCACTCAAGTTCCCCCTCCTCCTGTAGTGATAGAAGGGGAAACACATTATGAGGTGAAAAAAATGTTAGACTCCAGGCTGCATAGGGGTCGCTTACAGTATTTAGTGCATTGGAAGGGGTACCCTTTTTCTGAAGCTACTTGGGTGAAAAGCTGGAACCTAAAAGCAGATAAGTTAGTAAAAGAATTCCATGATAAGTTTCCCAATAAGCCAAAGGGTCCCCATGGAGGGTGGGGGCAGGGGAGAGGTGGTTAATTCTGTTATGTTAACCCCCACATTATTCTCTTTTCAGAAAATAATTTTCTTCTGAGAAAAGGCCACCTATCAGGCCTGCAGCTGTTTCTTTTGGGATCTTTGGCCTGCCACACTAATATTCTATTCTACTATGCTGTTTCATTAGTGGGGAAATGGGAGGGGGAATAGTTAGGAGTAGAATGTGATATTGTCAAAATCAAACTCTTTTCTAGAATCCAAGGTCATCCTTTGTCTCTACACCTCTGCACCTGACTGGAACTAGATGGGTGGAACTGCCAGCATGGCAGTGGAAGATTGGACCATGTGGGTGTGGGGGCAGAATCCTGAACTTTCAGCTGGGTGGGGAAAACTGGGAGGTTTTCAGATTAGCGTTTTCCCAGATGTGCCGACATGACTCTCTTAATAAATTGGAACTTTGAGCAATAATTTGCCTTGGACTCTGATTTAATTTTGGATGTTATTTGGAACCCTGACACTCTATAGACCTGGATCTTTGTATGTTCCATCAGCTTCTTATTAAGCCATACTCTCTTTGTAAGTCTGGAAAAAGTGGTGCCCGACCAATGCATCTATTCAGCTCAGTATCTAAAGAGAGAGTGTCGGAAATAGTTGAGCCAAGGTACACAAAGTCATGGATGACCTCCAGTTCTTGTGCAAAGATAGTAATACAGGGAGGTGAATCCATGTCCTGACCCATGATTTGTGTTTTTTCAGGCTGATTGTTAGTCCAAAGTCTTGGCAGGTCTTGCTAAAGAAGTCCATAAGTTGTTGAAGGTCTTTGGCAGAGTGAGCAGTAACAGCAGCGGCAAAGAGCAACTCCTGTAAGCATTTCAGCTGGACTTTAGACTTTGCTCTCAATCTAGAGAGATTAAAGAGTTTTCTGTCTGATCTGGTCAGGAGATAGATACCCTCTGTTGCAATTCCAAAAGCATGTTTCAGCATGACAGCAAAAAAGATCCCGAATAGAGTTGGCGCGAGAACGCAGCCATGCTTCACTCCACTTTGAATGTCAAAGGAATCCGATGTTAGGCCATCAAAAACCACAGTGCCCTTTATTTCCTCATGAAAAGACCTGATGATGTTGAGGAGCTGTGGTGGACATCCAATCTTGGGGAGAATTTTATAAAGGCCATCCCTACTAAACGAGTCAAAAGCCTTTATAAGATCTATGAAAGCTACGAAAACTAGTTGTCTTTGTTCCCCGTATTTCTCCTGCAACTGTCTAAGGGGAAATACCATGCCGGTAGTGGACTTGTTAGCTCAGAATCCACACTGTGATTCTGGATAGACTCTCTCTGCAAGCACCTGGAGCCTTTTCTGTACAACATGGGCAAGCAGCTTCCCTACAACACTAAGAAGAGAGATGCAATGGTAGTTGTTACAGTGATCCCTGTTGCCTTTGTTTTTATACAGTGTGACGATATTTGCATCCTTCATGTCCTGCGGTACTCCACCTTCCCTCCAACAAAGATGGAAGATTTCATGCTTTAAGGATTCAGAAATTCACCACTGGCAAAAACATTGCACAAAGAAAAAGTTTGTATAACAATGGATATGAGGAGAGAGGCAGGCAGAAATCCTTCCTATGGAATTCTTCAAACACCCATCCTCCACCCCCAAATGTGCCAATATACAGAATGAAATGCAGTGGTGAGCAGCATGTGGGGCTCAGGGGCTTGATGCAATATTGACACACCTTTTTATTTGCCAGTTACCTCCATTGGCACTGAGGGACAAAGTCACAGTGGCACAAGAAAGGTTTTAGTTGAATTTTCAACCCAGTTGGATTTGCTGAAGCTATTTCACTCACCTGAGATTTTTCTGCTGCAAACCTCAAATGAAAAAAAAAATCTGTACTGACCACACATCTGAAAGGTTTGTCACCTATAATCCAGAGGTAAATAACTCACCAAACCCTTTTGTTGCATCTTCAAAAATGGGAATAAAGGGCCTATCTGCAAATGCATCAGCCTGGTTCCCTAGAGCCTCTTTCACCGTCTCATAACCAGTTAGCACCACCATCTCCTGGAATCCCAGTTTGATGCGGAAAATGGGACCGTATTCTTTTGACCACTGGAATTCAGCAGAAGGGAATCAAAGAGACAATTTTAATCAATAATTAGAATCACATATATAGAAGATGTTTAAGAAACTACATATCAAAATTCAGAGGCAATAATAATAATAATAATAATAATAATAATAATAATAATAATAATATTTTATTTGTTAGCCGCACCCTCTCCAGAAGGACTCGGGGCGGCGTACAATAAAAACACATAAAATACAAATATAGACAGTACATTCACATAAATATAGACGTATACGTGGAGGAGGTAGACAGATAAATGGAAATAGAATTAAGATTGCAATTTAAAATCCCCTAAGTAAAATTACAAGATTAAAAACCCGTCAGGAGCGATATGATCAAACTATGGTTGAGCCAGGCCAGCTACTTGGAAAAGGTGGGTCTTGAGCTTTGCACGGAAGGAGCGGAGGTCAGAGGTAGTCCTGATATCCGGGGGGGAGGTCATTCCACAGGGCTGGGCCCGCCACAGAGAAGGCTCTGCTCCTAGGCGCCGCCCCCCGACACTGTCTGGTGGACGGCACCTGGAGAAGTCCCTCTCTGTGCGAGCGAATTGGTCGCAGGGATGTATGGGGCAGGATACGATCCCGCAAGTAGCTAGGTCATCATATAATGTTATTTCCTTTTTCTGTTCTTGAGAATTGTGATGGTATATTAGTCTTTATATTTTTTAATTTTTGATATGCTCTACATTTAGCATTTAAAATGCTTGTATAATAAAAGATACTCACAATAGAAATGCTTGTCAAGTTGAGAAAAGGTTTCTAATATGTTGGAACAACATAATCTGTGCAGGATATACTATGAATCATAGACTCATAGGGCTGGAAGGGACCTTGGAGGTCTTCTATGCCAACCCTCTATTCAAGGCAGGAGTCTTATAACATCCCAGTCAAATTGTTGTCCAGTATATTTTTGTATCCACAACTCCAGGAGGCAAGCTATTCCATTGATTAATTGTTCTCACTGTAAGAAAATGTGTCCCAATGTCTAGATTGTGTCTCTGTTTAACAAGTTTCCACCCATTACTTCTTGTCACTGTAGAAATCAATTTAATGACTTATAATTCTGCTTAAAATGTGCAAACATGGGAGTGTCTCTAAGTACATATCTAGTCCAGAGATGGGTTACTACCGGTTTGGACCAATTTCGGCCAAAAAATTGGGGCTGGCTCTCCAAACTGGTAGTACTAGTAGGCAGGCCATGCCACCAAAACAGTCCCCCAGTTGCCACTCATTCACCAACTCGCATCCATTGAATGGCTACCTGACCAGAGCTGGGAAGCTCTCAGACACCTCTTTGAGTGCTGGAGGATTAGAGTCTTCTTTTCCACCCAGCCACTGCCCACAGGGCACCAAAAAGTCCTCTAGCTGGTAAGAGGAATATTGTGCATGCGCGAAGATGGCAGCAATGATAGGAGGTCTTTTCAGCACCCTGCACCAATGGCTGCATGGAACAGAAGCCTCTTGGCTTCCAGGTTTCCAGTGGGGAAACCCCTCCTACTTGCTTCTAATCTTTTATAGTGTTTTTTAGCTTCTAGGACTTGTTTTTCAAAGAATTCTATCCGATCACAATAGCTTTTCATATCTTCCGCAGGGTCTGAGAAGGATTCATAAGTTTTACTTTCTGCGTGGGGGTGTTTTTCCTCTGCCGGCAGTTGCCGCGAGGGCTTTGGCAAGACATCAATCGTTTCAAAATCTCCAAAAGTTTGGGAGTGAAGTTGCTCTGGTAACGTGGAATGTTTTGGCTTTGCCCCCAGCATGTTGTAATCTCTTGGAGATATTTGGGAACGTGCATAATCAGAAGGGGGAACCACTGACCTCTGTTCGTAGATCTCACCTCCTGTAGCTCCTTCCCCCTGTCAGAGGAAAATATTTCACCCTGAACTAGATGAGGTCTTAGACCGCGGCTTTTCCAAACAGCATTATCTTTAAGGTGCAAAAAAATGAAATAAAATCCCGGAAAAACATATGTTCTAATTAAAAACAAGCTTTAATACAAAAATAAGAAATAGAAAATAAAACAAATCTATCTAATTGTTACATTTTGGCAGAAGCAATTCTGTCTCCCAGTTTCCTGGCAGACGGACAAAGATCAAAAGGGAAGAGAAGTCTCTGGAATGTGTGAAGAGCAGGCGCAGTACATCATTGTCAGATAAGACCTTATGACCTGCGCAGTAACTCTTTCAGTAACTATTCAGTTTAGTTCTACTAGCAAACATTTAACGCAGTGACACCCCCACAGCAGGGTCTTCATCCAGTCCGGTTACTGGAGTTTGGGAAGTTGGAAGCCAGCGTGAGAAGTATTGCATTTCTGTGTCAGAAGAACTGGATCCTTCCGAGCATGTTTCATATCTGTCTTTTTTCTTTTTCTTCCTTCGCATGGTTAGAAAGTTGATTTTTAAGCGTACCTCAGTAGCTGAATCATTCTTTCTAATTAGCCTGGTCACTTATCTCTTAAAGATAGCTTGGAAGGAAACAGCCGTAAATTATAACCATCCTCTGCTACCATTAATTGTCAGGGGAAAAAATTTCACCCTGAACCAGTGAGGCTTTGACCGCGGCTTTTCCAAACAGCATTTTATTTAAGAAGCGAAAATGAAGTCCAATAACAAGTTCTAATTAAAAACAAACTTTAATACAAAAACAACAAAATAAGGAAATAAACAAATCTATCTAATTGTTACATTTTGGCAGAAGCAGTTTGTCTCCCAGCTTCTTGGCAGATGGACAAAGATCAAAAGGGAAAGAAGTCTCTGGAATGTGTGAGGTATATAAACATGTTAAGCATGCGCAATAAATCATTGTCAGATACGGCTTATGACCTGCGCAGTAACTCTTTCAGTAACTATTCAGTTCAGTTCGACTAGCAAACATTTAATGCAGTGACACAGAGCACCTTTATGCCCCACCTGGCTTTCAGAAGAGCAGGCTGAGGGGTTCCATTGGGGTGGTCGGCACCCAGTAGGTCCCAGCCAAGGGGATAACAAGATCCCAGCTTGTACATGGGAGCAAGGATGCCTTTAGGCTTGCAGCTTTCTCGGTGCCGTTGCAAACCAGGCAGGGACGCTCAACTCCCGGAGGTGGAACAGGACTGCCTCCAGGAGGAGGCAGTCACTATAGGATGCCCATTCGTTGGTGGGTATAAATAGCTGGCCCAGGATGACTCAGCCAGCCCAGCCAGCCCATTCCAATCTCGACTGCTGCCACTGGATCTTCACCAGACTCTGACCATGAGCCGTGGTGGGCTTTAGCTACTTGATGAAGCCAGGGAACTTTTACAAGGCAGAAGTGCATCCCCCAATGCCCAGCGCTTTCCATTCGCACCTGCAGCAGCAGCCCCTGCCGCTATCTGCCACCTTCGGAGGCAACAGAGGCAAGCACTCCTCTTGGTGGGGCGGCCATGCTTGCCTGCTCTGGGCCTGAAGCCTCACGACCCCCCTGCCCAGCCAAGCATGGCTCCCCTTCACCTGGAGGAACCTGGCAGTGCCAGCAGTCTTCCTGGTGGATGGGAGGGCGGTTATGGGTGCTCCACCAGCCTGGGGGTAGCTGGAGCCAGACGGGCTGCTCTGGGAGCCCCGAAGCCTAGGCACAAAGTCACCCACCTGGGCTGGAGGAGGCACCACCACAACCAAATTCCCATCACCAGGGAGGCCTCCTGGCTTGGCCCGGCAGGGGGGGGGTCTTCCAGGCAGACAGAGCATCCTGGGTAGATGAAGCAAGCACCCAGGGCCAAGCCCATCGGCCACAGCTGCTACTTCAAGAGCAAGCTGCTAGGCTCGCCCCCAGCACTGTCCATGAGACAGCGAAGAACCCCACCCCCTAGTCAAAAAATTTTGCCACCATTTTGGTGGGTGTAGCTTGGTGATGGTGGGGTCATCTGACTGTGTGAGTGATGTCAAGTTGGCCTCCCACCTAGCCACACCCACCGAACCACCAATAAACTTTTTTGAAACCCACCCCTGATCCAGTCATTCAAGCTTAAGAGAATTTATATTTCCTCAAAGGGTTCTTGGGATTTGAACATTTCTGTAAATCTAAATAATCAGAAAATTATTTATTCAATTGCAACATTTAACATTGATTAACAAACAGATTTTCTTGAAATAATGCTTTCAGAATATTTAAATGCATTTTGATACCAGCAAAATCTACACTTTTTGAACATTTCCATATACCATAAACACCATCCGGGAGCACATCAGATTTACCCAAACAAGTTATTAGGTTTTTGTCCCATCCCAACAAGTTTTGGCAAAGAATGGTAAAGAGACTTGTCCATTATCAGGCTTTACCTCTATCATTGTTTTGTCAGGCCTCTTCAGGTCCATCATATGCAGATTTCCCAAAATGGGTATAGTCCTGGGCCCTGGGGGGAGATTGGGGGAGCTCTTATTCCTGGAACTGCCCCTTTTCAAAAGGAACATAATTGCAAGAATAAATAGCAGTACAATTAAAATTACTCCAATCAAACCCATTTCCTTTTAAAAAGCAGTCTTCAGTAAAAATTGCAAGAGATTTTGAAAACTGAAATGATTCCAGCATGTATTTGAAAGCAATGCAGTCGATAGAGCCCAGCTTCTCTTTCTACTGAATCCTCAAAATGCTTTGTTTGATAAACAACTTTTGTACTTTGCCCTTGTTTTTTTCCCCAACAGGAATTTGATTTTTTCCTGGCACATGGTACACAAATAGTGCAATCTTCAAAACATACCAAACCATTTTCATTTATTTGTATTACATAACAACCCAGGTTTTTAAGATCAATATAAAGTATATAAATAATCTATTAAAATTATGGAATACAGGACGAATTGCAAAATCTTCATGCCTGTAAGCAATATCTAACAGTACCTTCTGGAATAAATATTTTACTTTTTAGTTAAAGACAATTATGTATGTATGTATGTATGTATGTATGTATGTATGTATGTATGTATGTATGATAAATAAATGCATATATACATAGATAAGGAAATGAAATCAAATTAATCATTACTAAAGGAGAAACAATTCAGCTAATGTTTTCCCATAGTGTCAAACAATTTCTATGTCTCTCAGGTCAGTAAGAAGAGGGAAATATTTTAATTTTCTGCCTGATCTCTTATTCAGGCCAAGCAGGTTTCTGTGACAGATGTTTCCGTTACTTGTGGGACAGCAGTATTGAAGGTTATGGAGGCCTTTCTGTATTTGAGGACTGGAAGATCTGTTGTACATTGTTAAAACCCTTCATTTCATGCTGAAATTTTACATGCTGAAAAAGCATCGTTGCTTTTGCTACTTGATGAATTGGGCTTGCCAATTGAGTCCATCAGCTGCCGGTTCACCAATTCTTCCAGTAAACTCCAGAAAATATTCTAGATGGAATCAATCAAAGGATTTATGTTTGCTCCCCATTATGAAAGGCTTGGACTCCCAAGTATTCCATGGTCATATTGTGCTAGGGGAAGTATCTCTGAAGAGGAATACTCGATGAAATATTGGATGCACCTTCATTGAACATGTTAATAGGAGGTGGAAGAATACTTGATTTGTCGGAGAACATTGAATGGCCCCACAAATGTAGGGTCTAGCTTCTTGGAAGGTCTTGAAGTGGCTAAAATCTTGGTAGAGAATCAAGCTTTGTCTCCTATGGGTGGGACCTCCTGCTCATGGGCATCTGCTGCCTTCTTGTAAGTCTATCTCACTTGTTTGAGCTGCTTTTCCAAAAGGTATTGGGCAGCAAGTTATTCCTGTATGTTGTTTCTGCCCCTGGAGGAATTGAATTTAGTGCAGGGTGGTCTAACAATAGTTTAGGATGTGTGAGATACATGGATTGAAATGTTGTCATTGAAGTTGGTGAGTTCAGAAGGCATGGCCAGCATCGCAGCGATACACACACAAACTTCGGGGCTCCAGAGAAGCGGAAAGATTCCTGCTGTTTTGGGAATCCCATCGGGGGGTTGCTTTTTTATCTATAATTTTGGAGTCTTGGAACTGTGGGGGTTTTGCTTTCATTCGGATTTCATTTTTTTACTTGGATTTACTTTTTGATAGATACCTTTTTTAAAGCTAATTTTTCCTTTTTCTTTTCTCTCTCCACTCACTTGTTTTTTTCTACTAGAGCTGGAGGGAACAAGGTGGATTAACAATTTATTTTTATTTTTTAATTCTTGTCCTCCCCCCCTTTTTTCTTCTTCTTTTTCTTCTACATTTTACACAATTTGCTTTTGGATTTCACGCTGTATTTTTATTGTAACACCCCACTGTTTAATGAGGGAAAACTTCTGGTAGAAAAAATATAATTGGATTAGGGTAACAAGAACCCAAAGTTTTGGTTATTTGATTTGAAACAGGTGAATTTGGAACATTTGGAGATAAGAAGTGCTTTGGTGTGATGATTTCCAGGATTCTAAATTTGCATTACAAATTCCCTTGGTATTTGGATTATAAAAATAAATTACCAGATGAAGAAAATAACAGTATATTCATTATCAGCAACAACATCTTCTAGCCCTACAACACAAAAGTCATAAAATAAGACAACACAACAAGATAAAACCAGTATAGAATTAAAAAGTATGCTACAGATTATGCCTGAAGATCTTAAGGAAATAATAAACAAAGTGGATGAGAGAATGGAAAAAGTGGAAGAAGAATTGAAAGAGGTTAAAGAGATAATTGGGAAAAATGAGCCAAGATTAGAGAAAGTGTAAGGAAAGTGGATTTATTATTGGGAAGTAAAATGTTGAGGAGAAATTTTTTTTATGTAAATATGAAGTCGGGATCACTGGATTGCCCCCCAAGAATCCATTAGAGAAAGAAAAGAAGTAAGGACAACAACGGAAAGGGGGGAGGATGAGGAGGGAAAGGAAGAAAGGGTAAAGTAGAGGAAGTAAGGAAGGGGAAGTAAGAGTAGGAGAGGAGAAGAAGGAGAAGAAGAAAGGAGGAATGGGGTAAAGAGAGGGGAAGAAGAAAAGAGGAAGGAGAGAAGGAAAGAAGAAGGTAGAGAAGGGAGGTTGAAAATTCTTCAAATGGCAACAGCGATAGTCAGTTGTCTTCACCTTAGGTGCAGCAGCACCTCAAGCACTGTTGGAGGTTCATTTTTTTCAACTTCCCTATTCATTCAGGTTGGTGAGCTGAGGAGGGGGGTGACCTTGATATTTGGTAACTGGAAAAATCTAGATTGAAATTGCATGCTTCTGTCTGAGACCATTCTATGATAGTGAAAGACACCGTCCAGGAAAACCTGGGCTGTGTCTGTGGCATCTTGATGAAAGGATCTACCACTATCAGAATGGTGGTGAAGTCTTAGCAGTAGTGGCTTTCAAAAATTTTTAGAACCTCTTCTGTAGGTGTGGCCTGCTTTGTGGGAGTGGCTTGCTGACCATGTGACTGGGTGGGAGTGGCTTGGCAGTCGTGTGACTGGGTGGGCCTGGCCAACTTGTAAAATGTGGTGAAATTCCCTTAACAACACTCTTGCTTAGCAACCAAAATGTTGGTTCAGAAACTGGTATTTGAAGCACACAACTTTTAAAGCTGTCAAGTTGCAAGACCCTTGCACCCCTAACCCTTTAGAAAAAAAACCCAGGGGTGTTCAAACCTGACAGCTTTAAGACTTGTGGACTTCAACTCCCAGAATTCCTCTTCTCGCTCTTCATCTTGATGATGTGCAGACGGGAGGGTGTAGGGAGCTGGAACCGGTTCTAAACGGCACTGTAGATTTGTGGAACCTCTTCCATAGAAGAGGTTAGAATTGGCAGGAACCCACCCCTGAGCCTTAGATAAGCAATAAACCAGTAATGAAATCCAGAGAGATTGTATGCCAAGGATGGGAGGCATTGGCAGCAGTTGCAAAAGTCCTGAAGAATTCTGATGGAGGAATTTGACCCTCCTTCATCATGTGACAAGGATCCACATATTTCTTGATGTCTGCAGCCATCCTAGGCCACCAAAAGTCTCTTTAGGTTCTATGCAGTGTTGAACATCCCCTCCCCCAATTCCCTCTGTTTCATTTTTATGGCAAATCTGCATTACCTCTGACCTGTATTGGGGGGGACCACTATTCTCCCTCTATGTTTCAGGATACCTCCTTGCCTAGCAAATGGGATTATAATATCTGCTCGGGGTTCCTTGAGGCCCTCGGTCCTGGCCTGTGAGACAGGATCTACTTTTTGCTGAGTCTTTTTCCTAGTGATTAAATCCTGGTATAATTGGGCAGCTCCCAACTTCTTGGTGGTGATTGGTGAAGCTGGAAATTCAAAGGTTGTAGGATTGTTGCTAGTTCTGGAGTCTGTGGAGTAAGATAATATTCAGGTTTGCAAGAGAGGGCATCTGGCATGAAGTTCTTGGTGTCTGCTGATAGAGTGTAAATCTGGCTCATCTACTATTGCTGGAGCTCTAAGATCTGAAATCATGGCTTAAATAGTCCATAACATTTTTGGTGAAGAAGATTAGTTCAGATTAATGTCAAGCACCAGGGAGATCAGAAAACCCAGGCAATTCAAACAAGTACAAAGATTCATGGCAAACTTAAGCTCACTACAAGAATCTGAACAGTGAACACAAATTGGTGGTAGATAATAGTCGAAGGAATCAAAGTGGCTGGACTTCGATCACTTGTGGTCACAAAGGGACTCATGATTGGTGATGAGTTTGACCCCTCCCTCAGACTCAGCCTGAGGTCATCACGTCCACATTATCGCTTATTAACAAATATGTTTAATAGTAATTTTTCTTAAAGTTTACAATTAGAGCAAAATTAATGCAAACTAAAGAAGAATAGAAAGATACCTCTATGTATTAATGATTCACATTGGAAGTGGTTAGCAGCATCAAATTTCTGGGTGTGCAGCTAATGAGGAGACTAGCTTGGTCGCTCACCAATGAGACACTGGTGAAGAGGGCATAGCAGTATCTGCATTTTTAGCATTGCATGAGAAAATTCATCTTCCTTCCCCTGTCCTTACCACTTTCTATAGAGGATGATCAAGAGCACCCTGTCATATTGCATTGCTGTCTAGTTTGGAAGCATTAGTGCTTCAAATAGGAAGGCAGTGCAGAGAGTGGTGAGGATGGTAGAAAATATCATTGGCAGTTCACTCCCTTCTATATAGGACCGTGATGGCGAACCTATGGCACACGTGCCACAAGTGGCACGCGGAGCCATTTGTCAGGGCACGCGAGGCGCTGCCCTGTCAGCTGGCCAGCGTGCATGCGCGCGCTGGCCAGCTGAGTTCACCTTTTTAAAAGCTATTTTTCGCCTTCCCCAGGTTCCAGAGGCTTTATAGCTTCAGAACGCTTAAAACCACCCTCCGAGCAAACCGGAAGTCACTTCCGGTTTGCTCGGAAGGTGGTTTTTAGCGCTCCGAAGGCTTCAGGGACCGTCCGATGCTTCCCTGATGCCTTCGGAGCACTTAAAACGACCCTCCGAGCAACCCGGAAGTCACATCCGGTTTGCTCGGAGGGTGGTTTTAAGCACTCCGAAGGCTTCAGGGAAGCCTCTGGACAGTCCCTGAAGCCTCCAGAGGGCCTCCGGGGGGTCAGGGGAGGCTCTTTTTGCCCTCCCCAGGCTCCTATAAAGCCCCTGGAGCCTGGGGAGGGCAAAAAAAACATGTAAAAATGGGGAGTGCTCGCGCGTTTTGCGCGCATGCGCACTGGGGTGGTTGCGCGTTGCATTATGGGTGTGGCATGCCCGCACTCGACCCCCCTACGCTCCCCCCACTTGTGGCACGCAAGCCCAAAAAGGTTCGCCATCACTGATCTAGGATATAGCACATAGCGATGCTTGAGCAGAGTCCACAGAATTATCTGGGACACTACACATCCTCTTCACAACCTTCTGAAAGGACACTTCGTGGTATCCAAAGCAGAACATCTAGATTCCATCACAGTTTTATTCCATATAGCATCAATCTTGTGAACTCTCAAGTTTCCTCTTTCTGCTACATACAGTACTTATGTATGTATATAGCATACGTATATGTGTGTTATGTATATGTTTGGGTAAATATACACTCTCTTGAGTGCAGGCAACAGATTTTCATTTTTAATGTGGGCTGGTGTGCTCGCAGTAAAAAAATGACAATAAAATTATCTAATTTATTGTCAGTGTATAAGGGTTCATGAATTGGAATAGACATGGTAACAGGTCAGCCAACAGAGACTGTTTGGTGACCCATACTGCTTGCAGCTGTGATTGTTGATTCTGTACTTCTGGATTCTGAGTTCTGGTTCGGGCTTCTTCTGTATGGTATTGTGTTGTGGCCCAGCAGGATCCGGTTGAACTGCTGATGGACTCAGATAGCGAGGAACCATATGAGTCTGCCCTGGACGATGTGGAGGACCCTGTGCAGGGTTCAGACTCAGAGCAGGGACCAGAGAGTCTGGTTGGCCACCAGGAGGTGCCTGAGGCATGGAGCAGTGGGGAGGATCAAAGGCAGTTTGTCCCTGATGCTAAATTGAGAAGGGCTGAGAAACGGAAGCAGCAACTCCGTAGGCAGACTCACAGAAGATGATTAAGCACAGGTAGTTGTGGATTGGCTCCTCCCAAGAGAGATTATAGGTGAGGTGTTGGGAGGGGACATTTGCAAGAAACAACCATTTGAATTAGTAATTAAGAAAATCTATCTGTGTATTCTAGCCGTGTCTGTTCGTTTGGACTATCTGCGTTGCTTCATTTGAACTATCTGGGTTGCTGCAGAGCAACTCTATTGAACATGAGTTGCCTGGGCCCTCAGCCAAAGGATTCGTTATCTCAGAAATTAAACAGTGGCAAACAGCCAAGCCTATGTTCTGATTTAGGTGGGTGTGGGGTGTCAGAACAATTTGTTTCCTGCCTAATAATTTACATTAAGCCACCATGGAACAGCTCCATGCCGAAAAAGCTCAACTGGCACAGCAGGTGGCCTTGCTGGCAGGCCAGATAGCTCAGCTTCAAGGGCATGATATTCCCCAGCCTCGGAGGAAATGTCTGGTTGCCGTGCCTGATAGGTTTGACAGCACCCAAGCCATTTTCCAGCTTTCTTGGGACAATGCCAGCTCTTTATCAGTCTGAGAGCGGAGGACTTTCCCACTGACTGGGCTAAAGTGGGGTTTATCATCAGCTTAGTCTCCAGCTCCGCAGCTCGTTGGGTTACTCCTTTGTGGGCCCAGGCTAGCCCTTTGAGTTTCTATTCTTCTTTCAAATGATACCAATACTTTAAAAAGACGCAAATTTGGAAGAATGGCAGGAAGGTATTAACAACTTTGTTTGGTCAGGAAAGAAACTGAGAATAAAACTTAAAATAATGCAAGATATATGTGAAAGAGGAGGCTTAAAAATGCCTAACTTAAAATTATACTATGAAGCAGCAGTTTTAACAACAATTAGCGATTGGATTAACCTAACAGAGGATGGAATATTGAATATTGAGGGTTATGATCTGGTATATTTATTTTTATTTATTTATTATTCGTATTTATAGACCGCCCCTTCTCCCGAAAGGGACTCGGGGCGGTGTACAGTCACTAAAATGCGTTATAAAATACATACATAAAACAGTTAAATAATTAAATACGTAGGTGGAGGAGGTTGCAAGACTGTATATAGAATAATAAATATAGTATATTAAAAGCTTATTAAAACCCCAAACCCAATTAAAATGAATAAATCCCCGGGAGGTAAAACTAAGAAAGTGCCAGGCCAGCTGATTGAAATAGGTGAGTCTTTAACTTTTGCCGGAAGGAACGGAGGTCGGTGGTAGTTCGAATGTCTGGGGGGAGGTCATTCCAGAGGGTTGGGCCCATCACAGAGAAGGATCTACTCCTAGGTGTCGCCCGCTGGCATTGCCTAGCAGACGGCACCAGGAGGAGCCCCTCTCTGTGTGAGCGGATAGGTCGCAGGGACGTGTGTGGTAGGATGCGATCCTGCAGATACCTAGGTCCTATGCCATGGAGCGCTTTAAAGATGGTAATCAATACCTTGAAACGCACCCGAAAGGCCATAGGTAGCCAGTGCAGCTCGCGCAGGAGAGGTGTTACGTGGGAGTAACGAGTACTTCCCATAATAACCCGCGCGGCTGCGTTCTGAACTAACTGCAGTCTCCGGATGCGTCCCAAGGGAAGCCCCATGTAGAGGGCATTGCAGTAGTCCAGGCGAGACGTCACCAGCGCATGAGTGACCGTGTGCAGGGCACTCCGGTCCAGTAGGGGGCGCAATTGGCGCACCAGGCGAACCTGGTGGAACGCCCCCCTTGCCACGGCTGCCACATGGTCCTCCATTGACAGCCGGGCATCAAGGAGGACGCCCAAATTGCGCGCCCGCTCCACAGGGGACAGCTGTTCGCCCCCTATGGCCAGCGATGGGGTCAGCTGGCTGAACCGAGGCGCCGGTACCCACAGCCACTCAGTCTTGGAGGGGTTGAGTTTGAGTCTGTTGTCCCCCATCCAGACCCTGACGCCTTCCAAACACCGGGACATCACTTCGACAGCCTCGTTGGGGTGGTTTGGGGTTGAAATATACAGCTGAGTATCATCAGCGTAAAGGTGGTACTCAACCCCAAAACCACGGATGATCTCGCCCAGCGGCTTCACATATGCATTGAACAGGAGAGGCGAGAGGACCGACCCCTGTGGCACCCCACAAGTGAGTGGCCTCAGGGACGACCTCTGCCCCCCTGTCAACACACATTGCTTCCGGTCGGAGAGGTAGGAGCCGAACCACCGCAAAACGGTGCCTCCGACTCCCATCCCCTCCAACCGGCGCAATAGGATACCATGGTCGATGGTATCAAAAGCCGCCGAGAGATCTAATAGGACCAGGATAGAGGAACAATCCCTATCTCTGGCCCTCCAGAGATCATCAACCAACGCGACCAAGGCTGTCTCAGTGCTGTGCCCGGGTCGGAAGCCGGACTGGCGTGGGTCTAGATAGTCGGATTCGTCTAGGTGTCGTGGAAATTGCTGCGCCACCACATTCTCAACAACCTTCGCCACGAAGGGGAGGTTGGAGACTGGACGATAATTAGCTAGCTCTATTGGGTCGAGCGAAGGTCTCTTGAGCAAGGGTCTCACCACCGCCTCTTTCAAGGCGGTAGGTAAGTATCCCTCACCCAATGAGGCGTTCACCAGGCCCAGGAGCCAGCCTCGTGTCACCTCCCAGGCTGCCAGTACCAGCCAGGAGGGGCACGGGTCCGTTAAACATGTGGTAGGTCGCAGCCGTCCACGCAACCTGTCCAAATCTTCGGGGGCAACAGAGTCAAACTCCTCCCAGAATGGTCTCTCAAGACTCGCTGTTGGCAGCTCGTCTGGTCCACTGACGGAGGCCCACCCGCTCCGGATCTGATCGATTTTGTCCTGAAGATATTCTCCAAACTCCTCTGCTCTACCCTGTAAGGGTGTCTCCCGCGCCCCCTGCGATAAAAGGGAGCGGGTCACCCTAAACAGGGCGGCAGGGCGGTTATCCGCGGACGCAATAAGAGCAGCACAATGTCTACGTTTGGCCGCTCTTATTGCCACAAGGTAAGTCCGCAAATAGGCTCTTACCTGTGTTCGGTCAGATTCGGAGCATGAGGACCTCCACCTGCTCTCTAGACGTCTCCTGTGACGCTTCATCACCCTAAGCTCCTCAGTAAACCAAGGAGCCCGGGTGGGTCGATGCCACAGGAGAGGTCGCAAAGGCGCAACCCGGTCCAAGGCCCCAGTCGTCGCCCTATTCCAGGCGGTCACCAGGTCCTCGGAGCGGGAGCGGGACAAGGCTACAGGAATTGGCCCAAGCTCTGTCTGGAATCTATCAGATTCCATCAGGTGCCTGGGGCGGTACCAGTTTATAGAGTCTGGTTCCGCCTCCTCGCGGTGGGGGATCGCGCCAGGGAAGTCCAGCCGGAGGGATGAGTGGTCTGACCATGACAGGGGCATGATGACTAAATCCCCTATTCCCAGATCACTCGTCCACTGTTCAGATACAAAAATGAGGTCCAGTGTGTGGCCCCCTTCGTGAGTGGGGCCCTGCACTAATTGGGTCAGGTCCATGGCCGTCATGGAAGCCATGAACTCCCGAGCCACCTCGGAAGCCGCTCCCGTTGACGGCAAGTTGAAGTCCCCCATGACCAAAAGTCTGGGAGTCTCAACTGCCGTCGCTGAGATTAGCTCGAGGAGCTCGGGCAGGGCTGCTGATGCATAGCGAGGAGCCAAGTATACAATCAGCAAGCCCCACTGCCTCCCTGGGCCCCAGTTCACACCAAGGGACTCACACCTGGGTATCTGAGGGACAGTGAACTCCCTCGGCTCTAAACATTCCCGCATAACCACCGCCACCCCTCCACCCTTACCCAGGGCCCGAGGCTGATGGAATGCACGGAAACCCGGTAGGCACATTTCCACGAGGGGTAAACCACCCTCGTGGCCCAACCAGGTCTCCGTTATCCCTGCAAGGTCTAGCTCCCCCTCTGAGATCAACTCATTAATGAGGGGGGCCTTGTTGGTGACAGACCTTGCGTTGCAAAGCATCAGCCGCAGGCCCTGGCTCTGTAGGACCTGTCCACCTAGACTGCAGGGGTTGGTGCAAGCGACCGGGCGTAACCAACAGCCGCGGTCTCCCAACCGACCTTGGGATCTTATCCTGTCCTCACATCCCCTCCTCCCCGCGACCGTTGTAATAGGACAACCCTCTGCTTTAGTGACCTTTATATTCCCCCCCTCCACCGCATCCCCGTCCTTCCTGGACTCACCTGTCTGTCCGGCTCTGGCCCTCCTCCCGGTCTGATTAACCCTCCCCCCCACCCTGGGACCCCCTAAAAAAGATAAAAAACATTTTACTAAAAATCCCCTTAGCTTCCGGTTCCTGCACCTCTCGGGGTCCACGAACCCGTCCTCGAGGCGGGCCCTTGAAAGAGCCAAGGGCCAAGCCTGCGAGAGAGGGGCCTCCCGCAGGCGGAGCAAGTCTAACCTCGAATACGTTATTAAAAGTCCCAATAGGGTAAGGTACTGATAAAACAAAGTTTATAGGTCATAGCCGGCAGGGCTAGGGTCTCAATGAAGGACCAGAGTCTTAAAGTCTAGATGGTAAATAATAGTAAGTAATGTCTGGATGGTAACTTCAGAGGAAGATGGTAAGTAATAGGTGGTAAATAGATGGTAAATAATGTCTAGATGGTAACTAGATGGTAACTTCAGAGGGAGGGGGGGAAATGGGAGGTAGTCAAGTGTCGCAAATGGTGGGGAGAGGCAAAGATGGTAAATGGGAGAAAGATGGTTCAAATGGCCCCAGGTGAATAGAAATTCCTTAATGGGTGGGGGGGGCCTTCTTGTCCTGATTGTTTTAGGCTGGGCAGCTGCTCAGACCTGTCCATGGCTCCAAGTGCCTGCTCAGGCTGCTCAAGCTTGTCCATATCCCCAAGCCATGATCTCCAGTGGCCTCCAGGCTCCAAATCATCCCCAGCCATAATTCCAGAGCCTCACCGATGTCTTTGGTGCCTCTCCGGTGCTCTCCGGCACTCCGTTGCTCCTTCCTTGTTCCTCCCTGTGCCCCCGATGCTGGTAATAACCCTCCGGTGCCTCCGGTAGCTCTCTGGGGGCTCTCCGGGGTTCCTTCCCTTTGTTCCTTTCTCTTTTTGCTTTTCGGCTTTTCGGCTTTTTAAAATTTGCCGGCGTCAGCGCTGCCCGCGCAGCCGCACTGCGCCGTCGCCATGTTCACAGGCTTCTTCCCAGCCGATTGCCGCTTACAATCTTCAACTCCTTCCTGCTCTCCGATCTTCACCGACCACCCTGGAAGGCCAAAACTGGCCCAAAACAAGCCAGGGTGGTCGGGCTATCAACTCTCAGCCCCCTCTGATGACATAGGGCCGGTTGCAGTCCTTACCCGGTCGGGCGCTCCATAGTTCAACTCCGGAGCTCAGGAGGCGGCCGCCATCGTTGGAAGCTCCTCCTTCACTTATATGGCTGGCATGCTTATCTAATATATGACAAGAAGGCCGACAAGGTTTTTAGAAGTCATATTTTAAGGAATGCTTTATTGCATATCTGGAAAACATATCAATATAGGTTAAATGACAAGATACCTATGTGGGGGTGCCCAGACACGCTTTAGAGAACATAAGTATTGAACAAAAACAAGATGTAACTACATATGCAGAACTTCTTAGTATGGATAGAGGTGTACCACATTTAAAATCTTTGAATGTATTAAGAGACGAAAGGGTAATTCAAACCTGGTTTCAATATGGTCAGTTACAGGCTAGATGGAAAAAAGACCAGAAAACTGGTATTATCCAAAATGAGGATAATTTGGTAAAACAAATTAGGGACCAGGATCAAATGCATATAAAAAGGTTGTATAATGTATTGATAGAAATAGACTCTGAAACAGAATTAGTTAAAGATTGTATGATAAAATGGACACAAAATTTTGAAGAACCAATAGTGATGGAAACATGGGAAGAGATTTGGGTAAGAAATGTAAAATTTACACAAGCTCAGAACTTGAGAGAGTATTTTCACAAGATGCTGTACAGATGGCATTTAGATCCAAAAAGGCTAGCCTGTATGTATCCGAATCTACAATCTAAATGTTGGAGATGTGACTGTGTTGGTGCCATGTATTACCATATTTGGTGGACTTGTAAAAAAGTTAAAGCATTTTGGATAAAAATATGGTGGGTTATTCAAAATATTTTGAAAAAGAGGATAAAGTTTACGCCCCAGTTGTTTTTGTTAGGTATAGTTTCACATTGTACTGTTATAGAGACTAATTTGATTTTGAACCTAACAATGGCAGCAAGATTGTTGGTGGCGCAATATTGGAAGAAGGAAGAGTTGCCCACTATCCAAGAATGGACGTTAAAAGTAGTAAACTTAGCAGAGATGGCCAAAATTTCAGCGTATCTGAAGGATCACTCAGATGAGAAGTACAAGCTGGACTGGAGAAGATGGATTGACTATATTCAAAACAAATACCAGACTAAAAAATTTCAGTTAGCTTATGAATGAAGGGATAAGGAATGCTGCAATTTATTTAAAGTTAGTTTAATAAAGGGGGAGTTAAACACAAGAATAGTAACATGTTAAAATTAGTTAGCTTATGTTAGCGTATGGTTGTTAAATGTTTATACCCTGTACTTTGCTCTGGGAGGTCAAGGGAGGGAGGGAGGGAGGGAAGAGGGGTAGGGATGGGGGAAGAGGGAAGGGTAAGGGGGATAATAATTGTAAAATTTATTAAAATTTTAATTAAAAGAACATTTCCACAAAAAAAAGAAAAAAAGAAAATCTATCTGTGTATTCTAGCCGTGTCTGTTCGTTTGGACTATCTGCGTTGCTTCATTTGAACTATCTGGGTTGCTGCAGAGCGACTCTATTGAACGTGAGTTGCCTGGGCCCTCAGCCAAAGGATTCGTTATCTCAGTAATTAAACAGTGGCAAACAGCCAAGCCTGTGTTCTCGTTTATTCACAGGCGGGGTGGTGGTGGTCAGAACAGTATTGTATATAAAGAGGTTTCTTATATAAACGAATCCTGCTGAATTATTTACTTGTGTGCTGGTTGGATTGCTGTAAACTCTAACACTTCTCTCTTCTCTTCTCTTCTCTTCTCTATCTCATCTCATGCTATCATTTTACATGGCAATAGATACACACATATCCTGGCCTGGAAATTCAACCCAGGTGGACATCTTCCTATGACCTCTTCTCCTCTCACAACATAGGCCCCCACTCAATTCTCAATAATGTATGCCATATCATCCTTCTTACACACCAAACTGGCATTTGGAAGCAGGAAGAAACCTGGGGCCATGGAAGCTCTGATAGCCAAGTCTTGGGGGAAACTGAAGGGGCTGAAATGCAACAGTGATACAAACTTCAGGGCAGCTTCCTAAGAGTGACCTTCAGCTGTGTCTGATGATAACGTTCCATGCTTGTCATCATCCTGCTGTCACTGTTTCCTTCTCCCTTGAGAATACCCATCACCTTTGTCCTCACTTCCCCGGTGCATCTTTCATTATAGTTCATGTAAGTCTTAGGAACAAATCCAGCCTCATCAATCTGTACCAGTTCATTTAGAAGCACATTTATTGTTTTTTTGCAGTAAAGACTTTATCATCTACATTACATAATGAGATGGGTCAATGTGGTTTGGAGAAGTTGGGTCATTCTTCCTATTAGATAGCAAAGAAATTAAAGCTCCTTTCCAAGAAAAAGGAAATTCTTGAATGTTGCTGAATCTCATTTGTTTATGGAGAGTCTCTGTTATCTAGGTCATGCTTGTCCCAAAGGTTCTTTTTCAAAAGGCAACTGGACTTTATTTTTCCTTGAAGATGTTTTGCTTCACAACCAAGAAGCTTCTTCAGTTTTCATTGAATGATGGGGGATGAAAGAATGTATATTCCTTGCAGTCATCTGGTCATTAGCACTCAGTTCTACTTCTTGAAAGTTACTGAATCTCATTTGTTATCCAGATTAATATTTTGGCCAGAATTTACTGATTATATTAACAAGAGCAAACTTTTAAATCATATTATCATTACTATTTCTGTCATAACTAAATTATTATATTTTGTAAAAAAAAAGGAATATAATTTAATATATTCAGTTGAATATTATTTATTGACTAAATTTTTAAAGTTTCCCATGACCATCTCATGGGGACTCTGGGTGATGTACAAGCAAATATATAAATTGACTGAGGACTATTGCAGAAAAAAATACTGCTTTTTAAAATGTAAGTAGAATTACATTTCTTAATTAAAGCAAAAGAGACAAAAAGTTCTAAACAGAAACAGAAAGTTGAAGACAAAAAATAGTAAAAAGCAAAGGAAATAAGTGGTCTTAAATTTAAAAAAAACACTTTGCTTTTCATGATTTCCCTACTATTCTTCCCTATCAGAATCTACATTTCATGAGATTATAGATCATTTCCATTTATCTTCTAAATAACACATGAAATCTATACAGTATTGAATTCTATTGTTAAATTTTGCCTCTGTCAAACTGAAGACATTTCAAGGCTGAGAAAATGAGATAGATGATAGATAGATAGATAGATAGATAGATAGATAGATAGATAGATAGATGGATGGATGGATGGATGGATGGATGGATGGATGGATGGATGGATGATTGGATGGATGGATGGATGGATGGATGGATGGATGGATGGATAGGTGGATAGATTTTACATGATAAATGTAGCTAGCTAGATATAGATATAAAGGTACATTTTATAACTGATACATATATTGTAATATAGGTAATGTATATATTGTCATATCAGCGTAATACAGCACAGGTCTTGTAAGGCATGGGAGAGGAGGTAAGTCCAACAACAGGGGTCAAGTCCAGGTCATCTTTAGATGTTCCTGGGGGTGGCTGGAAGGTAAATTTCTGCAAGAGGCTCGTAAAGAAGAGGAAGAGCTCCATTTTGGCAAGGGTCTCACCTGCACACATTCTTCGACCTAGAAGAAAGCAGAAATGACAAAAACAATGCTGGTTTATTGTTTTTTAAAAACTATTTCACAGGTTTTCTCAATGTCCTATGGCTATGGAAAGATCAGCACACAGGTACACAATGACAGATCAAAGATATTGATAGAAGTAAAATGCTTTAATGAAATGGAGACAATCTTCGACTTACAATGGTTTGTTCAGTGACTGTTCAAAGTTACAGCACTGAAAAAGTGACTTGTGACCATTTTCACACTTACGACTGTTGTAGTATCCCCATGATTATGAGATCAAAATTTAGATGCTTGGCAACATATTAATGATGTTTTCATCTGATCACCTTATGTGACCTTCTAGTAAGCAAAGCCAACGGGGAGGTCAGATTCATTTAATAACCATGTTGCTATCTTAACTACTGCAATGATTCACTTAACAACTATGGCAAGAAAGATTGTAAAATGGAGCAAAAGTCTCTTAAAACTGTCTTGCTTAGCAACATAAATTTTGGGTTCAATTGTGGTTGTAAACTGAGGACCTGCATTTTTCAAACCACTAAATAGCAGCATATTTCTGAATTTGAAGACAATGTCAAAAAATATGGGAAATCAATGCGAACAAATGCAGTAATGCCCCTCTTTTAACTATGACAGAACTAGGTATCACATTTTATTGGTCTTGCAGAAGGAAAACAGGCGTGGACAATATGCTTAAGTTTGTGAATCCAGAGGAGGACAATTAATATATTATGGAGCAAGGTGATATCTCAGATATATATATTTCCAACAAAATATGTGTTGGGATGAGTGGGTTATTGCTCAATTGGACATAATCCAAAATAACTTTACATGGAAGATTTTAGGTCTCTCCAAGGCAACCCTTCTGCTTATCTAATTCTCTTTGGGGAAAATTTAGTTCTTGGAATAGAGAAAACTTCAGAGAAAGTCTTCTCAAAAAGGATTCTATTAACTATCCTATTGTGGTATATTTGTCTATATTTTCATTCTGGTGCCATTACAGGTAATATTTGATATACAAAGGTCCATTTAGTAACCTTTTGAACTTACAATGGCACTATGAAAAAGTGAACATTTTTCACACTTACTACCATTGCAGGTTCTTCATGATCACATGATCAAAAGAGTCAAAAATGACTCGACACTGTGAGCTCAACATGGTCAGCTGGGGGCAGCCTTCTCACAACCGCCAACTCACTGCTGCCATCTCTTTGCAGGACATCTAAACACCAAAATTTTGCTGCAGGGATAATTCGCTCCAGGTGCTGGATGGAAAGCTGGAGGGATGAGTGAGCAGGCTGTCCAAATGGGGAGAGGGGTAGCGATAGGTGGAGAGTAGAGTTAGAGGCAATGGAGTACAGGCAAAGGCAGAGGGTTGGGTGTCAAAATGAGAAGCCCCCACCGCCCTACAACTTTTTTTTTAAATGCCACATTGCTTAATGTTTGAGGGTGTCTTGCTCTGAAAATAAGGGCAGCTTTGAGAAGCAATGGGATGAGATGTCAGCTAAAATGATTTGATTTGAGTTGCATTCAAATCCTTACCCATCAAACAGATTGCAAAGTTTGCAGCTACATTTAGCTGTGGTCTGAAGCATCACAGAAAGGGGGCTGGGTGGACAGGCAGTTTGGAGTCCATACTGAAAAAAACCTCTCTTCCCAGCACTACTCTTCTCATAGGATTAGTATCGGCTTTGGGGGGAACTGTCAGGGCAGCCTCCATCAGTAACCAAGAAAGAAACCACTCACCTCTATTTTTCAGAATTAAGAGTACTTTTACTGGTTATGAGTAGAAAGCAGCTAGCAAAGCAAGATCTGAGGCAAAAGCATGCGTAATCATAGGTATCAATATGTGACCCAACTCCCTCCCCCTAGTAATAATAATAATAATAATATATTTATTTCTTAGCCGCGCCCTCTCCCGAAGGACTCGGGGCGGCGTACAACAAAACATTCGAAATAAATATGCAAACAAAACAAACATATAACAAGGTACACTAAAACATACATACATATATATAAGGAGGAGATCGATTAATAAAAACAATTAAAATACTGTATTTAAAACCCTTAGAAATTAAATGTAATTAAAATACCCAATTAAAAACCCGTCAGGAGCGATATGGTTAAATCAAAGTTGAGCCCAACCCCCAGTCCAATCCGCACACCCAACACATGTCATGTGGGCTGCAGCTTCAAAACCCATCATCAGGTTGGTTGGCCTTGGCGGCAATTCCACTATCTGCAGCATGCGCAGTAGATGGTGAGAAAAATCACTCCCTTCTTCATTCACTCCTGTGCTTAAGCTTCCCCTCCCAAATACCATATTTTCTCCTGCTCTCCCCATTTCAATGGCAGCCGAAAGCAAGCAGCAAAGCAGAGGCTAACATCCCGCCCTCTGCCAGGAAAGGACATCACCCCTGGAAAAAAACGTAGAGAGAAAACAGGAACAAGACAGATTAGACATATGTATGGCAATATGAGTCAGGGCTTATCGGGATAGGTAGAGTAGAATTTCTGCAAAAGTTTAGGAGCTCTAACATGGGACTTATCAACCCATTCAGCTTGGGATGGGGGAAAATGTTTCCAGGAGACCAGATACTGAACCTGATTCCTACGTCTCCTGGAATCCAAAATCTCTTTGATCTCAAAATGTTACTCTCCTTCAATGAGAAGAGGGACAGGAGGCAGCGATATGGGTGCCCGAACAGAGGAGGTATGCACTGGTTTCAAAAGGTTAACATGAAACACGGGGTATATGAGCTTGAGATACTTCGGCAATTCCAACCGTACAGAAACAGGATTAATGATCTTCACAATAGGAAATGGACCAACATACTTAGGCCCTAATTTCTTTGACTTTTGGGTAGTTTGGAGAAATTTGGTAGACAGAAAAACTTGATCCCCCATCTTGTACTCCCTTTCTTTCACCCTCTTTTTGTCAGCCTGTTTCTTGTGTGCTCGATGAGCAGCTTCCAATGTCTTTCGGGCTATGGGCCAAACCTTTTGGAGCTGGTCACTCCACTCTGAGAGGGACAAGACTTGTGGTTTTTCATGGGGCAATTCTGGGATTGGCACAAAGTCCTGCCCAAAGACAAGTCTAAACGGGGTGAAACTGGTGCTGCTGTGCACAGAGTTGTTGTACGCTACTTCAGCATGTGGTAACAGTTCAGTCCAATTATCTTGCTGATAATTGATAAAACACCAGAGGTATTGCTCCAAAGCAGAGTTAGTCCTTTCACAAGCTCCATTAGTCTGAGGATGGTGGGCGGAGCTTAACCCCTTGGCAGAGCCAATCAACTTCAAAAACTCCTTCCAGAAGAGGGAGGTGAACTGTACCCCTCTATCTGACATTATGCGCTCCGGCACTCCATGCAAACGGTATATATGTGTAATAAACAATTTAGCTAAGGACTTAGCTGAAGGGATCTTGGAACAAGGCACGAAATGAACCTGTTTAGAGAACAAGTCTGTGACTACCCAGACCATGGTATTTCCTTGACTCTCAGGTAATTCGACAATGAAATCCATTGATATTTCCTTCCACGGGGATTCAGGATGGGCTACACCTTGAAGCAGACCTTGGGACTTCCCTGGAGGTCGCTTAGCAGCATCACATACAGGGCAACTGGCCACATACGATTCAATGTCTTTTTTAAAAGAGGGCCACCAAAATTGTCTTTTGATGAGATGCAGAGTTTTCACAAACCCAAAATGCCCTGCCATGTGGGAATCATGAGCTCGTAGTAACACCAAAGACTTCATGCTTGCAGGAACATATAATTTAGTGCCTATCCAAGCCAGTCCATCTTTCATGGTGCATTCATCTGAATGTTCCTTAAACCAGTAGTCGGACTCAAGGCTTTCCTTGAGTTTGCACATGAGGTCTGTTATGACCTCCAACTTAGGGTCACTTTGGCTTCTGGTAACCATTGGAGCAGCAAGACCTTTCGCTGAAATGACTGGAAGTACCACGCTCAACTTGGAACTGTTGTATTGTGGGAGTCTAGATAATGCATCCACCATAAAGTTCTTCCCTCCAGGGATGTACTTTAGGGTGAAATTGAATCGGTTGAAATGTTGCGCCCAGCACATTTGTTTAGGAGACAGCTTTCGAGGGGTCTTTAATGCTTTCAAATGTTTGTGATCAGTCCACACCTCAAAAGGGTGTTTAGCTCCCTCAAGGAAATGTCGCCAGGTCACCAAAGCCCACCTGACTGCAAAAGCTTCTTTTTCCCATATAGCCCATCGCCTCTCCGTCTCTGTCAGTTTTCAGGAGGTGTAAGCACAAGGCTGCAGGTGCCCGTCAGTGATTGCTTGAAGTAATACTGTTTCCACCACCACATCACTAGCGTCAGCTTGAATGATAAATGGTGCATCCATGTCCGGGTGTTTCAAAACGGGTTCAGCTGCAAAGAGTCGCTTTAGTTTTTCAAATGCGGCCTGACATTCCATAGTCCATTTTAATGGCTTCCCCGGTTTGGGTTCGGCCTCTCCTTTTGACTTTAGGAGATTTGTAATGGGTAGCGCAATGCTGGCAAAGGATGGAATAAATTGATGATAAATATTCGCAAATCCCAAGAAACTCTGCAATTGTTTGCGGGTGCAGGGGGTGGTGGTGCCCATTTGGTAACGTCTTGGACTTTAGCTGGGCCCATCTCGATGCCATTGTGGGAGATGCGATAACCAAGGTAGTCAATTTTTTCCTGATGAAATTCACATTTAGACAATTTGGCGTAAAGCTGCGCCGCGCAGAGTTCTTTGTGAACTGAATGCACCAATGTCATGTGTTCCTCACATGTTTCCGTGTAAATAAGGATGTCATCAAGATAGACTATCACGCCTTTGTATAGGTGGTGATGCAAAACTTCATTTATTAGTTGCATGAAAACTGCTGGTGCCCCCTATAGGCCAAAAGGGAGTACTCGGAATTGAAAACAACCAAGTGCACAGTTGAAAGCAGTTTTCCATTCATCTCCCTTCTTAATCCTGACTCTGTAATAAACCTCACTTAAGTCCAATTTTGTGAAAATCCTCCCTTTATCCAAATGAGCCAACATGTCCTTTATCAGAGGGAGGGGGTAAACATTGTGTACAGACACCGCATTTAAGTTCTTATAATTCACACAGAGGTAAAGAGAGCCATCTTTTTTTTCTCTAAACAGCACTGGAGCAGCCACTCAGGGCCTGGCCGGTTCAATAAACCCCCTTCGTAATTTTTTATCAATAAATTTCCGTAATTCGTCCATTTCACGGGGGGTCATTGAGTAGATTTGGGGTTTTGGAAGTTTCCCTCCTGGGAGAATATCAATACTGCAATCTGTTGCATGGTGAGAGGGTAACTTATCAGAGGATATCTCACTGAAAACATCCTTTAGGTACCAATATTCTTTTGGGATTTTCTCCTCCCCCTCAACTTCTTCTTGTCCTGTGGCTGCTAGGTTAGGTTTTGCGTTAATGGGCTTTGGAGCCCCCCCTCACCCTCAGGAGGTGTTACGGATTGGATGCGCAACCACCCTTTCCACCAATTGAAGTGTGGGTTCCACTTCCATAACCAAGGTAATTCTAGTATGAGAGGCCGATCCATTCCTGGGGCAACAATAAAACTTATAGTTTCTTGGTGAGTTCCCATCCACATGTCTATTGGCTCAGTTACAAAATGGGCAGGGCTCCCCCCAGCTATTGAGCCGTCCAGCTGGCAAAAAGCAATGGGGACTTTTAAAGTTCTCAATTTCAGCCCCAGTTTTTCCACCACCTCAGGACTAACGATGCAACGTGTGCATCCTGAATCTAAGAGGGCCAGCATTTTTTCTTGCGCTCCAGTAGAGGGCACTTTTAGTTCTACTGGGATAGTCATGGGGCCCAATCGGGAACTTACCAGACATTCGTCGTCAGATTCGGTTTCAATTTCTTCCAATGAGGAGGATGGTTCCCCCCGTCCCTTAGGGTAGGATGGAACTGTGTAGTCGGCTCCATGCCTTTCATGGCGGTTTTCCTTCTTTTCTCAGGTTGTTTGTCTGGTTTTCTCTCTCCCCCAGTAGTAGGTTTTGTTCCCATCTTAGTGCGGGCAGTTTGCTGCGATGTGCCCCTCCTTCCCACAATGGAAACAGGTGAGGACTCGGGGCTTGCTAGTAGACCAACTTTTCCCTCCTTTTGGAACTCTTTGGAGAGCCTTGGGGGGGGGAGTAGCCCTCTCTTTTTCACTGTCATCACGGTACTTGTCTCGGGCCAAATCAATTTCTACATCCGCTGCCAATTCATACCAGTACTGCAATGTGCCCCCCCCCCCCATTTACACAGTTCTGGTATATATCTTTGTTTAAACCGTCCATGAAGCCATCGAACAGGGATTTTTCGGACCAACCCCTCATATAAACAGACAATTCACGAAATTCTTGCATATATTCAGCAACTGGCCTGTTTTCCTAGGTGAGGGTTTAAAATTTAGTTCTGTCTTTTCGCTCTGTGAGAGGATCATCAAAGCGTTTCCTCAGGGCAGCCATAAACCAATTGTAATCTCTCAGTAGGGGGAATTAACATTATGCAGAGCAACCATCCAAGCAGCCGCTCTATCTTCTAATGCCAGGGTAACAATTCTTACCTTGGCTTCTTCTGTGGGCAAATCCTCGCCAAACTGATGCATGTAATTCCACACTTGAACTAGAAAAAATCCTAAATCTTTTGCCTCCCCATCTAATTTCATTCCAAGTGGAGGAACTTTGGCCACCCGGCGTCTGCGGGGACCCCTCCCCCTCTTGGGATAGCTCTGGCAGCCACTGCTACTGGGGTTGGGGCTCGTTCATCCTGCTCATCACCCCCATCCACGGCCCCAGTCTCTCTCGGGCAGAACAGACCTCTGCAGTTCTCTCCTCTGTTCTAGGAGAAGATCTTCTCTTCCAGGACTACTCTCACATAAACGTCGTCTCTCCCACGCCTCTTCAAAGAGTTTCATGGCCTGAGACATCATAAGGTTCTCCTCCTCGACCTCCTGCCACTCAGCGGCTGGTCGCCTCTGTCTCCTTGTGGTGACCCTAAACGGAGTTTCCTCGGGATTATACTTCTGCCCCACTCCCAATATCCATCTGGCGTGAACAGCTTGTTCTTCCACGTGTAGTCCAGACATTCGCTCCATTTTCAGAGGGCAAGAGGATGCAGTTGCTCCCACGTCTTCCTCCTGGTCACTGCATCGGTGGGACATTCTTTTGAAGTTTGAGATTTTATTGCACTCCCCTCGGAAGGTGTTAACTCCGGGTTGAATGCGACACTGAGATCTTGCTTAATGTCAGGGCAGCCTCCATCAGTAACCAAGAAAGAAACCACTCACCTCTATTTTTCAGAATTAAGAGTACTTTTACTGGTTATGAGTAGAAAGCAGCTAGCAAAGCAAGATCTGAGGCAAAAGCATGCGTAATCATAGATATCAATATGTGACCCAACTCCCTCCCCCTAGTAACCCCAACCCCCAGTCCAATCCGCACACCCAACACGTGTCATGTGGGCTGCAGCTTCAAAACCCATCATCAGGTTGGTATGCCGGACGGTTGGTCTTGGCGGCAATTCTACTATCTGCAGCATGCGCAGTAGATGGTGAGAAAATCACTCCCTTCTTCATTCACTCCTGTGCTTAAGCTTCCCCTCCCAAATACCATATTATCTCCCCCCACTCCCCATTTCAATGGCAGCCGAAAGCAAGCAGCAAAGCAGAGGCTGACAGGAACATTTTGTGCTCTGCCATATTGGTATGACCTATGAATAAAAGCATAAGAAAATCTAATAAAAATGCTTCAAGCTAAAAAGATCCAAAGTCTGTGTCTCTCTGAAGGCTCCAACCAGCCAGGAAGGCTGAAAGACAAGCTCATCCTGGACAGAGGCAGAGATGGTGATATTAAGCACAGGAGGAATAATAGTAACTCATGCAGAGAATTGAGGATATCCACTGGCAGACTCGGGAATCAACATACAAGTCTGTCAAGCCTGGCCACACATGTTGTCCATGAGGCACAAACTTTGTCAATATAAGGTCTCTTTTATCAGTTTTTTTCAAACAAGGCATTAAGGGTTGCCTTTTACGGAACATAATCTATGACATCATAGAATCTTACCTGCAGAAAATGGCATGAATGCATCCCTCTTCACAAATTTTCCTTCAGAGTCAAGAAAATGTTCAGGGTAGAATTCATGTGGTTTCTCCCACTGGGATTCATCATGGAGCACAGATGTCAGCAAGGGAATGACATAGCTGCCCTATAAAAAGAAAAGATAAAGAATGATATGAAAAGAAGTATGTCCAATTAATGCATGATTATAAAAATTACTACATGGATTTTGTAAAGTGTTGTAAAGTGTTTATTGAGAAGTGAACATTGGTCCTGAAGCAATATTTTATATTCAAAAAATAATATACATATACATATACATACCTATACACACACACACACCATCTCTATTTTTCCACACAGCAAATGCACCTCAGTTTTAAACTTCACTTTTTTTTTGCTTTTGACTTACATGTTTAATTAATTATCTGGTTGTATACTGATTTATTTTACAAACACACCCCTTGCTAGACTCTAAATATAATTTTTTTAAACCTCTTTTTACTGCTTTGCTTTGGAGTTATGAAACAGTTCTGCTTTTGCTTCATGGAAACCAATGGCTCAAAAACTTTCTCTTTAGTAGTGAAATGTTTTGATTTATATTTGCATCATATTTCTACTGCAAGGATTTTGCATTTTACTAGTTGCTATCTGATATTTTTTTTGTATATATCTTTAATCTTTCTTGTTCTTTCAAAAAAAAATTGAAATTTTCACTTTTGTTTCTATTTACTCTCTATTCTATTCTCTCTATAATATTATCTTAATTTTTCTCATGGTCGTTTTTTAATGGAACATCTACTTCGTTTGTCCTTGAGAGGAATTGCCGATGTTTTGTTGTCAAAGTCCAAGTATAAACAAAATGTGGATTATATTAAAAATGAAAACAACAAAGAGAAGGAGCTTTGTTTGAGAATTGTAGGCTCTTTGGAGAAGGCTAAAAGGAACATGAATTTAAAAGGCTGACAGATCGCAATATGGATCAGCGATGAACTGGACTTTATTTAAAAAATGAGGGAGATTGTGGATTAGATATATTATATTCAATCAAAAGACAACTGTTAAGAGATGTTGTGGTTCAACTTGTACAAAACCCTTCTGAACAGCAAGTTCTATGGGAATATTCACAACAGAGATCTATGACTTCAGGGAATGAGATGCAATTGTTTGTGTAAATCTCAGATAATTTTAAGAAAAAAATATTATTGAAAATCAACATTTGATCCTGGACAGAACAGAGTGTGCAGTGTTTTATGGTAGATTCAAAGTTTTTATGAACTTTCTGTGTGTAAAATACAATAATAGATTGTTAACAGAGGGCTTAGAAGTTAGTTTTGCCCAATGGCTCACCTGTTAATTTTTTTTACAGTAAATAGATATGTCTAATTATTTGAGGAAATTTAACTTTAGAAATTTATAAATTGTAGACCAGTTTTGCAAGGGAGAAACTCTTATTGTTAAAATATATTTATCAATATTCAACTGGGGGACAATTTATGTGTGTTTGTTTTTTCAATGCTCATTTTTTCTCTTTTTTAGTTTTGCTTACAGAGGAACCGAGAGGGATGAAATGACTTGAATAAACATCTAGAGCACCAGTAGTAGAATTCAAGGGATGAACTTAATTGAACACAGGTAAGAGCTGCTATCAAGGCCTACCTCATGGCAGTTTGGGTGGCAAAGGGTAAGTACTTCTCTATACTAATTAAGTCTGCAGATAATTGACCAGCTTTATTTAATCACCTCTTTAAGGTGAACCTCCTGGGGAAGGAGGATACTGAGGTCGACCTGAAGAGGTGTATTAACAAATTTGTTGTTTTTTTTAAACTGGAGTTCATTCCCAGTTAGATGCTGGCACAGTTGCTGGTCTGGTAGAAGCCCCTAAGGTAGGTTCTTGCCTTGTTATCTGGGAATGGTTGCTCTGTTGCTCCTGGGGAAGTGGACAGGATCCTATAGAGTATGTGCACAAGCACCTGTGTTTTAGACCCATGGCCCTCCTGGCTTGTGAAAGCTTCCTGGGAGGTGACATACAGGTGGATTCTGGTGGTGATGAATGCTTCCCTAGAGAAGGGGGGGTCATGCCCCAGCACATTAAGGAGGCTGTAAGAAGTCATCACTAGATTCCCCCATTGGATAATTTCTAACCTGTGCCCAATCTTCCCTTTTTGGGAAAGGTGGTTGAACAGCAGCTCCATAAATTTCTGGGTGAAACAGATTATCTAGATTCTTACCAGTCAGGATTTAGGCCTGGAGTGGGGTCATTGTTTTTATTTTATTTTTATTTTTTTCTATGTTGTATTTTTATTGCTTGTAAGTTGCCTAGAGTTACCGCAAGTGAATAGGCAGCTATATATATTTTCTAAATAAAAATAAAATAAAAAATAAGTTGAGTTTTATTATATTGAAACACTTTTCCTTACACTTATGGAATCAAATTTCAGGCCCCAAAACCAATATTCAAGGCTTACAGAAGACAAGGAGGGGGTAGAAAGCAGTAGAGTAAGAGAGGGAGAAATGAAAGAGTGAAACAAGGGAAGAAAATGTCTCTTGTATATCAAGCTGTAGGGCAGTTTGGGATTGCCAGATGCCAAAGAAAATCATCTCCCATTGGCATGTAGAGAGGGATCTATGGAAATTGTTCTAATAATATAAGAGTCTCCGGCTTTATAACTTGATTTAGCCAATTTCATTTATTTAAGGTCTGCTTTTTTCTACCATGTTGTACATGAAAGCCAAGCACCTACTTTATATAATGCATTGATTTTAGACTGATCACCTTGGGAATGAAGAAGCCTTTGAAAGTTATATCCATGGTGGTTGAATGTGGCAAATTGGATGGAGCAATATCACCAAACCTTTGAATTTCATGAATTACAGCATCCGTGTAAGGCATTTTGGCTCGGTGGTCTGTCCTTGGCGGGATATCACCAATCTCTTTTGCAATTTCTTCTTGAACCTTTCCTAGGAAAATAAAATGATCAAGATGATACCTTTTTTGAATTTTGTTTTAAATGGGAGTTAATGCATGCATTTTAAATCTGAATGAAAACAATAGGCACTGCCTGTAATCCTTGGATTAAGGCCCTTCAGACAGTCACTCATGCATTATTTACAAATGGACTACTATAGTCTGCTGTACATTTGGAAGTCTTGCAGGCCACTCAGTCATTATACCCAGCCAGGAATTTGGCAAAATAGATAGTGATTTGCACTCCTTGTTATTTCCATGTAAACCCTGTGGACCAATTTAGTAGGATTCTGAATGCAAATCAAATGCTGGTGAGATTGCCCAAGTGTATCCATCAATTAATGGCATCTAGGGGGACTCAGGAAGCATGCCTTCTTTAAACTGATGCCTGCCCTCTGGAAAGGTACCACCCAGATCCAGATTGCTGGCACTCTGATGTTATTGCTGTCACTTTGAAGTAAATATATAAACTGGATAAAACCAGGTGTCAGCGTTCCAAATATCATCCAAAACTAAATCAGAATTCAAGGCAAATCTCTCCAAAAAGTTCCAATTTATTAATAGAGTTGGTACATCTGTTGCAAACCCAAATCTGAACTTCCTGGGGTTTCCACCAAGTTGAAAGTTCATGATCTTGCCCCTACACCCACAAGTTCATCACATGGTCCAATTTTCCTCTGCCATGCTGGCATCTCTACCAATCTAGTTCTGATCAGGTGCTGAGGTGCGGAGACAAAAGATGACCTTGGGCTTCTAGAAAGGAATGTTCTATTTTGACAACAACACATTCTACAATTCTACTCCTTACTATTCCCCCTCCCAATTCCCACTAATGAAACAGCATAATAAAGAAATAGAGAGAGAGAGTGTGGCAGTCCAAAGATTCTGAAAAGAACCGCTGCAGGCCTGACAGGCGGCCTCCCTTCAAAAGGGAAACATTTCCTAAAAAGAGAATAACATAAAAGTTAACATAACACATTTAACCATACCTCCCCCCCCCCAGGGGGAACCTTTGGCTTATCGGGAAACTTCTCATGGAATTGTTTCACTAACCTATCCACTTTTAGGTCGCTAACCTTTCACCCAAGTAGCTTTGGACAAAGGGTAACCCTTCCAATGTACTAAATACTGTAAGAGACCCCTATACGGCCTGGAATCTAATATTTTTTTCACCTCATAATGTGTTTCCCCTTCTACCACTACCGGAGGAGGGGGAGCTTGGGTGGATGGTCGTATGTTGGACCCAATTACTGGTTTCAACAAGGTACAATAAAATGCTGGGTAAATTTTCCCTAGAATTCTGGGTTGATTGAGTCGAACTGTAACTGGATTAATTATCTTCTCTATTGGGAATGGACCTAGAAATTTTGGGCCAAATATCTTACTAGGCATTCTTAATCTTATGTATTTGGTAGATACAAAAACGTTGTCCCCAACATGAAAGTGGGGTTGGAGCGAGTGGTGTTTATCAGCTTGCTTCTTGTAGGCTTCTGCCGCACCTGCTAGAGCTTTCTTCATATTTTCCCATGCATTTTTTAGTTTGTCCACACATTCATTCAGAGACATGGAGGAGAGCGGTTCTCTAGGCAGCTCAGGCATGGGAACAAATTCCATGCCACTGGTAATCTGGAAAGGAGTTAATCCCATGCTGCTGTGGACTGCATTGTTGTACCACTTCGGCAAAGGGTAGCAAGTCTGACCATTTGTCTTGCTGATAGTCCACGTGACACCGGATGTATTGTTACACCATCGCATTGGCCCTCTCCGCTGTGCCACTCGTGCTGGGATGAAACGCTGAGCTGAGTCCTTGTGTGGACCCAATGGATCTCAGGAACTCTCTCCACAATTTGGTGGTGAACTGAACTCCATGGTCTGAAATGATCCTCTTGGGCACCCCGTGCAAGCGATAAATGTAGATCCACACAGAGATGAACCCCACTATCTTTCTTTTCTCTGAAGAGCACTGGAGCCGCTACTTTCGACTTTGCTGGTTCAATAAAAACCCATTTCAGATTGGTGTCGATGTACTTCCTTAATTCAACCATCTCTTTGGGAGTCATGGAATACAATTTTGGCTTCAGTAAGGTAGCCCCAGGTTTGAAGTCTATTGTGCCATCTGTGAGGCGGTGAGGTGGAAGATAATTGCCATCTTCCTCACTGAACACTTCTGCTAAATCCCAGTAAACTTTTGGGATTTGTTGGATCCCTAGAAGTTTGGTGTCTGCTGTAGGTGCTGCAGGTTCCGGACAGTTTGGGCTGTTGGGTTCAATTGTTCCTGGGTGGTCTGTTGGTTCCACCGGTGGTAACGGCCCAAAGCCAATAATCAATTTTCTAATGCCGTCCTCCCACTTTATTGTAGGTGCCCACTTGTTCAGCCATGCAAGTCCCAAGATAATTGACTCCTGCATTCTAGGAGCCATGATGAATCTGAGAAATTCATAGAGGCGCCCTATCATTAACTTTACTAACTCGGTAAAGTGAGTGTTCCATCTACTTACTCAAACCAAATGGGATGGTTTAGGGGTCTTGTGCGTATACCTAGCTGCTCCACTATAGACATGCTGATTAAGCATCGGGTGTCCACGATTGCCCCAACTTCCCCTTCCACCCCTGTTTCTGGCACTTGGAGTTTGGCTTTTATTGTAAAAGGGTGGATGGGTGCACTCACCATTGGGTCGTCTTTGCCAATTTCTTCCTCCTCCTCCGAAGTGGCAGGGGCTTCCCCAATGGTAGGACTCTCAGTCTCCGTTGGCTGTTGTACCAGACAACTCTTTTCTGGTGGATTTCTGGTTTTTTTCTTCATCGCGCTGACAAGTGGTTGCCACGGTTGTGGAACAGCAGCAGGAGCCAAGCATTGTGATGCTCTGTGGCCAGGCTGACCGCATCTGTAGCATTTTATTGGGGCCCACGAGGGACAAGGGGAGTTGGAAGCTTTTCAACTCTTTGCATTTGCATTCAGCAGGTCAAAGGTCTCCTAGCAGGAGTTCCGGCAGCAGGCTTTCGATAGGGGTTAATCTCGTGATCCAGTATGATTGCAGTGGCATACCAATCTTGGAGACGTTCTGGGAACCCCCCCCCCCTTATGCCGCAAGCTTCCCTCAGTTTAGGATCTAGGGCCTTTTTGAACATGTAGACCAAGAGTCTTTCTGGCCAGTATTTAGTCTTCCAGCTATTCTCCAGAATTTCCAAACTAACTCCTTCACGGGACAATCAGATTGTCACAATCCCTGGATATGGTCTTCTGCATCCACGTTTTGGGCTACATCCCTAAATCGGGTGCGCATCTGTTGGATGAACCCAGTTACATCATCTAGCTCAAGAGCTGCCTCCTCATGGAGCTCTGCTATCCAATGTGCAGCCTCCCCTTCATTCATTCCCTCGGCTATTTCTTGGATCAGCTCTCTATCATACGGGTATTGTGGGCCTACTTGATTAATGTATATGCCCATACTCGATTCAGGAAGTAAGCTAGCTTACCTGGGGTCCCATCAAAAGTTGCTCGAAACCATGGGGGCGTGGGTTCTGGTGGTTGAACTGGGGCAGCCTGTTGGCCAGCTGCTTGGTGTGGTAACCCCTTGTTGAGCCACACCCATCGGTTTGGTGAAAGCCTGCTGAGGCATCGCTGGGGGGGCTGGGCCCAATGGTGGTCCCAGTCCCTGGCTCTGCCCAGGGGCAGTTATCTGGAATGGCACCATTTGCTGAGAAGGGGTAATTGGTATTGAGCCCATCCATGACCGAGGAAGAAACCCACCGTGGGGGTGCTTGATTCATGGGCTGCAGGCCACCATTGGCAGCTGGGGGGAGGGGAATGTGCCCTAGGCCCCTTTCTGCTGGCTGGATTGAATTTCCCAATTTGGTGGAGGGCCAGCCTGCACTCTGGGGGAAGGGGTGCTGATGTGACTGATGTTGGCTTTACTCCAGCAGCAAGGGTTTGGTTTGACTCACTGGTCGCTGTGTGGAAGGAGCCAAGATCTCCACTCCATTGCGTAGCAGATTCTCTGCTAGGGAAGGAGAATGTGGGCTGGGACAGGTTCCACTTAGGTGGCCCTGAGGGAAGGAGGGGTTTGATTCCACTCATGTTTAGCTGTCCGAATTGGTCTGGGAGGCCAATCAGAGAGTGACTGTGTGAGGGTGGCTGGGATCTACATTCATCAGATATTCTGGTCATGCTCCAGTCATCTGTCAGAGTTCCCCTGGCGCCCCTCTCTCCTTTTAGCAAGCATTCCTTAGAGGTCATAAATCCTGAAGCTTTATCTCGCATATCTAATTCCGTCTGTAAGGGAGGTCTAGGAGTTGGTTCCTTTCGCTGGGCCCCCAGCCGCAACTCCCTTTCTTTATCTTCTGCAGCTTCGACTGCCTCTTTGGAAGGTGCATAGATGGTCCTAACAAATACAGGTGATCCATCATCTTTGCCCTTCTCTGCTGTGTTCTTTTCTTCCTCCATCTTCACTGAATTTTTGTACTGCCCAGGGTTGGGTCAGAACTGGGATTCAGTACCCCTAACAACTTCCCGATTTGGGATAGCTGATGAAGTAATTTTAAGGGAGATTTGAGTTAATATGAGCATTCCAAATATCATCCAAAACTAAATCAGAGTTCAAGGCAAATTGTCCACCTCAGATTGTGTTTCTCCTTCTATCACTACAGGAGGAGGGAAAGCTTGAGTGGATGCTCTTATGCTGGACACAATTACTGGCTTCAACAAGCTACAATGAATCTGAGAAACTTAATAGTAGTAAATATGAGAGGGATCTTGGAATCTTACTAGACAACCAGTTAAATATGAGCAAGGTATGTATGGAGGCAGCCCAAAAAAGCCAATGCAATCCTAAATTGCATTAACAGGGGATACAATCAAGATCAAGTGAGGAACTAATATCACTGTATAAAGCCTTAGTAAGCCCGCACCTGGAGTACTGCATCCAGTTTTGGTCACCACACTATAAAAAAGATGTTGAGACTCTAGAAAAAGTGCAGAGAAGAGCAACCAAGATGATTAGGGGACTGGAACCTAAAACATACGATAAACAGTTGGAAGTATTCAGCATGGCTAGTGTAGTGAAGGGAATGACCAGGGCAGACCTGAGGGGCTGCCACTGAGAGGAAGGGATCAAGCTATTTTCCAAAGTACCCAAAGGCCAGACAAGGAATAATGGGTGGAAACTGATCAAGGAAAGATTCAACCAAGAAATAAGGAGAAATTTTCTGACAGTGAGAACAATCAACCAATGGAACAGCTTGCTTTCAGAAGTTGTAGGAGCTTCATCACTGGAAACTCTCAAGAAGAGATTGAACTGCCATTTGTCAGAAATGGTGTAGGGTCTCTTGCTTGGGTGAGAGGTTGAACTAGATAACCTACAATTAACCCACTGTTAATCTGTTATTCAGAAAACTACTGTTAATCTGTTATTCAGAAAACTACTGAAGATCTGGCTTTTCTCTTGACTTTATGAAAGGTTGAGGTTAGCGCCCTAGTTTTTTGGTTTTTCTAGCTCTTCAGGCCATTTGTGATTTTTCTTTCTTTCTTTCTTTGTAAACTATAAGCAATTCCAAACCATCAGTCATGTGATCCCCAAATTGCTCAATAAAAGCAAAATTGAAAATACATATTTAGAGAACTGGTGCTAAACCATGAAGGAACTTTGTTACATATTGAGGAACAAAGCAAATTTATATAGGACAGAATATCACAAAGATACAGAGAAAAAAACTATATATGACAGAACTAAAATAAAGATACAGAAAATATTATTAATGGTAGTTTTAAAAATGATATCATCCATGGTCTTCTCCATTTGAAAAACAATTTAATTCTTGGTTCATCTCTTTCCTTTCATTCAAGTAACATTCCAGATGCCAACAATTCTTTTTCAGTCATTATTATATATTATTGCAAGTCAATGAAATGAAAGTGCTTACTCTGGATTTCTGGGAACTTCATCATTAGGAGTATGGCCCAGGACAGAGTGTTTGCCATTGTGTCTGTACCAGCACCAAATAAATCATCTACAAGACCTATAAGATTTTCATTATGGAAATATCCACCATGTGTCATCTTCATATTCTCCTGAAGTGTATAAAGAAAATATTAGTAAGGAAATTCAACCTAACCAAATCATCCATATTCCTGAAATCTCAGATGACATTTCACATGTGTCTACCTGAAAAGTTATAGTTGCCCCAATACTACTGGATTTCTAGAAGGAAAACTCTAAAATCAAACAGTTGCACAGAAAGAGAAATGATTGGCACAAAGGAATCGCCCACTCATATCCCCACTTGGACCCACTCCTCCAGAAAGAGATCAATATTTAAGGCATTTTTAATGGAGAGGGAAAACAATCTGGGTGAAGTTTTAAGTAGCTGCAGATTCTGAAATGAAGTAATAAAGAGCGAATGATTAAAATTGCTTTAGAAATTGTTTCCTTCCATATTTTCAAAACAAGGGTCTTAGCAAGTAATTTATATGGAAGCATATTTTTTAAATATATATTTAAAAAAATCAATAATTATAGACACCTGTTACATATACTATTACCTGTTTTTGCCGAACAAGAAATGATTCAATAAAATTTCTCTGGTCATTTTCATCAAGATCTTGGAGATATTCTATGAAGGTAGTCTTTATGAATTCATGGAGCTCTTTTTCGTTCTTCATTATTTTTTTATAAGCACCCAAAAGGAACCCTAACTTGGGGAACAAATTGTATAGCTGAAAGAATGATAAAAGAAAACACATGTTATCAAAGTGAATACTTTGAATTTCTGAGATGGACATCTCAAACATTTTGTTCCCAAACAAAACCTCCAATAATAAGCAAGCTCACATGACTGAATAAGCTTTGGATAATCAATATTGCTAATTCACTAAGCCCCAAATCCCATGGACTAAATCTCTAGACAGGTTTTGGGAGAGGAAGTGCTTATTTTCTACTACAACATGTGGATTCCCAAACAAGGAAGAAGAATGATGAATAAAAGAAACTCAGCCAAAGTTCTAAACAAGAGAGCTATTTAATACATGTAAAGTTGTGTAGTAGTGTAAAGAGTAAAAGAACGATGGAAAGCTATTTGTAATCAAGTTTCCCATTTCTCTAAGTTCACAAGTCTTTGCAATGAATGGAGAGGAAATGAAGCATGCATCATGAAAGGTCATGATGCTAAAAGTCATTTTCATACTTGAATGAGACGTTTACATACAACTATGTAAGGGTAGGATTTTTGAATCCTGATGTCATCATGTTCATATTGTCTTTGGATGAAATCTTGCTACAGATGCCCATGGGAAGTAACATGCTCTGTTTCTCAATAAAGCTTGAATGACACAAATTCTGCTACCTGTTTTTTGTGACTTTTTTTTAAACGAAAAAAATGTTTACCATCACAGAAGGGCTTCCCGAAAGCTCAACAGTTTCCTTTGTTATCTTCAGTAGTCGCAAAAATGTGGCATCTTCATATTCATAACGTTTCCCAAGTAGAATACAAACTATGATGTTGGAAACAGCAGCACTCAGAATAGTTGTGACGTCAAAGGGTTTTCCTAGGTAAAACAATAGATCAAAAAGTAAAACCAAATGTTTTACTGCATTTATATTCAAAATCAGCTTGCTTAAATGGAGCATTTATCATAGAAAACTATAGTTAGTGTTGGAAGTTTTAAAGTATTTAGATTAAAAATATGCAAAAGTATTTAAAGGGTAATTCAGTTCCTCAGAGGCAGAATATCTGACCATACCTCAGTGATGTTTTCTTTGCATCTATGGAATTCCTTGAGGATAAAATATTTGGCAAAGTTATTCCTCTTTAAATGATTGCAGTTTTAAAGATCAAATAGCTACTGAGCTTTGTAAAATAAAGGAAGGAAAAGTAGGTATATTATATAGGAGGAAATTATAATAGATCTCAATGCAACTACTTATGGTTGTATCTAACCAATTGTTTCCAAGGGAAGAACAGAATGATTAAGATAATACTGCAGTCACTTCCCACTCTCAAATCTCTGAACGCAACAGCCAAAATACAATTCACTCAGAATGTTACAGAAGGAAACGACTAGAATTCTAACCCTGGATGGCAGATGCCTGTAATTTGATTCATATGTATTGCTTAATAAGCTAGATGATCTTATGCCTTTCTTTATTCCAACTGATATACTGAAAAGCAAAAAGCACAATGAGTTTGTAGATATGTAGACATACCCCAGAAATACAAACTCATTTGGCAGTTAGATGAAGAAGTTTTAGTTTTCTAGATCAGCGGTTTGTGGGGAGAAGGGGAGCTGCATGTATGCTCATGCACTCATCCGCCACTCGTGCAGCCCAGTTCCAAAGGGATGGGGACCCCTGTTCTGGATTATTATTATTTTATCATAGGCACTTCTTATCTCTTTTTCCTCAACTCAATTTTATTCATATCATTTCTGGTTTGTAAAAATGCAAAGAACCTGCATAAAATGCCAATGATGCAAATTTTGTCTAGGTATCGAAGAGTAAGTTTAGAAGTGTTATTGATTAGAGACTGTCATGTTACACTGAATTAACTATTCAAGTCCTATGGAACCATTTTGCCATCCATCCATTTCTGTAAATATACTTAGCATAAATTGGACAAGAAAGCATATTTATAGGAAAATTCAATGGGTTTAAGAATTGTTTAAGAGAAAGTACTTCCCAACACACTCCTTGTTCATTTGATATAATCTGCAGAAATTATTTCCCTTTCTATATTTATCCCAGAAGATGCTCCATTACAGTACACTGACCCACCTGCATAAGTCTCCATTGTCTTAGTTAAAACACTGCACTCTTCTGTGATTTTGTCTTCAATGGTCCTCTTGCCCATTCCATAGTCCCGTAATGTGGATAATGTAAACCGCCGCATCATTTTCCAGTTCTCACCACTAGTAGAAACAAGACCTGAAGAGGAAAAGGGTAAGAGAGTGAAACATAATTTATCAACTATCTATCATCTATCACAACTCATTCTTGTTTCACAACTTTATTGAAACATGCTCTGATAAAATCTTAATAGGCCCAGAAAACAAATTTATAATGAAAATGTATAAATATTTGCTAGAAATAAACTTAGAAGAAGAAATAGTTAAAGGTTGTATGATAGCATGGGCCAAAAAGTTTGGTTATAATACAGATCTAGCGGATTGGGAAAGAATTTGGAATACAAATTATAAATTAACGAGATCAGCAACACTGAAAGAAAATATTTACAAAATGTTTTATCATTGGCACCTACCACCAACAAGATTGGCTAAAATGTAGCCAACCCTGAAACCGACCTGTTGGAAATGTAAAAAAGAACAAGGGACCTATTACCACATGTGGTGGACCTGCCAGGAGTCGCAAAAATATTGGAAAAAAATTTGGAAGTGGGCACAAGAAATTATGGGGGAACAAATAAAATATAAACCCGAAACCTTCTTACTAGGAATAATCAAAGGGAATTACACACACACACACAAAAATATCTACTAACACATATATTAACCACAGCTAGAATAGCCTTTGCCCAATGATGGAAGCAAAATAATATACCGCCGGACGAATTAGTGATACAAAAAACCTTGGATTGTGCAGAGATGGACAAATTAACCCTAAAATTAAAGGACAAAGAAGAATCGGAATACTACGAAATTTGGAATAATTGGTATGAATGGTTGGAAAATAAGAAAAATAATTAAGCCGAAAACAATATACATAAATAAACATAGAACTGTATATAAAAGTAGGTAAATATGTAAAATATCATAAAAATGTATAGATAAGATGACATAATGATTGTAATATATGGTAAAGAGAGGAAAACATATATAGATACGACGATGTAACATTGTACAAACTGTTGATATAAAGATTGTAATATGTGATGAAAAGACAAAAACAATAAAAATTATTTTTTTAAAAAGAAACATGCTCTGTTAATTTGATCAAGCATTTCATCCATTCTGTCCAAAAACTTGACTAAAAGGTATTTCAAAGTGTGTGCTAAGGATTTCTTTTCCATTCTCTTCGTCCTCACCTTTGATGTCCAGCCTTCAATATCTCATTATCAAAACAAAACAAATAAAAATGAAAGCAATCTCTATTTTTCCATGAGCATGTACCTTCCAATTTATTCAAAATTTTAATTCCAAAATCTTCTGACCCATAATCTGTTATTAATTTTCAAAAATCCATATACTTGCATACTCCCAAAAAAATCCATGTTACCCCACTGCTCTGTGAACTACACTGGCTGCTGGTCTGTTTACAGGTGCTGGTTATTACCTTTGAAGCCTTGCACAACATGGGTCCAAGTCTCACCTCAATAGGATTGGCCTCCCCACCTGCACCGGCAGAGGAAGCCTACTGTGGGCTCAGAGCTGGGTTCCTACTGGTTCGGCCGAATAGGTAGTAATTCTGATGGACATGTGACCATACCCGTTCTATCCTCGGCGGCGCCATCTTGATTTTCTGTTCTGAACATGCACAGAACAATCTTCATTGAAAAAATGTTAATTTTTTTTCCTTTTTAAATGTTGTGCACATGTACAGACTGTTTTTAGTGCAAATGCGCACATGCATGGAGCGTGAAATTTTGCACACGCAAACATTTTCGGACACTGAACTGGTAGTAATGGTGGCAGGAACCCACCCCAGTCAAGGTATTCCAGCTTGCAGGATAGAGGAGAAGGACCTTCTCTGCCATGGCTCCTGCCCTTTGGAACATTCCACCCACTGAGGTGAGATTGACTCCCAACGTCCTGACCTTCTTAAGGAGACAGACGACTTGGCTCTGCCCAATGTCTCATGGCCTAACAAGGGAGCATTCACGTTGGAGGTGGCTGATGAATCCCATCTCCCCACACACATCCTGTTGTCCCCCTCCCCATTTTTAACCATAATTTTATCTTCATTGGGATTTTCATTTTTATTATTTTAGAGATATTTATTTGATAGGATTTTAATATTTTTTATGCTGTAAATTGCCCAAAATCATTTGGTTATGAGGTGGGGGTCAAACAAATTAAATCAATCATGTCAAATCCATAATTTTATCTAATTTAAATCTTTCAACTGTAAATATGTAAACCAATGACAGAAACATCCTTCAAATTCCAACTCCTCTTTGGATTTGAGGGTTGGTTCACCATAATGAAAAGGTATTATTTGACCATAGATCCATCTGTCTGGCTTCACTACCATCTCTTTTTGAAATAAAGTTTCCTGGGGCAACATCCAAAGAGGCATATTTGTGGAGAACATTATATTTATTCCAAACCCTTAGGAGAAAATGCTTCTTGAAATTAACATTTAACTTAACCTTATCATACCATAAGTAGGCACGCCATCCAAATCTTAATTCATAGCTCTCCAGATCAAGTAACCTCTTGTTTCGGAGAGCCACCCACTCTTTAGCCAGATCAAACAACAGACATCAATGCACAGTTTTAAACCTGACAAACCTAAATGAAATGCCCATGAGGAACAAGAATGGAGAAAAATGTATTAAGGGGGAGAAAGTGGCAAAAACATTGCACAGAAAAAGGTATGTACCACTATGTACAAATAACCCTCAACACATGACCACAGTGGAGCCCAAAATTTCTGTTGCTAGCAAGGCAATTGTTAAGTGAGTTTTGCCCCATGTTATGACCTTTCTTGCCACTGTAGTTAAATGAATCAGTGCAGTTGTTAAGTTGTTAACACAATCATGATTACTGAAACTGGCTTGCCGGTTGACTTTGCTTGTCACAAAAAGTGATCACATGACCCTGGGACATTGCAACTGTCATTAACACATGTCAGTTGCCAAGCACTTGACTTTTGATCATGTGACCACTGGGATGCTGCAATGGTTGTAAGTGTAAAAAATGATCATAAGTCACTTTTTTCAGTGCCATTGTAGCTTCTAATGGTCACTTAACAAATAATTGTAAGTGACGGATTATGTACAGTATATATGAGCAGACAAAGACGTATCTTTTACTGGAATTCCTCCTATCCCCCATCCCCAAATTTGCAAATAAGCAGAATCAAACATGGTGATGATGAGTAGTGTGCAAAGCCCATGGGCTTGGTACAATATTGACATAGCTTTTTTTCCTCTAGTTACCTCCATTGGCATTAAGGGACAAAGTCATGGTGGCACTAAAATGATTTTAGTTGGATTTTCATCCTGGTTGGATTTTCAGAAGCTATGTCACTCACCTGAGGTTCTTTTGATGAAAACCTCAAATTAAAAGTTTTACATCACACTGATCATACAAGGTTTGTCAACTACAATGCACAATGAAATACTAACTCACCATATCCTTTCACTGAGTCTTCAAAAATGGGGATGACGGGCCTATCTGCAAATACATCAGCCTGGTTCACTAGAGCTTCTTTCACTGTCTCATAGCCAGTCAGCACCACCATCTCCTGGAATCCCAGTTTGATGCGAAAAATGGGACCATATTTTTTTGACCACTGGAATTCAACAGATGAAAAACAAAGAGGCCATTTTGATCAATATGTAGAATAAGTTTAAGAAACTATGAGTCAATATTCAAAGGCAGAGATGGCATTTCCTTTTTCTATTCTATTGAGAATTGAAATGGTATAAGCTTCTTCATCATTTTTAATATTTATATGGTATACATTTCACATTAATTTAAAAATGCTGAGTAGAAAAACTGTGAGAAGGTTTCTAATATGTTGGAACAAGGTCCTTTGTACAGATTATACTATCAATCATAGAACCATGGGGCTCGAGGTCTTGGAAGTCTTCTAGTCTGGGGCTGCCCAGATCCCGGGTTGCTGATTTACACCAGTCTGCACCCTGCCAAGAACCATGTTGTGCAAGTGAGCAAAGTATCACCTGCACACAGACAGAATCCAGGCAGTGCACAAAGCCATTTCCTTCCAAACCGTGGAAAAACCACACTCCATGGAACTGGTTCCTGGCACCCAAAAGGTTGGGTGCCTCTGTTCTAGTCCACCCCTCTGCTCAAGGTGGGTGGCTTATACCATCCCCATTAAATTGTTGTCTAGTATATTTCTTAAAACCCACAACCCAGAAGGCAAGCTATTCTATTGATTAATTGTTCTCACTGTCAGAATTATTTTCCTAACTTTTAGGTCAGGGGTATGAAACTCAAGGCCAGTAGGCCAAATCCGGCCCATGGGGTGCTTATCTCTGGCCCACAGGATCAGTCTGGAAATATCAAAGAACCAGCCCACGGTGTCTCTACCAGCCAAAATGGGCCATGGGGGGTGCATGTGGCCCTCACGCAGCCCATTTTTGGCCTCCCTGGCCTCCAGCAGCACACTCCAGCCAAAAATGAGCCATGCAGGAGGACTGGATTGGACTGGATTACAATTATGTGGCCTCAAGTAAGTGCCTGATCCGGATAGAAAACAAACAACATCCTATATTAATACTACAGTTGAATGCCAGATTTTACATACTGTAGGTCCATTTACTCTACAATCAGCTATCTATAATTGACAGCCATTTCTATTTACTATCCTGGAAATTTACCTCTGCTGTTAGAATTTGTATTTTGTTATTTATGCTATTGTATTTTTATTATTAGTTGAATAATAAAAATGCAATAGTATAAATAGCTTTTGTGCCTGGAAAAGCAATTTACTATTAAAAATAGGATATACATTTGTAAATAAAATATTTTTTTATTATAAGAATTTTAATTTTTAAAACAAACTTACACAAAAAACACATAAAACATAAAAAAGATCTTCCAGTTACATTCAGCATGTCGATTGATTACAAAACGTTTGTGCATCCTCTCCATAGTCCTCACTTACAACTTATATAGAATCTCATATTATCAATCTAATATATATGTATACATTATTAGCATTGTTAATCATTTATTTGACTATAACTATTATTCCTTCATTTTATACGAGATATTCTAAATTTTTAATTAATTTATATTTTAACAATTCATTACATCTTCCTAAATCCATCCAATAATAGTACATCTTTATATTATATTCTGTGTCATTCCATTGTCCTTGTATTGTAAAATTCTCAATCAAATTTCACTTCCATATGTTTTTGGTCTAACCATTGATAAAATAAATCCCATAGCTTATAAAATTGTTTATCTTCTTGTTCTATAATTTCAAATGTCAATTTGCTCATTTCAGCACATTCCATTATTTTATGAATAACTTCCTCCTGCATTGGTATTTTCTCATTTCTCCAGTTTTTAGCAAATACAATTCTAGCCGCTGTTAACACATTTACAATCAAATGTTTCAGTTCTCTACTGTATGTTTCCAGTAAAATCCCCAATAAAAATATATCTGGCTTAAAATCAATATGTTTTTCTGTCATTTTTTCCAACCATGTGTGGATTTTAGCCCAGTATTTTTTAGCTTCTGCACACGTCCACCATATATGGTAATATGAACCCGGTCTCTGATGACATATCCAACATTTTTCGGATTTATTCTTGAACATTCTTATTATTCTCATCGGGGGTAAGTGCCAAAATTTAGAAATAAAATATTTAGTGGAGCATGAACAATAAGTAATAAATGTTTGCCAGTAACATCTGGTGGAAGAGATAGGAAAATGGTTATAAGTAAAGAACTGTGGAAAGAACAAAAAGGGAAAAAACGCATCTTGAGCCTGTGTCAAACGCCACCATGGCCATGCCCACACCTGGCCACCACACACCCTGGCCCTCCAAGGTCAAACACAACCTGATGCAGCCCTCAATGAAATCGAGTTTGACACCCCTGTTCTAGGTTGTATCTATCTTTAACAAGTTTCCACCCATTACTTCTTGTCCTGCCTCAAGTGCTTTGGAGAATAGGTTGACTATTGCAACGTATGTAAGCAGTATATTGTAGTACTTTACGTGATCTTAATACTATTCTTCTGTTGATCCAACCTAGGACTGCACTGACATTTCCAGCATCTTCAACAGAGGCTGGCTCATACTTAAGTGGTTGTCAGACTCAGACTCCTAGATCCCTCTCACAGTTGCTGTTCTTCAGCCATTTATTCTATGCCTGTGCATTTGGGTTTTCTTGCCTAAGTGTAAAATCTTACTCAGCCCTGAATTGCATTTTGTTGGATAGGGTCCAGTGTTCAAGTCGGTCAAGATCTTTCTGGATCTTGACCTATCTTCTAAAGTGTTGGCTCTTCCCCCTAGCTTGGTGTCATCTGCAAATTTGTTGAATTCCCCTTCTGTCCCTTCATCTAAATTGTTTATGAAGATGTTGAAGAGTATTGGGCTTAAGACAGAATCTTGGGATACGTCATTGCATACGTCTCTCCATGTAGATGCTCCATTGAGGACAGATTTTGAGTGTGGTTAGCTAGTTACAAATCCATTTGGTGAAGATGCTATTTATTGCACATTTTTCTATCTGACAAAGTAATAGGTTGTAGTCCACTTTGTCAAATACTATATCCATAGAATTTTTCTGATACGCTAATTTAGTCACTTTGTCAAAAAAATAAAATAAGTTTTTTGGGCATGAGTTGTTTTTGACAAACTCATGTTGGCTTCTGGGTATAACTTTGCTTGTTTCTAGGTGTTTGCAGATCCATTGCTTCATTACCTTTTCCAGGATCTCCCCAAGTATTGATGTCAAGCTGATTGATTTCTAGTTTCCGGGATCTCTTCCCCTCCTGTTTTTGAAGATGGAAATCACATCAGCTCTTTTACAGTCCTCTTGTAGTTTTCAGTAGTTCCAAGATCCTTGAAGGATATAGTTCAGTGGTTCTGATAGCACATATGCCAGCTCCTTCAAAATTCTGGGATGTAATCCATGTTGTCCTGGTGATTTGAACTCGTCTAGGGTAGACAGGTGTTGTCTTACCATTTTCTTGGCTGTTTTGACTTATATTCCTAGTCTATCATTTACAGGCCTTCTTTTTGTAGGTTTGACTATTTTTTCCTTTCATGTGAAGACAGATGCAAAGAAACAGTTAAACAGTTCTACTTTTCCCTGCTACCCTTCACTTCCATCTAACTCAATTAGTAGACCGATCATTTCCTTGAATTGATTCTATTTTTTTACATGTTGAAAGAAGCTTTATTATTATTACTATTATTATTGACATTGTTGCAAGTCTTAGTTCATCTCAGTTCCCAATTAACCCTCCATCAAGGAGCTGAATGATTACAGACCATTTGCCCTAACATCTGTAATTATGAAGACCTTTGAGAGGTTAGTATTGGCCCACCTGAAAATCAACATAGATCTGCTGTTAGATGCCTTGCAGTTTGCCTACCAAGCAAATAAATTGGCAATGATGCTGTCAATATGGCACTTTACTACATGTTGCAATATCTTGAATCCCTGGGAACTATGCACAAGACCTTTTCATAGACTTCAATTCAGGATTTGATTCCATTATTTCAAATTTTTCACTCCAAACTGACTAAGCTAACTGTACCTGTCCATACTTGTAGGTCAGTGGTGGGTTGCAGGCAGTACGTCCAGGTACTGGCATACCGGAGCCTGCCCAGAGCACCGGATACCATTCTGGTATGGTGCTCTGGAGGGCCCAGCCACCCGCCTGAGCTCCTTACCTGTCTTTTAAGCCTTTGGTGCTTCTATGCACGTGCATGGCGCATACAGCTCCTGCACGACCCTCCACTGAGCAGCTGGAGCATCGCGGAGGCTTGCGGAGGCGTTGTGGGCAGGTACAACACATGCGCACGCCGCTCGTCCATGTGAGCAATGCCGGGCCGTTCCAACTGTACCTGTTGGAACGGGATCCGGAACCCACCACTGTTGTAGATGGATTGTTAGCTTTTTGGCAAAAGCAGGCAATAGGTGAAGCTTGGGAAAATCAATTGAGCACCTGGTTGCTAAGAAGAGGTGCTCCCTAGGGCTGTGTGCGCTCTTTGTTGTTTTTCTCTCTCTGCACAAATGACTGCATCTCTAAGAACCCCTCTGTTAAAGTACTGAAGTTAGTAGATAATACCATAGTCATTAATCTTATTTGAGGTGGTGATGAGTCTACATATAGACGGGAGGTTGAACAATTAGTACCACTGGAACAATATGGAGCTGAACATGCTTTAAATTGTGGAGATGAGAGTGAATTTTAGGGAGAGCCCTCCTACTCTACCACCTCTTACTACGTATATTTGACAGCACAGTATCAGCAATAGGTTTTGGATTCTATAATCTCCCAAGATTTGAAATAGACACTTAATATCAGAACCATCATTAAAAAAGGCATAACAAAGAATGTTCTTCCTGTGTCAACTTAGAAAGTTCAGACCAAGAGCTCTTGATACAGTTCTACAGAGGAATTACTGAGTCTGTCATCTGTACTTTGATAACTGTCTGGTTTGGTATAGCAATTAAACAGGGAAAGTATAGTGTCCAATGGATAGTTAGAACTGCAGAAAAAAAACAGTTGCAACCAGCCTTACTTCCATAGAAGATCTGTATGTTGCAGAGATCAGAAGAAGAACGTATCTACAGACCCCTCACATCCTGGACATAAATTATTTCAACTCCTCCATCAGGAAATCATTATAGAGTATTGCATGGCAAAACAACTAGACACAGGGGCAGTTTTTTTCCTCGGGCTATGACACTGTTGAACACCTAATCCTCTCAGTATTGTTTTATGTCTAAGTATATTTACCCATGCAGCATTATTATTATCATTCCCATCTTCCCTACTGCCCCCTCTTATTGGTATCATTATGATTATTACTCTGTTGCTTTACGTGTACATTGAGAGCTTCTGCACTGCAAATTCCTTGTGTGTCTGACTGCATTTCTCCAAATAAAGTATTGCATTCTATGCTATGCTATGCTATGCTCTCTACTCTACTCTATTCCATAGAAGTTGACTAGTCTATAAATTGTTCACTCTGTTCCTTTAAATCGTGAATCTCTGATCACCAACACATGTGGGGGTTTTTTTCCCCTTTGAGGAAGTCTGACCTACTTTTCTTCCTGGCATTGGTACATTTGGCAGAGTCTTTTCTTCTTTTACATGCTTGCTTTCTGGGTAGGATATGAAATCTATTACTCAGATCCAGAGAGGGAAGGCATTATATATTTCTTTGGGGGAGGGGGGTTAGCCTTTAGTGTGACATGCTACTAAAAGACTCTTGCCTTTTCTTTTAATCTTCCTTACTGTGTTCTGTTTACATAGAGACTTCTGAATTTAATAGGAGTTTGTTATGTTATGTTTACCACTGAAACTCAATGTCTCTGGAGTTTTAGTGGCTTGGCTTGCCTCCAGAGGCTTCACTTTTTCCTCAAGTAATCTAATTTATGGCAAGTGTAATTTGAGTCCTCTGTCTTCATGGTAATGATGCTTGCAAAAGAGATACACTTATATTCCTCAGCTATTTGCTGGACATAGAGTAGAATTTCACAAAAGAGAAACCGAGCCTCCAACATGCTGTGGAAGAGATCACATAGAAACTTTCCAATGGTGCCCCTAGTGGTTTTTGAAAGTGATCATAAAAAATCCTTAAGGACAGAACTTAAAATATGTTCTTAAAAACAAGGCTGATAATCAGGAATTCTACCCTTCTTCCCTTTATAAACAGCTGTAAGAAAATTTTGTTTGTGGTATTTTAAACTGCAGCAATAGATTTAATGACTTCTGCTTAAAGTGCAAACATAGGAATGCCTCTAAGTACATATTGGTATCAAGCCATTCAGTTTAAGAGCATTTACATTTCCCCACAAGTCCCTGAGGGTTTGAACATAAAATATTTAAATGTATTCAGCTAGATCTCCAGTTTTTGAACATTTTACATACAGTAAACACCATCAGGGAGATTTACCCGACCATGTTACCAGGATTTGGTCCCATCCCAATAAGTTTTGGCAAATAACAGAAAAAGGGGACTTGTTAATGATCAGGTTTTACCTCTATCATTGTTTTGTCAGGCCTCTTCAGATCCATCATATGCAGATTTCCCAAAATAGGTATAGTCCTGGGTCCTGGAGGAAGATTGTGGGAGTTGTTGTTCTTTTTCAAAAGGAACATAATTGCAAAAATAAATAGCAATAAAGCTAAAATTGCTCCGATCCAATCCATTTCCTTTTAATAAGCAGTCTTCAGTAACAATTAGAAGGAATTTTGAAAGTGAAATGATTCCAGCATGTATTTGAAAGCAATGCAGTAGGCAGAGCCCAGCTATTCTTTCTACTGAATCCTCAGACTGCTCTGTTTGATAAACAACTTTTGATTTTTGCCCTTGTTTTTTTCCCAACAGGAATTTGATCTTTTCCTGGCAACTGTTACACAAATAGTGCAATCTACAAAAACGTACCAAACCAGATTCACATATTTGTACTTCAGCTTTTTAGATGTATATAAATCTGTCTGTCAGTCCAGTGGCAAATAAGGACATACTTTTCATTTTTGCAGAATGGAATAGTTGTGAGATTGAATATTTTCATAAGAGGGGCTCTCTTTAGTTCAGTGCCTCTTGTTCTCAGTCCTTGACTCTGTTCTCTTTGATTGATACAGTGCAAGTTCTACTCAAAACAAGAGAGGCTTTATAAGTTCAGGGAAGTCTGCCTCAGAACAGTCCTCTTGGAAAATGGCTGTGGTTCACAAAACAGTAATGGGTGAATTAAAAGCTACATCATTTCACTTTCTTTGTTTAATTGATTTCCACACATTCCCACAATATATATAACATACCTATGAGTTCTCATCATTATATCCTTGAATTTCTTCATATGTGGAGGTAGAGTGGAAATGAATGCACTAACTTTGTCCCATTCTTGTTGTGTTTTGGATGCACAGAAAGCAATCACTGCAGGAAAGCAGATTGTGAAAAGGAGGTGAAACTTACCTATGCTTCCCTCCCTGCTTGTATTTAGACATGACTCAATTTAATGACATATGAAGAGTACTGCATATCCATTATGCCACCTTTATTTATTTTTATTATATTTTTGTATATCTTTATTATTTCTATAAACAACTCACACTGACAAACATACCCAGTGCTCCTTCCTCCTCTGGTTTTCCCTGCAACAACACCCTGTGAGTTGGGTTAGGCTGAGAGAGAGTGACTGATCCCAAAATTGTTTGAAGTGTGTTTTAAAATGGAAGCTTGTGCAAAGATTCCAAATTCTGAAGGATTCCATAGTCATCAACTAAGATGCCTGGACATTTTGGTTGGTGCTAAACTTTAGAACTGGTACTAAAATCAGAAACAGAAAACTGAAGGTGACAAAAACAATAAAAGGCAAAAGAAACAAATGGCCCCAAATAAAAGAAAAAGCACTTTGCTTTTCATGATTTCCCTACAATACTTTCCTATTGGAATTAACATTCCATGAGTTTATATACCATTAATTACCATTCATGTTTTAAACAATGCATGAAGCATAGACAATATTGAATTATCTTTTAAAATTTTGCCTTTTTGTCAAAATAAATGCATTTCAGGGGTGGAAAAAACAGCTGCTTATACTTTTTTCCCTATGAGATCAATGTAACCCAGCACAGGTCTTGAAAGGGATGGGAGCGGAGGTAAGTCCAACAGCAGCAGTCAGGTGCAGATCATCTTTAGATGGGTGTGTGTGTGTGTTGTGGCTGGAAAGTAAATTTCTGCAGGAGGCTGGTGAAGAAGAGGAAGAGCTCCATTCTGGCAAGATTCTCACCTGCACATACTCTCCGACCTGGAAGAAAACATAGAACCCTGTGTTTATTGGTTTCTTAAAATAATTTCACAGGATTTCCCAATGTCCCATGACCACAGAGAGAGCAGCACACAGAAAAACAATGATATATCACACATATGGATAGAAGTAAAAATGTAACAAAAGAATTGTCAGTCCCACTTTGGCTTGCATTTCTAAATAAAAATGATCCTTGGCTCTATTTTTTTTTTGCCAAAGGTACAGTTCAAGTGAACTGCAGTAATGTCTATGGAGATTCTCAGTAATCCGGGTTGTGATGATCCAAAAGGGGCTTTTTCAAGAGGCAACTTTTTCTTTGAAAGAAAAACCAGAAAGTCCATTTGCTTCTTGGAAAAACACCTTTGAGCTGCAGTAAAGCAAACCCAGGACTGAAATTTCCATGCCAATTCCCTCTTCCCCCCTTAGGCACTTAACATTGCTGCCCCCCTATCATCCAATCAATCTCCAAAAAGATGGCCACTCTAGTTGTAGGCTTCCTTGCCAGTGCATTCTTCACATTGTGAGGAAACCTTAAAATGCTGTCCTGGAGAGGCACCTTCAACTGTTGTGACTTTCACTCTCCCCACCCACAAGGTCCTTTCCAAATCTGTTATTCTGTTCGGTTCAGTTCTGTTCAGTTCTTTTATTCTATTATTCATATCTTGGTGGATTTACATACAAAGCTAACCACCCCCTTTAAACTTTTCTGTAGACATTAAAAAGCATCAGGGAACACATGAGAATTACCTAAGCAAGTTACCAAGATTTGTCCAATCTCAACAAATTTTAGCAAACAGCATTTATGCTTGTTAATCATAGGCTTTTCCTCTATTATTGTTCTGTAAGATCCATCATGTGTAGATTTCCTAAAATGGGTTTGGTCCTGGATTTCGGGAAATAGCAATAGCACTTAGAATTATATACTGCTTCACAGAGCTTTACAGCCCTATCTAAGTGGTTTACAAAGTTAGCATATTGTCTGCAACAATCTGGGTACTCATTTTCCCCATCCCAGAAGGATGGAAGGCTGAATCAAACTTGAGCATGGTGAGATTCAAATTGCCAAATTGCAGGCATCCACCAGTCCACAGAAGTAACTTACAGTACTGCATTCTAACCACTGTGCCACCACTGTGCTGCTCTGGGAAAGATTAGGGGATATTTTATTCCAGAACTGCCCTTTTTCAAAAGTCATGTTTTTGCAAGAATAAGTAGTAAGAATATTAAAAATAGATGAGTCCATTTCCTTTCCTTTTTAGTGAGCAGTTTTCTGAAATAATTACAATGATATCCACAAACTAACAAATTGCAAGAGATACAAAAGAGCTGATACAAATTCCCATCTTCAGAAGAGGAAAAAAATCAGACCCAGGAAATTGTAGATCAATCAGCCTAATATCAATATCTGTGAAGATAACTGGAAAAGATCTGCCAACATATAGAAACAAGTAAAATAATAACTAACAGTGAGAACAAACAACTAATGGAACAACTTGCCTTTGGAAGTTGTGGGAGCTTCATAACTGGGGGCTTTCAAGAAGAGATTGGAATGCCATTTGTCAGAAATGGTGTAGAGTCTCCTGCTTGGGTGGGGGTTGGACTAGATGACCTAAAAAGTCCCTTCCAATGTTAATCTGTTAAAGCATGTATTTCAAAGCACTGCATTAGGCATAGCCCATCTACTTTTTCTAGTGAATAACCAGATCATCTATATAAGAGAAAATCTCCAATCTTTGTCCTAGTTTTCTCTCTCCTCCCCAGACATTTTATCTGAACTTTCCTAACAGTAATGTAGAGATGGTATTTACAAAACCTTTGCAAACAAGTTTAAACTCATTAGAACTGTGCAACAATTCAAAAACACAAGATTTTAGGACAAGTGTTAATATTTTTGGAGTCTTCGTGGCAAATGTTTCACTATTCAGTTAGGGAATCCAGCAAATGAAATCAAACAATTCATATTTTCGAAATCTAATCACATGGCTGCTGCCCTGATTCACATAGAGAGCTATTCTAAATGACACCATCAAAAGGTCCATGACTGCCATAGTGCTGTAAACATCTGAGCCACGTCTTTAGTCTAGAAAAGACAGAATGAAATTCCTCCAGAGCACAAGGCTTGGGAACTTCAGCAACCACCAATCATCTGGCCATGCAGTAAAGCAGGTCAGGTGGGGAAGCGGGTGCATATCAGTATACAAGCAGCACTCCCATCTGATCTCTATGGGTCACCTTTACAGATAGGATCTTATATCTATTCATTTGTGGAACAGTACCCTGGAAGGCACCTGGGGCTCTGCCATGGCAATAGTTACAGACCACATCCTGTTCTGGAATTTGAACTAATGTCCCATCCAGATCTATGAGTATTCCTTTCCAACAGCATAGACCCCCACCCCCCAGCCATTAATGCCTGCCAGGTCATTCTTATTACACATTAAACTGGCATTGGGAATGCCAGCAAGAAAACATGCCAAGAAAGGAAAGTCTTGGGGGGAAGCAGAAGGGGCTAGAATGCAACAATGATATCAAACACCAGGACAGGCTCTTCCAAGAGTGATCTGCTGCTGTGTCTGACCATGCTTGTCATCACCATGATGTCACTGTGTGCCTTCTATCCTTACAATACCCACCATCCCCAACTCTTGTTCTCATTCCCCCAGTGCATCTATCATTATAGTTCATGCATGCCTTAGGAACAAATCCAGTCTCATTAATCTGTATCAGTTTATTTAGAAACACATTTAGTGTTTTTGTGGTAAAGATGTTATTATCTACATTATGTGATAAGATGGGTCACTATGGTAATAGACAATTTGGGTCATTCCTCCTATTAGACAAGTTGGGTTATTCCTCCTGTTAGATAGCAATTACAGCTCCTTTCCAAGAAAAATGAAGTTCTTGAATTTTGCTGAATCTCATTAGTTACCCGAGTTAATATTTTGATCAGAATTTCCTGATTATATTCTTTCCTATCAGAATCTACATTTCATGAATTTATAGATTATTACCATTTAACTCCCAAACAACACATGAATCATAGATAATACTGATTCTTTGTTAAATTGTGCCTCTCAAAATGAAGGCAATTCAAGGCTGAGAAAATGTGTTATAGTTTTTTTGTGTCAGATCAACGCAACACAGCACAGGTCTTGTATGACATGGGAGTGGAGGTAAGTGCAACAACAGGGGTCAGGTCCAGATCATCTTTAGATGTTCCTGGGGGGTGGTTGGAAGGTAAATTTCTGCAAGAGGCTGGTAAAGAAGAGAAAGAGTTCCATTTTGGCAAGGTTCTCGCCTGCACAAACTCTCTGACCTGGAGGAAAGCATAAATGGCAAGAGAGAGAGAGAGAGAGAGAGAGAGAGAGGGAGAGAGAGGGAGAGGGAGAGAGAGAGATGTTTATTGGTTTCTTAAACTATTCACAGGGTTTCCTAATATTCTTTGGTCATGGAGAGATCAGCATACAGGGAAAAAAATAACAGATATGGAAAGAAGTAAAAATCCAGTAAAGGAATGGAGACAGAAAAATTTTCAAAAAAATAAAAAATGGCAGCAGATTTCTGAATTTGAAGATAAACTCATACTAATAACAGTTGCAGTGTCCCTGAGTCACCTTTTGAGACCTTGTGACAAAGAAAGGCAATGGGGAAGCCCGATTCATTTAACAACCGATTCTAACTTAACAATTGCAGTGATTCACATAACAATCTTTCCAGAAAAGTTGTAAAATGGGGTAAAATTCGCTAAACGAATGTATCATTTAGCAACAGGAATTTTGGGCTCAAGTGAGGCTCTAAATCAAGGGCTACCTGTACAATAAAAACTCTGAAGCTTTTTGGTAAGCGCCCTGTTGAATAGCATCTCTATCTCTATGTAGTCTGTCAAGGGGAAAACATTATTCACCCTGTCCTCCACTCCCCAGCTTACAATGAAATCAGGACAAACTACTGAAAGTAGTTGAATTCAAGGGCTTGGACTTCAAAAGACTGAATTGGATTCTTTCAGATGTTTTTCAAAGCACTAGAATTCAGGATTCTATTTTTACTTTGCTCTCATTCAAACTTAAAAAGATTTTTTAAAATGTATTTAATTATAGCCATGGTTTAGTTTCCTTTCTCTCTAACACTTTCTTTACCATCTTATTTTACTTTGCTTTGTTGCACTTTATGCTCTGCTATATTGCTATGATCTAAGAAGAAAAGCTTAAGAGAAGCTAATAAAGGGGTCAAGCTAAGAAGAACCAAAGTCTGTGTCCCTTTGAAGGTCTCAGTCATCCAGGAATCATCCCAGACTGCCCAAATGCAGAAATGCTGATACTGAGCACAGCAGGAATAACAGTAACTCATGCACAAGGTTGGTGATTGCCCAGGGAGACTTTGGAATCAACTAGTCCCTGAATGAGCGGGGCCACACATGTTGTCCATGAGGCCTAAACTTTGTCAAAATAAGATCAATGAGATCAAGATTGTATAAATAGTTTTCTTTTCAAACAAGGTGTTAAAGGTTGCCTTTTACAGAATATCATCTGTGACATCATAGAATCCTACCTGCAGAAAATGGCATGAATTCATCTCTCGTCACAAATTTTCCTTCAGAATCAAGGAAATGCTCAGGGTAGAATTCATGAGGTTTCTCCCACTGAGATTCTTCATGGAGCACAGACGTCAGCAAGGGAATGATATGTGTGCCCTAAAAAGTGAAAGAATAAAAAGTTGGTAAGGAAAGGAATATGTCCATTTAATTTTGTAAAGTGTTTATTGAGAAGTAAGTATTGGGCTTGGAGCAATATTCAATTATATATATATATACCCGAATACAACAAAACCAGCCTACGAAAACAAATATATATACATACATACATACATACATACATACATACATACATACATACATACACACACACACACACACACACACACACACATATATATACTGTATTTCCATCTGCCTCTTTTCCTGTCAGTGTATTCTTTAGATACGTCTTGGTTTTTAAACATCACTTTTTTTGCATTTGATTTACATTTTTAATTAACCATCTTTAATTAACCGAATACTGATTTATTTTATACACCCCTTGCTGGACTATAAATGTGAACTTTTTATTTCTTTTTCCTGCTTTGTTTTGGAGTTATCAAACAATTTCGCTTTTGCTGCATGACAACCTATCGTTCAGAGACTTTCTCCTTGATAATTTCAGTACTTGATTATACTTGATTTATATTTGCATCAGATTTCTACTGCAATAAGATTTCTACTGCAATCATTTTGTATTTTTCTAGTTATTAAAATAATTGTTTCATTTTTCTTTTGTCTATATATTTTTTTCTTTTTCTTTCCAAAGAAATGGGGATTTTCCAGTTCTATTTACTATCTATTGTGGGAAATATTTTAATTTTTCTGTGGTCATTTTGTTATGGAACATCTACTTCTTTTGTCCTTGAGAGGTATTGCCAGTGTTTTGTTGTCAAAGTCTGGCTATAAAATAAATTTGGATTATATTAAAAATGAAAACAAAAATAAATCAAGGATTTTGAATATGCACATTATATACTTTTTACTTTTGGAAATAAAAATAAGAAAAAGTATCAAGAAAATGAAGGCCCCCTCCAAAATAATAAAGGCTTGCTGAAGACAAGGAGGGGAAATAAAGCAATAAACCAAGATGAGGAAGAAATAAAAGAATAGAGCAAGAGAGGAAAGTACCATGAATGAAGAGGTGGGACACTTTCACAATGCCAGATGCCAAAGAAAAACATCTCCCATTGGCACCTTGACAGATCCTTCTATGAAAATTGTTCTAATAAGATAACTGTCTTCTGACTTATAATTGATTTAGCCAATTCCATCCATTTAAGGACTACTTTTTCCTACCCACTAACACAACAGACTAGATGTCATATAATACAGTGATTTCAGCTTAATCACCTTGGGGATAAAGAAGCCTTTGAAAGTTATATCCATGGTAGTTGCATGTGTCACATTGGAGGGAACAATATCAGCAAATCTTTGAAATTCATGAATTACAGAATCTGTGTAAAGCATTTGACTTGGTGGTCAGTCCTTGGTTGAATATCACCAATCTCTCTTGCAATTTCTGCTTGGATCTTACCTGGGAGAACAAAATGATATTATGAATTATCAAGATGATTCATTTTTTGAATTTTGTTTTAAATGGGAGTTAATGCATAAATGCTAAATAAAGGAATTGTGTTTGCTCTCCATTATAGAAGGCTTGGACTCCCAAGTTTTCCAGTGCCATGGATTCCAATTAAGCCCAGGCAATGAAATGATTAGTTGCTTGTCTAACATTACTGCTTATCAACAAATATTTTAATAGTAAATTTATTTAAGATTATAATTACAATAGTAAAAACTGATACAAACTAAAAAAGAACGAAAACAAAGAATAGGCGGAGGAACTGTCGGCCACTTGAGGGTGATCTCAACTCCTCTATTTCCTCAAACTATCAAAGAGCTGGTCTACTTGCTGGGTCTTCATTCCACTGTGGTGGTTTAGAGTTCCTTTAGAGTTCCAGAGAGAGCCTGAGGCTCAGAGAGCTGATGGGCAGTTTGCCCGTGTTTCTTGAAATAGAAATAGGCATGTAACAAGAGCATGGATTGGATTGGATTGCTTCACAATCCCATGGGTCTTTCTGGTAGATGAAATGCCAGAAGAGACCACCAGGGGGATGTTAGGCTTCCGGCTTTGCTGGCATTGGTTCTCCAGATTTCTCTTATAGTAAAGTACCCAGAGTTGTGATAATTGGGGTGGCATGATTTGTGAATATTTGTGAATAAATTTGTGAATAAATACGCTGATTGGGATCCCTATGCTTTGTAACTTTTCTCAGCTCTTAAGTACAAATGCAAAGCAATCGATTTCTTCAAATTGGTTGTATGTAAAACATTTCCTTGTGTTAAGTTGGATGTTTCATGTCCCAGAGCAACCCTTCATTGTATTGATTCAAATCACTTTGCTTGTGTCTTTTATCCTTTGCTTTTAATATTTACATATTTTACTTTTAGCAACCTCTTTAAGTTTCCCTAATGCTGAATCTGACAATTAACTTGTTCTGAGATTTTAAACGTCTGCATAGTTTCTTCTAAGATTAGAGACTTTTCCATCACAGGCTTTTATCTCTAAAGTCAAAAGCAACTGTTCCCTTTCCTGGCACCTTGGATGCAACATATCCACCAATTATGCCCAAGACAGAGCAGGAGACATTCTTCTCTGCTGCAACAGCTAAGGTGAAAGCTTGAAACCTTTACTAATGCTTATCTGGCTTCAAAGAGGGTGTGTAAGTGAAGTGGGCACTGATGCACTTTAAGCAGGTCCTTAAACATGAAACTATTTGGGAATGCATGGCTAACACATGAGCCCTGGAAAAGCTGCAACTTCTAGAAGGTGTCAACGAGTGCACTGTATATGTCTTTGTTACCTCCAAAGCTCTTTTGCAACTTCCAGCCCCAAGCATATCACATCCTTGTAGAGTTATTTTCCTGGAAAGAACTACAAATTGCAGTTACAAAAGCTTCCAATAAATGCAAAAGTTTACACTCAAAACATCTGTCTATTGGTCAAGCATTAATTAAGGAAATACTTCTCATTTTTGCAGAATGAAATAGTTGTGAGATTGAATACTTTCAGAAGACAGGCTATCTTTAGTTCAGAGCCTCTTGGAAAAGTCTGTACATTTTCATCCTTGTATCTCTCCTTTACTCATGAAAAACATAGATATTTAGCTCTCTGAGTGTTACAGGTTCCCCTCTTGTTCCCAGTCCTTGATTCGGTTCTCTGGCTATGATTGTTACAGTGCAGCAGTGGTGGGATACGACTGGTAAGCCCCGGTATGGGAGTACCGGTGCCTGTCCGCCTACCCACCTTACCTGTATTTGAGCCGATCGGGGCATTCGTGCATGCTCATGGAGCTTACGGCTCCTGCACACTGCTCCGCCGAGCAGCTGGAGCATCACAGAGCATCATGGGCAGTAAGTGAGCATGTGTGCGCTGCCAGGGTGTTGAACATGGTGGACGCCTGCCCCATTGCAGCATACCAGTTGCAATGGGATCTGGAACCCACCACTGCAGTGCTGGTTCTACTCAAAACAAGAGAGATTTTGTAACACTCACGATCAGTAAACTCTGCCTCAGATCTTGGCAAATGGCTGTGATTTCAAAAACAGCAGTGGGTGGATCAAAAGCAGGGTGGGTTTCAGCCAGTTCGCATACTGGTTGGTGAAATTTAGCGTGCTTCTCCGTACCTGATCTTCCTGAAGCCCCGTACCGGAACGCTCGCTCCCCCCGCCCTCCTGCCCAGTCGAAGGAAGTGCTGGTTTCTTCCACAGCCAAGGAAGGAACAGGAGCAGAGGACTCGCCTGCCCCACCAAGCTCCCCCAGGGCTCAGCACCCCCCAGAAACAGTGAGGTCAAAGGAGGGTCCCTCCCTGTAGGCTGGCACCTACACAATCTCGCCCAGCACCTTTGCTGCCTGAAGCTCAAGTGGGCAGGAGGAAGATTAGGACAGGGATCTCCTCTTGGATCCTGCCTGGGAGAAGCAGTAGAGAAAGATAAACCAACATTTTATATTTTATTTTCTTTATCTGCTTTCGGCCCGAGAGGGCAGGCAAGACACCTTGCCAGAGGCTGCTGGAGAGTGTGGTTTGGGAACTACTGAAGAACGTGGTTTGGGAATGGGCGGGTGAGATTGGAGCGGGGGTGGGTGGGGAAGCACACATGCTCCCCAGCCATCTCTTTCCCACTGCCCGCCTTTTCCCATGGAGCCTGTGGACGCGGCTGCTGGCTGTACAGGTGCCCCGGAGGCAAGCCCTGAACCTCCTGGTGTGCCCCGGCATTGGAGATCCACGTTTCCAAAGCGTAGCATTATTTTACTCCTCTCCCATTTTCTAGTGTGGGGGGGGATGATGACGAGAAGCAGGTGGTGGTCACTTGGGGAATATTTGTATCTCCTGAAGATCTGCTCTTCCCTGCCCCTTACCTCCAAAGATGAGGCCATGCATGGGAGAGAGTGCTAATGATAATGACCGATTCCCCCCCCCCTGTTTCTGCGGGTTTGGGGGTGGGGAGGGGAAGAGAAAGGTAATTGCAGAGTATTAGATACTAGCTTCAGTTATAGTAGTTTCCATCAAGGTCCTCTGTTCTGGCAGGAACAGAGGTTTAATCTCATTGGTCGAAGGGTCTGACAGCTCCCTATAAAAGGGCTGCTGTCAGACTCAACCTTCGCTGGATTGTTCTTGTTATGTTATAATAAAGAGCTGTTGTTACCATTAGCCTGTGTGTGCCTATCTGTGTTAGAGCGTGGACTGAAGTTAGGAGGCTGACTCGTGACCATTATTTGGAGGAATAAAAAGCATAGCCATGCGATCGAGATTTGCTCTTGCACAACCTGCATCGTCTTTTTTTCCCCAAATTTTTTAAAAAAGTCTTTTAAACATTCTTATTCCTAAAGGGAAAAAAAAACATGAGGCTTGCTGGAGAACGGAGCGGAGGTGAAGTGCGAGGGGGAAGTGGTGTGCCGTAGTGGGGGGAGATGTTGCTGAAATAATTTGATCTAACAGGAAATCGGAGGTTGGGAAGGGAGAGGTTAGTTGGAAGCCTTTGTCAGCCCGACGCCAGCAGTAGCTCTGAAGTTGTTTTCCTTTCCACTGAAGCAACAGATGTTTCCCTTGCTTAACATTGGGAAAAGACTTGACTGGCAGGCTCTGCTGGCCCCTCTGGCGCTTCAAAAGGCAACCGACAAAAGCCACTTTCCTGGAGAGGAGAGGGGGTTGTTAGAAGAGGGAAGTGGCTGCCATTCACAACTTGCCGCTTTCCGAGTCATTTTGAGGCTGGCCTCTTTGAACACAGAAGTCAGGAAAGGGGGCAACTAAAGTGTGTCCTTGCCACAAAGTGTCATTGAAATGGCAATACTTTCTGTATCTCCCCCCCCCCCCCAATACCGAAGGCGATTTAAACAGATCGATGTAAAGAGGAGACAGAAGGAAATAAAACAAAAGTACCATTTGTTAGCGAGTCACCCCCCTCCCATGCCTTTCTTCTTAAAACCCCTGGGGAATACAGCTCTTCTCCCATTCCCCCTTAGGAATTTGATCTCTAGGTCATCCAAAAACCGGCGGCAGAGGAGGTAGGTAGGTTAGGAGGCTGCTTTCTTCTTTTCCCTTCCCCCACACCCCCAATAATCAAAGACACCCTCTTTTAGCTCACTCTGGAATCCTAAGCTCTTAAAGCCCTTTAGTCATTTGTCAGTGAAGTGCAATTAGAAAAGGGGTAGGGGAGGGGGAAGATTTGACAAAGTTGTCTCATAGCCGTGTGGCACATGGAGGTCAGCCTTTTTCTGTCAGACTTGAGTTTTATACCCCTTTTTGTCATATAAGAGAGGTTAGGTGGGGAGAGGGGGGATGGCCTGGGAACAAAAGGAATAACATATTTTAAAAGAAAGCTTTCATTACAAGGTGCTCTGAATGGAGGTAGAAAAGTCTTGCTTGAAAAACATAGCAATTGAAGAATGGTCTGTTATTCCCCTTGTTTAATGATAAACGGGAGGAGAGATAACTTTGAATGATGTGCTTTCAGTGAAAGCCAAGATAAGTTAAAAACTCTCCTCAGCTGGATCTGCCTCCTGGCTTGACAAAGTTCCACAGACACAAATGAAAGCAGAGGAATAAATCCCTAAGAATTTAAGTATTTATGGTGATAAAGTTTTGTAATGTAGGAATTCTAAAAGACAATGAAGAGAACATTGGAAATTTAATTTTATATTCATGTGGCAAGAATGCACAGGTCACCCTTTGGGGCATTTTTTGAGTTTTTCCTTTGAAGGGAATAGTAATACAAGTAATAAGTATCATCACATTGTTAACTTGTTATTCTAGATATCTGTTCTGTTGTAATATATAGATATTTAATACCGTGGTGAAAGTATTTTCCTTCTAAGGATCTATAAAAAATATATGCCTGCAATTGATTGCATTCTTCCTATGATAAGTTCTGAATCCTTCATATGCCACCCTGCCTCCTCCAGGAATCAGCACGTAACTATGCTCTATCTCAAATACCAGAGCAATCCTCACACCTTTTGTGCTGCTAATAAGGGGACAAATGGGCAAGTAAGCAAACAGAGAAGGGAAAAGATAACAAAACATAAACACTGCCAGGAAGGATATTAGGATCCTTCCTAACATATCCTAAGTTAGGATATATGATGAAGTTTTACAATGTATTCAGATCATATGACTAGAGTGATTTAGAGTAATTAGTAAATTAGGATATATGACTTGAGTTTTACAATGTTGTTAGATTATATGAGTAGAGTAATTTAGAATAATTAGAATACTACGAACAAAGACTTTTTTGGGTATAAGAAAGGACACAGTATCATAGATTGTTTGTGGAACTTTCCTCCCATGTCTCTTGTGCATGGTTTGCAACTTCGTATCCAGAACTTTAACCTTAATCAAAGAATAAAGTCTGTTTTTCCTGTTTTTCAAGCCTCCGTTTAAGTCTTCATTTTGATTCATTTTTGGCTTAAGCGTATTACCAAACCGTACACCTTCCTCTGCATGGATCCGCCTCTCCATTGGAAACGAGGCGTCTGTCAAAGAGAAGGAAGTGCACACCACATGGTCTTGTCCAACAGAAGAAAGAAAGAAAGAAAGAGGGAGAGAGAGACAAAAGAAGGAAGGAAGGAAGGAAAGAAAGAAAGAAAGAAGAAAAAGAGAATTTATGATCACAATTGAGCCCAAAATTTTGGTTGCTAAGCAAGAGCGTTGTTAAGTGAATTTCACCACATTTTCCAAGGTGGCCATGCCCACCCAGTCACACGACCACCAAGCCACTCCCACCTGGTCACATGACCACCAAGCCACTCACACAAAACAGGCCACACCTACAGAATAGGTTCTAAAAAAATTGAAACCCACCACTGATCAAAAGCTACATTATGTAATTTTCTTTTTTTAATTGATTCCCACACTCCCATAGGTGTCACACCTATAAGGGTTTTTTTTTGGGTAATAGTTTTTATTAAACAGTTTTCTTCATTTAATATCACAATTTCAATCTTTATACTGATACTCTGGTATCAGTATATCTCATAAGTACATACAAGTTATTTACCTTTTTATCACATTTTATAATACAATACAATAGCAGAATTGGAAGGGACCTTGGAGGACTTCTAGTCCAACCCTCTGCCTAGGCAGGAATCCCTATACCATTTCAGACAAATGGTTGTCCAATCTCTTCTTAAAAACTTCCAGTGTTGAAGCATTCACAACTTCTGGAGGCAAGATGTTCTACTTATTAATTGTTCTGTCAGGAAATTTCTCCTTAATTCTAGGTTGCTTCTCTCCTTGATTAGTTTCCACATGTTGCTTCTTGTTCTACCCTCAGGTGTCTTGGAGAATAGTTTGACTCCCTCTTCTTTGTGGCAACCCCTGAGATATTGGAACACTGTTATCATGTCTCCCCTAGTCCTTCTTTTCATTAAACTAGACATACCCAGTTCCTGCAACCATTCTTTTTATTTATTTATTATTTTTGTTATTAAAGAATTTAATACTTTTTACAAATATTTCCCCTTCCCCTTCCCTCCCTCCCTCCACCCCAACCCTACCCCCCCCTCCAACCCTCCCTCCCCCCAACCTCCCAGAGCAAAATACAGGGTATAAACATTTAACAACCATACACTAACATAAGTTAACTAACTATAGCATCCTACCTCCTCTTGTACTTTAACTCCCCTTTTATTAAACTAACTTTAGATACATTGTAACATTCCTTGTTCATTCATAAGCTAATTGGAATTTCTTAGTCCGATATTTATTTTGAATGTAGTCAATCCATCTTCTCCATTCCCGCTTATATTTTTCATCTGAATAACCCTTCAAATGTGCTGAGATTTTAGCCATCTCTGCTAAGTTTACTACTTTTAAAGTCCATTCTTCAATAGTAGGTAGTTCTTCCTTCTTCCAGTACTGCACCAGCAACAATCTTGCTGCCGTTATTAAATTCAAAATCTAATTAGTCTCTATAGCTGTACAATCTGTAATTATACCTAACAAGAACAGCTGGGGAGTGAACTTTATCCTCTTTTTAAGAATATTTTGAATAATCCACCATATTTTTATCCAAAATGCTTTAACTTTTTTACAAGTCCACCATACATGATAATACGTAGCATTAACACAATCACATCTCCAACATTTAGATTGTAAATTCGGATACATACAAGCTAACTTTTTGGGATCTAAGTGCCATCTATAGAACATCTTATAAAAATTCTCTCTCAAGTTTTGAGCTTGTGTAAATTTTACATTTCTTACCCAAATCTTTTCCCATGTTTCCATCAATATTGGTTCTTCAAAGTTTTGTGCCCATTTTATCATGCAATCTTTAACTAACTCTGTTTCCGAGTCTATTTCTATCAGTATATTATACAACCTTTTTATGTGTATTTGACCCTGGTCCCTAATTTGTTTTATCAAATTATCCTCATTTTGGATAATACCAGTTTTCTGGTCTTTTTTCCATCTAGCCTGTAACTGTCCATACTGGAACCAGGTTTGAATTACCCTTTCCTCTCTTTATATATTCAAGGGTTTTAGCTGTGGTACACCTCTTTCTATATTAAGAACCTCTTTATATGTAATTACATCCTGTTTTTGTTCTATACTATTCTCTATTCTCTATCGCGTGTCTGGGTACTACCCACATACGTATCTTATCGTTTAACTTGTATTGATTTTTTTTCCAGACAAGCAATAGAGCATTCCTTAATAAGTGGCTTTTAAAAGTCTTGTCCACCTTCTTGTCGTATATTAAATAAGCATGCCAACCATATATCAAATCATATCCCTCGATATTCAATATACTATCCTCTGTTAAGTTAATCCAATCACTAATTGTTGATAAAACTACTGCTTCATAATATAATTTTAAGTTGGGCATTTTCAGACCTCCTCTTTCACGTATATCTTGCATTATTTTAAGTTTTATTCTTGGTTTCTTCCCTGCCCAAACAAAGTTATTAATACCTTTCTGCCATTCTTCCAAATTTGCATCTTTTTAAAGTATTGATAACATTTGAAAAAGAAATAAAAACTTAGGCAAAATGTTCATTTTTACTGCTGCTATCCTTCCCAGTAAAGACAATTGTAATTTTTTTCCATTTATTCATCCCTGTCTGTATTTTGTACCATAATGATTCATAATTATATTTATATAATTTCCCATTTGAGGTTGTGATATAAACTCCTAGATATTTAACCTTTTTTACTATCTCACATCCTGTTACTCTTTCCAATTCTTCTTTTGATTTATAGTCATTTTTAACTATCATCTTTGTTTTCCCTAGGTTTATTCTAAACCCAGATACTTGACCATATTGATTAATTATGTTCATTAGACCTATAGCCGATTTCCCCGGTTGGGTTAGAGTTACAACCAAGTCATCCACGAATGCTCGTACTCTGTATTCATAGTGCCTAATCTTAATTCCTGTAGGTCATCTGACCCACGTATTCTATTCAGCAATAATTCCAAAGTTAAAATAGACAATAATGGAGACAGGGGACATCCCTGTCTTGTTCCTTTTTCGATTTTAAAAGGTTCTGTTAAACTACCATTAACTATAATTTGTACTGTTTGTTTCTGGTATATTGCATTAATAGATTGTGTAAAATACTCTCCAAACTGCATCTTTTGTATTATTTTCATTAAAAATTGCCAATCCACTTGATCAAATGCTTTCTCCACGTCCAAAAATATAAGCACTGCAGGGATTTGGTTATTCTTCCCCAAATATTCCAATATATTAACAATTGTCTTACATTACTTTTCATTTGTCTCCCATGTATAAAACCAGATTGATCATTGTGAATCATTTGTTGTATAACTGACATCAACCTATTTGCTAGTATTTTAGCAAAAATTTTATAATCTGTATTTTTTTTTCAAAAAGTTTTATTGGTTTTTTAAAAACAATTATAAGGAAAAGGGTAAGTGGAATGGTTACAAATTTTGGCAGTTGCAAGTGTGGCAGATGCCCCCTCCCTCCAAACTCATAGGATACATCTAAATATAAAACATTAATACATAATCATAAGAAATCAGCACATTAATTCTAGAAAAAATAGTTTTCGATCAGTTTATATAGTTATGATATATAGTCTAGATATAATTTCATTATTACTTTCGGTCTGTTTATAACATTGTGGTTTTCTTATTCATTTTTGTGATCTGAGCTTTCTTGGTGTTGCCCCTTCACCCCCCCGCTGGCAGAGCTCCGGCCCCTCCCGTGTCCTGTGTAACCATTGTGGTATCTTCTGTTTTTTCTAGGTTCGCTTTATTTTTTTCCATAAAGGCCTGTGCCTCTATGGGTGTGTTGATTCTGATTCTTGTCTCCTCCCAGAATATCAGCATACCTTCAGGCATCAACCATCTAAACCACACCCCCTTCTGGTATAGTTTATTCGCCAATTGCGAATAGTTTTTCCTTTTCTCCCTAATTTTTTGGGGGATCTGCTTCAAGATGGTTATCTCCCTGTCATGATATGTCAGTGTTTGCCCCCTTTGTACACCCAGAATTTCATCTCTTGTGCTTTTCCTAAGGAATTTAATATGAACCTCCCTGGGTACATTGTGTGTTCTGGCATATGCTGAATTCACTCTATAGACCAGATCTATCTCCCATTCCATCTGCTGTTTATCTTTGTGTATGTATTCAGCTAGAATATTAGTCATAATGTCCCTTATATTTTCCCCATCTGCTTCTATTACATTTTGAAATCTAAGATAAAAGGACATTCTCTCAAACTCTGTTTTCATTTGTTGGATATCAAGTTCTTTGTTTCCCTTCTGTAAAGCCTCTACCCCCCTCTCGCCTCCGCCACCCCACCCTCCACAAGGTCCAGTCTCTGTGAATTCTTATAAATTTGGGCTTTATTCTCTTTAATTTCTTCCTTCATTTCTTTTAATTGTTTCTTAATTTCTTCCTGGCCCTGTATGAGTTGCTGGAGCATTTGTTGCAAATCCATCTCTGTACTCTTAGGTTGCATCAGTTCTGTAATCTTTGACTGTGTGGCAGCACTGGATGTTGCAGATGTCGGTGCAGAAGTAGCAAAGCCAGGTTTTCCCGGGGGTGGTCTTTTTGGAGACATGATTTATAAAACAAAGAGATCAGTCAGTGTAGAAACTGGGCAGCTGGAGAAGTAGAGCAGGCAGATGAGTCCAGAAGGCAGAGGATCCAAACAGGTGGGAGTTTCTTTAGTCACTCTAGCAATAGATGAAAGTTTTTTCTCCAAAGAGTTCAGGAAATAACAATCCACAAGAGATTCCTCTGGGTGACACGGAGACAAAGACCGGAAGCCTGAATTTTAAAGGTGGAGTCAGGTTTTACAGTTCATGAAGACAACGGAAGTGTGCCATCTTGCCCTGCCAGCTTTGGGCTCAGAGGCATAAGAAAAATTTTAAAAGTTCAAAAAGTTCTCAGGTCATCAATAAGTTCTGGAACTAAGTCCCATGAAAAACACTTTTGCTGGGGTGAGGCATCATTAGTTGGCTCTCCCCCCTCCTCCTTCCCCTGGGGGCGAGAGCAGAATTTTAACAAGCCGCTTGTCCAAGGGGGGGGGAATCCCCCTCCCCTCTAGCAGCTCCTCCAAGAGTAAATCCGAAAGGTTAACTTTTAAAATTACTGAAAAGTCTATCAGTTCAAAAGTAAGGGGATGAAGAGAGGAAGCATCTCACCGCACCGCCGCTGCTTCCTTCAGTTTTGCGTTCTCCGATCGGCATGGGGCAAGACGCAGGCGCGTCTTCCAAAACTGCTCCCCGGTGCCTGGAGCAAAGCGGAAAAGCCCCCACCAGCCGCCGCCGGTGCCAGAGCATTCCGCGAGCCGCTCCTTTGGCAGGGCGCCTCTTCGGGGCGTCCTGTGCCCCCCCCCGAAGGCGGGGGAAGCCCACCGAAGAGCGGGAGCGGGCAAAGTCCTTGCCCGTCGCCGTAGCCGCCGGAACTGGAAGTCAAAAATTTTATAATCTGTATTGAGTGGTGATATAGGCCTATAGTTTTTTGGTTGACTGTGATCTTGATCTTCCTTTGGAATCAGGGAAATAAAGGCTGTTCTCCAAGATGGTGGTACTCCTCCTCCGGGTTGTATTTTATTAAATAGTTCCTTAAGAGGCACTACCATTTCTAGTTGTAGATTTTGTAATAAACCGCTGTCAATCCATCTGTGCCAGGGGCCTTACCAACTTCTTTTTATTGTTCACATTTTATTGATTTTAAAAAATTTTACAGGAAAAAGGGATTGTAGGGTTATAAAACATTTTGACAGCTACATCGTGCGGGGGGGAGGAGCCCCCCCCTGGTCTCACAACTTTTACATACAAAAACAGAAAAATATCAACATTTACATAAGTATTAGCAGTTTTGAGTTTAACACAAAATCATCAGTATGTTTCAATCATTTGTTTTGTATCACTTCCATAAAAGTACATTGTAACAACAGTTGCAATAATGTTTCAAATCACTTTTGTGATCTGAGTCTTCTAGTTGTCACATCCTCCCCACCGCCCACTGGCAGAGCCTCAGCCCCTCCCTCCTTTGTTTCTTGTGTAACATCCCCCATTTCACCTAAGAGAGCAATTGAATAATTAATAGAACGAAAGAAAATACTTTTAATGGGAGTATATGCTAGAAATGGTAGTGCCTTTCGCTGCTTTGGTGGGCTCCCCTGAAGTCTAGGGGGAACACAGGGTGCCTTGGAGGGGCACCCTGCTGTAGGGGCGGCTTGCTGGGACCCCCTGGAATGGCGGCGGCCTCTCCAAGGCACCCTGTGTTCCCCCTAGACTTCAGGGGAGCCCACCAAAGCAGCGAAAGGCACTACCATTTCTAGCATATACTTCCGTTAAAAGTATTTTCTTTCGTTCTATTAATAATTCAATTGCGATATATCTTCCCTGAGGATCTGCTTCAATTAATTCAGCCTTTAAGTCTTTCCTTAAGTATATAACTATACCATTTTTCTTCTCCGGAGCAGATGTCACAAAGTGCATTCCCAATCTTGCAGTCATCGGATATTTCTGGTGATTTGTTCTAATACGTTTTTCTTGCAAACAAATTACAATATTTTTAAATTGTTTCAGATGGTGAAATATTTTTTTGCTTTTTTGTGGTGAGTTTAAACCATTAACATTCCAGGTGAGGAATTTAATTGTCATCTTCAGCCCCCTGAAGCTTTTTAAGAGCCACCTGGAAATCCTGCTGGAATTTCTTCTTAGGTCTGGCTCTGTCAGGGAAAGTTCTACCCTGAACTAATGAGGTATGGACCGTTGGCTTTCCAAGCAGCATATTTCCGAATAAGCAGAAAATAAAACCCGAAAACATATTCTAATAAAAAAACTAATAAAAAAATATAAAATAAAATAAAGTACAAATCTTGCTAACAAAATAACTACATTTCTGCAGAGTTAAGTCACCCACCCTCTTGGGAGGCGAATGGAGATCAGAAGGAAAGAATGTGTAGACTCTTCTTAAAAACATCCAGTGATGGAGCGCCCATGGTTTCTGCAGCCAAATTGCTCCATTGGTTAATTGTTCTCACTTTCAGGAAGTTTCTCCTTAATTCCAGGTTGCTTCTCTCTTTGATTAGTTTTTTGTCCTGACTTCTGGTGCTTTGGAGTATAATTTGACCCCCCCTCTTCTTTGTGGCAGCCCCTCAAATACTGGAATACTGCTATCATGTCACCCCTAATTCTTTTTTCTTTAGGCTAGTCACTAGTCAAACGCAAATCCTGCAAATGTTCTTTGTCAGGTCTTTGTTCAGGTCTTTGATTACCTTAGTTGCTCTTCTCTGAACTTTTTCCAAAAGTCTCAACATCTTTTTAACTCTGTGTTAAAAGGTGAAATAAAATTAAAGAATTGCTATGTCTCTGTGGTCAGTAAGAAGAGGAGAGTGTTTCAATTTTCTTCATAATCTCTTACTTGGGTCAAACAGGTTTTGTGACAGACTTTCTCTTTGCTTGTAGCATTGGGGTTTATGGAAGGTATCTGTATGGGAGGGCTGGAAAATATGTTGTGAAAGTTGCCACACAGTTAAAAAGAAAACCCTCTCAATTGGCAGCTGTCTTGGACATTTGCATAAGGTTGGCACAGAAGTTGCAGTTTGCAAATTGCCATTCATGATTGCAGTTTGATTATTATTATTATTTTTGTCCATCTTACATGCTGAGCAAACATGGCAGCTTTTGATACTTGCTGATTTGGATTTGCCAATTGGCTCCACCAGCTGCCAGTTCACCTTTTCCAGTAAGCTCCGGAAAACATTCTGGGTAGGATCAATCAAGGAAATTGTGTTTGCTCTCCATTATGGAAGACTGGTGTTCTCAAGTGCTCCAGTGCTACGGAATCCAAGTCTAGGCAATGAAACGATTTTTCATCTAACATTACTGTTATCAACAAATATTTTTAATAGTAATTTTATTACAGTTATAATTACAATCGTAAAATCAAAAACAAACTAAAAAGGAATGGGAAGAAAGAATAGGAATAGGAACTTTTTGTAGCTTATGGGTGATCCAAGTCCTCTCTTTGCTTCAAATTATTAAAGAACCAGTCTACTTGCTCTTCATTTCACTGTGGTAGTTTTGTCCCTTTTTTTGAAGAGCTATCTTCAGACTTCCATTTCTTCCTCCAGAGGTTAGGGGCATCAACAAATATTTTCAGGTTATATTATAGATAAAAAGAAATAAAAAGACCCCCTCACTCCAATGTAGAGAACACTCTGCAACAGTAACCGAGATTCAAAGATTCTTTGAATTCTGTTTTGTGGTTCACCAAACAGCAATCGGTGGATAAAAAACAAGATCATATTACTTTCTTTCTTTTACATTTGCACAATATGTATATCATACTTATGAGTTTTTATTAATAATTATTACAGTCTCAAACTTCTACATATGAGGTGAAGGAATGGAAATGGTTTATTGCCTTTTGGCTTCACAGAAAGTGTCTAAGGGCAGGTCAAGCCTTGTTGTACTCAGTTTCCAGCAAAGCAGATTGTCAGAAGGAGGTGAAACTTACCTATCTCCCCTCCCACTTTGTGTTTAGGCATGATTCAAATGTAATTACAAATGAAGAGTATTATATATCCATGAACGATTTTATTTATTTTTATTGATTTATTTCCTACCTTTACTATTTTTATAAGCAACTTTAAGCAGTGAAGAAACCTGATATTACTACCTCCTTCTATTTTCCCAACAACAAATTGTGAGATAGAGTGACTGGCCTAAAGTCACCCAGCTGGCTTTCATGAGTAGCAGGATTAGAAATCACAGACTCCTGGTTTCTAGTCTGATGCCTTAGTCTGATGCCTTAATCAGGTTAGACCAAACTGGCTGTCAGGTGTGCCTCCTTCAATAACCAAGAAAGAAAACTCCCAACTCAATTTTTGTAGCGATAAAGATACTTTTACTGGATATGAAAAGAAAGCAGCAAAAGGAAAGCAAGATCTGAGTCAAAAAGGCACGAACTTGTACATATCAAATGTTTGCCCAGCACCCTCCCCCCAATCACCGAACCAGTAGAGATGTGGATGGGAGATCCTGTTTGTGTAGCAGCAAAGAGACCACCAGTAGACCTCAAGGTCTACTTCAGAGTGTTGCCCGTCCTGGTGCACCGTGGAAAGAGATATAGATGGATTTTATTGTTGAGCTGCCAGAAAGTCTTGGAAATACTGTCATCTGGGTGATCAGCAATTTGTTCTCCAATAAGTGCATTTTGTACCCTGTTCCAAGAGCCCATCGGCAAAGACATTGGCTAAACTATTTATTTTACATGTGTATCGGTTACATGGGGTTCCTAAATACATTATTTCAGATGGGGGGGGATCCAATGCGTTGGTAGATGATCTCTGGAGGGCCAGGGATAGGGGTTGTTCCTCTATCCTGGTCCTATTAGATCTCTCAGCGGCTTTTGATACCATCGACCATGGTATCCTACTGCACCAGCTGGAGGGGCTGGGGGTAAGGGGCACCGTTTTACGGTGGTTCTGCTCCTACCTCTCCGACCGGACGCAACGCGTGTTGGCAGGGGAGCAGAGGTCGACCCTGAGGCCTCTCACTTGTGGGGTGCCACAGGGGTCGGTCCTCTCGCCTCTCCTGTTCAACACATATATGAAGCCGCTGGGTGAGATCATTCGTGGTTTTGGGGTGGGATATCATCTGTACGCTGATGATACGCAGCTGTACATCTCCACCCCGAACCACCCCAACGAGGCCGTCGAAATGATGTCCCGGTGTTTGGAAGCCGTACGGGTCTGGATGGGTGACAACAGACTCAAGCTCAACCCCTCCAAGACGGAGTGGCTGTGGCTTCTGCCCCCCCGGTTCAACCAGCTGATTCCATCGCTGGCCATTGGGGGCGAGCAACTGGCCCCCATGGAGCGGGCGCACAATTTGGGCATCCTCCTGGATGCCCGGCTGTCCATGGATGACCATGTGGCAGCCGTGGCGAGGGGGGCGTTCCACCAGGTTCGCCTGGTGCACCAAATGTGCCCCCTATTGGACCGGGATGCCCTTCGCACAGTCACTCACGCGCTGGTGACGTCCCGCCTAGACTACTGCAATGCTCTCTACATGGGGCTTCCCTTGAGATGCACCCGAAGACTACAGCTGGTCCAGAATGCGGCCACGCGGGTGATTATGTGGAGTACAAGATACTCCCATATAACACCTCTCCTGCGCAAGCTGCACTGGCTCCCTGTGGTCTATCGGGTGTGTTTCAAGGTGTTGATCACCATCTTCAAAGCGCTCCATGGCACAGGACCTAGTTACCTGCGGGATCGCATCCTGCCCCATACATCCCTATGACCAATTCGCTCTCACAGAGAGGGACTTCTCCGGGTGCCGTCCACTAAGCAGTGCCAGAGGGCGGCGCCCAGGAGCAGGGCCTTCTCTGTGATGGGCCCAGCCCTCTGGAATGACCTCCCCCCCAACATTAGGATTACTACCGACCTCCGCTCCTTCCATTCAAAACTCAAGACCCACCTTTTTCAACTAGCCGGCCTGGCTCAACCATAGTTCCATTTTAATCCTCCTGGCAATCTTTTAAACTTGTAATTTTATATTGGGGTATTTTAATTTTTAACCTTATTATTACTATTTCTATGTATTGTAATGGTTGTTGTGTGATTTTTATACCTCCTCCGTGCAATGTTTAATTGTATAATATGTGCTTTTTTATTTATTGTACGCCGCCCCGAGTCCCTTCGTGGAGAGGGAGCGGCTAACAAATCTAATAAATAAATAAATAAAAAATAAAATTCACCTCTCTATTTTAGAAAGAGTTCCTAAAGTTAATAGGCTCCGCCCAGGGGCTAAACTCCACCCACCATTCACAGATTAATGGGGCTTGTGAAAGGGCTAACCTGGTTCTAGAGCAGTATCTTAGGTGCTATGTCAATTATCAGCAAGATAATTGGGCTGACCTCTTGCTCCATGCAGAGATGGCATACAACAATTCAGTACAATTCAGTACTGGAATGACCCCTTTTAAAGTAGTGTTTGGCCAGGATTTTGTACCCATTCCTGAAATGCCTCAAGAGAAGCCACAAAATTTGTTCTTGTCTGAGTGCAGTGATCAGCTTCAAAGTTTCTGGCTTATGACCTGCAAGGCCTTAGATGCAGCTCACCAAGTACACCAAAACTGCCTTTTAACCAAATGCAATGTTTTCACAAAACCAAAGTGTCCCGCCATTCTTGAGTCATGGGCCCATTGAAGGACAACAATTTTCAAGCTGGCAGGAACACACAACTCAGCTCCTACCCAAGCAAGGCCATCTTTCATAGTGCACTCATTGGAGTGCTGCTTGAACCAGTCATCAGATGTGAGACCTTCCTTCAGTTTTTCCATCAGATCAGTGGGCACCTCTAAATCCACTGATCCCTGGCTCCTGGTGACCATTGGGGCAGCTAGGTGTTTAGCTGGGATGACAGGATGAATCACCACCAATTTGCTATTGTTGAACTGGGAAGCCTGGACAAGGCATTGGCCATAAAGTTTTTCCCCCAGGGATGTATTTTAGAGTAAACTGAAGTCAGTTAAAATGTTGTGCCCGCATATTTGTTTTGGTGACAGTTTTCATGGGGTTTTTAACTCTTCAAGGTTTTTATGATCAGTCCATACCTCAAATGAGTGTATAGCCCCCTCAAGGAAATACCGCCAGGTTAGCAAGGCCCACCGAACAGCAAAAGCTTCCTTTCCCCATATTGCCCATCTTCGTTCTGTTTCCCTTAGTTTTTGGGAGGTGTAGGCACAAGGTTGCAGGTTTCCATCTGCTTTTGTTTGGAGAAACACTGCCTCCATGGCTACGTCACTTGGACCATCTGCTTGCACCATAAAAGGGGTATCCATGAAAGGGTGTTTTAAAATTGGTTCAGCTGCAGTCATTTCAACTTCTCAAACACTGCTTGACATTCCATAGTCCAGTTTAGAGGATTACCAGGCCTAGGCTTAGCTTCTCCTTTTGATTGTAGGAGATTCGAGATGGGCAGGACAATGCTAGAGAATGAGGGAATAAATTGGTGGTAAAAGTTAGCAAAATCCTCCCCACAAAAAAAATTGCAGCTGCTTGCAGATGCAAAGAGCTACCCATTCAGTAACAGCCAGACTTTCTCAGGATCCATTTCGATGCACTTATGAGAGATACGGTAACCCAAGTAATCAATTTTCTCTTGGTGGAATTCACACTTAGTCAATTTGGCATAAAGTTCAGCGGCTCGGAATTTCTTCAGTGATCTCCCATCCACATCTCTACTGGTTCAGTTATAAAATTCCCCCCCACAACCACTGACCCATCCAACTGGCAAAAGGCAATGGTACTTTCAAAGTTCTCAGTCTTAAACCCATTTTTCCCACCACTTCTGGGCTAATCACACATCAGGTGCAGCCAGAATCTAAAAGGGCCAGCATCTTCCTCTGGGCTCCAGTCGAGAGTACTTTTAATTCTACTGGAATTGCCATGGGGCCCAACCAGGGACTTACCAGGTGGTCGCCATCTGAGTTGAATTCACTTTCTCCTGAAAGAAGGGAGAGTTCCTTTTTCTCCTGGCTTGGAGGAAGGACATCAGCAACTTCCACGCCTTTCAGGGTGGTTTCATGGCATTTCCCTGGCTGCCGGTGGGGTTTCTTCTCTCCAGCTGTGGCGGGTTTTGGGACAATCTTAGAATAGCAGTCGGCAGCCCTATGCCCCTCTTTCCCATATCGGAAACAGGCAGCTGATCAGGGTTTGGTTGCAGACCACCCCTTCCCTGCTCTTGGATTCTCTTTTGGAGTAGGTGGGGGGAATTTTAGTTCTACTGCTGCCTCCACAGTATTGATTTATGGCTAAATCAATTTCCAAATCAGCTGTTAGTTCATAGCAGCATTGCAGGTCATGGGGGGGTTGCTGTTCACACACCCCTGATATACATTATCATTCAGGCCATCTATGTGTACTGATCCACAGACCTCCTCCCCTGGGTTAAAATTTTCATCCTGGTTCTTGCCTTTTGATTTGCAAGGGGGTTATCAAAGCGCTTCCTCAGGGCTGCCATAAACACATTGTAATGTCTCAACAGGGTGGAATCATCATTGTGCAAAGTGACCATCCAGGCAGCCACTTTGTTCTCCAGTGCCACAGTAACAGCTCTCACTTTGGCCTCCTCCAATGGGAAATCCTCCCCATATTGCTGCATGTAATCCCAAACCTGAACTTAAAAAAATCCCAGATCTTTAGGATCTCCTCCGCACTTCACTCCAAGAGGAGGGATTTTTGGAGTTTGGTGCCTTCAGCCCCCCCCCCCTGGAGGAGCTCAAACAACTGCTGCTGCTGAAGCTGGGGCACCTCCATCTTGTCCAGCTCCAATGGCTACCCCCATGGCTGTCTCAGGGTTAGATAGGTCGTCTGCTCGTCCCTCTGCCTGCTCAGCTAATCCAGTCTCCCATTCAGCGAGGCTGTCTCAGAAACGGTGCTTCTCCCAAGCCTCCTGAAGAAGCTGTAGAGCATGGGTCATGAGTTCCTCTTTTTCGGCTTCCTGCCAGACAGCCTTGGGTCGTCGGCTTTGGCTGGTAGTAACTCCTACTAGGGTCTCCTCAGGATCACACTTCTGTCCAACTCTCAGAGACCATCTGGGCCAGATGGATCTTTCCTCCAAATTCAATTCAGCTATCCATTCCGTCTCCAAAGGAAAAGAGGACCCAGTCTCTCCCATATCCTCCTGGTCGCTGCAGGGGTTAGACATTTCTGTATGCACACCCCCATGGAAGTTTTGAACTCTGGGATGGGTGTGAAGGAGAGATCTTGCTTAATGTCAGGCTTGCCTCCTTCAATAACCAAGAAAACTCCCAACTCCATTTTTGTAGAGATAAAGATACTTTTACTGGTTATGAAAAGAAAGCAGTGAAAGGAAAGCAAGATCTCAGCCAAAAAGGGATGAACATGTACATATCAAACGTTTGCACAGCACTCTCCCGCAATCACCCCAACCTAATGACCAATCTGCAACTCCTAAGGTGTCATGTGGGGTGCATCTTCAAAAAGTCTCATTCAGTTGGTATTTAGAGACGGTTCACCTTGACCAAGTCCAAACCCAGGCCATCAGCATGCGCAGAAGATGGTGAGAACCAAACTCCCTCCTGATAACTCCTCCAGCACCATAAATTCCTCTTCCCAAATACCTCAAGCCCCCTCCCTCCCTATTTCTAAGGCAGCCAAAAGCAAGCAAGCAAAGTAGAGGCTGACACTGGCTTTTTATGCAAATCTTCAGATTTCTATCTAAATGTACTATATCAGCAATGGCGAACCTTTTTTGGCTCATGTGCCATAAGTGGGGGGAGTGCAGGGGGATCATGTGCAGGCGTGCTGTACCCATAATGCAATGCATGCCACCCCCATTGCACATGTGCGCACTACAGACGCACCCCCCATTTTTACATGCTTTTTCACCCACCCCAGGCTCCAGATGCTTTATAGGAGCCTGGGGAGGGCAAAAACAGCCCCCCTGCCCCCCTGGATGCCCTCCGGAGGTTTCAGGGACCTTCAGGAGGCTTCCCTGAAGCCTTCAGAGCAGTCAAAATGACCCTCCGAGCAAACCAGAAGTGTTTGCTCGGAGGGTCGTTTTGAGCGCTCTGAAGGCCATCCGAGGCTTCCCTGACACCTTCGGAGTGCTCAAAATGACCCTCCGAGCAAACCGGAAGTGACTTCCAGTTTGCTCGGAGGGTCGTTTTGAGTGCTCCGAAGGCTTCAGGGACCATCCGGAGGCTTTCTTGATGCCTTCGGAGCGCTCAAAATGACCCTCCGAGCAAACCAGAAGTCCATTCCTGAACTTCCTGTTTGCCCATAGGGCCGGTTTTTAACGCTCCGGAGGCTTCACGGAAGCTCATGAAGCCTCCGGAGGGCTCCGGGGGGTGGGGGAGGCTCTTTTCGTCCCCCCCAGGCTCCTATAAAGCCTCTGGAGCCTGGGGAGGGCGAAAAATGGCTTTAAAAAGGGTGAACTCAGCTGGCCAGCGCGTGCATGTGTACTAGCCAGCTGACAGGGGCAGAGCCTTGCGTGCATCTTTTATCCCAGTTAAACAACTAGCCTGGTAACATAACTGGCCACCTATCGTTATTTCAATGTTACAAATTGTTGAACTTACTCCTAGGTCTTTTGTTGGACTGTATAAAATGTGTTGCTCATTTCTGCCAATGACATAATGTCTTTTCCTCAATTTTCATTGGGATTCTTTGGAACAAAAATGTAAATCTTAGCAAGATGTTCATCCCAACTGGAACAATTACAGCTTTTCCCAAGTTGTAACATCTGTCATTCTATTTCTACAAATCTGGGAATAATTGTTCCCAAATAAATCTTTATTTTGCATGGAATACATTCCTATTAATATCAAAGTTCATAGTTTCTTATTGGTATTTTTTTTATTTCAGATAAGTTGCACATAAATTAATTTGTTTAATTATTCTTTCTGGGTTATTATTACAATCAATAATTTCTTAAAACAAATGCATACATACATATATACATACATATATACTGTATATATAAGTATTATAGAAAAAAAATATATTGCTTAAAAATGAAGTAATTAAAATTTTCAAACAACTTTTAAAGCTAAGACCATACAGAATCGCATTATCCAAGACTGAGAAGTGCTGTTATGAACATCTTGTATTTTATGAACTTGGAATGGCACAGGTATTATAGGGCATGGGAGATGTTATTAACCCAGTTTCTGGGGTCAGGACTAGATCATCTTTAGATATTCCTAGGGGTGGCTGGAAGGTAAATTTCTGCAGGAGGCTGGTAAAGAAGAGGAAGAGCTCCATTTTAGCAAGGTTCTCACCTGCACATACTCTCCGACCTGAAAGAAAGGATATGTGGCAAAAATGTGATTTATTGGTTTTTTAAATCTGTTTTACATATTTTCCCAATGTCATATGGCCATGAAGAGATCAGCAAAAAGAAACATTATGACAGAACATTGATATGAAAACAGACAAAAGTGGAACAATAAAATAAGAATTGGTAGAACCAGAATTGTGATAATCTTAAAAGAAGGACAAACTTTGATAAGTACCCTTCTACACTGATGCCCTGAAAAGAAGCATCTCACTATAGATGTCATGACTACAATTGCAGGAATACATCTGTTTAACAGATCATTTGGGGTAGGGGTTAGGGGAAAACATCTGTAAAATCCAAATGGCAATCAAAGTCACTAGCTGTAGTATATTTAAAGTAATGGAAATGTTGCAGTAGATAGGAAAAGATGGATTAAAATTCCATTAAATGGATGGGGTAAAATTAATATTATTAAAATTAACACTGCCACGTGAATATTTTATGCATTTATCCCAAAGCTATTTCCATTTAAATAAAATGTGATTCATAAATTTCAATAGAAAAGAATATGTGTAGCTCTGGGTTGAGCTCAGGGTTATCAAAAAACTTGACAACTAAATCCACTACAGCATATTCAACATAAGTTATGAAAAGAATATTTCTAAGATTCATCAAAAGCATCTCAAAAATAACCAATGGTCTACTACAACCAAAATTATATCATTGTAGTACAGAAAGCAATTAAAAACCTACCAAAACAACATTAAAAATCCAAAAGATTTAGCTCAAGAGGAAAAAATGCAGGAGTCATTTTTAACATATAGTATAAAGATGGTAACAGCCATTATTTAGGACAGAAAAGTAGAATACTAGCAGGGCATATGCATGAATATCAACTAGTAGTCAGACCTTAAATTCACAGCACCTGGACAGACTCTAAGTTTCAACTGAAAAAGTGCAATCATCCTAGACCAAACTACAGCAAATCCAAAAGCTCTAGGCAGGGCTGTCAAACTCTCAGCCCACGGGCCAGATGCATCATATGCTGGCCACGTCTGGTTTAGCAAAGGGGGGAAAGTCACAATATGTCACATGACATCACCATGATGGTGTGAGTTTGACACCCTTGCTCTAGGAAGCTTGAGACAAATTAGCCATCAGTAGACAGAGAGAAACCACTTTTACTCACCATTTAAAAGAATAAAAAAGTTAAGAAGAAACAAAAACTCAGAATACATCCTCTCCAGCACAAACACATAAAAATATAAATAACAAACATGGATTGACATCAGACAAACAATCAAACAAACAGTAAACAATAACCTAATCAAGGAACTACCAAAGATAAAACTAAGTTTCCACCAATGCTGGTGGGGCAATACAAGCAGGAAACAAACCCCACAATCACTTGCACTGATGATGTTGCCTAGTTATGTAGTGAAAGGTCTGTAAGCAAACAACGAAGCTCAGAGAGTACCAAGGAGTCCATAATTCCACAAATTGTTGGTTGCCAGAATGTTCCTTGTGCATGAGCTGGAAGATTGATTCAAGTCTCATTGGCATTGTAACTCTGTGGCAGTATAAGCAAGCTTCCTAAATAAGTGGATTTAACATTCTTCTGTATGGCTTTATCGCTTCCATTGGTTCATTCAAAATCTTACAAAAGGTTTCTCAACAATACCTTGCAATTATTAGATTACATAAATATACTTCAATGGAACTTACATTCTAGGTTGGCTGGCATCTGAATAGCTGATTGCCACATTCCTTAACCCCACAGTGCATATACCATTGCACCCCAGGGCAGTGGCGTAGCGTGGGTTGTCAGCACCCGGGGCAAGGCAAGTAATTTGCACCCCCTAACCCGTGGATTTTAGCACTCGAGTCTCTTCCACTAGATTAGTTAAAGAAACCCTTACCCCTAAGCACATGTATTGTTTGTTATGAAAATACTGATGTAATTAAAGTAAAATGCATCTAAATACAAGTTTATTTTCAAACACTTTATTGAGTTTAGTGATCCTGCCTATGCCCTGCTAAGTGTCCAGCGTGCCCCCTTTCAATGCGGAATGACCAGCGTGCCCCCTTTCAATGCAGAGAGACCAACGTGCCCCCTTTCAATGCAGAGAGACCAGCGTGCCCCCTTTCAATGCAGAGAGACCAGCATGCCCCCTTTCAATGCAGAGAGACCAGCGTGCCCCCTTTCAATGCAGAGAGACCAGCGTGCCCCCTTTCAATGCGGCCAGCCCCCCCTGCACCCCCCACGCTACGCCACTGCCACAGAAGCATCTTTGGACAATGATGGCTCGCTCGGCTAAGAAAGGGAGATGAGCACTGGCCCCTAGAATCAGACATAACCTTTACCTTTTATAAGTATTACAGATAGTCCTTGACTTACAACCACAATTGAGCCCAAAATTTATGTTGCTAAGTGAGACATTTGTTAAGTGAGTTTTGTCCTATGTTAAGAAATTGCAGCCAGTTTCTTGCCACAATTGTTAAGTGAATTACTGTAGCAGCACGGTTGTTAAGTGAATCTGGATTCCACATTGACTTTGCTTGTCAGAAGGTCGTAAAAGGGGATCACATGATCCCACAATACTGCAAGTCATAAACACAAGTCAGTTGCCAAGCATTTGAATTTTGATCATGTGACCGTGAGGATATTGCAACAGTCATAAGTGTGAAAAATTGTCATAAGTCACTTTTTAAAGTGATGTTGTAACGTCAAACAGTCACTAAATGAACTGTTGTAAGTCAAGGACTTCAGTCTGTCTCACTAGGTATAGATATTTGTTAATATTTTCATAATGACCTTTGAGGGAGTTCTGTATACAGTCATAATTAACAGAGAGTGCTTAATTTGAATCTCTTTAGTCATTTCCTACATTCTACCTTGCACTTGGCTAGGAAGAATTTATTATTTAAGAGTATTGCATCTAATTAAGATGTCAGCCTCTGCTTTTTAGTCATCAAAGTTAGGTATTTTCTATTGCAATTATCTAGTATTTTGTATAATTACATAATTATATTCCTTGCTTGAATACTTTCTTCCTGAAGATAATGTAATGATATTTAACAGAATCAAATGCACATTTCTTCCCTTAGAAATCATAAATCAAATCTACAGGTATAGGATGGAGGACATGGTGATGTCTTGGTAATAGAACTTATGCAAGCATTTTGAAAAGATAAAATAATTGCATACAATATATGAGTGAATGTTGCAATGTGGCTGCAAAAAAGGCAAGCACAATTTGTATACTTTTCAAATCACAGGAAGGAAGTGTTCCCTTTCATTCTGTGTTGGCCAAATCGCATGCTGAATTATTGTGTACAATTTAGAGCATCACACTAAGAAGGATTTAGACAGATTCAGAAAATAACAGCAGAAATAAATGCAAGGGAATTTAATATGCTCCAGTTATTGTGTCTGCAACTTTAGGATTATATTACTCAATGGCAGCTGTGTTTTATGTACTCCCAAACACAGAGACTTTCACAAGACCATCCAAATGTCCAAACACTTTATTTTGCTTACTATTGATTTAAATTCCCAAGAACAGAAACTGGATTGCCAAGATTGGTCAAACACGCCTGCTTGCAGAAGAATCATATTATGAGGGGTCTTTAGTGCTCTTTGAGCTTGCTTGTTTTCTTGCAGAGGTTTCATTACCCAAACTAGGTAACATCATCAGTGCTAGTAAGGAGTGTGGCATCACTAGCACTGATGTTACCTAGCTTGGGTAATGAAATGCAAGCAACTTCAGGGAGCACCAAGGACCCCTCATATCAACCCTGAGGTACAAATATTTCTCTTTTATTAGAATCATACTACTTTATTCCTGAATCCACAGATTGCACACGTCTTATTCTTTAATTAGGCATGAATTTGTATGAATGCAATTTAGTCAACAAACCACAGCTAAGCCAACTATGGCTTTTCATGGAAACAGATTTCAACCCCCCCCCCCCAGGTAAATCCATAGTTTGCTTACTCCTAATTATTTCGCTAAGCCCGACCTGTCTCCGCTCACACATAACGTGTGACTTAAATGCACATCTTGATTTACAAGCCACAAGTAAGCAAACCACCACCTGTTTTACACAGCTGCATAAATATGTTCGCCCGCTTTGGTTTCTTCCAGATTACTTGAGGGATGCAAGAGACTTTTGAAGTCCCACACAAACATTTAGCGGAACCCAAATTATGTTAGTATCAGAGAAAAAGGTCAGCCGGGACAGACATGTTTCACCCTGGCACAACTTCTATTCTTCGAAGAGCTGCGTGAACGGGAGGGCAAAGCTCTACCGAGCGGATTTCAGCCCAACCCCCCCAGCAGATCTAAGTTGGCCCCAAAAGTAGCAGCTCTGCAATCGCCTTAAAGGCGCAGGAGATCCGTCGGGGGGGGGAGAGAGGGGGGAAGGCCAAGAGCGGCCACGAAGGACCGATAAGGGGCAAATGTCTGGCGTAGGGAGGCGCTGGTGGTGTCTTTAAGGCGCTGTCCCCGCCCCGTTTTCAGACTGCTGGACACCCCGCCTTCCTCCTGCCGAACCGGCGGAGGAGGAGCGAGCAGTACCGTGAGAGCTACGAGCCGCAAGTGTAGGCAGACGAGCGCTCCCGTGAGTGCAAGCGCGCCCCTCTCAGATGTTGCGCCCGGTGCGGCCGGCCCCCCCTGCACCCCCCACGCTACGCCACTGCCCCAGGGTGACTCTTATACTATTTTCCTATGCTTTTCTGCCTTAATTCTGGTGATGTACTGATAAGATCTATATTGTATGGAAAGATACAGATCTCAGCTTCACTTTCACTTTGACAATATTAGGTATAGATTTTGATTTACACCCTGTGTCAGCCTCTGCTTTGCTGCTTGCTTTCGGCTGCCATTGAAACGGGGAGGGGGGATGACATGGTATTTGGGAGGGGAAGCTTCAGCACAGGAGTGAATGAAAAAGGGAGTGTTTTTCTCACCATCTACTGTGCATGCTGCAGATAGTGGAATTGCTGCCAAGGTCAACTGTCCTGCATACCATCCTGATGATGGGTTTTGAAAGTGCAGCCCACATGACACCTGTGGGGTGTGGGGATTAGTCTGGGGATTGGGATCACTAGGGGGAGGGAGCTGGGTCACATATTGATATCTATGATTGCACACGCTTTTGCCTCAGATCTTGCTTTGCCTAGCTGCTATCTACTCATAACCAGTAAAAGTACTCTTAATTCTGAAAAATGGAGTTGAGTGGTTTCTTTCTTGGTTATTGATGGAGGCTGCCCTGACACCCTGTATTCTTCCCAGACGCCACACAGTCGAGTCTTTTTTTCTCCTCAGGCCAATTCTTCTTTTCAACCTGAAAACCCTAATAACCTTTGCAGGAATTGCAAATAGCTAGAAACTGATACCTTTTACTATCCTCCTTTGAATAATTTAAAACCAGTTCAAGTCTTGTACCAGAATCATCCAAAGAAGGCCAAAATTATACCAAACAGTTAAATGAAGACCATCCAATTAAAGTTATTGTTATTGTTGTTGCTCTTTAAATGTTCCATGATCTCTTGTGAAGATTTCTTTCCAAAGAAGGGCTGCTTATTACTGGACACAATCACACATGTACAGAGAATCTAACCTGCAGAGAAAGGCATGAATGCATCTCTTTTCACAAATTTTCCTTCAGTGTCAAGAAAATGCTCAGGGTAGAATTCATAGGATTTCTCCCATTGGGATTCATCATGGAGCACTGATGACAGCAGTGGAACAATCTGCATTCCCTAAACATTGAAAGGGAAACAACTATATTAAAGATGTGTCTATTTAATTCGCTCACACAGAGAGGGTCTCCTCCGGGTGCCGTCCTCTAGAGATTGTCAGAGGGCGGTGCCCAGGAGTAGGTCCTTCTCTGTGGCGGGCCCTACCCTTTGGAACGACCTCCCCCCAGACATTAGAACAACAACCGATCTCCGCTCCTTCCGCAGTAAACTGAAGACCCACCTGTTTCGGCTAGCCGGCCTGGCATAATTCGACAACTTTTCCACCCCTAGGTCATTTTTAATTGTCAATTTTAGTTTTTAAACTATTAATGTTATTTATTGTAATTATTTATTTATTTTTTACCTCCTCTGACACTGTGCTAACTGTTGCTTGTGTACGTCGCCCCGAGTCCCTGTGGGGAGAGGGGGCGACTAATAAGTTTAAATAAATAAAAATAATAATAAATAATAAATAATAATACATTCCTATAGAAATTTTAATTTTTTTAAAGGAGATATTGCAAAAGAGTCAGAGGTGGGTTGCTCCCGGTTCGGCCTGATTCGGTCGAACCGATAGTAGTGGCAGCAGGAGGATCCACCCACTCACACGAGCACGAGCGAACTGGTAATAAACCAGTTAGCAACTCATCACTGAAATGTATGGATTTTTAAATAACGAGGGGTATATGCTAGGCACACGTTGAGAAGATTTTAACTACCATAGTTAGTAAAAACTGCATGGTACTCTAACAAAATTCTACCTCACACTGTAAAAAATAGGCTAAATCTTGTATTATGTAGTGATTTCACACTGATCACCTTGGGGATGAAGAATCCTTTGAAAGTTATGTCCATGGTGGTTGCATGTGGCAAATTGCTTGGAACAATATCAGCAAACCTTTGAACTTCATGAATTACTGCATCAGTGTAAGGCATTTTGAGTCGGTCTTCTGTCCTTGGCTGACGAATCCCAATCTCTTTTGCAATTTCTTCTTGGACCTTCTCTGGCAGAAGAAATCAATAATATAATATATTTAAACAATCAGAATTGTGGACATCTTTTGATATTGGTCCCAAAATATGAATAAACATGATCATATATCAAAGAAAAAAATAGAAGGTATAAAATGTTATTGTTGGTGATGATTTCTAACTATGGCAAGGACTTTTTGTAGACATTTCAATCTGCTTTAGTGCACTCATAAATATTTCTTCTGCAACATTAGAGGAGAAGGCTATGAATCCATGGATATTTTAGTAAAGATTTGGTGATACCAATATGTGATCTGTGTTGATTTCTTTTTCATTTATTAGAATTTTATCCCACTGTTATCATTTAATAAGTAATTCAAGATGGCAAACATTTCTAATGCTCCTTCTTGCTCCTATTTGCCCCAAAAGGACAATCCTTTGAGGTGGGTTGGGCTTAGAGTGACAAGGTCATCCAGGTGGCTTTTGTGCCTAAGGCAGGACTAGAACTCACAAACTCCTGGTTTCTAACTTGGTGCCATCACCATTGTACCAAACTCTAATTCTCAAGCCAGAATGAAATGTTGAGTGGACCATGTAGAGATGTGCCTTGATCATAGCTAAAATACATTATTGTTCATAGAAAAGTCTATCAGTTTTGGTTCATTGTAGGATGGGAACATAATGGATGCAGGATTTACAGGTAGTAATATATATGCAAACAATGAAAATATCAATAGAAAAAAAGAGCATCACATTTACACTGAATATAATACACAGAGAAACCTGGTGTAAGATGTTTTATCACTGGATTTTCATTGTGCCCCCAAAATCTAAAATGAAGACTTACTTCAAATTGTTCAAAACTTAATGATCAAGTCAGATCATTTTTCCATATTTAGTGACAATGCACTAAAGCACAATAATTTTGTTAACTGATTTATATTACAATAAAACATTTCAAAAGTTGAATTTCTTTTTCAAACTATGATATTTTTATTAAAGTTTCTAAACCATAAATTCCCATAAAGATTTCTGAATTAGTTCTTTATATGATAATTGCTGCAAACATATTTTATGTTTCTTATTGGAAAGGATACTTGATTTCATTTCCAGAAGCATCACTATTTAAGTTGTAGGCAATTATGTGAAAAGCAATAAAATAAAACATACTCTGAATTTCTGGGAATTTCATCATTAGGAGTATGGCCCAGCGCAGAGTACTTGAAGTAGTTTCCATACCAGCAGCAAATAAATTACTCACAACACTTCTAAAGTTTTCAAAGTGGAAATATCTCTCAGTAGTCTTTTTCTTCTCCTCCTAAGAAAAAACACCAGCAAGGAAATTTAGTTTATTGATGTGATGTAAATTCCAGAGCGCTGAGAGGCTATTTCTTGAATGGATAATATATTGCCCATCAGGACAAAGGGTGAGTGATGGAGGAGTAACACCTCCTTAAAAATCCAACTGGTCCAACTGGCCCAGCGGTAGCACCTCATAAGGGCACTTTTCCAGGGTTACAGGAGAAGACGGTCAACAGTTTTGAAGGCGGAAGAGGACTCTATGCCCCAACGGCAGATAAAGTGGCAGAACCATCTTCTAGGAGAAAGGAAACTCTTATTACAAACCTCCACTGTATTGTGGCTATATCCACTACTGGAAAAGGCTTCAGGAGTCAACTTCCAGACAAAATCTGGAGCCGGAGTCCCAGAAGCAGTTTGTGACTGTGTACAACCATGTTCTGATAACTCCTACAATGCAGCTGGAACCAATCATATTGGCTCTGCCATTCCATTGGACTATTTCAGCAATGTAGAGAGGGGGGATCTGCTGCTTGGGTAACTGTCTATCCTCCATATTAATCTACCCAGGCCTCGTGCTGGAGAGGACACTCCAGCTTTGACCTCTTTCCAAAACATGTTACCATAGTCTTTTGAGACTGAAGGATTTCAGTGCAATGCAAATATATTACTCTCCAAATCTGCTTCCTTTTACAAAAGGAAAAAGGACTGTTGAAGTTGTGGTCCCAAAACAAATTGAGAGACACTGTGTTTCAAACATTAACTGGAATAAAAAAATTGTGTAGCTCTAGAAAAATCATATTTTAAAGGCAAAAATGTTCACATACTGCACTGAAGGGTTGACCCTAAGTATCCCCCAATGGAAATTCCTTGGAGCCATCCAGAATAGACCCTATCCTTCCCTATTGAGGATATTTTAATGCGGAAATTTAATTTGGTTTGACTTTAAGTGCTGCAGACTGTGAAACAAGAAAATGAAGCAAGAATGAAAGTGCCAGAAATTAGTTTTTTTTCTACTTTCCTAAAGCAAGGGTCTTAAACAACCTGCTTGTAGTTTATATGGAGGTACCTTTTTTAAAATGTGTAAAAACAGATATCAATAATTCCCGACTTTTATAAATGATCCATTACCTCTCTTTGCCGAACAAGAAATGAATCAATAAAACTCCTCTGGTCATTTTCATCAAGATCATTGAGATGTTCTATAAAAGTGGCCCGTAGGAAAGTATGGAGTTCCTTTCTATTGTTTAGTCTTATCTTATGAGAACCCAAAAGGAGCCCCAACCTGGGAAACATATTAAATATCTGAAATAATGATAGAAGAAAAATATATTAAGGAATTTGAAAACTTTTGAGTTCATTTCTCAGGAGGACATTGAGTGAATACATGTGATCTATATGTCTATAAAAATAAATCACAGTAATAAAAAAAATATATGATTGAGGGAGAACTATGGATAGTCAGTATTTCTAATTCATTGAGGCCCAAATCCCAGCGGCTGAAATTCCACATAGTTATTGGAAGAGGAAATTCATATTTTTAAACATACTATTGAATGAGCTACTCTTGCTCATATCCTTTTGATTCCCCAACAAGCAATGGGAATGTTCAGTATAAGAAGCCAAATTAAGTTCTGGTCTGTTTAGTACTTTTAGGGTTATGCAGTATAAAGAAAAAAAGATGGAGAAACTATTTGCAATGAAGGCTCCTGTCCTTCCCATCTGAGTGTATTCACAAGCAGGGAGAGGGAGGGAGAGGAAATGTTGAAGTGTGCATCATGAAGTTGTGATGGTAAAGTTATTTGCATACTTCACTGAGAAGTTTGCATCCAGCTACATAAGAGTAGAATGTGAATCCTGATATCATATTCATGTCATCCTTTGGATGCAATTTTGCTGCAAACATCCATGACAAGGGGTATGCTTTGCAATAATGTGATGATATTGTTATTGTGGTTTGCTTTATGATCTGACTCCAAGGTAACAAGCACTTAAGCATATACAACTAAAATGCATGCATAAAAAAATCACATGAAACCAAAACAATAAAAAAAGAAGAAACCAGTCAGACTAAAGGCATAGATAGAAATTCTACCAGCAGATAGAGGTTCTACCATTAATGCATGAACAAATTAAAATAGTGACTTCTTCATTATGTGAGAGCAATTAAAATTTCTTAGAATTGGGGTTATGAATTCTTATTGCCTATGTTTTTATAGTGGATATGTGATGTACAGGTATCTTTTTCATATGAGAGATTGAAATATACTCTGGGAGTATGGAATCCATTTGTTGACTTGCAACAAATATAAAAAAAATATTAAAATAAACTTTATTTCAACATGTTAAAAAAACAAGAAAAAAAGCCAAGCAAATTATCAGTCCAATAATGGAAGAGGCTGGCAAGGAGGTGACAGGCAGCAGGGAGAAAGCAGAATTGCTTATATCATTCTTTGCATTTGGCTTTCCAAAAAAAAAAGGGGGGGGGGGATAGTCCAATCTATTGAAAGCAGTTGTCTGCAAGCCAGGAAAGATGGCTTGCAGACCTGACAGCAGTACCATAAACCTACTTTTTGGTAATATAGAAAAATGTGGGATAGACAGCATCACCGCCAGATGGGGTCACAACTGTCTCTTGCAATCAGCATGTAATCCTCAATGGAACTACATCTATATGGAGGGAAGCATGCCTTGGCCTATCCCAAGGTTCTGTTTTGGCTCAGTACTCTTCATAAGCAATTTAGATGAAGGAATAGGGGGAAACCATTTGGCAGATTATAACATTTCATCAGACCATAGTGTTTAGACACTGACGGCATTTGAGCACAGTCTATTAAAAATATGGTATAAATATCTGCCATGTTCTATAGTTTTCTATTTACTAAAAGAAAACTAATTGGATGATAATTAGAAGGTTCCACTTATCTCATTTTTATATATTGAGAGAATAATGGAATTAAGCCTTCTTTATGTATACATACAGAAATATATATGGGTGAAAAAAAGGGCTCTATGACACACATTGTGCTGCCTCTTTGTCACAGATTTGTTCTTCAAACGACAAATGAGATTACCAGAATATCAAAGGTACTTGAAAGTTGGATATTTTCATTGAATAGCTTCAGCAGTCGTAGAAATGTGGCATCGTCATAGTCATATCGCTTGCCAAATAAAATAGAAACAATGATATTGGAAACAGCAACTCCCATTAATGCTGTGATATCAATTGGTTTTCCTGAGCAATGAAAAACAAGTTAGAAGAGGACTGTGAAAAAAATGCCAGGATTAAAGTTGCTCTTCACTGCATTTAGACTTAGAGTCAGATTACATAAAGGAAACATTCGCCATAAAAGCTTATAGCCGGTATTAGGTTAAGAAATGGGAAAAAAGTATTTGAATGGTAACTCATTACTACAAAGGCACAATTGTAGTTTCTGAACATAGATTAGTAACTCTGGGGTCCTTAGTGTTCTCTAAGTATGATTTTCTTGTAAACAATTCTTTACCAAACTAGGCAACATAATCAGTGCTATTTAGGTCCTATCCTGACTCCAAACCAATTCTGGGCAACTTACCATATAATAAACATAAACACACAATTCAAAAAACCTGCACCAAGGTGGAATCTGGTTGCTCAATATAAAAACACATTCCAAAAGACTCTATCCACTTTCATTCAAGGTCTGAGAGAAGAAACCTCAAGGCCTTATGGAACACCAACAAGGTAAAACCCACATGGATTTCAAGGGACATCTTGTTCCAGAGGGCAGGCGCTACCATAAAAGGTGTGCTTCCTGCACCCTAACAAATGGCACTGCTTCATTGAAGGAACTTGGAACACACTAACTCTGCTTTTAGTGATTAAGTGATCTAGAATATATACTTCCTATCCTACCAAATTCACCAATAAAAGTATCACTTCTTGATTGTCAATATTGGACTATTACTGAGTTTAGCACAGTCATAAGGCTCAAACTGCAATTGATTCACTTATTCAGCATCACACCTCACTAGCATTTAACATATAAAGGAGGAACAATATCTCTATTGTTCTAATGTGTCTAAGCGTTCAACACATTTTCATGTTTATGTATAGGTATGCAAACCTAGCATTTCTCAATTAAATTTTACCCAAAATTAAGCCTAGAACTTTTATTAAAAAGAGGCTGTTGGTGCATACTAGAAGTGGTGAAATCACTGGCTAAAGAAAATGCAAGAGTTAAAGATGTGGCAATACAGAGTTGCTCTGAGAAAGGAAATATCATAGACCAGACCAGCGAAGACTTATCTGTTGGTTCCCAAGGGAATGCAGCAGTCTGTGAAATTCTTGTAATATAGGTGATCAACAATTAAAAAAACTGCTTTGACCTACTCTGAAAGTTGTGCTGATTTCTTGTACCTCAGACTTTATTATTCAAAAGTATAGAATTAGAAATTGTTTTTGATATGAACACTGTCAGAATGATTTGACATGTGTTAGGTTTATAAAATATTAATTCAAGAAAAATCCTACTTAGCATACATTAGACAACTAAGCCTATTTATAGGGAAAATGGTTTTAAAAATTGTTGGAGGGAAAGTATTCCAAACACAGTCCTCGTTAATATAACACAATGAAGCCATTTTCCATTCTACTTTTTGTCCTGAAAGATGCTCCAATAGAGCATCAGGAGGAAACATCAACCCACCTGCGTAAGTCTCCATTGTCTTCGTTAACACACTGCACTCTTCTGTGATTTTATCTTCAATGGTCCTCTTGCCCATTCCATAGTCCCGTAATGTGGATAATGTGAACCGCCGCATCACTTTCCAGTTCTCACCATGAGAAAAAATAATACCTGAAGAATAATTCCTGAAGTTATTTCCAGCATTGTTACAGCCTCAGAAATGAAGAATGTAGAAACCCGTATGTGGCGTTTATACCAAAACATTTATTCATCTCTTTCCTAATACATTGGAAATACTCTGTACTGAAGGTATGCATTTTTTAAAAAAAAATATTGTCTAGATCAGTAAGTGCTACAGTCCAGTGTGTAAAATAGCCAGGGGTCCCTTGCCAAGAGATGTGGCAGATTATGATTCAAGTGGAGCGGAGTTTTGGGAGAAACACACTCGCGCACATGCACAGACAGAGAGAGAAAAATCCACAAATGAACCAGTTCCAACACTCACTAGACATTTGAAATAGGCATTGCAAATTCTCCATTCCATAGCTTGGGACAAATATCATCACAGTATTTTTTTAAAATGTCTGTGTTGTGCACATTGTACATGTATTATGGAGAAATGATCCTTGAGAGATGGATTAAAATTAATATTGCGGACCAGAAATAAGCAAAACTATGTATACAAAGAGACATATACAGAAAAATGCAGACAAACCACCAGGACTTTCCGCACCCCAAATTTGCAAAAGAAAAGAAAAGAAAAAGAAAAACCAAACATGTTGTGTTTGTGCCTGTCTATGACTCATGCTGTTAGTGCAATGCTTTCTTGGCTTTTTATTCTCCAGCTCCTCCTAGTGACGACTAGGTATAGTCAAAGTGGTCACTCTCTGGATTGGATCTCCACAGGTTTTCTAGTCCTTTTACATTACTACCTATGAAAATGTCTCCATGGCACTGATTGCACATCTGCAAGTAATGCCAGTTACAATCCAAAATGAAACAACTCACCAAAGCCCTTTGCAAAATCCTCAAAAAAGGGGACGGAGGCTCTCTCTGCAAATGCATCAGCTTGGTTCACTAGAGCCTCTTTCACCGTCTCATAGCCAGTCAGCACCACCATTTCCTGGAATCCCATTTTAAGACGAAAAATGGGACCATATTCTTTTGACAACTGGGATATAGCAGATGAACAACAAGATACAATTTTGATCAACAATTAGACTTACATAGGTAGAATTTTGTTTTAAAAATAATGTATCACAGTTCCATGATTGAGGTCATGTTATTTTCTTTTCTTTTTTTATGGCACATTATGAAGCCATTATTATTTTGATTAGTACCTTTATATGTACTATATATAATTATATAAAATAAATAAAACACCTATGTAGTAAAAGGATGCTTGCACATGAGCTCATATCAAACTGCTACATTTTAAAACTTGCAACTTTTAAAGGAGTCTAGACATGCAGTGGGATTTCTTAAAAGAGAAACTGGGCCACTGCCAGGTTGTTGAAAGAATCACACAAAAACTTTCTAATTGTTCCTAATAGTTTTTGAAGTTGATTGTGAATTTCTTAAAGGAGGAACTGAAAGAATATGCTCATTTATATTTCCCCGAGAGTTCAAGGGCTTTTTATCCATCTCTTCCAATTTGAGTAAATTATTAGAAAAATTGGAACCTTTTAACAAATTGCTTTTTTTGGAATAATCCTCCTGTAAAATTTAAATGAATTTAAATGCCAGATAAATCCTCCCTTTTTAAACATTTTGCATAGAGATGAAAAACCAACAGGAAAACCAATAAGATTTAATTCAGTGTCTGCAAACTTGTGGCAAATGAATTTAGGCAAAGAACCTTCATCCTTCTTAATCACCAGGCTTTACCTCTATCATTGTTTTGTGAGGCCTCTTCAGATCCATCATGTGCAGATTTCCAAAAATGGGTACAGTCCTGGGTCCTGGGGGGAGATTGGGGCAGCTGTTCTTCCAGGAACTGCCCTTTTTCAAAAGGAACATAATTGCAAGAATAAATAGTAATAATATTAGAACGTGTCCAATCCAATCCATTTCCTTTCACAGAGCAGTTTTCAGTAGCAATTGCAATGACTTCTGTAAACTGAAATGACACAAGCATGAACTTCAAAGCTTGCATTAGACACATCCCAGCTACTATTGCTGCAGAATCATCATATTGACATATGTACCTAGCAACCTTTGCCTTAGTTTAATTTGACTCAGAATTTCCTGGTCCATGTCTATGTGGGAGTCTACATAGTTTAAACTCAGAAAGGCATGCAAATAGGTTTAAACTCCTTTTAACTTCACAATGTGCCAATTTTTAGACAGATGTTAAGAATCTGTTATAATTGCTTTTACTGAGTGCACAATATATTGTGAAATCCTCATGCTTGAAACAATAATTAACAGAATCTTCGGGGTAAATGTTTCACTGTTTATCTAAGGAAATGGAATCAAATTAACTAAGACTAGGCCTGGAATCAACACAAGCATACCTTGTTGAATAATTATTCAATCTTTTCACATTGTTAGGGATTCTGGTTATCTGAATGGGGAGCTTATAGTCTATATCAGAGGTGTCAAATTTGCGGCATCATGTTGTCATCACATAATGTATCATGACTTTTCCCCACTTCACTAAAATGGGAGTGGGAATGGCAAGCATGTGATGCATCCGGCCCGCGGCCCGCAAGTTTGACACCCCTGATCTTTTATTTTAAGCAAATAAGTTTCTGCGTTGTATTTCCTCTTGGCTTGGGACACTTTAATTTGGAGGGTTATTAACCTTAAGGATTAAGTAAAAAAGATGTAGGTGAGAGCTGCCGCACAATTGTTTTTAAAGGCCACATTTCTATGGGCAGCTTTCTTGGCATTTGCCCATAAGTGGCAACAAAGTAGTAATGATGCATTGTGCATCATCATAAATGGCTACAATTTGGTTCTTTTAGGCTAAAGAAGTGTATCACCTGAGAAGTTCTGAAAAAGTTATTAAAATAGACATGTGATAAATTCCAATGTGATACATATATGATAGACAACATAGATCCAGGATGGCGAACCTATGGCATGCGTGCCACAGGTGGCACGCGGAGCCATTTGGCAGGGCACACGAGGGGTTGCCCTGTCAGCTGGCCAGTGCAGTGGTGTTGCCCTGTCACGTGAGGTGTTGCCCTGTCAGCTGGCCAGTCACTTCCGGTTTGCTTGTAGGGTCATTTTTCGTCCTCCAGAGCCTTCAGGGAAGCCCCCGAAGGCCCCTGAAAGCTCCGGAGGGCTTAAGTCTATTCTCAAACTTCCGGTTTGCCCATAGAGCCATTTTTTGTGCTCTGGAGACTTCAGGAAAGCTCCTAAAGCCTCTGGAGGGCCTCCAGGGGAGGCAGGGGAGGCTGTTTTCACCCTCTCCAGGCTCCTATAAAGCCTCTGGAGCCTGGGGATGGTGAAAAAAGATGCAAAAAATGGGGGGGGTCATGTCTGTCATGTGTCCATGCACTCTGGGGGGTCGGGCATTGCATTATGGGTGCAGCACACCCATTCAGGACCCCCCTGTGCTCCCCCCGCTTATGGCATGCGAGCCAAAAAAGGTTCGCCATTGCTGACATAGATCTTGTTTGGAGACACAAAAATGCTGATACATATATATAAACTTGGAAGTTGCAAAATACATATACTTGGATGTTGCAAAAAAAATTGGGGGGTGATAATCTTAATAAAGATTAAGGAGGGTTTGAGATGCAAGTAAAGCTTTTATGGCAGACATGTTGCATAACATAATAGAAAGCTTTTAAAAAGATAAAAGAAAACACAAGCAATTTTAGATGAGATAAAAATAAACAAAGTATTTTAAAAATCCCCAGAAAACTACTTTATAATAAATTAAAAATTACAGTTTCCATTGTTCCTATTAACAATAAAAGAAATAAAAGTAATGATAAATAAATTATTATGTATTTATAATTATATAACAAAATGATATAACAAAAATATTTAAAAATTATAAAACCAAAGAATGTTGAATTTGCAAATAGGCCAGATAAATGATTGGTATATAAATTGAGGGAAGAAAAAGAGAAAAAAATGATATTAAAATTATGATAACAGATAATTCAAAGATGCAAGGATATTTTACCAATATTACTCTTTTTAAAATATATTTTATTAAAGGTTTTACAGAGAACATAACAAACAGAAACTAATACAGGGAGGCAGGGAGGAAGGGATATAAATAATAATAATATGTGGGATGTCCTCTTTCTAGATTAAAATATTCTTTATTTTGAATATTAAAAAGGGCAGAATATTATATTTTCCCAAAGAGAAATATCTTAACAAAGGCAGAAAACAACCCCAGTATTCCTGCAATAGGAAAACATCTTCAATCCAAGAAGCTTGAAGAGGCTGACCTTTAGGAAGGTAGATTTTGTATCCATTCAGGAAGACTAGGTCAATCTATTCATAAACAAAATGCACAGAAGATTGGAGTTGATGGAATTAAAATCTACATTCCCCCACCCAAATTCTAAGGAGAGGATATGACCTTTAGGACATAATCAGATTAATCCACCACTATTGAAATAGTAAAAGGCACAAGGTTCACTACATTGCACAACCCCCTGGAGCATCTCAATCACAAACCTCCAAACCCCTATAAAGATCCATCCACTCAGCCATTTTGTCAGCCAACCCAGAAACATGCTGGTGACACTGAGGTTTCTGGAAACCAAATAAACAGAGACTTTTTTTCCAACCAGTCAGCTTCAATTTTATTTCTAGCGTCTTTCTCCTGGTTTGGAACCAGACCAGATTTTTCTTCCCACAAATATAAATGTGTTTATAACTGCTTTCAAAAAGATTAGAAACCATTCTTTTTTTCTTTTTTTCTTATTCACCATTCTTCTTTATTTTCTTCTTTAATATTTGCATTGTTTTTATTTTTTTAAAGTACTTTAATAAAAATAGAAAGAAGCAGAGAGAATGAATGAATGAATTATGTATTGATTTGTTCTAGGATCCATTTATTGTTTATTGTCTTAATTATCCATGGCATTCTCAGCAATCTTCTTCAATATCAAAGTTCAATCCTCTTTACATTCTGCTTTTGCCAAATGCAATAATCTAATTGGAATTAAGCATTATTTTGGTATTGAAAATTATTTGATCATGATTAAGGTTATTGGTCTGCCTATTAACAAACATTTTCTGTTTACTTTACCAATAAAACCAAAATAAAAAGTAGAGCATTTAAGCTTTTTTTTTTCACTTCCTCAAGAATAAAAAGAATACTTTGCAATGACTGCTGTAATTCAAATGCTTTTCTTTGAAACAGTCATTCCAACTCAGTTTTAAATATTCAAAAGAAATTATCCATCTGAACTTGAGCAAAGAGTTATGCCTTATAAATTCTGTTGAGTATCTTTGGAAAACATTACATTATACTGGAATGATTGCTCTAGGACAGTAGTGGGCAACCTTTTTTTTCAACTGAGCCAAATCTCGCCAAAACCACGATTGAGAGCGACATTTTTAAAACCGAAAATACATAGGATGGTACACTGTTTTTAGTTTCAATAAACTCTGGCATTTGAAGCACGCAAGTTTTAAAGCTGTCAAGTTACAAGATCCTTGCATCCCTAACCCTTTAGGGAAAAAAACCCATGGGGTCTTCAAACCTGACAGCTTTAAGACTTGTGGACTTCAACTCCCAGAATTCCTCCTCCAGTCATGTTGGCTCAGGAACTCTGGCATTGAAGCATGCAAGTCTTAAAGCTGTCAAGTTGCAAGACCTTCACACCCCCAACCCTTTAGAAAAAAACCCAGGGTCTTCAAACCTGACAGCTTGAAGACTTGTGGACTTCAACTCCCAGAATTCTGAGAATTGAAGTCCACCAAGGGCATCGGCAAAATTGGCTCTTAAGACTGGTGGACTTCAACTCCCAGAATTCTGAGAATTGAAGTCCACCAGTCTTAAAACAGCCAACTTTGCAGACCTCTGTGTTAGCCCAAAGCCTGGCGCTGGGCGGGCCTTGCTCCCCCATTGGTGGAGCCCCAAGAAGCGAGGAGGGAGAAAAAGAGACGGAGGCCAAGGAGCTTCCCCCCCGCCCCCTCTCAGCAAAAATCTAACCGGGGAGCTGGGCGTGCAGTAGCAAATTAGCTGATCACGCCGCGTGGGCAGTAGCAAATTAACCGATCACGCGGCGTGATCGGCTAATTTGCTACTGCCCGCCCGGCTCCCCGGTTAGATTTTTGCTGGGAGGGGGCGGGGGGGAAGCTCCTTAGCCTCCGTTTCTTTTTCTGCCTCCTCGCTTCTCATCCCCGCCCGACTTCAGGATCCTCCCTAATCATTGTGGGTCGAAAAAAGGGAAAGGGGCGCTTGTTTTGAAGTGCCCGAGAGGAGGGAGGGGAGCGGGCGCCCGGCACACAGAAGAGCTGCATTAAAATGTGTAAAGAGCTATGTGTGGCTCGCGAGCCGCGGCTTGCCGACCACTGCTCTAGGAGTGTTGCTCTTAAGTAATCATGCTTACAGGGGTGGGTTCCTGCCAGTTCTAACCGGTTCGGTAGAAGAGGTTTGTAAAATCTACCATACTGGTTAGAAGAGGTTCAACTGGTGGACCCAGAAGTAAGTTCCAGAACGCCTGCCCCGGCCCTGTTGCTCATTCGCCCTGCCCGTTCCATCACAGCTCGCTTGCTCCCCTGCCGGTCCGCACTAAACTAGCCCAGCCAGCCACTCACTGATTGCCTGGAGTCCAGCCAATCAGTGAACAGGCTGGAGTCGACCCGCCTGCCTCTAACACCCGTTCAAAATCGCGGCGCCAACGGCCAACATTCCTCTTTTGAAAAGCGTCTTTCTCATTCCCGAGCAGCTGTCGCATTGTGCTTGCTGATTGGGTCCTCCCTTCGCTTCGCTTCACCTTCCAGCAGCTTGCTGCTTCACTCAGGTAAGCAACTAAGCACGAGGGGGGGCAGTGGCGGAGGTGGTGGTGGGAGGCTAGTGTATGCCAGCTTGTGGCTTTCGCGAGGGAAGTCCTGGCGTACGCTGCGTGGACGAAAGGGGGTGGGCGGAAGCGGGAGGCTAGCGTATGCCAGCCTGTGGCCAAAAGTGGATAGGCGGCAGCAGTTGCAGTGGGAGGCTAGCGTACGCCAGCTCATGGCTTTTGTGAGAGCCACGAGCTGGCATACACCGCTTGGCCAAAAGGGGGTTTCCTGCTACCCCACCACCACCACCACCACCCAGTCCAAAGCCTCGCCTGGCTGGCTAAGCCTGCGAGGCAGCAGGCCTACCTGATCCGGTTGTCCCTTGTCCCTTCAGTCCAGCTTACCTGCTGCCTCGTTACCTGCTGCTCCCTGCTGCATCCATCGCATCGGAGAGCTGCTGATTCTGCCTGCTGGTAAGTGACCCGGTTTTTTTTTTCTTTTATGCTTTTAATGTTTTTTAAAGAATATTTTATTTATTGTGAATATAATTTTTTTAAATCATTTTATTTAAAAATATTGAGTATAGAATTTTTAAAAATGGTTTATTTTAATTTATTGTTGATAGAATCTTTTTTTAATTTTCTTTGACCATTTAAAAAAGATTCTATCAACAATAAATTGAAATAAACCATTTTTAAAAATTCTCTACTCAATACTTTTAAATGTATTGTGTATAGATTTTTTTTAATCATTTTATTTAAAAGTATTCAGTATAGAATTTTAGAAAATGGTTTATTTTAATTTATTGTGTTTAGAATACTTTTAACTGGTTTTATTTTAATTCATTGTTTATGGAATACTTTTAACTGGTTTTATTTTAAATTATTGTGTGTAGACTACTTTAAAATGGTTTTATTTTAAATTATTGTGTGTAGAATACTTTAAAATGGTTTTTTTTAATTATTGTTGGTAGAATCTTTTTTTAAATTGTCTTAGAGTATTTAAAAAATATTCTATCAACAATAAATTAAAATAAACCATTTAAAAATTTTCTATACTCAATAATTTTAAATAAAATGATTTAAAAATATTCTATCCACAATACATTTAAAACTATTAATGATAGAATATTTTTAAATGGTTTATTTTAATTTATTGTGTATAGAATATTTTTAATGGTTTTATTTTAACTTATTGTGCATAGAATATTTTTAAATGGTTTTTAAGGATTTTTTACTATTTATAGAATATCTCTTTTAAAAAATATTTTAGGGAATTTTTATTTATCTATTTATTGTTTATAGAATATGTTTATTATAATAAATGTTATTCCTTTTTGCAAATGTTTTATTTGTGATGCAATAGGTTGCTTTTAAGTGTGCAGGTTGGTGTATGGTTTATGTGTCTCAAAATGGCTGCTCTTCTATGGGCAGGCCAGGTTGGTGCAAGGCAGCTTTGCCAGATTTTGTGTGTTTCTGTGTGATACCTGGTTGTTTAGGTAATTGTGGTTCCTGGTTCTGTGAGCTTCCTGGCACTGTCCTTTATAATTTCCCACAATGCCTTGATGGTTTTTATTCCAGTGGCTTTGTCTTTCCTGTCCTTAGGGTTAGGGAAAAAACTGGTTTCATCTGCAGTCTTTTGGGGGGAAATAGTTATTTTTTGGTGTTTTCCTGGCACTGTCATAGTTTGTGTGTGTGTGTGAGTGTGTAATGTCCCACAGTTATCTACACATTAATAATAATAAAGTACTAATAATATTTCCTTATACATTTTAGTGACCTTTCCTTACATAATTGGTGTTTTCTTTCATACTTTTAGATTTCTAATTTCTGTTTCTGATAGTTAGCAATTGATAAAACAAATCTCACGTGAAAAAGTATTCGAAGCCTTCTTGATTTTAATTGTCAATTTATTCATTCCTGCACATTCTATTATTTATTCATTTTCATATCTTTGTTTTTCCACTGTTGTGCAAACACAATTCCAGCAGCTGTTAACATGTGTAAAATTACATATGTATTGTATTCCCTTTGAAATGCCCAACCAAATATTACTGGTTTTAAATCCATATCTTGATTTACCATTGATTCTAACCATGACACCACTAACTCTTGAATACCTACTTGGTCTCTCCTAAGTACTGAACCTAATTCATATATTCCTGTTTTTTGAACTGAGAAATAAATTTCAGAAAAAGAAATCTGTATCACTCTGTGAATCTACCTATGACATTCATTCTTGATCTAACTTCTTAGATGAAAAACTTTATCTTTCCAGTTTGTTGGGGGACATCCTTCCTGAAAAGACTGTACATTGTTGGGTGAAAACAGAGGTCCCTTCTGTTACCTGTAGTGTAGTCCTCAGCTTCCACCTTTCCAAATTTTTGTGTGCTGGTTTCATCCTAACGCAGTGCATGCAATGAAAGAGTTCATTTCCATGTCTCTTCTTTCTGCAGGCCGTTCATTGGAGTCAGTGATATTGAAGTCTGGCAAGGATAGTCATCTTTCTTCTGTAAGTAGCTCTTTTATTGTTTTGTGGACTTATTTTAATCTTATTTAAGAAGTAAGTACACAAAATAATAAATTTCCATTTTTATATCTGTTTGTAGCTCATCCATTGGGGCAAAGAATTCAGTAACATCGTCTTGGCCAACTTGGAAAATGTGGTGAAACTCACTTAACAACACTCTTGCTTAGCAACCAAAATTTTGGGTTCAATTGTGGTCATAGGTTTTCTTTCTTTCTTTCTTTCTTTCTTTCTTTCTTTCTTTCTTTCTTTCTTTCTTTCTTTCTTTCTTTCATCTCTCTCTCCCACTTTCTTTTTCTTTCTTTTTTGTCTTTCTTCCTTTCTTTCTTTCTCTTTCTCTCTCTCTTTCTGACTGTCTCTTTGTGTCTGTCTGTCTGTCTCTCTCTCTCTCTCTCTCTCTCTCGCTCTTTGTCTCTCTCACCCCCCCTCCCTCTCTGTCTCTGTCATTCTTTCTGTGCCCCTGTCTCTCTGTCTCTCTGTATTTCTCTGTCTCTCTCTCTTCTCCCTTCTCCATCTGTCACTCTGTATGTCTGTGTCTGTCTGTCTCTCACTCTGTGTGTGTGTGTCTCCCTGTCTCCCTGTCTCTATCTCACTCCCTGTCTCTCTATCTCTCTGTCTCTCTCTCCTCCCTTCTTCTCTGTCTATCACTCTGTGTGTATATATGTATGTGTGTCTGTCTGTCTGTCACTCTCTCACTCACTCACTCACTCATTTAATCCTTCACTCTGTGTGTGTGTCTCTCTGTGTGTGACTCTGTCTGTCTGTCTCTCCCTCCCAACCCGCGGATGGGCTCCAGACCAGAGGAGCTTTGTTGTTCCTTTTAACCAGGAGGCTATCAGAGAGAAGAAGGCAGTGTGTGCCTGTGCGCTTGTGCAGCAGCCGAAGATCACCTGGTTAAGGATCGCCTGGTTAAAAAGAAGGAGGAGGCTTTGCTGGTCCGGAGCCCATCCAGGAAGACAAGGAATGTGAGGGGGATCTCTCCCCCCACGGATGGGCTCCGGACCACCGTAGACTCCTCCTTCCAATTGGGGGGATCCATGCAGAGGATTTCTCCCCCACCCTCCAATTAGAAATGAGGTGGCTGTCAAAGCAAGGCAGTGCCCCCAGCAGAAGAAGGAACAGGAGGGAAGTTCATGCCAGCCGCCGGCCGGGCCAGGACAACCCTCCACCCGCCAACCCACCAAGCGGTGGCTGGGTGGGCGCCAGGCTAGCCCTGCTGTCCTGGCCAAGTGGCACCCGCAGCTGCCGCTTACCTTGAAGGTGACAAAATGGAACTCGCCGCTGAGGGAGGGCCGGCTGGCCAGTGCCCCTCCTCCCCATTGGCTGCTCCCTCCTGGGCCGTGCCCGGGCCCCTGCCCAGCCCACCTGCTGAGGAGAAGGAGGAAGTGGGGACGCATTGCTGAGAAGTGGGCAGGGTGGAGGTGGGCGCAGCACTGCTGCCATTGCCCTTGGGGCTCTTCTTAAGGGACATGTTGGCTGGTGCTGCTTCAGGATGCCCTGGCCGCTGGCTCCTCCATGCGCAGCCCATTTCCCACCCCCCCAAAAAAGACCGTTTTCTTTTTTAAAAATGCCTCTGTAGGCAATCTTGAAAACTGGTGAGGTTGCTTTGGGAGGGGACAGACGGGCAGCATTCCCCCCATCCCTAGGCACCTGCAGCTTCAGAACCTGCAGCAACTTGCACAGTAAAGGCAATTAAGAACTTCTCATGCTCTTGAAAAGATTTTCTTTACTGTGCAAAGGCTTGCTTTAAAGCTGCAGGCTCCAAGGCTGCAGGTGCCCAGAGAGGGGGGCAGGGGCAAATGCAGCCCATCTGCCACCTCCCAAAGCAACCTCACAGGTTTTCAAGAGCGTTTGTAGAGGTGTTTTTTAAAAAGAAAACCCTGAAAAAGCCGCAAGATCTGGAGAGATGGGCGGGCAGTCTTTTGGGGAGGGGGAAATCCCCAGAACCAAGTTGCCCAGCCAGCACCCAGAAGAGGTCCATGCAGGGCTCTGGTGGCTGCAAAGCACATCATGAGAGGCAGAAGTCCCCGAACCCAGCGGGGAACCTAAGCAAAGGAGGAAGCGGAGAGCTAGGTGCTGGAGCTGCATTGCCCTGCTGGGTTCAAGGACTTCTGCCCCTCATGCCGTGCTTTGCAGCCACCGGAGCCCTGCACTGACCTCTTTGGGCAACCTGGTTCTGGGGAGGGATTCCACGCCTCCTAAGCAAGTTCGGGGAGGTCCTAGGAGGCCGGCCATACCGCCCAAGCTACGGCCCGTGAGCGGCGACGGAATGGGTGGGGAAGTGAATGGGGGGGCAGGTGTTCCTTGACGATCCTCTTCTAACTGGTTCGGTAGATTTCTGGAACCTCTTCTACTGAAGAGGTTAGAACCGGCAGAAACCCACCCCTGGTGCATACCTATATTACTGTGAGTTAGTTTTTGGAGTCACCTGATACAGGGAAGGCTTTTAAAGTATGACAGAATAGGAGCAGTTCAGTGGCTTGGTGGGCGTGGCAAGGGAAGGATACTGTAAAATCTCCATTCCCTCCCAACTGCAGGGGAAGGATACTAGAAAATCCTCATTCCCTCCCTATCAGCTGTGACTCAGGAGTCAGAGAATAGAGGAGGAGCCAATGTCCCTATAGTACAGATGTGCGGTCTTGATGCTCTGAGACTGCAGCCAATACTTTTGTCACTGGGGACGTCCAATTGGACCTAAACCATCCCGTAGAGACAGTGAACTGGAAGACCACGTCTTTGTAATATCAGGGACAACGCAAGTCTCTGATTGATACAAGAGAAGGACTTCAAGCTGGCGACTAAAGGCAACCTAGGCTGATGAAATGGGGACAGCTAAGGAATGGAAGAAATGAGGGGGGCGGGGCAGGTGTATGTCCATTTGGTGAGGAATCCTTTTTGTTTTGAAAAAGACTGCCCTAAAAAAAAACGCCCTTCTTTTTTTCATACTAAATTAAATCCTTAAGCAGAAGTTAGCGGCGGAACTGATCTTCTTTGGTTTGTTTTGGTTAGTCTTCTTGTATTGAAATGCTCTTCACAATTTTTTTTTCTTTCTCCCTCCCCTCTTCTTAAAGTGAATGGACCGGTTTTTCTTCTTCGGTTCCTTCCTGCTTTATTTTTCAACTCAAGGACTAAAACCTCCCTCTCTACTCTAACAAAAATCGTCTATTATTTGCTATTAAACTCCATTTAAGAACTTTGTCCCTCCTAAATCTGAGACAACACTACTTTCAACACGATAGTAGTTGAAAGCAAAAAAACGGGAGTTTGGAGGGGGGAATTTGATGGTCCAGAGCTCTATCCCAAATTTCAAGGCATAAAAGAAGAAAAAAGACAAAAAATGAGGGTTTTAAAGAGAAAACTTTATCAGAAACAGGATTGACAATCAAAGATAAATCAATTAAAGCAGCAAAAGGGCACCGAGATTACCTGAGAGATCCAACAGACAACAAGGTGCGGAGAGATGTCCATAAAAACTTTACCAAGGAAATAAACAGAAAATTAATTCCACAAATGGCAAAAGAAATAAGATTACATGCTTTCTGGAAGGACACAGGTTGATATATGAAAATTGATAATAAATAATAATAGCTAAGTTTGATTATTAGCAAGTAGGAAATTAGTAATTTTTAGACTGCTTGCTTAAATAAATAGTTGATAATGGTAACAAGGGCTGGGAGCTGCGGAGGCAGAAATGTTGTCGGCGCTCCCGGATGACGAAGCCACGAAAGCGACTGGGGAACGACGAGAACCTTCCTGCCTCTGCTGGATTTCGCGCGCTCCTCGCGACTGTAATATGCAGTCGCGAGGAGCATGCAAAGTCCAGCAGAGGCAGGAAGGTTCTCATCGTTCCCCAGTTGCTTTCGAGGACTGCGGAGCGCGAGCCGGAGGAGCACGCTCAGGAAGGCGGGGAATGGGATCACGTGTGCTGGAGGCTGAGGTAGCCTGAGCCTCCAGCACACGTGGTCCCATTCCCCGCCTTTCTGATGACGTCACCAGCCTCACCAGCCATAAACCTCACCGCACGTCACTGTTGTTAAGCAATAGTAATTCTAACAATGAACAATGGAATGATAAGGATAAGGGATACAGTTAATGACATATGTACATATATGTACATATATGTACTACCATAACAAAAGGAACCTGGACACAAATTGTAAACAATGATTTTTTGTGGGGGGGGGAGAGTTTAGAAATCTTGTCAACTAATTTTTGTTTAGAATATGTTATAAAGGTTTAAGGCTTTTGGATGACTTTGTAATAATTAATGAAATTCCATTAGGTGGTTGTGTTTTTAACTATGGATTATTCTAGGTAAAAGGACACTAAAACAATTTCAGTCAAATGAGAACTATGATATGTTGAAAGTAAGATTTATTAAGAACTTTGACATTTGATATGAATGTAAGTAATGACTGTGGAAGAGATGCACAAAAGCTAATTGTAACCAATTGACACACTTTCTACAAGATGTAATGTAAGATGATTATTTTTTGTGTGTGTTGTTTGTTTAATAAAAAAAATGTTTAAAAAAAGGAGTCAGAGAATAGATGGGGGCGGTAACAGTCAGAGGAAGTATTTACTGGTTCTCTGAGCTACAGTACTCAAAATTTCTGTTATCGGTTCTCCAGAACTAGTCAGAACCTGCTGAATACCACCTCTGGAGCAATTGGACATTACAGTCTTATCTCGTAAGTGAGGCACTGGTTTAGCCATTAGGGAGTCTGCGACAGATCGAATAAAATAATCTCTAGAGCAGGTGTCTCTAACTTTAGTGACTTGGCAGCCCACCTGAGAGGTGAGAGGGAAACAGGTCTGTGTGTGTGGTGGGCTGGCGTTCACACATGCATGCACACAGGATACAAAAGAGAAGAGAAGAGAAGACTTTGGGGCTTTTTCAGGCTTCTTGCTCCTAAAGCTTTTGTAAAGGGGCAGAAGGCCTGAAGCAGTGCGAGATCGCCCCTCCCCCCACAAGCCTTTCATCCGTTTGCAAGAGATTTTGGCATGGAGAAGCCTTTGGGGATGTGGTCTTGTGTTCCTTCAGACTCACCGAGGCTGTCCAAAAGCGGACTGGGTGCCCTGCGCAGGTAGTCTTGGTGAGTGTCAGTGAAGCTGACCAGAGCTCGCTCGTCCCACTCAGCCTCTGCTGTCACCGCTCCACTTTTGGAGTATCAGGAGCAGGCGGCTTGTCAGCCAGGCATGGGGGTGGGAGGAGAGGAGAACTGGGCTGCATGAGTGGTGGGGCGGCACACATGTGCAGCTCCATTCACCCAAGAAAGAAAAACCTTTGGGGCAAAGTGGAGCTGCATGCACGCACTCCCCATATTGTATGCACTAATAAATAGGGACTAGACAAATTCTTCAGCCTAACCAATTCCCCATTTCATGTATGTAACCTGATAAGCACATACATACTTAGTATCTGCTGAGATTCAATAAACTAATGCAACTGTTTTACTGTGTACTGTTGTTTCTTATGATTATGCCTGCTGGAGACAAGGTTACTGAGAAGAAGGAAAAAGTCCTCTCTTGTTTCCCTCTCATTTCCAAGAATGCTTGGTCATCAAAGCAACATCTGCAGCATCCATTAAGAAATACAAGCTTCACCAAAGAATTGATGAGCTGCAATACAACCCTATTCCATTATAATAATATGAGTATCTGCTGCTTTTATTCCTCCTTTGGAGCAGATTATTGACTAGTCTCTACCCCTCTTGGATCTGATATGTGATATTTAGAGCTATGAAAAACTAGATCTGAGAGAATAACATCATCTCACTAGGGTGGGGTGGGGCTGGAAAAAACTAATTGGGGGATCAATTACATTAAAGGGGGGTCTTTAAGATATATTTAATTTGGACAACTATAACCCAACTCCTTTTTGTCTACTGACATAATATCCTGTTAGCATCTCCAGGAAGCTGATTATGTTGATCCTTTTATGTCAGGCTTCATCTTCAGATTTGAATGTGGGCCAGATATGGTATTGATTGCTTTTGCAGTTGACTTATCCTGTGATCTGGAGAGAAATACTGATCCAACTCCTAGTCCTGTTAGACTCCTAGCAGCCTTTGATACATAGACTATGGTAGCCTTCTTCCTATGAGGTAATTTTACAGTGATTCCACTCTTACCTTAGTGGGGAGTTCCAGTTGATTGTGAAGGTGCAGACAATATGGACCTTTCCCCTCTACTAATTTACATGTTTGGATGAAACTACTGGAATAGATCTTCCATATGTTTAGAGTAAATGATTATCATCTTGTTGATATTCAAGAGATGCCTTTGATGCCTTCACCCAGTATTTGGAGACTGTTAGCATCTAACATAACTGTTAGGCATGAAATTAAATCCCAGCAAAACATGGTTGCCTGTTTGTAGAATGAAGTCATCCAATACCTCTAGGGTGGCTCCAGCCCTGGGTGCACACAGTGCACACGGTGCAACTTGAGGTCCTCTTGGATTTATTATACTCCTATCCTCAAAACGATGCTATAGAGCACTGCACACCAAGACAACTAGACACAAGAACAGTTTTCCCCAGAATGCCATCACTCTGCTAAACAAATTATTCCCCCACCACTGTCAAACTATTCACTAAGGCTGCATTACTATTACTATTAGTCTTCTCATAGTTCCTATCACCCATCTCCCCCCCCCCACTTATGACTGCAGGACTGTAACTTTGTTGCTTGTATCCTTACGATTTGTATTGATATTGATTGTTGCTTATTTGTACCTTTTGACTATCATTAAAGGTTGTACCTTATGATTCTTGACGAATGTACCTTGTCTTTTTATGTACACTGAGAGCATATGCACCAAAGATAAATTCCTTGTGTGTCCAATCACACTTGGTCAAAAAAGAATTCTATTCTATCTTTTCTACTATTTTTTGATGTAAATTATTTCATAATACACACTTTTCTGTTTTTCATTTTTTTTCAAACAACATTCCATGATTAAGGTAATGGTATTAAAGGTGAATTGATTTCCTTATTATCTTTTTAAATATCTTTTCCATGAAAATCAAAACAATCACTTGAAATTATAGAGAAGTGTTTTATATTGAACTGACACATTTTGTCTCTTTTTCACTATTTACATTTTTTACATAATGATCAGTTTGTCAGCTAACCTGAAGTTTTTATTAACTAAAAGACACAATTTGGCAAATTATTATTATCATTGGTCACACAGCCAAATGTTTAGATTGGATTTGGCATTTTTATCAACCTATCAAGTTCTACCAAAGGGCCTGGAATAGGCAGATGTTGATATTTGAACGGTGTTAGAGGTATCATTGTAGGATGTAAGCTGTTCCAAATAAAGCTGCCTTTTGCAATTGACTGATAGTGATTTTGACAATGCAGATGGTGTTTAAGTGGTGCTCAAATTTTTTTGAGATTGCACCCAAGGTATCTATTACTATTGGCATTACCTTTGTTTTATTTTGCCACAGTTATTCTATTTCTATTTGCAAGTCTTTGTATTTTGCTATATTCTCCAGTTCCTTCTATTCTGCTGTCTGCAGGTGCTGTCATGTCCAGCTAGCCAGCTTTTTTGTCTTTGTTATTGACAATTGTTAAGTCTAGTGTGTTATTTGGCAGATGCCTGTCTGTTTGAATTCTAAAGTCTCAGAATACTTTAGCATCTTCGTTTTCTGTTACTTTCTGTATTTTGTGGTTTCACAAGTTCGTGTTTGTAGGCAACGGGTATTTCTTGCAGATTTTTCAATGCACCATTGTTGCTACTTTGCCACACCATTGTTTGTAGTCAGTCTGAGCAATCTTGCAGCAGCTAACCAGGTGATCCACTATTTCTTTAGCTTCTTTGCAGAGCAGCACTTGCTATCTTTTTCTGTTTTCTCAATTCTGGCTTTGTATGCATTTTTTTTCTTAAGGTTTGGTCTTGTGCAGCCAGAATGAGTCCCTTAGCCTCTTTCTTCAACTTTCCTCCTGATCCATTGCCAATTCTTGTTATTATTTGCTTTGCTATTTTTTTAAATGTACTGGCCAGTTAATGCTTTGTCTTCCTATGCTTCTTTTTTGTTCTTCATTTGGTCTTTCTTGCATCTTTTTCACTCCTTCAGATATTTTTCCAATTGTCTTTTTTATTTCTTCAGTCATATGATGTACTTGGAACATTCCATGGCCATCTATTTTCCTTGGTAAGTATAGTCTTTCAATGTCATTGTGTGGATGAAAGGCATGATCCATTCTCATTATTTTTCTGGTCTTCCTATCTAGGGATTTTTGTTCTGCTTGAATCCAGTCCATTATTCCTGCTGTGTATCTAATGACTGAAATTGCCCAAGTGTTAATTGCCTTCATGTATTTCCCCCACTGAGTTTGAACTTTAAAATCTTCTTTACCCACTTGATGGGTAACTTCTAACCCTTTTTCTTGGCTTCAGTGTGCTTCATGTTGTCAACTTGAAAGATGCACTGATGTTTGTAGTGATTGTCTTCATCCAAACCTTTGATGTTATTTCCATGGGCATCTTGATTCCATCAGTTTCCACTATTTTTCCCTGGTTTGATGGTAAGGATGGTACATCTGTACCCCATTGCACTATATTGGCTGTATATATGGACAGTGTTGAGCAACAACTCTATTTCAGGTGGTGTTTTTCCATATAGTTTTGGATCATCCTTGTAAAAGACGCGGGATATTCTAGCAGATGTTTTTCATGTTTGATAGTCATGGCCTGAGTTATTCAGTGGTGTTGACAGAGGAATTACTGCAATAACAGACAATAGCAGGGATGACGAGTCTCCTTGAAAAACTTCTATCTGGATATTAACCTCTCCCAATCTATGACCTTTGACAAGCAACTGTGTTTTCCATTCTGCCACCAATCTTTCCACAAAGCTTCTCATGTTTCTACTGATTCATGTTGTTCTTCTTCTGTTATTATTAGCTGTTGCTTATTATATACAAGTGAAACTCGAAAAATTAGAATATCATGCAAAAGTTCATTTATTTCAGTAATGCAACTTAAAAGGTGAAACTAATATATGAGATAAGACTGATTACATGCAAAGCAAGATAGTTCAAGCCGTGATTTGTCATAATTGTGATGATGCAACTGCCTCTCAATATATCTCTGTGTGCTTGGCCTGGGACTTGACATTTGCTATAATTATAGTAGCAATCATAGTTCACCTCTCTCTTCTTCCAGTTTTTCTTATTTAGTTTTCTTTACTTAAAATCATGAATGATTAGGGTTCTGAAATCTAATTAGTGGAAAAGTACTCATGGACTTCAGGATCCTTTGTCATTTAACAGAACACCCCCACTCATTGGTTATGATTATAATCCTATTTAAGAATCAGGTGGAGTGATTCAGAATCAATGAGTGGAGAAGCATTATACACAAGCACATACACAATACCTCCAAGAGGCTACTATTTTAATTAGAAATATCAGGAGCTGAATCATGAACATGATATATAAAGAGAGAAGCCAAGGTTGAGTGAGCAAAGATCACTGTTCTGTTGTTGTATAGGACTCCATTACTGACTAACTAGACATGTTTAACAACATTTGACAAATTCTTTCCTTTCAGCCATTGCTGTAAAAAAGTTTTATCTAGTAAAAGATTGTGAAATGTGTGACTTGCATATTTAGAAGCTGGAGATGCAATGCAAGAAAGATAGAAGTCATATTTGAAAAGCAGCTGATTTTATCTGTGGGTGATTGCATAAGTGGTTGTCTTTTGGAGTAGTACACTAATTATAAAACTAGAACAGCTTAGAGATACTTATTGTTTGCTTATAAATAATACAGGTGAAACTCAAAAAATTAGAATATCATGCAAAAGTTCATTTATTTCAGTAATGCAACTTAAAAGGTGAAACTAATGTATGAGATAAGACTCATTACATGCAAAGCAAGATTCAATAGTGGCCTTCAGCTCTTCTCCATTGTTCGGTCTTATGTCTCTCTTCTTTCTCTTGGCAATGTCCCATAGATTCTCTATGGGGTTCAAATCAGGCGAGTTTGCTGGCCAATCAAGCACAGTAATCCCACAGTAATTGAACCAGGTTTTGGTGCTTTTGGCAGTGTGGGCAGCTGGAAAATGAAGTCAGCATCCCCATAAAGCTTGTCTGCAGAAGGAAGCATGAAGTGCTCCAAAATCTCTTGGTAGACGGCTGCGTTGACCCTGGTCTTAATGAAGCACATTGATCCAAAGTCCTGTTGCTTAGTGGTCCAAAGTCCTCTTTTCTGATGAAAGCAACTTTTGCATCTCATTTGGAAACCAAGGACCCAGAGTATGGAGGAAGAATGGAGAGGCCAATCAAGCACAGTAATCCCACAGTCATTTAACCAGTTTTTGATGCTTTTGGCAAAAGTTATTCTCATCAGAAAAGAGGACTTCATTTTCCAGCTGCCCACACTGCCAAAAGCACCAAAACTGGTTCAATGACTGTTGGATTACTGTGATTGGCCAGCAAACTCGCCTGACCTGAACCCCTTAGAGAATCTATGGGGCATTGCCAAGAGAAAGATGAGAGACATGAAGCTGAACAATGCAGAAGAGCTGAAGGCCACTATTGAAGCATCCTGGACTTCCATAATACCTCAGCAGTGCCGCAGGCTGATAGCTTCCATGCCACGCCGCATTGAGGCAGTAATTGCTGCAAAAGGGGCCCAAACCAAGTACTGAATACATATGCATGCTTATACTTTTCAGAGGTCCAATATTGTTCTATGTACAATCCTTGTTTTATTCATTGCATGTAATATTCTAATTTTCTGAGATGGTGGATTTGGGGTTTTCATGAGCTGTATGCCATAATCATCACAATTATAACAAATCATGGCTTGAACTATATTGCTTTGAATGTAATCAGTCTTATCTCATATATTAGTTTCACCTTTTAAGTTGCATTACTGAAATAAATGAATTTTTGCACAATATTCTAATTTTTTGAGTTTCACCTGTACAGGGAATGTCACAAGAACTGAAATCCATTTTTAAACTAGCTTTTTTCTCAATTCCACTTTTTATTGTGCTTTGCAAAGCAGCATGTAAGCTTTAAAATATTTCCACCAAGAACTTGGTTAGGAGAGAAGATTGAAAAACATCACAAATACACATAAGGAAGTGGAGGAATCTAGAAACTAAATTATGATTGATGTGATGGACGAGGCAGAGCACACAACTTATAAGGCATAGGAGGAGTTGTAAACCCAATTGCTGGTGTCAAGTCCAGATCTTCTTTTGATATTCCAGGGGGTGGCTGGAGAGTGAATCTCTGCAGGAGACTGGTAAAGAACAGAAAGAGCTCCATTTTGGCAAGAGTCTCACCTAAGCAGATTCTCCGACCTGTAACAATGAACAAAGACAGGGAATCTGGTTTCAGTGGTTCTTCAATAACATTTTGCAGTTCTTGCCATGAAATGGTGGCTCAGAGATGGCAAACCACATGCATGGAAATGAACTCAAATCCAAAATTCTACAATAGAGATTAATCATATAGGAATAATATAGTTTAAAAAAAATGAACCTCCAGTACATTTCTTCTACCCTGAATCCCTGAAAATAGCTTGAGCATCTTATTATAGTTTTTGCCATTTTTAGAATGTTGAGTAGATTATTCTGGTGATTTCTTTACCAATTATGTTGCAAAAGGAAGAATCTGTTATTAAAACTCTCATTCACTATATGCACATATGAGGTAAGACAGGGGTGTCCAAACCCCTGATGTAAGATGTTACCTGCAGAGAAGGGCATGAATGCATCTCTCTTCACAAATTTTCCTTCAGAGTCAAGAAAATGCTCAGGATAGAATTCATGAGGTTTCTCCCACTGGGATTCATCATGGAGCACAGAGGTCAGCAAGGGAACAATATGTGTGCCCTGCAGGTATTAATGAATTATTAAACAATTAGCACTCCTCTTTGGTTTACTCATTCATATGAAAACTTTAAAAGCCATTCCAAATTCATGACTTTCCCAATGTGATGGGAATGGAACACCTTCCAAGTGAATTATTATGACCAGTTAGATGCCTCTATGAATAGCTTTGCAGAGACAGCACAACAGTGGACCTGCTAGCTAGGAGTCAGGTTTGGCTGACAGAAAATTTCTTTGGAAGAAGGAGAAATTGGGAGATTATCACTGTGTGCTCTAGAAGAGCTGCTCCTCCCTTAAAAATACTGCAGTAATTTAATTTATTGGGGGTGATTATGGGTTGAATCATGGACTTATAATAGTGAGTGCTCTCTGAGCTTGGTTGTTATTTTGCAGACATTTCATTACCCTAACAAGGTAACATCATCAGTGCTAGTAAGGGATGCTGTTTGCTATCAGTTTGCAGTCAACTGACAGCAAACAGCACTCCTTACTAGAATTGATGATTTCAACTCTGAACTACCTTCACCTTTATTGGTATTTATAATAGTGCCCTAAATGACTTTGCAGCCTTGACTGGCCGAAGTGTCCCTTTCCTAATCACTTTACAGTTTAATTGCTTTACAACTTAAGAAAGATATTCTAAAGAGCAATCAGAATTAAAGAATCTCAATGAGGGTCTTCTTTTTGAAATTAAGAAGACAAAAAAAACCCATCTTAATGTTTCTTTTTAATTCAAAGGCAAATGGCTTGACAGGATTGTATTATTAGAAGGTCTCAAACAGTAAAGAATAGTGATTTTTTTAAAAAATAGAATTTTTTTCTTGGATGAAAGTGTCTTTGACATTAAATAAACTTAATTAGACTAACATGAGAAGGCTGACTATTTAAATATGAGGTCAATGATGGCAGATTTTACAAAACAAGAAGATAAGAATGCTATGAGCTGGACTGCTTGTCTATGATTATAGAAAGCTAGCTGAGACTAAAAGTTTTAAAATAGTGAAAAACTAAACAGAAAAATGAAGCCTGCTTTATTCTCATTAGAGAAACTATTAGATGTCCACTTTCTCACCATTGCAACTGTTAGATTCGCTGAATCTAAATGAAGAGGTGTGAGGCAGCTGAGGTAAGAGAACAGCTATTTTATTCAGTAGAACAGCAACAACAATGTACAGAGATTTAGCACCTCGCCCTGCTTGACAGCTATTTATACTAGAGCATTCAAGCAGGGTGACCAATAGGAATGCTTAGACAGCCCTCGCTCAGCCAGCTGCGCTTTAGCCAATCAGGCGTGGCTGAGCTGTTGCTGGCTGTCAGTCATAAGTCGAGGACCTGCGGCCAGTCATAAATCGAGGACTTTAGGACCAGTCGCAAGTCGAGGACCTAGCAGCAACTACAAGAAAAACCATCAAACTGGGAGAAGCCTCCTAGAACAAATTGCTGATAGGGACATTTCAACATATTTATTACAGAAATTCCTTGAAGAATTTTGTTTAAAAAAAGGAATGGAAGAAAGATTTGTTGGGATTGAAATCTCCATTCTGGGTGATCAAGGTGATGCTGTGACTGCCCTTTCTCAGTGCCTGGAGGCTACAGAGGTCTGGATGGGGGAGAACAGGCTTCAGATGAAGTCTGCCAAAATTGAATGGCTATAGAAGCAGAGAATCTTAAGATCTGGTTCTTTATCACCTTTAGTTCTGGCTGGGGATTGCATTACCCCAGGTAGATTTGGTACAAAATCAAGAAGTTGTACTGGATTTATGAATCCTGCTCAAAGAGTGGGTGGAAATCATGGCTAGGAAGGCCTTTGTGCAACTTTGTGTTGTGCACCAGCTGCCTCCTTATGTGTATTGTGAGGCCCTACACATGATCACTCATGCCTTATTCATCTCTTGTTTGGATTACTGCAATGTACTTTAAATAGGGGTACTCTTGAAAAGTTATAGTTTGGAAGCTATAGCTGGTGCAGAATGGAGCCACATTCACAGCTGGTGGGGGGGGGAGCTAAAATGGCACATATAACACTACTGTTGCAGGATCTGCATTAATTACCAGTTTGCTTCTGGGTCCAATTCAAGCTCCTAGTTATTAGCTTTAAAACCCTATATGGCATGGCAGTGGTGAGATTCAATTTTTTTACTACTGGTTCTGTGGGCATGGCTTGGTGAGTGTGGCAGGGAAAGGATACTGCAAAATCCACATTTCCTCCCGATCAGTTGGGTCTCGGGAGGCAGAGAATAGATGGGGATGGAGCCAGTCATAGGTGGTATTTACCGGTTCTCTGAACTACTCAAAATTTCTGCTACCGATTCTCTAACCTGCTGAATACCACCTCTGTGGCATGGGTCCAGGGTATCTGAGGAGTTGTCTCAACCCTAAGGGACTAGCCCACTACACTCACACCAGCAGAAGAAGCCTGTTAAGGACCATGTCTGCTAAAAAAAGTTTAGCAGGTGAGATCAAAGAGAAGAGACTTTCCTGCTGTGGCCACAACTCTGTGGAAACTCTACCACCAGATGTGACAATTGCTTCCACCTTCTTTAAGGGTATTAAAACTTGGTTTTGCTGGTTGGCTTAAGACCACTTTGGGGGGGGGGGAGACACCCATCTCTGAAGGTGGTTTACTTATTTATTAAATTGATATGCTGCCTATCTCCCAGATAGGAAAACTCTTGGCACATTATAGAACCTAAAGATATACAGCAAATAATTACATAAATATAAGTACATAAACATGCTTAATAAATAATAAGGTTGATGTATGAGAAAATTATAGACCTATTGGAAAACTATCAAAGGGATGTTAAAATGAAATCAAAAGAACAATTAATAGCAGACGGATATAGTTGCCCTACTTACAGTTATCATAAAATTTTAAAATAGATAAAGGCTTATGATATGGGGCAAAATGAAACGTACTGATGATGAACGTCTAATTGTTAAAATGTAAATTTAAACTTTTGTTAAACATTTTATCTTGTTTGGAGGACATATAAAATGGCTTAAAATGTTGGATCCAAATATATACTTTGATACAAAGGATTGTAAAAAATTAAAATTAAATTGAAGTCAGAACTTCCTTTTAGGATTAATGGATAGACAGTTAGGGTGGAAAAAACCCATGGAAGATTATTTCAATATACTATATGATCACAGCAGTGAGATTAGCATAGAAATGGAAAGACTAGACACTATCCATTTTGGAGGAATGTTTGATGAATTTGATATATTTTGCTGAGTTGTGAATTAACCTTTTTGATTAAAAAAATTATATTTACATTTATTCTGGACTGAAAACCTCTTATGGATTTTTTGTATAAAAATAAAAAATGAACTTGTGAGTTATGGTTTCAATAATTAGGTAGGATAGAATATAGAAAGAAGAAGAATCTGATGCAACTTTAGAGAGACAGATTAAATATATATTTGTACTCAGTGGTGTATTAACTATTAAGCAGACTAAGCACGTGCTTAGAGAACCAGGCCCAAGGGGGCACCACAAAGTTGAGAAAGAAAGAAAAACCAATGAAGATTTGTACAATATGTTCAAAAGAGGGGGGCAACAATATTTGTCAGTACTTAGGGCACCAATGAGCCTTAATCCGCCACTGTTTGTACTTATAACTGCTATGAAGAATATTAGAAGCCACTTCTTTAACTCCCCCCTTCTTGCACTTTTTGCTTTTTGTGTGATTTCCTTCTTTTCTTTTTACTTTCTCATTGTGTACTAGTTTGTATCAGCTTTACCTTCCTATTTAAAAGTTAAAAATTATACTAAAAAGGATTGTGACTTAAACTTCATACATATAAAAATGTTGAACATTGATAATTGTTATGACATAGATATCAAACATATCAAGAGGATGATCTGGTTGGAGATAATAATTAAGAGGAGATTCACAAACCATCACTGAATGAACAAAGCACTTATATGAGGCTAATCACCTTTGGAATGAAAAAGCCTTTGAAAGTTATATCCTCTGTAGTTGCTCGTGCTACATTTGCTGGAACAATATCAGCAAATCTTTGAGTTTCATGGATAACTGCATCAGTATAAGGCATCTTTGCTCGATGTTCAATCCTTGGCTGAGCAGACCCAATGATTCTTGAAATTTCTTCATAGACCTTATCTAGGAAAAGAAAACAATTATAAGATGTTCATTAATGTATAATTTTGCATTAAACCCTGGGTACATTTAACTGTGAAAGATAAGTATCATGAAAAGTTCTAAAAATGTGATGCCATCAACCAAGATTTTTTTTTTAAAAAAATGGCCATACTGCATATTATATTAGAATATAGGGGAAACATTTTTGCTTGAATTTGGTTAAAATTCTGTTGTGTATATATGCTGTTAATTTTGCCATTGCTGCATATTCTCCAAATTTAAAATCCCAATCAGATATTGTCTGAATCGTTTCTTTCTTCAAGTGTTGGTCAAAAATTATTTTTGCTGGTATGAGTATATCATGGTAATACAATGATGTTGATACTTGAACAGGCCACCTCATGCTGTTCCCTAAGTTCATGGGGATTGGGGAATGGCACAATTGTCCCTGTGGCCTAGCACCTCAGGATTTGCTGTGTGGCATTTACCTTCATATGGTGGGTTTTTTCTTCTTCTCTTGACAGGCTCCTGTGGCCTACCCAGGGCAGCTTGAGTTCCATGAGTCCTTTATTCTTGAAGTAGCTCTTCTGTAGAGTCCACAAATCACACAAAAGCATGCCCTGTTCTCATATGATTTCAGAGGCTCTGGAGGCCATGCAAGAGAAGGTCCTTATTTTCACATGTCTCCACAGCCTCTAAAACTTCTGTAATAATGGGACATGCTTTGAATAATAGTTCTCATGTTGGTATGTCATCCAAAACATCATGGCATATCACCTTTGACATGCATTGTCATAGGTTCTTTCTCAATGGCCTAGCTAAATGAATGTTGCAGGTAACAAGGGATATAGACAACAAAGGAACTAGGGCAGGGGGGATTTCACACCATTCAACACATTAGTCCTTGTTTGACAACAATTGTCAACCATGAAATTTTACTTTTGTAGATCACATGTTTCATTGCATTATATTTTAATTTAACAAAATATTTGAATATTGAAATCCAACCAAAAGAAAAGTGCTTACTCTGGATGTCAGGATATTTCATCATTAGTAGTATGGCCCAGCGCAATGTGGTTGAAGTCGTGTCCATCCCAGCAGCAAATAGATTATTCACAACAGCAATTAGGTTTTCATTATGAAAATACCTTTCTGCTTTGTTTTTCTTCTCCTGCAATAAATAAATAGTCTATCTAAGCATATTCAATATACTTGCATCAACTAAATAGCAGAAAGCTGGAGAACATTGAACAATAGGAGCATCTCCCAGAATTTTGGATTTCAGTCCCCACTTTTCTAAATCAATAAAAGGGATTGTGGGAATTGTAGTTCTAAACACCATAAAGTACGGAGTTCCCTATGATTTGTGATTAAGAAATTCATAAAAATGGAAATAATTAGCATGAAATTCTATAAAAAGTCTTCTAGAAATTCATAAAATCGTAGGATTGGGAAGGACCTTGAAGATCTTCTATTACAATCCCCAAGGAGGAATCTTCATTTTCTTCATTGTTTTTCCTGAAAATCCCAAGACTAGCTTACAAAGGTGAATCAGTGAGTTTTTGCTTTAAGTCCATTTATCTCAAAATAAATCAGCAAAGAGGACAAGCAACCAGCATCCACCTCATTTCTAAGAACTGGAATTATTAGAATGGCAAGGTTCTAGGATGGAAACACTTCCAGTCAATTGACAGAATAATTACTGATGCTGACACCCCCAGTCATAGCTAAAGGAGGCATGTTTCAGCAGAGAGGCCAAGGAAGATATCTCCCTCCTTCCTTTCCCTATGTTTTGAAGCCTCAAAAACTCAGTAAGTAAATAAATGGAATACTCCCAGAGAGGGAAAATATCTCTGGTAAGCATTTGGGGAGGGGAGGAGGGGATAATTTCTCCACCATACTTCAAACATGAAAAATAAGCCAAATGTTCAACAATGTTTACAAAAGACTCCCCCACCCCCCAATTGAGTTCCTACATGATCAAAAATCATTATTTCATAATTGCCCGGCATTGTATCTGTGCCTAAATAGGGCTTTCATTAACTAAGATCATTACAACTACTTTTGCTTTCAAAAATATGTGTTGAAAAAAAGGCATGATTTGAGAGGTAATTATTTTTAAAACAGATATCATTTTCACTGTATCTCAATCAAGGTATAGCAACAGACAGCACAACTTAGATGATTGTGCCAAATTTAAATATATTATTATTCGTAGTAGTAATAGTAGAGGTGGGTTCCTACCGGTTTGGCCTGGTTCAGCTGAGTAGGTAGCAATTCGGCCTGCCACGCCCCCAAACCAGTTCTCTTGGCAGCAACATCTTGTTTTTTGCTTCTGTGCATGCGCAGAAGCATTTTTAGTACTGCGCATGTGCACATACCACACATGAAGCATGTGTGTGCAACGCATCCCTCAGCGAACCGGCAGTAGCAGCAGCCAGAACCCACCCCTGACAGGGATGGGTTGCTCCCGGTTCTAACTGGTTTGGCAGAAGGGGTTCCTGAGATTTACCATGTCTTTTAGAACCTGTTCGTGCGGTGGGACAGCCCCGCCCCCCTCGCTTGATCCCCCCGCCCATCTGGTCGCAGCACGCTCGCTCACTCCCCCTGCCCGTCCACACCATGCTTGCCCCGCCCACTGTGTTCACTGATTGGCTGGCTCACCAATCACCCCACCTAAGAGCCCAATTAAAACCACAGCACAAACGGCACACTTACCTCTTTTTCTGTTTGGTTGTTGCATCGTCACTTGCTGATCGGGTCCTTGCTTCACTTTGTTTTGCCTTCCCTGCTGCTATTTCTGCCTCCCTCAGGTAAGCAACTAAGCACGAAGGGCGGCAGCAGTGGCGACGGGAGCCTACGGTATGCAAGCCTGGGGCCTTCACAAAGAATAGCCTTCCTTCGTGAAAGCCGCGGGCTGGCGTACACTGCACGGCTGAAAGGAGGGGGTGGGCGGCAGTGGTGGGAGCTTGCGGTACGTGAGCCCAGGGCCTTCTCGAAGGAAGACCTTCCTTTGCGAAAGCTGCAGGCGGGCATACACCGCATGGCTGAAAGGAAGTGGAGGATGGGTGGCAGCGGCAGCCTACAGTAAGCCAGACCAGGGCCTTCGCAAAGGAAGGCCTTCTTTCATGAAAGCCATGCGCTCGCGTACACCAAGTGGCCGAAAGGAGGTGGTGGAATGGACAGTGGGGGGGGGAAGCCAACTGGTGCGGCCTGCCATATCTCTGTGCTCTGGGCAAGTCTGGGGATCCTTTGGGGCCTTCATTCCAGCAGATCCCTGAGCTCGCTTAGACCGCAGGCCCACATTTAAAAGTATTGTGTATAGAATATTTTTAAATGTTTTTTTTAATTTATTGTTGATAGAATATTTTCTCAAATGGTCTTTTTAAATGTATTGTGTATAGAATATTTTTAATGGTTTTTTAAAAATTTATTGTTGATAGAATATTTTTAAATGGTCTTTTTAAATATATTGTGTGTAGAATATTTTAAATGTTTTTTTTAATTTATTGTTGATAGAATATTTTTAAATGGTCTTTTTAAATGTATTGTATATAGAATATTTTAAATGATTCTTTTATTTATTGTTGATAGAATATTTTTTAAATGCTCTTTTTAAAATTTAAAAAAATCATTTAAAAATGTTCTATCAACAATAAATTAAAAAACCATTTAAAAATATTCTATACACAATACATTTAAAAAGACCATTTGCCCTCGAACCCAGCAGGGAGCCTAAGCAAAGGAGGAGGAGGAGAGCTGGGCGGAGGAAATTGGAAACCCTAGTGAGGGCTGCCTGCCGCCAACTCGACTCCATGCAGAGCGGGCTGCAGAGGGTGCCATACGGTAGGTTGATCAGGGCAGCGTGCTCCTGCAAGAAGCTGCGCTGCTACTGCTGGAGCTGTGTTGTCCCACTGGGTTAGGGACTTCTACCCCTCGTGCTGCACTTTGCAGCTGCCAGAGCCCTGCATGGACCTCTTTGGGGTGCTGGGCAACCTGGTTCTGGGGATTTCCTTCCCCCCACAAAAAAATACCGACTGCCCGTCTCTCCAGATCATGCAGCTTTTTCGTGGTTTTCTTTAAAAAAAACACCTCTCCAGATGATCTTGAAAACCTGCAAGGTTGCTTTGGGAAGGGGCATATGGGCAATATCCCCTCCTGCAGCCTCCGAGCCAGCAGAGAGCCTATGCAAAGGAAGAGGCGGAGAGCTGGGTGGAGGAAGGAGGAAACCCTAGCAAGAATCCTTCCAAGAACGAGGTTGTCCAGCACCCCAAAGAGGTCCGTGCAGGGCTCTGGGAGCTGCAAAGTGTGGCATGAGGGACAGAAGTCCCCAAATCCAGTGGGGCAATGCAGCTCCAGCAGTAGCAGTAGTTTTCCCTTCCTCTGCCCAGCTCTCCACCTCCTCCTTTGCTTAGACTCCCACCCGAGCCACTCCCACAAAACAAGCCACACCTACAGAATAGGTTGTAAAAAAATTTGAAACCCACCACTGACCTCTGAGTAGTAGTAGTAGTAGGAGGAGGAGGAGGAGCAGCAGCAGATTTGTTTAGACGGGCTTCATTTAAATTGAGGAAATTAATACTTTAAAGAAGTGCTTTGCAACATATTATTTATACTACATATAGCCCTCAAAATGTACTATTTGGGACATTTTTAAGGGAAATTCCCTTAGTTTTCAGTTTAGAAGTTTCAATTGTCAGTTAAAAATGAGCTTTTATTTCCTGCTTTAAAGGTATGAATATGCTATAAAAATATCATTTGGAATTAACAATAAAGAAGAATATATGTAGTTCAAGGTTGAAATGAGGGGTCCTTGGTGCACTCTGAGCTTGGTTGTTTTCCTTGCAGAAGTTTCATTATTAGATAACATAGTCAGTGCTAGTTATCTAGTTACAGAGTTTGGGTGATGAAACATCTGCAAGAAAACCACCAAGCTCAGAGATTACCAAGGGGCCCTCACTTGGAATTCCTGGAATAAAACACTTCCTTACCATTGCCTGTTGGACAAGAAATGAATCAATAAAGCTCCTCTGGTCATTTTCATCCAGAGCTTTGAGGTGTTCTATGAAAGTGGTCTTTATGAAATCAAACAATTCCTTTCTATTATTCAGAATTACGTTACGAGCACCAAAAAGAAAGCCAAACAGGGGGAACATATTGTAGAACTGAAAAACACAAAAAGGGTAAAAAGAGTCATGAAGCAACCTGAATAGTTTTCATGTGGGCAATGTGGACATTTTTATTAATACTAGTCATATTTCATAGTGGGAAATGGTTGTATACAATATGTAAGACATCAGGGCTTTTCTGTCATAGTGAACCTTAAAACACATGGAATGTTTATTATAAATCCCACACTACATTAAGGATAACATAGTGAATACATAATGAACTCCTTTTAAAACTGAAAAAATAATTTACCAAGACAGGAGGGCTTCCTGCAAGCCGGACATTTTCATTGATTAACTTTACTAGTCTTTGAAATGTGGGGTCTTCATACTCATATCGCTTGCCAAGTATAATAGAAACAATGATGTTGCCAACAGCAGAATTCATAATTGCTGTATTCTCAAATGGTTGTCCTATATAACAAATATTAAAATTAAATGAAGTTATTAAAATTAATTTACAGCTATGAAAGAACATCAGATTTAAAAAAAACTGTTCAGTGGCAAAGTCTTCCCACCTTAGGCACAGTACATTTCTTTAGGAAACTGATAGCCAGTGCTGGAGAACATGGAGATATTGGGCAAAAGAATATTAAATAGGATCTGAGTGTTGGAGGAACTTTGCAACTTGGCAACTTAGAGGTAGACTGTTAACTTTTCTGCAATAAATCTGTGAAAGTTTAGCTCCAGAAGGAAACATCAACTCACCTTCATAAGATTCAAATGCCTTTATCAGGACCCTGCACTCTTCTAATATTTTATCCTCTATAGTCTTCTTGCCCATTCCATAGTCCCGTAGTGCAGATATGGTAAAGCGGCGCATCACTTTCCAATTCTCCCCATGAGAAAAAAGGATACCTAAAGAGAAAGTCCAAGACTAAACGACATATTTTGTTCTGACCCAGGCTTTCTTAAAAAGCATGAAGCAGAGTTTTGGTCCCGGCAAAATTTCTTTTATTTACACGACTGTGAATTCCTTTCATTCACAGTCAGCAAGGCTTGGCAAACAGTCTTTCAGAGGAATATTTATCAACAAGAACCTTATCTGGTTTGGCAAGCTGCCAGATAACTAGTTTCCAAATGCAGTGGAAAGGCAACACTTAGCACATAGTGTCTTATAATCACAAACAGAACTTTCCACTTTTGAAATGACTGAAGAAATGAATTGTTTCCTGCAAAAGCCCATTTCCCATTCGCTCCATTTTTGTTTCCTATTGGAGGGGCCAATCACGTCGTAGGTGTAGCTTTACTCCCAAGTCAACCCTACTTTCTTAGTTGTTCTCGTCTTCTGGCAGCTCTGCGCATGTACACATTGGGAACAGGCTCCAGCTGTTCCTCTACCTCACTGCTGTCTAGCTCCCTCTCTGCCACCAATGCAGAGCCCTCTTCTGAGCTTTCCTCAGCCCCCAGGTCTGGCCCATGTTCCTCCCCAACCTCCTTACTGTCTGACTCTGCTGCCAGCTCCACTGGCCACTGGTGGGCCACAACACATTTGTACTATGCCATTGTATTGAAGAGAATGTTTATGGCAGTTGTTTTTTCAGTGTACAGAGTTGGAAAGTTAGTGTGGGAAATGCAAGTTTAATGTGAAGCTTCTTTGTAACTCAGAAAATTACAAACATTCTCTTATTTACAAACTCTGTTTTTTCAACCATCCGGTGTAGAGACCAAATTGTCCAAGGGTGGTTGAAAGAAATCAGGAAAGGTATAGGTTAAAACTTTGCAGAATTGACTTCAATTCTCTTTCTCTCCTTTTTAGTCTTATCTTAGGCAGTCACGGTCTTAGTTTCTATCTTGTCTCCTATGTTCTCCAACAGAAACCTCCTATGCCATCTCCATACTAACTTTTTTTTTAATGTTCCACAACTCTGGACAGATATTGACCAGGTATACCACCTGATACATAGAATGAGAAAAGCTTACCAAAGCCCTCATTGATTTCATCAGAAAGCTGGATATTTGGCCTCTCTGCAAATGCATCAGCATGATTCACAAGAGCTTCCTTCACTGTTTTGTATCCAGCCAATACCACCATTTTCTGGAATCCCAGTTGAATCCTGAAGACTGGGCCATATACTTTTGACAACTAGAATTGAACACAAAGAGGAAAAAATGGAAGATCACCCTGAAAACCCTTTATGCAGAGTAACAGACATCAGATGCACTCATGTTGCATAGATATAAGAATAAAATCATGTTCTCTTTTTTAAAGTTTGAAAGCAATCTTGTGTGCTGCATTTGCTGTTCATAAGATTGCAAACTGAAACTAGGACAAGGAGTGACATGTTTATGAAAATACCTGTTCAATAGTAAAAGTTTTGTTTTGTTCATAAACGTTTCCATCCAGAGATTGTTTGTTGTACACTGAAAGAGCTCTATATATTTGAGAGAGCTGTGGATTCAGTTTAGTCCTTTGTAGACTACTATAACTGACTTGAAATGTTTATTTATTTTTTATTTATTGCAACTGGGGCAATAAAAATCAAATGAGTTAATTTTGTATCTTTTTGCTTTCATCTAATGGTTTTCTACCCCAAATCATAAGAAGGCGAAAGGAGACAATATATCAACGTTGGTTAAAATTCTAATAATTTCTGTTTTCAATACAGCAAGCATATTTGGCTTTCAAAATAACCTTCCTTTTAGATAGATAAGGTGGTGGGAGAGAGTGGAACTGGAATAATGTGATCCTTCACTGCCCGAGAGAATCATTATTCCAGAAATGGAGATATCACCACAAACCCAAATGCATCAGCAGTCATTGTGGTTAAAATTTCAACTTTTAGTCTAAAAGAAAATTTTTCATATTACCTATAATGGGGAGAACAAAAAGCCATTCCCTTCCATACCAATGAAGGCTTATTTATTTAATTGTAATGGCAACATCAATTGAAGGGTGGACTCAAAGAAGAAAACGTTCTTTTTCATGTTTCATCAACATTATCCTGATTCAGATACTTTACTGAATCAGCAATCCAAGGATAAAATCAAGAACCATAAACAGTCTGTGTTTATTTCAGACATTTAATAGTTAAATTTATAAACATCAAATGGATCGATCAGCAGTGCAGATCAGTATTGTGTTCCACCATATCCATAACATCTCAATACCTTGCATCTTTCTGAGTTTGCTGAACTTTTAACAGACATGATGAAACCATCTAGTCAAATTGCCATGGAAAGGCCTTCTGCTAATAACCAACATAGAAAAAAAAAGAATGTTGACTATTTGTTGCTGCCCTTGTTCATTTCTAATGGCCATAAATATATTTTAATGTGTTTCTTCCCCATTCCCTCCCAGAGATCTCTTTCCCCAAATCATAGTATTCCTAATGTAGGAACCAGGTAAATTTTTAATACATTGTAAGACTGTGGAGCAATCTTATTTTACCACCTCTTGCAATTCACTAAAATTAGAAAAACATATTAATCCCACCCATCCCCTAAAAAAACAACCAAAAGCCTCTATCAATTTATCTGTTCATTGATAGGATTATGTCCACAAAACGAATATAAGTTTGCCAAGATCTTGTAATTCTATGCATACTATAGCACAGTTACAATCACTATTGAACAATAACAAAAAATCAGAATATCTCCAAAATTTCTTGATCCAATTTTGCCTTGTTAGTTTAGTTGCTTTTAGTCATTACCTTTAGCATTGTTCTGTGTGGTCTTTTCATATCCATAATAAGAAGATTTCCAAGCAAAGGTAAAATTCTTGGTGTTGGTGGAAGATTTTTGGAGTTGTTATTCCAGGAACTGTTCATTTTCAAAAGGAATATAGTCAGAAGAATAACGAAGATTGATATAGTAACAAGTTGACTCCAATCCATTTTCTTTCAATAAATACTTTCTATAGTATTTAAAATGAAAAATGCAATACAATTTGGTCAAATATAATTCCTCCGCAATATAATGTCTGCACAAATACCTAAAAATGTTGCACTACCAAGGAGATAATTTAAATATCTATCCAGTGAATCATTATCTTTCCTGTCTGATGCAATTTTTTTCTTTAATTTGTAAAAGAATTACCATATTTTTGGGAGTATAAGATGCTCTGCCTCCCAGCAATTTGCCTCCTTGCAACAAACAGTAAAACAGTATAGATAATATACACTGTTCATTGTGATTTTTATGCATGTGCGCCTGACCCATAGAAATAGCAAAGAATTGGAGAAATGTACATTATGGCAGTATATTTATGCCAGAAAGTTTTCTTAAATGTAGTCACACTAACTCCTCCCAATTATTTAAATAGCTCTACTCCAAACAAGACTAAGTCAGGGTCTAATTAGACAACAGGACACTGTTACATTTCAGACTATTCTTGTACAGAAGCTGTTAAAATTGATGTGGCTTTCTGGAAGTATATTATATTCTCTGCTATTTAAAGCTTCTTCATTTTGTTAAATTGCCTAGAACAATAATAAAGCAGTCTTTAGAAAATAAGTCTAATAATGACGTTGCATCACATGCATAACATTATGGGTGTGGGCGTAGCCACACCCGTGCACGACCCTCCGTGCACGACCCTCCCTGCACTCCCCCCGCTTTTCACACCCAATCCAAAAAAGATTAGCCATCACTGGCATTGCCTATTGCCACCTCCGCAAGCCCCATTTTCCCCGTTTGCTGCAAGGAGGTAAATTGTTCGGACTCGGAGGCAGAGGCCAAAGGGTGGGGGCCGGTGGGCTACATTCAGTATATAAGATGTACCCAAATTTTTACCCTCTTTTAGGGGGGAAAGGTGCATTTTATACTCCAAAAAATATGGTACTTTGTAATTGAGATGGTTGATATCTTCTCCAAATAAAAAAGTTCACCTAGTCCAGTGATGGCAAAGCTTTTTTGGCTGCTGTGCCAAAAGTGGAGCGAGCATAGGGGGGTTGTGCGCCGGCATGCCACACCCATAATGCTATGCATGCCCCCCCAGCACATGCACGCAATCAGTGACCCCCCTTTTTTGCTATGTTTTTTTGCCTTCTCCAGGCTCCAGAGGTTAGAAGCCTGGGGAGGGTGAAAACAGCCTCCCTGCCACCCTGGACACCTTCCGGAGGCCTCAGGAGCTTCCCTGAAGGCTCTGGAGGGCAAAAAATAGACCAAACCTGGAGGTTTGGGAATGGTGACTTCCAATTTGTTTGTGGGGCCGATTTGTGACCTCCAGAGCCTTCAGGAGGCTTTCCTGAGGTCTCCAGAAGGTGAAAATTGGCCCTACGACAAACCATTAGTCACCATTCCTGAATTTCCGGGTTCCCCAAGGGCCAATTTTCGACCTCTGGAGCCTTCAGGGGCCTTCAGGAGGCTTCCCTGAAGGGTCTGAAGGGCAAAAACTGGCCCTACGAGCAAACTGGAAGTCCGCTCCTGAACATCCAGATTGTCCATAGGGTCATTTTTTTGCTCTTTGGAGACTTCAGGGAAGCTTCCGGAGGGCAAAAAACAACCTCAAAAGAAGGCTGAAGTTTTGATTTTGCCCTGACAAATGGTTCCACGTGGCATGCCATAGGTTTGCCATCATGAACCTAGTCATTTGGGCCATATGTAAGCCAATGTCCAAGATTGTTGTCAATGTTTATTTGCTGAGTAAAGGGAATGTTGTGGAATTCATGGGTAATTATTGAATTTCATTATTGAATCTTCTTGTGGAATATTTTTGAAAATGCATTAACACTGATTTTGATCCAATTAAATTTTCATGTGCCATGTCCATTGTCCCAAGGCTTCAACTTCTTGACCATCCAATTCTCTAGGCCACGGCTTTACTTCCCAGTTGTTCTGGATAAGACATTTGTCTCCCTTCTCAAGAAGGAGCACCATCACCATAGGTATCACTTTGTCTACCAACTGCTTATTTTTCCCTGCAGATGGATCTCAACCTCAACTTCAAATATCTCCTTGGAAATGTCAAGAGAATCTTAAATCAGAAAATATAATTGTATCGCTGATATTGAAATCTGAAGATTGTCATAGCTTTACAAAACCTAAGGCATAAGGCAAGAGTATTCCAAAACATGACTGTCAAGGTTTGCTTGGCTATATCAACACAGGGAGCATATCACTTCTCTTTATCCATTATTGAACGGCGCCTATAATTTGAAAGTTTTTTGTAGTTTTCAAGATTTGTTTCCATTATCTCATATGGATGAAAAGGCATGTCCATGTTCGCCGAGAGAAATATAGCAGATATGGTACAAAAGTTGAAGTATCTGTCTCAGCTTAAAAAAAATAGTACAGCCACCTGAGAGCCAATTGAAAATTTTGATTCCCTTTTCTATGTTTAGCAAGCATTGAATTCACTTGGAATTCGGAACTGGAAGATCAGGGGCTAAGACCTCAGGGCTTCATTCCAGCTATATGAGCGCCTGGCACAATAAAAATCACATGAGCAGCTAAGAGCTGAATTGTCTAGCACAGTGATGGCGAACCTTTTTCGCCTCGGGTGCCAAAAGCACATATGTGCGCGCTATCACACAAACCTGAGTGCCGACCCACATAACTTAATGCCCCCCCTCACCTGTGTGGACCGCGCATTTTTGTGCAAGGCTTCCTCGCCACTCCCTGCTCTGGCTGCTTCCCCTTGGATAACACCCAGTGAGGGGAGAAGTTGCTCTGCCACAAACTGGCAGAGATTGGGGTGGGGGTGGGGGGATGCTCAAGTGTGCTCCTGTGTCAAAAAACCTTCCCTTATCATTCTCCTGTGTAAAGATTGGGCCCTTTTTACTATGGCAGGTGTGAGTCCAGTTGCTAAATTCTCCCCTTCTATTAAAGAGGATCCTGGGCACTACAGTCAATAGACAAATGAGGAAGGGAGCTGCTGGCACAGGGGAAAGAAAAGCATCAAGAAAAGAAGAAAAAGCAGCTTTTTCCCCTCAAGGTGGCTGCTCTGTTTCCCCCCCTCCCCTGTGCTAGCATAGAGGATCCTGCCTGGTTGCTGCAATCCAAAGAGAAAGGAGGAAGAGAGCAATCTGCATGAGGGAAAGACAAGCAACAAGGAAAGAAGAAAAAGCAGCTTTTTTCCCTCAAGGTGGCTGCTCTGTTGCCCTTTTCTCCATTTCAGCACCACTCCATGGAGCCTGCCCCACCCCCCATCGCCCAGGTCCTCGCTTCTCCCAAGCATTTCTTTGCCTATTTAATTTCCCCTCCGTAGCATTTTTCCATCGTGTTTCTTGCCGTTTTGGACAGGAAAACAAAGTTTGTGGGACTAAAAAAAACTCCTTTCAATCAATCAATTCCAACTTTGCGAGATCTCTTCCCCCCCCCCCCCGCCCCAAGTTGTAATTAATTGAAGTTTTGTTTTAGTCCCACAAACCTTGTTTCTCTGCACACGCTGGCAAGAAATGCGATGGAGCTGGAAATCAGGTAGGCAAAGAAATGTTTGGGAGAAGCAAGGACCTGGGCGATGGTGGGTGGGGCAACCTCGATGCCCTAGCACTGAAATGGAGAAAAGGGCAACAGCAGCCACGTTGAGTGAAAGAAGCCTCTTTCCTTGCCGCTTGTCTTCTCCCCCTCCCCCCTGCTGGCAACTCTCATTTCCCTGCGGATTCAAGCGATCGGGCAGGATCCTTTTTAGTAGCAGGGGAGGGAGGGGGGAACAGAGCAGCCAGCACGAGTGAAAGAAGCCTCTTGCCACTTGTCTTCCCCCCGTTCCGGCAGCTCTCTCCTCATTTCTGGTTTGCATTGGGCTGTTTTTCGCCCTTTGGAGGCTTCAGGGAATCCTCCGGAGATTTTAAAAAAAACTATCGAAAAATCAGCTGGCCAGCGGGCGCATGCGCACTGGAGCTGACAGGGCAATGCCTCGCGTGCCCTCAGAAATGGCTCTGCGTGCTGCCTGTGGCACGCATGCCATAGGTTCGCCATCACGGGTCTAGCAGGTTGGCTGACCAACCTATGGAATCCTATGGTCCATTAATCATGGGTTGTGGTCAATGTCCTGCCTTCTTGTTTGTTCAGCAAAATGATAACATCTCTCTCTCTCTCCCTCTCCCTCTCCCTCCCCTTCTAAAAAGCCCCACTACTAATTCCTAGCTTATGTTGTAGCCTAAACAGGTTGTTTTATTATGACGATTATCCTAAAGTCTTCATCAGAAAAAGTAGACAGGAGGAGTCTGCTGTGCTTTTCTTTATCAGTCCATTTTCTTCACTATCATTTCTGAACTGGGGTGTTCTCTGAAAACCAAACAGCTATAATGGGTACAATTATGAATAATGTAGTATTCAGACATGAATTGAGTAATGCTTGCATGAAAAATCTAAATCTGGAAGCAACTTGCACCATTTACCTAAAATTATCTTTTGAATCCCTTACCCTTAGTGTAATTGCTTTTTATTTCCTATCTTGCTGTCATGGCAAGCTCAGACTCACAAGGGACAATGAGGAGATAGGTCCTCTAGTGGCTGCTGAAGAAACCATGGCCTGAGGAGTTACACACAGATGAGGTGGGGCTGTCTGGTAAGCAGCAGGCACAGCTGCCACGAGTCCCTGAAGATTAGGAGTCTGAGCTATCCTCATCTTCAGGACTCACCCTTTGAAGAGCAGAGCAGAACAGAGTCACTCTGCAGGGCTCCTCTTCCATTTAAGAAAGAATTAATAATTGCCTATCAAGAAACAGCAAGCTCAAACCTCTCTGTGGATGACTGGCTTCATTCATCCATTCAATGTACCTTAATTCCTGTTTTGAAACCTCATGACTTTTACTCTAGATCTGCCAGCTGATTACTTTTTTGCAATGTTTGGATTGATTTGTATGTGCAATGCCTTGGGGATGTCTCCTCGTACATCACCTCTCAGGTTTCCAGGTTTTTCTTGAGAGCTGTGACCATTAGAGGAGAGAGCTGTAACCTCCCTTAGTTGGGCTTTTGGTGACTGGCTGCTGTGTCTCTTTTGTACTGTTCATGTTTGGTCTGTGACTGTAAATAAAGTATTATTATAAAACTCCCTCTTAACATACATACTTTTAAGGTCACCTTCAGACCAGGGGTGGATTTCAAAAGTTTTTACTACCTATTCTGTGGGCATGGCCTATTTGTGGGCATGGCTTGGCAGTCATGTGACCAGGTGGGCCTGGCCAACTTGTAAAATGTGATGAAACTCGCTTAACAATGCTCTTGCTTAGCAACCAAAATTTTGGGTTCAATCGTGGTCATAAGTTCTTTTTCTTTTTCTTTCTTTGTTTCTTTCTTTCTTTTTCTTTCTTCCTTCTTTCTCTTCCTTTCTCTCTCTTTCTCTTTCTCTTTCCATCTTTCTCTCTTTTTTCTCTCTTCCTTCCTTCCCTTCTCTCTTACTCTTTCTCTTTCTTTCTCTCCCCCCTCTCTCTGTCACACACACATCCCTTCCAGTTATATTTGTAGATGTATTCTATGAACTAAAATCGATGCCCAACAAATCCTCCCTCTCTCCCCCTGATTTTTCTCCATGGAAAGCAAGGTGGCTGTCAAAGAGAACGAAGCGCGGACTCTTCTTTCAACAGCTGAGAAAGGAAGAGAAGCGGGGGCCTTACTGCTCACCACCACCAGCCTTGCGGCTTGCCGGCTGCATCCCCACCTGACCTGCTTAGTTGGGTGGCTGGTCGGGAAAACAGCAAAGGGGCAAGCGCCAGCCAGCATCCCTGCCTCCTTCCTCCAAGAGCTGCCACAGCTCTCAGAGGAAGGAGGCAGGGATGCTAGCTGGCACTCACTTCCCTCACCACTCACCACCACCAGCCCCGCAGGATGGAGCATTACCTGCCCCCACTCTGCCGGCCAGCTGCAGCTTAGCCTGCTTAGCTGGCTGGCTGGCTGGGAAAGCAGTGAGGGGGCATGTGGCAGTGAGCAGTAAGGGAAGCGAGCACCAGCCAGCATCCCTATGTCCTTCTTCTGAGAGCAGCAGCGGGGGAAACTGAGGCTTATTTGCCAGTCTCCCAGCTGATCCATCCCCTTTACACACACGCCTCATGCCATGGCAAGTGCAGGGTGTGTGTGTTTGTGTGTGTGATGTGCCTGCCTTCCATGGCGTGCCCACCAGGTCACCCGCTGAGCAGCAGAGAAATCAGGCTTCAGCAAAAGGTAAAAAAGCCATTTGAAATTAGCCCTCTCTGCCGCTCTGCTAAAAAGGCGGGAACTGTGGCCAGGAGATAACAGGATGATGAAACATATTCGGTTAACCCCCAGAGCAGGAAGAGGCTGAATTGGGGGCTCTGTGAGTTGGTTTGTAGGACAAGGATGGCTGTGATCATAGAATTTGTTGCCTGTCAGTTTTAGTTCATAGAATATATCTACAAATATAACTGGAAGGGATGTGTGTGAGAGAGACGGGAGAGAGAGAGAGAGAGAAAGAGAAAGAGTAAGAGAGAAAGGAAGGATGGAAGGGAGAGAGAGAGAAAAAAGAGAGAAAAAGAAAGAGAAAGAGAGAGAAAGAAAGGAAGAGAAAGAACTTATGACCACAATTGAACCCAAAATTTTGGTTGCTAAGCAAGAGAATGAAGCATGACCACCAAGCCACAGCCACAAAATGGGCCACGACCACAAAATAGGTAGTAAAATATTTTGAAATCCACCCCTGGGAGAGGGAGAGGAGAAGGCTGCCCCTAGCACAGCGGTTCTCAAATAGTGGGGCGCGCCCCCCTGGGGGGGCGCAAGGCTCCGTAAAGGGGGGCGCGAAGGCTCCCTTTCCATCTGGGTGCAACGGCGGCGAAGGCGTGGGCGAGGCATAATATATGCCGCCTGGAAGTGGCAGCACTTCGGACTGTGGATTTTCATTGGAGCCCCGGGCTGGAGCTGTGCAAGAAGCCTGCTCGGGCGGCGGTGGGAGGGAGGGAAGCATGGGACCGCCCGTCTTTGCCACCGCGTAGCTCGCCTCCCCACCAGCAGCTCCACCGCTAGCATTCCGTCTGGAAGCTCCACCGCAACAGCCGCTGTTGGGGAAGGGACAAAGGGGCGGTGGTCGCCCGATCTTGCCACCGCCACCCCTTCGCCCCTGGTAACGGCGACTGTTGTGCTGCTGCTTCCAGCTGGGATGCTGGAGGAGCTGCTGGCAGGGAGGGAGGGAAGAAGGGCAGAAGGGAGGTGGAAGGAAGGAAAGAAAAGCAGACACACCGGAGGGAAAGAGGAAAGAAGGCAAGCAGGCAGGAAGGAGGCAGAAGGAAGGAGGGAAGAATGGAACTGGAAGGGAGGCAGGGAAGGAGGGAGGGAGAAAGGAAGGATAGGATGATAGGGAAAGAGGAAAGAAGGCAGGCAGGCAGAAGGGAGGGAGGTGCAAGGAAGGAAGGAAGCATAGATAAGCAGGAGGGAAAGAAGGCAGGCAGGCAGGAGGAAAGAGGAAGGAGGGAACTGGAAGGGAGGCAGGGAAGGAGGGAGGGAGAAAGGAAGGATAGGAGGATAGGGAAAGAGGAAAGAAGGCAGGCAGGCAGAAGGGAGGGAGGTGCAAGGAAGGAAGGAAGCATAGATAAGCAGGAGGGAAAGAAGGCAGGCAGGCAGGAGGAAAGAGGAAGGAGGGAACTGGAAGGGAGGCAGGGAAGGAGGGAGGGAGAAAGGAAGGATAGGAGGATAGGGAAAGAGGAAAGAAGGCAGGCAGGCAGAAGGGAGGGAGGTGCAAGGAAGGAAGGAAGCATAGATAAGCAGGAGGGAAAGAAGGCAGGCAGGCAGGGGGAAAGAGGAAGGAGGGAACTGGAAGGGAGGCAGGAAGGAAGGGAAGGAGGAAGGGAGGGTGGAAGGAAGGATAGACAAGTAAGAGGGAAAGAGGAAAGAAAGCATGTGACTACGGTGGGAGACGAGGAAAGACCGGTGTGCTATGTTATGCAGAGGTGTACTTATAACAATTTTATAGACAAATGATACTATTTACAGTCGCGCGGGGGGGGGGGGTGCGAAATGTTTTCTTCTTCCTAGGGGGGGCATGACAGAAAATAATTGAGAAGCACTGCCCTAGCAGAAGCTCAGCTTTCTCCTCCGTCTCTCCTGATTTCTCCCTATGGGAAGCAAGGCAGCTGTCAAAGAGAACGAAGCACAGGTCTTCTTCCAACAGCCAAGGCCTCTGCTCCATTCTTTCCTTGGCTGTTGGAAGAAGTGCCCGCGCCTTGCTTCCCATGGGGAGAAATCAGCAGGAGAGAGAGAGAGGAGAAGGCTGTCCCTAGCAGAACCTTGGCTTTCTCCTTTTTCTCTCCCCCCGATTTCTCCCCAGGGCAAGCAAGGCAGCTCTCAAAGAGAATGAAGCATGGGCTCTTTTCCAACAGCCGAGGCCTCCATTCCTCTTCCTTCCTCAGCTGTTTCTTTCTTTCGTGGGTAAGGGGTGTGACCAGACCGCTACCAGTCCGGTACGCCAGATTTTCACTACCTCTTCTGGCGTACCATACCGGGAGGAATCCACCTCTATTTCAGACCCATAAAATTCTACCAAGCTCCAATTAACTCATTAAATTTAGATCACTACCTCTGAGTTACCATCATAGAATAATGTTTTCTTCTTGTATACATGTTTTTTTAAACCCTAAATTTCCTTAAGCTAAGACATCTTTTTTCTTCAACTTTCGCTTAACATAGATACTTTTAAATACACTGTCAGCGTTCCAAATATCATGCAGAATTAAATCATTGTCCAAGGCAAATTAGTCCTAAAAGGAACAAAATTACAGGCCTGACATACACTTTCAATAACATTTTACAAACTTTATGAATTAGTTAAGCATTATATAAAGGAAAAAATACAAACTTTATATTAAGATTCAATTACAAATATGAAACCGATAAAAATCCATCCTAATTCCAATTTACTCATGAAGTTAAAATCACTCCTTCTAGCTTGTGTTCATAGAATAAGATATGTTTCTTCTCTGGAATGTTTGTCAAGTAGTTATAAGCTTCTCTTTTTCTCAAAGATTTCCCAACCTTGTTAAGGTCCACGAGGAACATTATTTGTCCTTTAAAAGTTGCAGATTTCCTAGGAGCATAGTTGTGTTAGGAGAAATTTATAGTTAAACCATCATAATAAAAGTTGGTCACAATTGTGTAGTTACATTAAAGCATGTTGCTTGAGGACATGAATATATATTTATATTGTGACTCCAGTGCCATCAAGAAAAGAATATATATTTATATTGTGACTCCAATGACAGAACAGGAAAATTGGGTGTGGGTGTGCAAGTTCTATATAAATGATGACTGAATCTACTTTGGTAGATGGTATACAAAAGTTCAGAAAATGTCATCATAATTATACAATATATTTCATAAATGAAGGTAATATTGTCAGTGTTCCAAATAGCATCCAAAATTAAATCAAAGTCCAAGGCGAAGTATAACTCAAAGTTCCAATTTATTAAGATAGTCATGTTGGCACATCTGGGAACACCTGAATCTGAAAGCTTCCCGGTTTTCCACACCCAGTTGAAAGTTCAAGATCCTGCCCCCACTCCCACAAGTCCATTACATGGTCCAATCTTCTACTGCCATGCTGACAGAATAATATATGGGTTAACATAACAGAATTACCATATTTTTGGGGGTATAAGATGCACCCTTTTCCCTCAAAAAGGAGGCTGAAAATCTGGGTGCATCTTATACACTGAATACAGCATTTTTGGCCTCCTGAAACCCTGCCCCTTCACGAAAATGGCCGTGCATAGCTTGTAGGAGCTTTCAGAGAACTCCTGGAGGCTGGAAAGGACAGAAATGGGCAAAAAACGGGTTGTTTTTGCTCAATTTCCCCCCCCCCCCCTAGTCCCAGGAGCACTCTATAAGCTTCCTAATGCCCTTTTTGATAAAAAAAGGTAATGAGATTTTGTGGAACTCACACTCGACAACTTTGCATATAGTTTGGCAGCCAGAAGTTATTCCAGGACTTGCCGTACCAGCTTCACATGTTCTTCCAGGGTTTCAGAGAAGATCAGGATGTCATCAAGATAAATAAGCACTCCACAGTGCAGGTGCTCATGTAGCTCATTTATGTACTGCATGAAGACTGTGGGTGCACCTTGTAGCCCAAATGGCATGACTTTGAATTGAAAGCTGCCAAGGGGGCAGTTAAAGGCAGTCTTCCACTCATCTCCCTCTCTGATTCATATGCAGTAATATGCCTCTCTCAGGTCCAGCTTGGTGAACACCTTGCCTTTAGCCAAGTGGTTCAACATATCTTTCATGAGGGGGAGAGGATAGGTATTCTTCACACATACTGCGTTCAAGGCTCACAAATCAATACAGAGATGAACACCGCCATCTTTCTTTTCTCCGAAGAGCATTGGAGCCACTACTTTCAACTTCGCTGGTTCAATAAAGCCCCACTTCAAATTGATGTTGATGTACTTCCTCAATTCAACCATCTCCTTGGGAGTCATGGAGTACATTTTCGGTTTTGGTAGGGTAGCCCCAGGTTTAAATTCTATTGTGCAATCTGTGGGCCAGTGAGGGGGAAGATAGTTACAATTTTCCTCACTGAAAACCTCTGCCAAACCTCCCAGCATTTTTGGGTACTTGTTGGATCCCTGGGGGTTTTGTATATGCTGCAGGTGCTGCAGGTTCTGGGTTCTTGAGTTCAATCATCCCTGGGTGGCCCTTTGGCTCCACTGGTGGTAGCGGCCCAAATCCGATAATCAATTTCCTAATGCCATCTTCCCACTTTATCATACCACTTGTCCAGCTATGCAAACCCCAAGATAATTAATTCTGGCATCTTTGGAGCCACAATGAATCTGAGGAACTCATAGTGGCAGCCTATTTGTACCAGTTCAGTCACTAGCGTGGCCGGAGTCCCCCCAATTAGCATTCCATCTACCTGCTCAGACTGAATGGGATGGGCTAGAGGTCTTGTGCGTACACCTAGTTGCTTTACAATCAACATGCTGATTAAGCATCGGGTGCAGCCGGTGTCCACAACTGCTTCAACTTCCACTTCAACCCCAGTTTCAGGTACTTGGAGCTTGGCTTGGATGGCGAGGGGATAGACAAGTGTACTCACCATCGGGTTGTCTACACTATTCTCTTCCTCTGAGGTTTCCCCATTGGTTGGACTTTTCATCACTTTAGGTTGGGGATCAGCTTTCTGAGCTTCTTGACCCAGATGACTCTTTTCTGATGGCTTCCAGGGTCTTCTCTTTACCGTGCTGGCAGTTGGTGCGTTTGTGAGATTGGGGCTGGAGCCAGGCATTCTGATGCTCTTTGGCCAGATTGACAGCAATGCTGGCATTTTATTGCTCCCTCCCCCTGGGGGAAGGAACCCAGTTGCATCTCTAAACTTAGGAGCCACCTCATCACAATGCTCCACTATCCATCCTGCAGCTTTCCCCCAATTGATCCCTTCTGTCATTGTCGAGATTATTTCTCTGTCAGAAGCTGGGGTAAGAGCCTGTTGGGACATTGCAGGTGGGACTGGAAGGTTGGACTCAGTGGGAGGGTTCAATCCCCAGGTTGGCCCCTGCCCAGTTATCTGACATGGTGCCATCTGCTGAGGGAAGGCAGGCACCCACTGGCATCTCTCCCATCCATGACCTGGGAAGAAAGCCCATCCCTTTGGTGCTTGATTCACAGGCTACAGCCCAAACATCAGTGGCTGGCTAGGGGGAAATGTGGGTCAAGCCCCTTTTTGCTGGCTGGATTGATCTCCCCATGTTGGTGGCCAAACAGGCAGCCACTTTTATCTCTCCCATCCATGACCTGGGAAGGAAGCCCACTCCAGTGGTGCTTGATTCACAGGCTGCAACCAAACATTGGTGGCTGGCTAGGGGGAGATGTTGCCCAAGCTCCATTCTGCTGGCTGGATTGATTTCCCCATGTTGATGGGGCATCTGTCTGCAGCTCACCTGCAGGGTGATGGGTCATTCCATTTGTCGCTGTATGGAAGGAGTAAAAATCTCCACTCCAGTGCGTTGTAGAGCCTCTGCTAGGGAAGGAGAATGTGGGGTGATCCAGGGCCCATTAAGGTGGTCCTGAGCTAATGCAAGGGTTGATTTCACTCATATTCGGCTGCACAAGTTGGTCTGGGAGGCTCCAATCATCTGGTCGGCTACTGGGTGATTGTTTTTGTCTTCTCCAGCCGTGTGTCGAAACATCCCTTTCAACCCCCTCTGGCTCAGACAGCATTTTTCCAGATATCATAAATCTCCAGATTTCCTCCTCCACAGCTTCCCTTACAACTTTGGAATGTTTGCAGATTTTGTCAGCACAGAGAAGCAACCCGTTATCTGCTCCCATTCCCATGGACTCTATCTTCATCTTTGCTGATATTTTACGCTGACCCAGGTCAGGTCAGTGATGGGAGTCAGCATCCCTCCCAGCACCCACTGCAGCGGTAGCTGGTGAAGTATTTTAAGGGAGATTCAGGTTAATGTCAGGGTTCCAAATAACATCCAAAATTAAATCAGAGTCCAAGGCAAAATATTGCTCAAAGTTCCAATTTATTAAGAGAGTCATGTTGGCACATCTGGGAAAACCTGAATCTGAAAGCTTCCCGGTTTTCCCCAACCAGTTGAAAGTTCAAGGTCCTGCCCTCCCCTGCCCACAAGCCCATCACATGGTCCAATCTTCCACTGCCATGCTGACAGATACACCCATCCAGTTCCGGTCAAGTGCAGAGGTGTAGAGACAAAGGATGACTTTGGATTCTAGAAAGGAATTTTATTTTGACAACATCATATTCTATTCCTTGCTATTCCCCCTCCCAATTCCCCACTAATGAAACAGCATAGTAGAATAGAAGATTAGTGTGGCAGGCCAAAGATCCCCAAAACAATTGGCTGAAGACCTGACAAATATTGCTGCTCAGATAGAGGTGTCAATGTTGGGAATGAGTCCAATTTTCTTGAACATTTGGGAACCAGTTTTCTTCTTGGAAATAGATGTTCACACCTTTCCCAATAAAAAGTAAAATATATTTTATCTATACAGCTGGGACTTCAATGCTTTGTCCAAATCAGATCTTTATTGGTTTTCATCTGAACACATACAGTAGATTTAGCTGCAAACAGGGTTTTTAATGCTTTAAAAACAAGTGTAAATTATACAAAAACAAGAGAGCAGCTTTTTTTTATTGTCCCTGTGTAGTGGTTGATATAACAACTAAAGACCAATTCTGATGTATCCTTTGTCTGCTACTAATAGTACTACTCATTTGGGAACTGGCTTTTCTTCTTGGAAATTGATGATCATACATTCCAATGTAAAAAATAAATGTGAATGTTTGCTACTATGAATTTTGATATATCCTTGTCTGATCTACTGATCTTATGGGATTCAGATATGTGGTATTCTTAACATTTAAGAGACAATAGATAGATAGATAGATAGATAGATAGATAGATAGATAGATAGATAGATAGATAGATAGATAGATAGATATAGATAGATCAATAGATCGATAGATAGATAGAGATAGATATGCAGTAGATATAGATAAAGATATGTGGTTGTATGTATGTATGTATGTGTGTGTGTGTGTGTGTGTGTGTGTATATATAGATAGATAGATAGATAGATAGATAGATAGATAGATAGATATAGATATAGATATAGATATAGATATAGATATAGATATATAGATATATAGATATATAGATATATAGATATATAGATATATAGATATATAGATATATAGATATATAGATATATAGATATATAGATATATAGATATATAGATATATAGATATATAGATATAGATATTTTCGTAGATTTTCACGGGTGTAGGTATGCTGGTTTTGTTGTATTCGGGTCTTTTCCCGTGTAAAGTTGAGATTGTCTTTGCAACGTTTCGGCAGGATCGCACCTGCCATCTTCAAGCATGGGCTCACAGCCCACATTTTGAGCCCATGCTTGAAGATGGCAGGTGCGATCCTGCCGAAACGTTGCAAAGACAATCTCAACTTTACACGGGAAAAGACCCGAATACAACAAAAACAGCATATATATATTTATTTATTTATCAGTACAATTACAACATATATATATATATATATATATATATATATATATATATATATATATATATATATATATATATATATATATATATATATATATATATATATATATATATATATATATATATCAGCAAAAGATCATATTGAAAACTAGATGTTGCAGTGGGGAGGGGGGGGAGGCTCCAAGAGAGACAGGTACAACTGAGCAATTCAGACTCATGAGTCTCTGAATATCCCTAGTTTTTAGAAATGTGGTAGAGCACATAACATGTAAGTTTTGGGAGGTGTTGTAAATCCAACTGCACGGGTCACGTCCAGGTCTTCTTTTGATAATCCAGGAGCTGGCTGGAGGGTGAATCTCTGCAGAAGACTAGTAAAGTACATGAATATTTCTGTTTTGGCAAGGATCTCACCTGGACATACTCTCTGACCTGTAACAAGGAGTAGAGAACAGATGATTTGGGTTTATTAGTTTTGCTAATAGTATTTTATTTCACCTTCACATATCATATTGGTCTGAGAGTTCACTGTAAAATTCAGAATAACAAATCCAACCCAAGAAGACAGGTTAGAATGTAGCAAGATCATGCTGACTAATGTTATCGAAGAATAATGCAAATTCTGAAAGACTGATGTACTGCCACTGAAAATACTCCTATAATTTGTCTGCAAAATTGAAGTATATCATGAATTGCCTTACAGTGCTGAAACAGCAGGTGTAAATATTTCTGTTTCCCAGAGTGATTATTTATTTAAAAAATCTTAGGATGCCACACCAATGAAATTAAAAGTAGAGATGTTCACATGTACATGATGGACACTCCAATGCCTGTGGCTAAATATTTTTCTAAACTGTGATCATATAAATTTAATAAATTATTATTATTATTATTATTATTATTACTATTATTATCACATTCTTCACCGGAAATTTCTAAGTAAGGAGTGATCTGGAAAAATAACAGCTAAAAAACTATTGCTATTAACTTTTACTCCTACTAGTCACTTTAGGAGATTTTAATCAAGGAGAAAAGCTGAATATTATTTTAATATAATTTACAGTAAAAGTAGCTGCTACCTGCAGAGAAAGGCATGAATGCATTTCTTTTTACAAATTTTCCTTCGGTGTTGAGAAAATGTTCAGGGTAGAAGTCATGAGGTTTCTCCCACTGAGATTCATCATGGAGCACAGAAGTCAGCAAGGGAACAACTTGGGTGCCCTATAAAGAGAAAGCAATGGGTGATTTAGAAATCAAAATCATACATAATCCACCAAATTATTGAATAATGTTGAGATTTTCTTTTTGTTTTTAATAAAAAAATTATTTTCAGACAGACACAAACATACAACACATATAACATAAAAGCCTCTTCAACTACACACAGTGTGTTGATTGGTTACAAAGTTTTTCTGTGTCCTTTCCGTAGTCATCACTTGAATTTTATCAAAATTCACATATTGACAATCAAGATATCTTTATATACATTGTTCTTATGCTTCCTCCTATTCTAAGTCATTCAATCATTTTAGCATTGATAACATTCTCTAATAATTTCCAATGCCATGTTTTTTCCCATTATTAGTATCATCAATCTAATATACATGTATACAAATTGTTATAATTATTAAACATTCATTAAGCCTAGCTATTATTACATCCTTTCAACATAAGGCATATTAAGTTTGAAGTAAATTTATATTATGACATTTTATTACATCATCCTGAAATCATCCAATGATATTACAACTTTATATTCTATTCTATATAGGCTTGTTTATCTTTTATAAAAAGGCTTTTCAACCTCATCTCCATAATCCTCACTTACAGTATTGTAAAAAATTTCATATTATCAATTTAGTATATATAAATGCTTTGTTATCATTATTAATCATTTATTTGACTATAGCTATTATTATGTTGTACATAGCACTCAACATTTAACTACATTTAACTAAAATTTATTGTGACATTTCATTTCATCATCCTGTATCCTTCCAGAGATAGTGTAGTCCAATATCTCTTGCCATTTGTAAATTCTGTATTCTAAGTGTTTTCTTGATCAGTCTTATGTGGACTTCTCTTAAGAACTTGTTGTTCATTGCATGTTTTATAAGAATTCGAAGCCCTCTATCTGCTCTTTTTATCAGATTAACTTTTGTTATCATTAGTGCTTCTGCAGAGATTACTCTCATTATTTCAGATCAAAGCTTTCTCTTTCCTTCAAAGGAACACCTGTATCAACAAAATGTTTTCCACTGAGCCTTTCAGTAAACAAAGCTTATAGCTTTATCACATATTGCCAAGCTTCTAGCCACTAGATGGCAGTGTTACCTCTTTTCCTTCTGTTTTTGTCTCTCTTTGTAAACACCAATTTCCAAGAGAGGAAAAGAAGAGTGCAAAAATTATGCTCCGTCTAAGCTTTACGAGAGAAGAAGCTTTTAATCCACGAATACAAAAAATGGAGAAAGTATAGAGGAAGAAGGAAAAAAAGAGACCAGTCCAGTTTAAAAGTAAGAGGCACTTGTAAAGAAAAGATAACAAGATTGTCTTAAACCAGATGTCAGCGTTCCAAATACCATGCAAAAGTAAATCAGAGTCCAGAACAGAATCATCCTTAAAGTTCCAATTTAATAATACAGGCATGTTGGCATTATGCTATGAAATTTCAACTCTAATGTACATCCTATGGGTTCACCCAGTTGAAAGTTCATATCTATCCCCACACCCTATAATTCATCACATGTTCCAATCATCATCTTCCACCCTGGCATCTACACCCCTCTGCTTCTGGTCAGGTGTCGAGGTGCGGAGACAAAAGATGACCTTGAGCTTCTAGGAAGAATCATAACAATACATTCCATAATTCTACTCCTTTCTATTCCCCCCTCCCAACTACTACACTAATGAAACACATAGGAAATTATAAGAAAGTGTTGCAGGCCAAAGATTCTTAAAGGAACCTCTGCAGGCCTGACACCAGAGTTAATTCGCCGCTTATTTTCTTCTGTCTTCAATTTTATTTTAAATTCCAATTCTTTTGGGTTTCCCACATTTTCAATGTGATTCACAGAGGCATTAATCTGCCCAATCAACTACACTGGACTGTATACAGAGATTTTTGAATTCTTGAACTACATTGTCCCTTTGTTTCTGTTTGCAGCCATAAAATGGACTTATAAAATATTTTTCTGCTGCACTGCAAATGACAAAAAATCATTTCAGATATAAACAGCTCTGAGTTCTATAGTTCTTAACCTTAGGGTGCTAATATGCAATAGAAAGCCTCTTAATCCAAGGAAACTTCAAAAATTAAGACTTCAAAATATTCATTCTTGTGCTTATTCTTCATGGATAAAGGAGTCCTTACAAAGCAGATTCTCATATGTTACTTGTGGATGACAAAACTAAAAGGGTCAATACATACATTATTCTATGAGAATGCATTAGGATCTATGAGAAACACTAATATAGCTCTCCCATGCAATATACATCCTACTCTATCTGTTCGCAAGGTTGTGACTCCATACAGTTTGAATAAAATCAAATATGCCAGATTACTATATTCCTAAAATTAATAGAGTCTGTGGCAAAAGATTTACGAAAGCTTTTGAAGACTGTTTATTGTTGCACTGTAATAAATGGACTGAATGTAACTAGCTAGGAAGAGAAAGAGATCAATACAGATACATCACCTTTGCAATGAAATAGCCCTTAAAGGTAACATCCACTGTAGTTGCATGTGGCAAGTTTAAGGGAATTACATCAGCATATCTTTGAACTTCATGGACTACAGCATTTGTGTATGGCATTTTTGTTCGGTGTTCGGCTCTTGGTTGAGAATATCCAACAACATTTGTTATTTCTTCTTGGACCTTTTCTGAGATAATAAACAGTAACATCCAGTAAGATAATCTCATTGTGTTGGTTATTGTACTAACGCTTGGAAATATTAAATTGAGATAACATTCACTAATTCAAATTAAAGAACATACATGGAGAAAAAAAATAACAGAAGCTTTGATTTTATATATGATTGTTGTGCTTTTACACATAATACTGTGATACATCAGACAGATATACCTTGCCAGAATTGCACTCATCTCTGAACTTAACAAATGGGACCCAGAAAACCACTTCCTGGCAAGGCAGCCTCGGCATCCACTTCCTCCACATCCAGCCCAACGACTCAACAGACAAAAATTTCATCATTCTTACAACAAAAAGAGACCGGAGAGAGTTCAAAGGACTTATCTGTTACCCAAATGTTTCAGGCTCTTATTAAGGGACAAGATGAATTGAAAAAAGAGGTGGCAGACTTTAAAGAACAGCTCAGAGATGTACAGCAGCAAACAGAAAATAAACAGAGAATTGGTGTGCTGGATGAGGGCATGGTTGGGCTGAGGGAGGAGGTGAAGGCAACTCAGAAGGGGAATAGAGAATTGGAAAATTTCATGGTAAAGATGGAATTTGAAAGAATGTACCTTTTTCTCAGATTCCAGAACCTACCGGAGACAGAAGATGAAGATCTTAAGGATACTATGTGTACAACCGTAGCAGAATATATTAACAGAGATAAAGAACAGTTGTGGTGGGATATGGACCTGGTTTACAGGATCAATTCAGAATATGCCAGAACACATAATGTTCCAAGGGAAGTACATGTTAAATTTCTCAGGAAGACCATGAGGGATGAGGTTTTGGAGGCCCAAAGGGGGGGACCACTAAAATATAAAGATAAAGAAATTGCCATTCTTAAACAAATTCGGAAAAAAAAATAAGAGATAAGAGGAGGAAGTATTCCTCCTTATCAAAGAAATTATATAACAAAGGAGTTTGGTTTAGATGGTTATTGCCAGAAGGAATGTTGATCTTCTGGGAGGGAAACAGAATTAGAATCAATACAGTTGTGGAGGCAGAGACCTTCATGAAAAAACATTGTGCCCTCCTAGAGGACGAAATCATAAGAGGTGGTGAAAAAGGTGACAATACACAAGATATGAGGGAGGGAGGGGCTGTGGCTCTGCCAGAGGACGGGGGGGGAGGGAGCAATATTGAAAAGACTCAGGTTACAAAAATAAATGTATTTGAAATATCATTGTAATTGTTGATATACTAGAAAGTGGCAAAGGAGATGATTGAACTCATGGTTGATACAATGTATAACAAGATGCTGTTTCTGCTTATCTTTTATCTTTTGTTTTTTCTCTGTAAAAGTGTGAGATTTGGAGAGATTTCTACCTTCAGCACGATGTAGCTGCCAAAAATTTTTGTATATCCACCTACCCTTTCCTATAAATGTTTAAAAACCAATAAAATTCTTTTTTTAAAAAAGATAGCAAAATAATGGAAGCTGTCAAATTGTAAAGCACTTACTCTGAATTAAAGGGTACTTCATCATTAGAGTAAAGGCCCAAAATAGAGTGCTTGATATTGTTTCCACACCAGCCACAAATAGATTTGTCACAGACTCTTCTAGATTTTTATGGTGGAAATACCCATTGTTCTGGGTCTTTCTTTCCTAAAGTAAAAAAAAAGAGCCTGCTTTTAAAATTGGTGTTAAAAGGGTACACTCCTAGGCACATTGCAAAGAATGTGCAGCCTTCTCTACAGCAATCTCTAGTTGCACCTATAGAAATCAGCAACTTTCTATCCAGATATCTTTTTTAAAAAGCCAGATTTCCACTCTTCCTCAGTGTAAATCTGACTTGTGCAAAAGGTACTTAAATGGCCTGAACTAGTAGCATGCAAAATGTTTTAAGCTTTGAAGTATTCCATCTTGAGTTCAAAATGTTCTGACTTTACCAGTTTTTCAACCATTCTGAAAATGTTCCAAACTGAGATCAGTCTGGGTTTGCAATCACTTGTATTTGCTGGTGAACTTTCTATCAGCCAAGGTTTAGACCTGAATAACAATAGGTAATTTTGTCTGCTGGTCATTAAGATTGAATGGATATTACCTATTGACAGAAACTTCACAGGACTCTGCAAATATGGCATTCTCAATACAGGTGAAGTTTCTGTTCTAAAATGCTCTGGTTTAAATTCTATTTGATACTGTCATCCCCACTTGCTACACATTTTATAAATAATTATTCACATGATAGTTATTATTCAGGAGGTTACAACTCTACACACTCTGAGAGTTTTTTAAATCTTCAGTTCCATAACCATCATTGGAAAATATTAATTCTACGCCTTCTCTGAGTGTGTATGAGAGAGTATGTGTGTGTAAGTGAGTGAGTATATCAGTTTCAGTAGGTGGATCAGTGACGTCTGGTGAGGTTTATGGCTGGTGAGGCTGGTGATGTCATCAGGAAGGCGGGGAATGGGACCACGTGTGCTGTAGGCTGAGACTGCCTCAGCCTCCAGCACATGTGATCCCATTCTCCGCCTTCCTGAACGCGCTCCGCAGGCTCGCGCTCCTCGATCCCCAACAGCAGCTGCTTTCAGTGCTTTTCTGTGCATCTGGCATTTAGGACATCCGGCTATCTACCTAAATGCCAGACACACAGAAAAGCACTTCACCTCCAAGCCACTTCGTCTTGATGACGTCACCAACATTGCTGCTGGACGCAGCCGGACAGAGGTAACCAGAGTGGTGCCGAGGGGTCCGGGCAGATGAAAGAGTGAGCGAGCGATGGAGGATCAGGCAGCCTGATCCTCAGTCGCTCGTCCGCCGGACTGCCTCGGCGCCACTCTGGCTACTTCAGTCTGTCTGCGCATGGCAGCTGCAGCAACGTCATCAAGCCCCTGTCACTTATCGATGTCTATTGCAGTCGCGAGGAGCGTGCAAAGTACAGCGGAGGCAGGAAGGTTATTGGCGCTTCCAAGAACCCTCCTGCCTCCGCCGGTTGCCCAGCTGGCACTGCCCTGCGCGCGCTCCTCCTCCTCCCTCCTCTTCCTCTTATATATATGAAACTCCCTTGTGGATATTATTATTATATATTATTATTTCATGATGAGAGGTGAGGCTCTGCCTCCCCTGCCTCCCCTGACCGCACGTCCCTGAGGTGGATTATATCTGTGTAGATAATTAAAGTGATGCATAATGTATGTGTATATGTAAGTAGAGAGCCAGTTTAGTATAGTGATTAAAGCTTCAGGCTCAAAGCTGGGAGACTGTGAGTTCTAGTCTTTCATTAGGCATGAAACCAGCTGGATGACTGTTGTGGCCCAGCAATGGCCAGCTGAGTTGTTGGTGGAATCTGACAGTGATGAACATTATGGGACTGCCCTGGAGGCTGAGGAAGACTCTGGGAGGTGTTCGGAGTCAGAGCAGGGACTAGAGAGTCCTGTTGGCCACCAGATGGCATCTGAGCCAGAGGGCAGTAAGGGAGAACAGGGGGAGGTTGTCCCTGACATATGGATGTGGAGGGCTGATAGGAGAAGGCAGCAGCTGTGGAAACAGGCTCGCAGAAGGAAATAGGACTGATTTGACCCTCCCAGAGGGCTTATAGGTAGGGCAATGGGTGGGGAAGTTTGCAGGAAACAACAATTACCATCTCAGTTTAAAGTTTGAAGAATTCTGTGAGTTCGGTTAGTCTTGTTTTTCATACAGATTGTTTGTCTGGGCTTCTAGCCAAGGGATGGTTTATCTCCCTTCTTAGTCATGGCAGACAGCCAAGCCGGTATCAGTGTAATTTAGAGGCCGGGACAGAACAGTTTATTTCCTGCCTTTTAAAGCAGATTTACATCGAATCTAAAATGGAACAGCTTCATGCCGAAAACAATCAGCTCACACAACAGGCAGCTATGCTGGCTGCTCAGGTGGCTCAGCTCCAAGTTCACGCTGCTCCACCCCCACCTCAGAGGAAATGCCCAGTTGCAGTGCCTGACAAATTCGATGGCAACCAAGCCATGTTTCCAGCTTTTGGGGGACAATGCCAGCTGTTTATCAGCTTGAGAGAAGATGATTTCCCTACAACCGAGATAAAGTGGGGTTTATGATTAGTCTGCTCTCTGGCTTCGCAGCTCATTGGGCTACCCCACTGCTGGTCCAGGCTAGCCCTTTGCTGGATGACTTCAGAGGGTTTTGTGACCACCTCAGGCTAATGTGTGAGGACCCCATTAAGACGGAGATAGCTACCAGATGTCTGAAGACTCTGAAGCAGGGCCAGGGTTCCTTGCAGGAATACATCAGCAAGTTTAGGCTACTTAGCCAGGATTCGGCTTGGAATGAGGCAGCCCTCATGGACACATTTCAGGAAGGGTTGTTGGAAGAATTGCAGGATGAGCTGGTGCGTGTGGATAAGCCACCAATGTTCAACACACTGGCCCATCTGTGTCTCCGGATTGATGGTCGGTTGCAGAGACGGGGAAGCCACAACATGTTCCAGGAGAACAGGAGAACAGGGTGGTTCAGCCATGCGTGAGACTCCAACTCCATGGGAGGAGCCCATGGAATTAGGTGCAGCCAAACCCCGCTTGTCGATAATGGAGAAAGACAGACGGTGCTCAGGGGGTTTGTGTTTTTACTGTGAGGAACCTGGGCACATGGCAGCCTTTTGCCCCAAGAAGTGACGAGGGGCGTCAGTTACTGGACCTACCCCCCAGCCCCAGAATGTTTTGTCGGGAAACGCCCCAAAGCCCGATCTAAGGGAGACCTTGGGTTGGGCGCACACCAATTCAGAGCCATGCTCGGAGACAGTGACTTGCAGGCCTCCCCGACACCTGATCTTGGCATCCCAAATAGTCCTGTCCAATAGTCCGCAGGGGATTCCGACGCATGCTCTCGTCGACTCCGTGGCTACCACAAACTTCATGGATGAGGCATTTGTGACCAAGTATGTGATCCCTCTGTGTCCGGTAGATCCTCCTATGCTTGTGGAGACCATTGACAGCCGAGTGCTTCTGTCTGGGCCTATCAAGGCCATCATGCTATCCTTGCGCCTGGTCCTCGGGGCTCATGAGGAAGCCATCCAGTTCTACATTACCTCTGGCCTGCATTTCCCCGTGGTCTTGGGTTTGGCTTGGCTTCGGGCTCACGACCCACAGATCTACTGGTCCCAGAACTTTGTCAATTTTCCAGTCTTGCAATGTGTGGACCACACCTGTCATGTCTGTTTTGGGTGACCAATGCCCCTGCCGTCTTTCAACATTTCATGAACGACATCTTCGGGACCTTTTGGACTACTTTGTCATTATTTATCTTGATGACATATTAATTTACTCATCCTCCTGGGAGAGCCATCGGCAGCACCTATGCCTGGTCCTACAAGGGCGCCGTAAGAATTGCTTGTATGCGAAACTGGAGAAGTGCCAGTTTTGGCAGTCCACGATCAAATTCTTGGGACATTGTATCTCTCCTGAAGGCATTGCGATGGAGCCGGGCAAGGTGGAGTCTTTGCGTAGTTGGCAACCTCCTCGGCGACTGAAGGATGTTCAATGACTCCTCGGGTTTGCCAACTACTATCGGACCTTTATCCCTGGCTTTGCTTTCCTGACTGTGCCCCTCACTCGGGTCCTGCAGAAAAAAATTCCATTTCACTGCGGTGGGGCTGAGCACCACACATTCCAGGCTTTGAAGCAGGCGTTTATGAAAGAGCCCATTTTGAAGCATCCTGACCCTCACCATCCATTTGTAGTGGAGGTAGATGCATCCGATATCGCTGTGGGAGCGGTGTTACTTCAGGCTCATGCCTCTGGGGGTACACTTTTCCCTTGCACTTATTACTCGCGGAAACTCAATTCTTCCTAGAGCAATTATACCATTTGGGAGAAGGAGTTACTAGCCATTAAGGTGGCGTTTGAGGCCTGAAGGCATCATTTAGAGGGAGGACAGGCATCAAATTGAAGTCTGGGCGGACCATAGGAATTTGGAATTTCTGAAGATGCATGGAAATTGAACCAGCGCCAGATCCGGTGGTCACTTTTCTCTGCACGGTTCAATTTCCACATGACGTACATCCCCAGTGCGCACAATTAAAGGGCGGATGCCCTATCAAGGAAAACCTAGTATGCATGTACCAAAGACCTGATTCCACCCCGGACAGTTTTGCCCATAGAGTCCTTCTCTGCGGTTCACGAGCCTGTGGACTTATGGCCTCAGATACGGGAAGTGCAGTGGCATGACGACTGGGTGGAACAACGGAAGGCAGAGGTGGGGCCTGCCTCCCCATGGACATTCACCAATGAACTCTTGCAGTAACAAGACAGACTCTATGTGCCAGCAGGGCCCCTTTGGGGACTTATTCTATCTCAGTGCCATGATAATCCTGTGGCAGGGCACTTTGGCCTCTTCAAGACCTTGAACCTAGTCTCCCGTACCTTCTGGTGGCCCCAATTACAACATGATGTACAATCTTATGTCACGTCTTGTGTATGGTGTCAGCAGGCCAAGTCAGCAATAGGAGCTCCTCCAGAGCTGATCCAGCCATTGCTGACCCTGGAGAGACCCTGGGGTGCCATTTCTATGGATATCCTGACGGACTTGTCTCCATCTTCTGGATTTACCACGGTGTTCATGGTGGTGGACATGCTGACGAAGATGGCGCATTTTATCCCATGTCAGAGTTTACCAACAGCCCGCGCCACCGCCCGCATGTTAATCCAACATGATTTCAAGCTGCACAGCCTGACAGGGTCATGTCGGACTGAGGAACGTAATTCACAGCCCAGTTTTGGAAAGGGCTGATGACAGTCTTGGATGTAAAGATCTGCTTGTCCTCAGTGCACCATCCTGAAACCGACGGAGGGACGGAGAAAGTGATCGGGATCTTGGAGCAGTACCAGCACTGTTTTGTGAACCAGGAGCAAAATGATTGGGGGGGCTACCTGGCAGTGGCGGAGTTTGCATTCAATAACTCACAGCACACATCCACGCAAACGACACCCTTCTTGGCCAATGTAGGGTATCATCCTCAGTTCTTTCCCCTCACACCCATCGACTCACCGGTCCCTGCAGCTAAGGACTTCCTGTCAGAACTACAGGCGGTCCATCAATTGGTGAGATAATATCTGGATAAAGCCAAGGAGGACTATAAGAAGGTCACATGACGCTGGCGTTGACTGTGGGGGATCAAGTGTGGCTGTCCACTAGATACCTTCCATCAAACTGGCCAGTCAAGAAGTTAGACCACTGTTACCTTGGCCCTTTTCCTGCTGAGGCAGTCATCAATCCGGTCGCCTATTGCCTGACATTGCCACGCTCGATGTGACTCCATCTGGTCTTTCATCAATCTCTCCTTGTTCCTGAACGGCTGGCTTGTCCTCTTCGCCAACCAGATCATCCCCAGCCAGAACCTGGTGATGATGAGGCGTTGTCCGAGTATGAAGTTGCCAGAATCTGCAATTCCCGATGGCTGAAAGGATAGTTCTAATGCCTGGTTGAATGGAAGGGCCATGGGCTGGAGGATTTTACCTGGAAGGATGCGACCTCCATGCACGCACCTGCTTTGGTGCAGGCCTTCCATGAACAATTTCCATCTAGGCCACACTTTGAGCGTCAGACTTGGGGGAAGGGCCCTGCAGTGAGGGATAGTGTTGTGGCTTTAATATAGTGATTAAAGCATCAGGCTCAAAGCTGGGAGACTGTGAGTTCTAGTCTTTCATTAGACATGAAACCAGCTGGGTGACTGCTGTGGCCCAGCAACCGCCAGCTGAGCTGTTGGTGGAATCTGACTGTGATGAACATTATGGAACTGCCCTGGAGGCTGAGGAAGACTCTGGGAGGTGTTTGGAGTCAGAGCAGGGACTAGAGAGTCCTGTTGGCCACCAGATGGCATCTGAGCCAGGGAGCAGTGAGGAAGAACAGAGGGAGGTTGTCCCTGACATACGGATGCGGAGGGCTGATAGGAGAAGGCAGCAGCTGTGGAAACAGGCTCACAGAAGGAAATAGGACTGATTGGCCCCTGCCAGAGAGCTTATAGGTGGGGCGATGGGAGGGGAATTTTGCAGGAAACAACAGTTACCATCTCAATTTAAAGTTAGAAGAATTATGTGAGTTCTGTTAGTCTTGTTTTTCATAGAGATTATTTGTCTGGGCTTCTAGCCAAGGGATGGTTTATCTCCCTTCTTAGTCATGGCAGACAGCCAAGCCGGTATCAGTGTAATTTAGAGGCTGGGACATAACAGTGACCTTAGCCGTCATTCTGTCTCAGCTTTAAGAAGCAGGCAATGGCAAACCACTTCTGAAATCTTGCCAAGAACACATCACCCAAACATTGTACACAGTGGTGGGTTGCAGGCAGTACGCCCAGGTACAGGGGTACCTGAGCCAGCCCGGAGCACTGGATACCATTCTGGTATGGTGCTCTGGAGGGCCTGCCCACCTACCCGCCTGGGCTCCTTACCTATGTTTAAAGGCTTCTGAGCAGGCACATGGCATGTACAGCGCCTGCATGATGCTCCGTGGAGCAGCTGGAGTGTCGCGTTTGGAACGGGATTTGCAACCCACCACTGATTGTACATGTCCAGTGACATTTTCTAAATGAAATGCAGTGTACAAAGACCTGCATCTTTCAGTTAATTATGTTGGATTAATCTAAATCTGTACAATTTCAATATACTGGTATTCATAATTTATTTATTGTGTTTTAAATAAGTTTTTAAAGAAACCATATTACAACAATTAGTAGTTGTTGTTGTAACAGTCTTTGAACTTGCTTTTTCTTGAAATACAGTATATTACTTACTATGCAAATGATATAACTACCCAGTAATACTCTTTTTATATGCAGCTATCTCTCTTTTGTGCAAATGTTCTAAGAATCAAAACAAAAATGTTATCATAATTAAATATAATACTCCTCAAATGTGTGCCAACTTGTAGGCATTCAAAGCATTTTTTCTTTATTGATATCCATATAGAGGAAGAATTTATTATGGGGGTTCTAACATTGTAATGTACAATAAATATATGAAAATATTATTATGGATTATTACTTTCCTAGCATTCTCAATTGCTTGGAAGTTTAGGCTAATTTGATGGTAATCAGTGACTACAATAATGCTGGTTAGTGATTATAATACAAAACTTTCAAAAGAAAATAGTGTACTGAAAGCTAGACAGAGTGAATAATTGCTCAATATTTGGAGACCCTTGCCAATTTGCTTGATTTGCTCTTTTCTCTGTAATAAGGGTTGGTGCTTCCATTTGCAAAATTTGATGGAAAACTTCAAGCTGCCATTTCTACACATTACATTACCTGTTGCTGTTGTACAAGATATGAATCAATAAAGTTTCTTGTGTCATTTTCATCTAGATTGTTAAGACATTGGATGAAGTTTTCATTGACAAAAGCATTCAATTCCTTTCTGTTCTTCAGGGCTTTCTTACGAGTGCCAAAAAGGAAACCAAGCATGGGAAACATGTTATATAGCTGAAAAATACAAAATAACAGAGGTAATAAAGAACTCACATACCTAGAATATCATTTTGGATAGACTTTACAAATGATATATTTTTATATATTACACCAGAAAACATAATAATATAGAGCAATTAGACGTCCTTTCAGTTTCCTTAAAGATAGGGTTTGCAATATGTAGTGTCCAGGAAATTTTTCCACTACAAATTTGGTGGGGAATTTTGGAGGTAACTAGACAGCTCTAGTTAATATTGTGTTGCTCTCATTAACATATAAATTTTTCATCTATTTGTTCTTACTAATTGAAACACATTTGAATTAGATTCTAGTTTTTTTTATACTTCTGTAAATTGTCTGGAAAATGGAACCAGAGTTGCACCAAGTTCCCATTGCAAAAACGTTTGATATAGGATATAAATATTTGATCTACCTCCATACATACTTGTATACTCAAGTGGAAAGACAATGGAAATATTGGGTCACTTTAAAAAAAATATTTTGAGTTTTTCTGTATTACATTAGATTCTGGATTTTGCAATGAAAAATGTACACTGTGTTGCCTACCCACTTTTCAGATGAATAATCATTACCTGCACTCCTGGGCTTCCCAGAAGCATGCCGTTTTCTGTTGCCAAGCTCAATAATTTAATAAATCTTGGATCTTCATAGTCATATCGCTTCCCAAGTAAAATGGATACTATGATATTGGCAACAGCTGCAGTCATGATTCTTCTGAATTCAAATGGTTTTCCTAGACAACCAATATGGATTTTCAGCAAAATATTAATGTAATATAAAACTATCATAACTACTATCTTTGGATTTTAATTGTCTTGATTCTAGCATCAATTGGTTTATTTGATTAGAGTTAAAATATTAACAAAAAAACTTCTGGAAACATTTATGGACCTTTTGCTGACATTTGGACAGAAACCACAATGGGTTTTGGATTTATGAATGGATAAGGAGGGGTAGTTATGAGAAGAGGTGAACAATTCTGTAATCTCATCGAGAGTGAGACACTATTAATTTTCCTGTATTTGTTGCAAGAAATGAGCCACTTTTTAAAATAATATTTGCTATCTTTCTCTTCTTTTCTTTTTTTATTCTTCTTCTTGAGAGATTGTTCATCTCTGATCCTTTCATATCTCCTCTTTGCACTTTGTGTTTCTTCTATTTTATATTTTTTCTGATTTGAGTTTTTATTATCTTTCAGCACTGCGAATATCCTTCAATAAAAACTATTTTAAAAGAACTAAAGTTCTGGAAGTCTGGAATGTGTCATGAAGAAATCTCAACTCCTTCAAGATAACATAAGATAGATAAGTTTTTGAGCCCCAGAAGAAACATCAACTCACCTTTGTAAGATTCAAACTTCTTTACCAGGAAACTGCACTCTTCAGCTATTCTGCTTTCCATAGACCTCTTACCCATCCCATAATCCCGTAATGTGCTTAACATAAAACGCCTCATCACCCTCCAGTTCTCACCATGGGAAAAAGCTACTCCTGAAATAACAAAGAATATGCAAAATTTCAACTGATTATGAAGAAAGGTATTCCCTACAGTCATCCAGTTGGCTCTTCCAATCCAAGGAACATTTCTTAAACATTCAGTTAAGTTTTCTAATTTTGCTACCTTAGTGTTGTATAAGTCAGAGTTTCTCAACCTTTTCAACTTTAAAATGTGTGTACTTCAACTCCTAGAATTCCCCAGCCAATTCTGTAAGTTGAAATACACATGTCTTAAAATTGGTGTGTATGGAAACACTGATCTAATTCATGCATGGGAGAGAGCCAAATAATTCTGCCCCAAAATATCCTGCCAATTGTTAGAGGAAGAGTTTGAGGAAGATGTCTATAGTCCCATTTTACAGAATGATTACAAAGACCATCCCAATGCAGAGAACTGGCTAGTGACATTTTAAAGAAAGCAAAGAAAGATATCATTTTTTTAAAAACCTACCCTATGGCATTGTTTATTCCAGAATATACAATTATCCAGCTGACAGCACTAAATCTTAGCAAGAGCTATACTATATTGTTTTTCTGTAGTTGCTTCTTATATTTAGTTTCTGACATAGCTTTTCCTTTTTTTTCTGTTGCTATGTACGGTTATTAAAAAAAACTTTCATTCAAAATGAGGATAATTTGGTACAACAAATTAGGGACCAGGGTCATATGCATATAAAAAGGTTGTATAATATACTGATAGAAATGGATTCTGAAACAGAGTTAAAGATTGTAGGATAAAATGGGCACAAAACCTTGAAGAATCAATAATGATAGAAACATGGGAAAAGATTTGGGTAAGGAATGTAAAATTTACACAAGCCCAAAACTTGAGAGAGAATTTTTATAAGATGTTTTATAGATGGCACTTAGATCCTAAAAAGTTAGCTTGTATGTATCCGAATTTACAACCTAAATGTTGGAGATGTGACTGTGCTGATGCTACATATTACCATATATGGTGGACTTGCAAAAAAGTTAAAGCATTTTGGATAAAAATATGGTGGATTATTCAAAATATTCTTAAAAAGAGGATAAAGTTCACTCCCCAGCTGTTCTTGTTAGGGATAATTACAGACTGTACAGTTATAGAGACTAATTTGATTCTGAATTTAACAATGGCAGTAAGATTGCTGGTGGCGCAGTACTGGAAGAAGGAAGAGTTGCCTACTATTCAAGAATGGACGTTAAAAGTAGTAAACTTAGCAGAGATAGCCAAAATTTCAGCATATCTCAAGAACCATTCAGATGAGAAATACAAGTTGGAATGGAGAAGATGGATTGAATATATTCAAAATAAATATCGGACTAAGAAATTCCAATTAGTTTATGAGTGAAAGAACAAGGATTGGTATAATTTATCTAAAGTTAGCTTAACAAAAGAAGAGTTAAAGTACAAGAGGAGGAAGATGTTAAAGTTAGTTAGCTTATGTTAGTGTATGATTGTTAAATGTTTATACCCTGTATTTTGCTCTGGGGAGGTTGGGGGGGAGGGAGGGTTGGAGGGGGGGATTGGGGTGGAGGAAGGGGAGGGGAAGGGAATATATTTGTAAAATTTATTAAAACTCTCTAATAAAAAAAACTTTCATTGTTCCCTACATTACTTTATATCTCTTTCAGTTATCATTTTGGAAAGAGCAGAGTTATTTCCAAATTAAAAACCAGTTTCAATCAATTCAGTTTCAGTCAAGTCTAATTTGTTCTGCTTCTGTGATATATTTGGCACAGAGTCTCAATTGTATAGTTACAGTATATGCTTGCAAATTGTATTGACATGGAATGAGGGTCCTCACCAAAACCCTTTGAAAACTCCTCAAATATGGGGACAGAGGCCCTCTCAGCAAACACATCAGCCTTATTCACCAGAGCTTCCTTTATGGTCTCATATCCTGTTAGCACCACTATTTTCTGGAGTCCCAGTAGGAGTTTGAACACGGGTCCATACTGTTTTGATAGCTGTAAAAAAGAAATGGAGAGAGATAGCTATGATCAAAAAAGTGACCCTTCAGAGAGATGGCTTCCGAAGGCGACGGACGTTGATCCGCTGTTCGCTTTTCTGGCGGTCTCCTCTTAGGAGTCCCTTTCGGGAGAGGGGGCGGTCTATAAGCGCTAATAAATAAATAAATAAATAAATTGGGAGCACAGGCAGTCTTGGAGGGACCATCTGCTGTAGGGTGGCTTGCTGGAACCCCCCGGATAGGCAGCAGCCATGGGGGGGGGTTTCCAGTTTCGCCTCAGGAGCCGGGGAGCATAGGGGGTACATAGCAGCACCTTCGCTGAATGGATTCCGGAAGGAAATAACTAATTACATGCAGCAGCTGAAGTGCTAGAGGTGAGAAATTCACTCCAATCTCCTTAATCGCTTTTAATTGATGAGCAGCAGCTTTTTGTAAATTGTGGATTCAATCTGTTTGAAGTTGGAAGATTGGAGGGGGGTTTCTTTTTTTTCTAATAGAAACAAAGTGGCATTTGGCATGTCTCTCAATCTCGGAATGGAGAGAGAGAGCAAAAAGTTGAATTAGTCACTTGAACTAACTATGTGAAAATATTTATATCACAATTGCAAGAGGTGATTTCTGAGTTGTTTTGAAAACTTTATGGAAATTTTTGATGTTCTGCTCCTGGTTGTCAAGCGAAAAATTTCACCCTGAGCTAATGAGGTCTAGACCGATGGCTTTCCAAACAGCATATCTTCAGAAAAAGCGAAAGTAAGACCCAATAACAAGTTCTAATTAAAAACAAAATTTAATATGAAAATAAAATGAAATTAACAAATCTATCTAATTGTTACATTTTGGCAAGAGCAGTTGTTGTCCACCTTCTTGGCAGACGAACAGAAGAACAAAAGTAAAGAAGTCTCTGGAATGTGTGATGTATTATGAAACTGTTAAGAAGCATGCGCAGTAAATCATTGCTGATAAGAGCCTATGACCTGCGCAGTAACTCTTCAGCTCAGCTAGCAAACAATTAACGCAGTGACACTGGTCCCCTGGGAAAGGGGGAGCTAAGATGGCCTGCTTCCATCTTCTTCTTCACACTTATAAATGAAGTCTGCCTTTTGAAACTACCTTTGAAGAAAGTCTGGCTTTATATTACCCCGCCACCCCAAGGACTCCTGGAGCTTCTCCTGTTATGTGGTCTTTCTGGATTTGGATTATTTGATTTTGTGTGTGTGTGTGACTTCTTGGCTTGGAACTGTGATTTAGGATTAACTTTCACTTTTGGATTTGCCTGCCTTCTCAGACTCGCTCGGCTGCGCGCTTCACAGATGCCATTTCTTTTGCAAAAATTTACAGTCATCCCTGAACTCAGACAAATGGGACCCAGAAAACCACCTTTGGGCAAGGCAGCCTTGGCACCTACCTCCTCTACATCCAGCCCAATGACTCAACAGACAAAAATTTCATCATTTTCACAACAAAAAAGGACTGGAGAGAGTTCAAAAGATTTATCTGTTACTCAAATGTTCCAGGCTCTTATGCAGGGACAAAATGAGTTGAAAAAGGAGGTGGCAGATTTTAGAGAAGAGCTCAAAAGTGTACAGCAACAAATAACAGAAAATAAGCAGAGAATTGGTGTGCTGGAGGAGCGTGCAGTCAGGCTGGGGGAGGAGGTTAAGGCAGTCCAGAAGGGGAATATAGAATTGGAAAATTTTATGGCAAAGATAGAACTTGAAAGAATGTCCTTCTTTCTCAGATTCCAGAACCTACTGGAGACAGAAGATGAAGATCTTAAGGATGTCATGAGTACAATTTTAGCAGAATATATTAAAAGAGATAAAGAACAGTTGTGGTGGGATATGGATCTGGTTTACAGTATTAATTTAGCATATGCCAGAACACATAATGTTCCAAGGGATGTACATGTTAAATTTCTTAGGGAGACTATGAGGGATGAGATTCTAGGGGCTCAAGGGGGGGGGGTCACTAAAATATAAAGATAAAGAAATTGCCATTCTTAAGCATATTCCAAAAAAAAATAAGAAATAAGAGGAGGAAGTATTCCTCCTTATCAAAGAAATTATATAATAAAGGAATTTGGTTTGGATGGTTATTGCCAGAAGGAATGCTGATCTTCTGGGAGGGAAACAGAATTAGAATTAATACAGTTGTGGAGGCAGAGGCCTTCATTAAAAAACATAGTGCCCTCCTAGAAGACAAAAATATAAGAAGTAGTGAAAAAGGCGACAATACCTAAGACATGAAGGAGGGAGGGGCTGCAGCTCTGCCTGGGGACACGGGGGAGGGAACAATATTGGAAAGACTCAGGTTACAAAAATAAATGTATTTGAAATATCATTGTAATTGTTTATATATTAGAAAGTGGCAAAGGAAATGATTGAACACATGATTGATACAATGTATAATAAGATGCTGTTTATGCTTATCTTTTATCTATTGTTTTTTCCTTTCTGTAAAAGTTGTGAGAATTGGAGAGATTTCTACCTCTAGCACGATGGAGTTGCCAAAAACCTTTTGGATATCCACCTACCCTTTTCCCATAAATTTCAAAAATCAATAAAAAAATTTAAAACAAAAAAGTGACCCTTCATAAAGCACAATGAGAATATAACTTACATTTCACAGATCGAAATACAAGTTTACAATAATAAAAATATTTACCTAAGAAAAAAGATCATTTACGAAATGTACAGGCCAAGAAATAAGACTTTGCTGCAGATTCTATGCTATATTTCAGTAATACACAATGGAAGTAATTGTGCTTTGAAATGAACTGAAAATAAGTTATTAAGAATGTTTTTGAATCACAATATCCATGGTTCACTGTACTTCAGCACCATAATCATTTCCTTTTAGCAGGAATGGAATGGAATAGAATAGACTTGAATTGAATTGAATTCTTTTTTGGCCAAGTATGATTGGACACACAAGGAATTATCCCCAGTGCTTAAGTTCTCAGTGTACATGAAAAGCAACAAAGTAATATAATCATAAGATACCAATAGGAGATGATAATAAAAAAGATGAGAAGGATAATAGTATGGCAGGCCTACTACATGGGTAAATATCTTTAGATGTAAGGCAGTACTGTAGTAGATGTAAGTGGCACTGTGGTAGGTATAGTGCAGGTTTGATAGATAGGTGCAGAGATGGTAAATGTAGGTAATAGGTGTTGAAACAATGCTTCAATACCCTCCAGCTTTTTCCTGCAGTTTTTTCACAGAATGTCTGTGATAAATGTTTCCCAGTAGCACACAGGACACAGAGATATCTGCTTCCAAAAGATCATTAATTTGGAAAGCAAGATATGGGAGAGTGAGACCAAGACGTTTGTGGAGAATGATTGAGAAGAGATGATGAAAGTAGAATTCTCTGTGAAAAGAGATAAATGGAGGGAGAAAGTGATGGAGGGAGGGTGATTATGTGAAGCAGTCCCAAACCTCTCCAGCTTGGTGGACTGGTGGGGGGAAGAGGGAATGGTTCCAGGTGAGCAGCTGGCCCGCATGTGAGTTCCTGCAAATGGAGCTTCATGCAGGAGTCCAAACACCCATCACTCATACAAATGAAACTTTGCATGCAAGCATGAGCGCCCACTGCTCACACAAATAGAGCTTCATGAGAAAGTGTGAGCAGCTACCACTTGTGCAAGTGGAACTGTATGTGCACATGCTTGCCCAATACTTACATGGCACCCAGTAGTGGGCCACAGCCCAGGATTGGGGACGCCTACTAAAGAGTGTATGAGAAAGTTAAGGATAGAGAAGAGAGGACTGGGGAGTTTTAGGTATTGGATGAGTTTCAAAAGTTGTGACTGAATTCTAGCGGGCATGGGCACTGTCTCCTTTTGTTACCCACCCATCTTTTTTTTAGAAGGCATTTGATCACTTGCTTTCATTCATGAAATTCTTTGAATCCTCTGAACATTAAAGAAATGGATCCATTTTGGTTTCTCTCAGTTAACCAAGATAGGCTTAAGATACAGAAGGACCTTGACAAACTTGAACATTGGGTGCTATCTAACAAAATGAAATTCAATGATGAAAAAAGTAAGGTTCTACATTTAGATAAGAAAAACAAAATGCACAGATACAGTATATGGTACTTTGCTCAATAGTAGTAACTGTGAGAGGGATCTTGGAGTCCTAGTGGACAACCATTTAAATATGAGCCAGCAGTGTGCAGCAGCTGCCAAAAAAGCCAACACAGTTCTAGGCTATATAAACAGAGGGATAGAATCAAGATCACGTGAAGTGTTAATACCACTTTATAATGCCTTGATAAGGCCACACTTGGAATACTGCATCCAATTTTGGTCGCTACGATGTAAAAAAAAATGTTGAGATTCTAGAAAGAGTGGAGAGAAGAACAACAAAGATGATTAGGGGACTGGAGGCTAAAACATATAAAGAATGGTTGCTGGAATTGGGTATGTCTAGTTTGATGAAAAGAAGAATTAGGGGGGACATGTTAGCAGTGTTCCGATATCTTAGGGGTTGCCACAAAAAAGAGGGATTCAAACTATTCTCCAAAGCACCTGAGGGTAGAACAGGAACCAATGGGTGGAAACTAATCAAGGAGAGAAGCAACTTAGAACTAAGGAGAAATTTCCTGACAGAACAATTAATCAGTGGAACAACTTACCTCCAGAAGTTGTAAAAAGAAGTTTTAAAAGAAAATATTGGATAACATTTGTCTGAAATGGTATAGGGTTTCCTGCCTAAGCAGGGAGTTGGTCTAGAAGACCTCCAAGATCCCTTCCAACTCTGATATTCTATTCTATTCTATTCCATTCCATTCTACTCCTTGTCCAAATATACTTTTGGGGTGCAATTAATTTTTGTGTACCTTTCTGAAAAATGCATTTTTGTTTTTACCCCTTATAAACAGTTTGGGAAACATGGTATTTCTAATATAATGTATTTACACATTATTTATATGTATATAGATAGTTGTTTACTGAAAATTATACCATGTTTTTGTTTGAACATGAACTGAAAATTATTGCACACATTTTAAAGCTCTCATCTCAAATCTATCCATTTGTCTTTCTATAGTAATATATTTCATTGATGCCTATCAAGCTCTATCTGGGTTCAGGGATTAGATTAGGGAAAAAGAATGAATAGGACATTCTTTTATTTGCCAGGAATGAATGAGCCTTTTTTTTCTAATAAGAGCATTCCATCCTTCTCTCATTTACCTTTGGTCGGAGCAAGTTGTCATTTTCCTTGCCTACAAAAATCACAGAATGATGCAATTTTGCCCTGCAACAGAAAGATGGAAAAGTTACCTCTAGCATTGTCTGATAAGGTTTCTTCAGATCCATTATGTGGAGGTTTCCAACGAGAGGCAAAGGCCTGGGTCCTGGTGGAAAATCTTTGGAGCTCTTCTTCCAAGGGTTGCCCATCTTGAAAAGGAGCATAATAGTAAGTGTAGATAGGAACAGTATTGAAATAGAAACAATCCAATCCATTTCTTTTTAATTGGCAAGTTCTTTTGTCCTTGTAATAAAAAGTTTGCCACACAATACGATCAAGGAGAATGTCTGCCAACTGAAAAAGGTCCAAATAGGATAGAAGTATTAGATTCTTAAGCTTAAGATTAATTGAAGAAATGGACCTCTTAATGCTAGAAAGGCAGACTGAGTATCTCACAGTCATCCTTGTTAATGATTAAACTAAAGTTAATAAGATATTTTGGAGACATACCAGAATTTTCCTGGCATTCTGCCATTTAATTATTTACAGATATGGAACTGTGAACACACTGAGGTTTCTCCTCACCAGTTAAGTCCCAAAAAAGAAATGAGGAGAAAAATGGTCTTTTACTTGAGCCATTTGAAAGTCCTCTGCATTGATCTTTCTCAGATTTTTTCCCCCCTATATACGCACGAACTCTCATGCTTTATTTCTGGCTGTATATTTTCAGACCAACTTCAGAGTTATCCAGTAACAACCCTGTTTTGCTTCTTATATGTTTAGAGGGTATTTGGTTTATGCAAAAAAGATTCCTTGGCCTACACAAGAGATTGCCAATCTGCTGAGAGGAAGATATCTGTGAATCTCATTGGTGGCCCAACTTAGTCAGTATCAATAGGTTTAGACTTTAATTTCCATACTCTCCTAAGCAGAATTAGCATAGATGTATCAGATGTGGGGTGGTAGAGGAAAATGCCCAATTACACATATTTACATTCTTTAATATAAAAATGGTGGCTGATTGCAATTCCTTTTTTTCATTGGAATGAAGGCCAAATGTGGTTTTTAGGCTCGTGTCTCAGCATGCATATTTTCCAATGAGATAGACCAAGACTGGAAGATCGTTTAATTATAATTTATTGGAATATTCTGGTAAAAGGGATTCCTCTTGTTAGATATTCATACCAACTACAATGGTTTCCAAGAAGCATGGAAAAGCACATGCGTTCATCATGAGGCCACAGAGCCCGCATGCGCAGTAGCTGCACCCAGCAGGTGCGCACTTTCAAACAACGTCTCCTGCCTTGCGCGAGCTGTGGAGGAGACCATGTCAGATTGGCTTGCTGTTTCCAAGACGCAACCTGCCAGCGCTGCGAGCGAAAGGGGCACATCGCAAAGGTGTGCTGGAGAGAATTCCCTGCTACTGCCTGGCAGCCTAGAGGTGCACCAAGCCGCCAACCGAGGCCCAGCTAAGGGGCCTGGAAGAAGCCACCACGGTGCTCAGAGGGCGACAACAGAGTCACCCACCACACATCGATCGGACAAGTCCGCACCAGGCGGCCCAAAATGCTGAAGGTCACCATCCTAATCGAGGACTCTCCATGTGAGATGGAGATTGACACCAGGTCATCACTGACCATCATACAGTGGTCTACCCTGAAACAGGCTATCCCTAGCCTCAAGAAGCAGCACCTTCGCACACCTGACATCCGCCTATGCGATTACCAGGGAAACCGGGTCCCCATCGTGGGCCAAGGCACCTTCCAGGTGAACTTCAAACAGTTCAGTGGGAAACTCCCAGTGACAGTGGTCAGCAGCAACCTGCAGGGCCTCTTAGGGCTAGATTGGTTTCAAGCCCTGGGCCTAGAGGTAACCGGTATCAATGCCTTGAAAGACGACAGCACTGAAGCCATCTTTGAGGAGTTCGAGGACGTCTTCAGCACCATTGTGGGTAAGTATGTGGGGAGCCCAATTTCATTTAATTTGGATCCCAACATAGCCCCAATAAGGCTAAAACCCAGGAGAATGCGTTTTTCTCTCTGCCCAAAAATTGACAGGGAAATTGACAAGCTCATAGGCCAGGGAATCCTGGCCAGTCGATCATGTACGCTGGGCGACCCCTATAGTGACACCTGTCAAATCTGACGGGTCAGTCCGCATCTGCACAGACTACAAATGCACAATTAATAAAGCGCTACAACAAAGTGCCTACCCAGTACCCATTGTACAGCACATCCTCCATTCGTTGGGCCCCAGAAATGTTTTCGCTAAATTGGACATGTTGCAGGCATACCAACAATTGCCTGTAGATGGCACTACGGTGGAGGCCTAAACCATTGTGATACACAGGGGTGCATTCAAATGTCATCGCCTGCAATTCGGCATTGGTATCGCCCATGGACTGTTCCAAAGCGTCATGGAACGGCTTTTGCAGGGGATTCCAGGAGTCATCCCCTATTTCGATAACATCTTGGTATCGGCTGCAAATGTGGTGCAACTTTTAAAATGAATACGAGCAGTTTTGACTAGAATTAGAGACAAGGGCCTCCATCTCAAAAAGGAGAAATGCCAAATTAACATATCAAGAGTTGAATTCCTAGGATACCTGATCAACGGCTCTGGGATTCACTCAACCACACAAAAAATGAAAGCAATTCAGGACACCCCACACCTCGCAATCAAACCGAGCAGCAGGCATTCCTCGGGCTCCTTAATTTCTACAGCGTCTTTCTTAAACACAAAGCCACCGTTGCTGAGCCCCTACATCATCTACTGGCCAAAAATGTGAAATGGTCCTGGGGAAAAGCCGAGGCTGCCGCATTTGCCGCAGTAAAATGACTCCTGTCGGCGGATTCATTCCTTGTCCAGTACAGCCAGACCCTGCCACTGGTGCTGACCCTAATCCTAACCCTAACCCATACTCAGCCTCCATATACCCAACGGAACTGAAGCCCCTATTGCTTTTTACTCCAGGACCCTATCCGCCGCAGAACAGAACTACAGCCAATTGAACTGTGAGGCTTTGGCTGCTGTGGCAGGAGTAAAAAGGTTCCACGAGTACCTTTACGGATGGGACTTTGAACTGATTACAGACCACATGCCATTGATGGGTCTACTGGCTGGGGACCATCCTACCCCAGTTTTGTTATCATCTGGCATGACCAGATGGACTATTTTCCTGGCTGCCTACTCCTACCGTCTTATCCACTGACCTGACTCCACTTTGGGGCATGCTGACGCTCTCAGCCGCTGCCCGCTGCCTGAACTTCTTGCTGACTCTGCCCCCAAGACGCCAGTCCTCCTCATTGACTGCCTGGAGACTGGGCCTGCCTCATCCACTGACATTGCCCGGCACTCTGTGAAGGACTCAACCATCAAACAAGTTTTGAACTGAGTGTGGAGGGGGTAGCCCAAGGGGCCTGTGGGGAATGATTTTAAAATGTACTTTGCTAAACATGATGAATTATCGGTGGTAAATGGCTGTCTACTATAGAAGGCATATTGACCAACTCCATGGCTGCCTCTCCAACTCCACTCTTAGACAACCAGAGGTAACTCCTACATGAGTTAGCCAAAGCCCTACCCAAACAGAGCAAACGCTCACTCCTTCCACTCAAGCTCGAGGGTACTGGGAAACATATGTGGTTTTGTTGCAGGCCCACAGCGAGCTCCAAGCGAACCGGCTCTAGAAGCTCCAGCCACGGCCTGTGAAAGGTTCCAGGAGCTTCCACCAAGCAGAGCTGCAGAGCAAACAGGTCTGTCCGACCTGTCCAAGGAAACCCCTCCTACTGAACTGTGCAGGTCAGGCAGAGCTACCCCAAAGCCCGCCTACCTGCGTGACTATGTTACCAGTAGGATTGTTCCATCTAAGAGGGGAGGGGTGTTAGATACTCATACCAACTACAGTGGTTTCCACCAAGGCCCTCTGTTCCGGCGGGGACAGAGGTTTAATCCTATTGGTCGAAGGGTCTGACAGCTCCCTATAAAAGGGCTGCTGTCAGACTCAACCTTCGCTGGATTGTTCTTATGTGTTGTGTTATAATAAAGACCTGTTGCTATCGTTAAGCCTGTGTGTGCCTATCCATTACCCAATCTAACACATCTCATTTAAAGAGGGAACCCAGATCCTTAGTTTACATTCAATTTTATAGATAACATATCAAATAAAATGCAAGAGAAAAGGACAGGACAAAAGGAACCCCTCCTTGGCACATTAAATCAGTTACATGTATATCCATTTAAATGAGGTCTGATGACAGAAGGGGCATACATTTTAAGATGTTAATAACAAAAAAGGTGGTTTGGAGTTCACAAAGACAAAGACCAGATGTCAATTAGCACTAACAAGCTTTCATCAGAAGACATTCTAGTAAGTACCTAAAATGCAACATAAATTGTATAAATTAATATCCAGATAACCACTGAATATTAATTCATAATTTATTTTGCATTTTGGGTACTTTTCTGGGTTGCATTTTATTCTACAAAATAGGCAGAAAAAACTAAGTGCACAACAAGCATTATTCAGACACACACAGAAAATATATCTAACAGTTTGATGGTCTAACAGAAACAACAAACTCCATATCTAATTAGGAGCTTTAAAAAGGACATAATGAAGAGCCAAGACTGAGCAAAGATTACAGCTCTGCTGTTGCAAACTAAACTTTGTTAGCAGACAATTAATATACTCTTCCCTCTCAGCCATTACTGCTGTAAAGAGGTTTTGTCTAGGAAAAGTTAAAATGTGCAACATTCATCTTTGGAGACTGGGAATGCAAGTAAGAAAGGTCAAACTCATATTTGGAAGGCAGCTGATTTTGTTTATCTATAGATGTTTATGTGCATGAGATGCCAAGTTCTTATTTATAAATAATTTTAATTCTCTCCTTCTTTAATCCAGCTGTCTAACTCAGTTATTTCTCAAAGATTAGTTTTTAAAAAAAAAATGTTTTACATTTGAGAACATATATGAACAGATGTAAATGTAAGTGAACTAAATCCTATTAAGAAATCTCATGTACATAAAAAACATGTACGTAAAAACATGTGAACATGGGGGGAGAAGGGGGAGAGAGAGAATAAAAGGGGAAAAATACAACAGAAACAAAAGAAAAACAGAAAAAAGGAGAACAGACAATACAACATTTTGAAATTCCAATACTTTTCCAGTATAAAAATGTTGCAAATCTTCTGATTTATGTTGGACTCTATGATTTATTTGTTGCCACGAAGTCTCACACTTCTGAGTGTGAGGTAAACAAGGGCATTAAGGAATTTCTCGAAGATAACATCTTATTTATGGCTGCCATAAAAAGGGGCTCATAGATAAACATTCCATCCCTTACTGTGATATCTCTGACTGTCTAACCAATGATATATGTACATGTGAAGTTTTCCATACATGAAATTGTATCTTTTCTTACGTAGTTCTCTTGTTTATGAATTTGTATCCACCACCCCTATTGAAACCAATAAAAGGGAGTGTAGAGATAGATCTGTGCGCTTCCATCCCGAGAACTCTGTGTGAATTCTCTTATTCGGCTGTTTCATGGGAGGCCCACCAGCGGTAATTCCTTACAACTGGTGACCCCAACGTGATAGTTCCAAGACTATACGTCCCAACGTGATGGCTTAGGCTGTACGTCTCTTGAACTTCCTTTGCTCACTGCCTGGAAGAGGCTATGCATACATCCCGTCTGAAGCAAGACTACGATCCCCTCGTGAGTATAAGAAAGAAGGTTAACCAAGAAGCAAGTGTGACCTGCAAAAACTTGGTAAACCAATCAAGGTTTAAATTATTATTCTAAAAAGAATAATGGAAAGATTTTACAAAAACCAAGCAAATTTGATTTGGCCTTTTTATATTTGGAAATCCGGAAAAGGGCTCTGTAAAAATGTCCATGTGGAAAAGATTGGGAATTTATTTCCACAAGACACAAAGAGCCCCTGCAAAAGTGTTATCTATCAAGTAAAAATTCTTTCTCCAAAATCATCTTCAATTGGTCTTTCAGCTCCTCATGGAGATGTTAATTTTTCTGCTTCTCCACGGTTAGAGGAACAATTAGCAAAAGAGGAGGGGAATAAACATGTTTTCTGTCTCTCCACCTAAATTGATTCCACAAGATCATGAAGTAATTAGTTTAAAGGATTGCTTTTTTCTATCCTTCCCTTTCCTGCTTCGCAAGAAAAGTTTGACTCTGTGTGTCTGCTTCTTACCTCCCCACACCTCCCCCTCTTTGGGATGTCTGCTGCCTCCCCCCCCCCCCCCACACACACTTTCTTTTCTTTAGAAAGAGTTCGTGTTGGCTTATGCTTCCTCCCCCTACCTCCTCCCTTTTTTTAGAAGAGCCTGTGTGGTTTAACAAATTGCAGGAAAACAACAGAGAGATAATTTTGAGGCTCGAATGAAGCTTTTGGTGAAATTAGCAAAGGGAAATGTTACCTTTGAATGCCGGAGGGCAATTATTGGCTTTGGGAATGATTTTGATATGGTAGATATGATTATATATTTACTTAGTTTTTTTAAATTTAGATTTATGTTGCAGAATTGAATTTTTTGTATAAGTGCTATTCATTGGCTTTGGTAAATCATTATATGGATGATATTTTAATTGGAGCCCCAAAGATATAACCTAATTGGCTTTTAAAAATAAAAAATGATTTTTTTACTGGAAGGAGTAGGGGAGACATGATGGCATTGTTCCAATGTCTCAGGGGTTGCCACGGAGAGGAGGGAGTCAGGCTGTTCTTCAAGGCACCTGAGGGTGGAACAAGAGGTGATGGGTGGGGGCTGTTCAAGGAGAGAGACGGCTTGGAGCTGGGGAAAATTTTCCTAACAGTTAGGTTTAGGTTTAGGTTTAGGTTTTATTAAATTTATAGACTGCCCCCTCTCCCCGTAGGGACTCGTTAGAGCAGTTGGTCAGTGGAACGGCTTGCCTCCAGGGATTGTGAATGCCCTAACACTGGTATAGGGTTTCCTGCCTAGGCAGGGGGGTTGGACTGGAGGACCTTCAGGGTCCCTTCCAACTCTGTTATTGTATTGTATTGCATTGTATGAACTGCAGATTGTTCCAGTAAAAATAACTGCATGAAATGTTACATTTTTTTTGCTCCAAATTTTTCTTTGTTTAAATGCACACGGAGGTATTTTGCTAATTAATTTATGGGGAACCTTTGTTTGGGTTCGTCCGTCTGCGTCTGCCAGTTTACTTGAAGTTATTTATTTGATTTTTTTCTCCTTTTCGTGCCCTTGCCACAGTTGAAAAGATTAATGAGATTTTAAGCATTCCATTTGTGGATTGCTAACTTGTCAGCTAGTTCTTTTGATGTTTTTTAAGACAAAAAGACTCCGTTTTAAAATGTTTTGCCATTATTATTTTTTTAGGCAGTTGTTGAATTAATCACCTTGGGTTTGTTGTAGAAATTGGACTGATTTAATTAATATTATTTTTCCTATTCCAAAATTTGATTTTCAATTTGATTTTCAGTACAACTTATCTTTTCAGTGTGCTTTAACTGACTATGTGGTCTGTATTTCCTCTCATTTACCTGAAGATCTTTGGCTTGCGTGTTTAATAACTTTTCTTTTCCTACCTTGCAATATTGTTGTTCTTGCAACACTAAAAATTGTCTGTTGCTATTTTAACTTTTCACATCTTTTTTCAACAAGCTTTTAACTACATTTCTGACTTTTATTATGTGTGTCAATTTATTTTTAATTTTCTAGGTATTTTTTTTAACTACGTTTTTCTTCAGATTTAATTTTTTTGATTAACTTTTTTTATCAAAATGCCTGGGGACTGGCACAATTTTGCCATATGCCACTCAACCAGGCCAAGCAAATTGTTTCATCTTGCCCCCAGTGTTCTGGGGCATCCCCCTCTGGGGATACGGAAGTTAATCCCCATGATTTGGCCTCTAATTATTATTTATTTATTTAATTAGATTTCTAGACCGCCCCCTCTCCCCGGAGGGCAAATGGATGTCACCTATGGTGGGTTTTTTTTTTTGGCTCCTTAGAAGTCAATTCATTTCTCTATTTGTATTTTTTGGCTACATTTTAACGAGGAGTAACAGCTAATTATGTTATTTCTTATCTTTTTTCAGCCTTTACTGCCTTGGGCAAACCTTTCTTTTTAAAGACTGATAATGGCCTGGCCTATTTTTCATTGGCCTTTTTATAATCTTGTACTAATTGAAACATTGTTTTAATTCATGGGCTTTTTTATAATTCCACAGGTTAAGCCATTGTGGAACCTGTTAATTGGTCCTTTAAGGACTGTTTTCTCAAACAAATAAAAAAGGGATTTGGGGTACCTAACAATTTGGTGTACCCCAATTTGGCTAATTTGGCATAGGTAACATTATAGATTTAAAAAGTTTGTTTGCCTCCCCCGCTAGGGGGACAAGGATATGCTGTGCTTGCTTCTACAGGTCTTTGTGGATTCTAGCACGTGGTGTTTGTCTAGCTAAGGATATTGTGGTACCAGTTCCCAAATCCAGTTCCAGAGATGACCAAGATGACTTTACAGACAGCACAGAGGCCAATACGATCTTGCCAAAACAGCTGTCCAGTGATGTGAAAAACCAAAAACCACCAAAGCAGTGCTGAAACAACGACACGTGGAACAAATGCACTGCCATTTTTGCCAAGTCCTTAGTCATCATTTGTTTATGTTTGCTTGTTCTGTCATCTCACCCAAAAACTCATTTGAACAGTGACTGAAGTAAAAATCTACGGGTGCAACTAACATCACACACATTGATTTGAACTGTACATGAAACATTTGCTTTCTACATGTTTGGATCCTGTTTGAATCTTGCCTGCAGTAATTCAACACTTCATTGGTTCGAATTATAAGACTATCTTTCATTGAGGATTAATTGCTTATGATCCTCCCCCTGATGCAATTACTTTGTATACTCCCATAGTAGCAGTTCCTGAAAATGTAACATGTGCTAAATTAGTTAACTGTATATCTTTAAGTAAAAAGCCTCACTGTTTCCATATTAGCTCACCTGCTTTAAATTTTACAGTTTTGAGGAGATTTCTTTTCACTTTGCTTATGTTTGGCTTCTGCAAGGATGGTTTTTTACATATGGTCACGAAACTTTTAATTACATTCCTGCTAATATTAGTGAAGCACAATCTTGCTTTAGCTAGTTAATTCCTGTGTTGCTTTCCAAACAGCAACTTCAGACATCACTTGTGACTCTGAGATTAATGTGGTTGTATGTAATTTGGTTTATTTTAGTAATTAATGTGTTGTTTTAATCTTTCAGATGAATCCAGAACTATCCAGTACCAATTCAATATTTTATACAATTTGGCCTTTGATTTGAAAATTGATACCCTAGGATCTTGGTGGGAAAGCTTTTACCCACAGGTCTGTTGGGAAATGTTTTAAGTTATTTAGTCATCATTTGTGCTAGAGGTAACCTTACGTAAAGACATGTGTAGAAAGCTACCATGATCTCAGTAATTGGTTATCTTGGACACCTATAAGCTCACCTAATTAGCAGAACCAGATGTGGGAATAAAGGAATGGTTACGTACAGACATACGCATTACAGCTATGGTCTCGAGTAGCCTTTTATTTTTTAGCTAAACCAAAAACACTAATTCGTTCTTGTTGTTTTATTCAATGTATTCCGTCCTTAATTACTCTGGCTAGGAGTTTTATACCAAAAAATCAGCAGATCAATGTTATTACCTCGGTTAATAACGGAGAACTATCCCAGCTGCTGCAGAAACCCGGATTTACGCTTAGCAGCAAGGAGGAATTGGAAGGTATAGACTCTGGATGCCATAGTTATATTAATGTGCCTTCGGATGAAGATCATAGCGTATTTTTAAAAAACAAAAACAGAGGTGATGTTGCAAATCTTCTGATTTATGTTGGACTCTATGATTTATTTGGTGCCACAAAGTCTCACACTTCTGAGTGTGAGGTAAACAAGGGCATTAAGGAATTTCTCGAAGATAACATCTTATTTATGGTCGCCATAAAAAGGGGCTCATAGATAAACATTCCATCCCTTACTGTGATATCTCTGACTGTCTAACCAATGATATATGTACATGTGAAGTTTTCCATACATGAAATTGTATCTTTTCTTACGTAGTTCTCTTGTTTATGAATTTGTATCCACCACCCCTATTGAAACCAATAAAAGGGAGTGCAGAGATAGAACTGTGCGCTTCCATCCCGAAAACTCTGTGTGAATTCTCTTATTCGGCTGTTTCATGGGAGGCTCGCCAGCGGTAATTCCTTACATAAAAATATATCTTTGAAGTTCCAAAGTGAACTCAATCCTAATCTTATGATATAAAACACTATAGTTATTATTGGTAAAAAAATAAAAGCATTCATATGAAATAGGAAGTAATGATATTGACACATTGCCCAGTGAAAATGAGATTTTTGTCCCATTCTTTAATGATACTTGTAATATTGTTGTCATCACATTATGAGAACAGAACATTTACACCAAGGAGAAAACAATGTGGAGGTTGAACCAGCCAATATGCATTCCACCCATTGTAAAATGACAAGACTTAACTGCATTCTGGTCTCCGGACGTTCCCTGAAGCCTTTGGAATGCTTAAAACCATCCTCCGAGCAAACCGAAAGTGGTTTTAAGTGCTCTGAAGGCATCAGGGAAGCCTCCGGACGTTCCCTGAAGCCTTTGGAACGCTTAAAACCACCCTCCGAGCAAACAGGAAGTGACTTCCGGTTTGCTCGGAGGGTCATTTTAAGTGCTCCGAAGGCGTCAGGGAAGCCTCCAGAGGGTCCCTGAAGCCTTCGGAAAGCTTAAAACCACCCTCCGAGCAAACAGGAAGTCACTTTAAGCGTTCCAAAGGCTTCAGGGAAGGCTCCAGACGGTCCCTGAAGCCTCCGGAGGGCCTCGGGGGGGGGAGGCTCTTTTCGCCTTCCTCAGGCTCCTATAAAGCCTCTGGAGCCTGGGGAGGGCGAAAAATGGCTTTTAAAAAGGTGAATTCAGCTGGCCAGCGCGCATGCGCGCTGGCCAGCTGACAGGGCAGCACCTCGCGTGCCCTGACAAATGGCTCCGCATGCCACCTGTGGCATGCGTGCCATAGGTTCGCCATCACTGGCATAAGATATTCTATTTCTTTCAAAGACAAAAACCTTCTGATGTTTCCTGATGTGTGATGTTAATTCAAGAAATGAGATACTGGGCAACTTAGATAATGATAAATTCATGGACTCTATTAATGCCCCTTTCCTTTTCTAAATGGAAGGCATGATTCTCAGATATTGTTTGACATGAGTGTTTTTGGAGTCATTTTCCCCAGTTTCAAGTTCTTATTGCCTGCTTCTCTAAAATACAGTATATGAATCTTCAATTTGTGCACTATATCTTTATTCCTGTATCTATTTGGACACATGGACATGCATGTTGATGTACACATAAGAATAGTGAACATGTGAAAACTACATTCCTGTGCAAGCTACTGATTTGATCTGGAGATATTCTTATCATCTTTCAGGATGAATGTAAGTGGCTTCACAGTTGTCCTTCTGTTCCCCTTGATGGCCATCATTTCACTTCACAGATGTGAAGCAAGAGAAGCAGGAAACAGTCCTGTTTTCAGGATGACATGAAACCCAAAATAATGTGGGGAACAAATTTCTCTCTAAGCTTTATGATTAATCTTTGGTAAAGTGGGAAAATACAGCAATAGTGAGTAAGTAACAAGCAAAAGAGGAATTAAAGTTAGTTCACATTTATTGTTTCCCCATTACTGTTTCTACTTACACAAAACACATCCTTATGCTGCAGCCATGCTACATGGAAAGCCAGTCAGAGGATTTCAAGTTTAATGTAATCATTGGTCAAAATCATTGGACCAGTTTGTTGATTGTTCTTTATAGTTACTGATACAATACCTAACAGCCCATTTTAATGTATCCTTTGTCTACTACTGATTTGATGGGACTCATCAGAATGATATGTGCTACCTTTCATGTTTCAGAGAAGGCATTAATAAAGGCCACCAAAAGGCTCCAAGAGAGAGACAGATGCAGCTGAGCAATTCAGATTAATGAATCACTAAATGTTCCTACTCTTAAGAACATGGGAGAGCACATAATGTGTAAGTATTGGGGGGTGTAGTAATCCCAACTGTAAGGGTCATATCCAGGTCTTCTTTTGATAATCCAGGAGCTGGTTGAAGGGTGAATTTCTGAAGAAGACAAGTAAAGAACATAAATATTTCCGTTTTGGCAAGGCTCTCACCTGGACATATTCTTCGACCTGTAACAAGGAACAGGATTATTAATTTTGTTAATAACATTTTATTCTTCTTGTGACACATTGGTTTGAGAGTTCACCATTCTTCTGACACATTGGTTTGAGAGTTCATTATAAAATTGAGACCTTACTGACTAATCATACAGAAAAATAATGCTGATCAGTTGCCACTAAGGACATCCTTATAATGGATCTCAGGAGTGTGTCAATAATTCAATAAATAAATTGATAAAATTATTATTACTATTATTATTAAACATGAAACTCAGTGAACTGAACATTTAAAATGTATCACAAATATCATTGACTGGTGCTGATGGTTGATACAGGTTGCTGACAGTATCCTAGGTATCAACTAATATCTTCTTAAAATGCACGATGTTCTGAGTAGCACAGTTTTTTGCAGTTCCGCTGGTGTTATTGCAGGAAGCTGCAATTTCTTGATGTATTTTATGGACAGGGTACCAAGTGTCCCGATGACAATGAATATCACTGTTACATGTTTCCTCCATAATTACGTAATTTTGATGGCCAGGTTGCAATATTTCATGATTTTTTCCAGTTCTTTTTCTTCGACTCTGGCATCTCCTGGTACAGCAATATCAATAAATTGTACACTTCATTTTTTGACAACTGTGATATCTGGCATGTTGTGTTCCAAATGATGGTCTATCTGTATTTGGATGTCCCACAAGATCTTCACCTTCTCATTTTCGACAACTTTTTCCACTTCATGTTCCCATGACTTTTCGGATACAAGTAAGTCGTATTTTTACATAATGACCAGTGAATTAATTTAGCAACTCAGTCATGTCTAGCTTTGTAATCAGTTTGCACAATTTTGCTGCACTGACATATTAAATGTGAAACAGTTTCAACTTTGTCAGTGGAATTAATGTCACTGGATTTGGAATTCCAGTTTTGTGTTTTGTAGGATTATTGTCAGTGGAATTAATGCAACGTTGAACAGTAGTGGCAAAAGTGAGTCCCCTTGGAAGACTCTTACCCATACTACTACTACCACCACTACTACTACTACTGGAATAGAATAGAATAGAATAGAATAGAATAGAATAGAAGAGAAGAGAAGAGAAGAGAAGAGAAGAGAAGAGAATGGTTCATGCACACATTTTATTTATTTATTTAGTTAATTAGTTAGTTAGTTAGTTATTTTGTCACTCATGTGCAAGATAACAGGAATAAGAATAAGCATGAATAAAAACAGGAAATGGATACAACTAAATGGGGACATTAGCACAGGGACGTTAGGCATGCTGGTGCACTTATGCACGAACCGGTTGGGAAGGTACCATATTTTTCGGAGTATAAGAAGCCACCTTTTCCCCCTCAAAAAAGAGGCTGAAAATCTGAGTGCATCTTATACACTGAATACAGCATTTTTGCCTCATGAAACCCCGCCCCCTTCACCAAAATGGCCTTGCATAGCTTTTAGCAGCTTTCAGAGTGATCCTGGGGGCTGGGGAAGGCAGAAATGAGCAAAAAATGCATCCTTTTTTGCTCAGTTTTACCCCCCCCCCCCCAGCCTTCAGCAGCACTGCATAAGCCTCCTAAAGGCTATCCATACCCTTTTTGATTTTAAAAAAAATGGACCCGTTTTTGCAAAAAGTGGACCATTTTGGGGATGTTTGCAGAGTGCAAAAACTTTTTTAAAATTTGCCTCTTCAAAACCTTGGTGTGTCTTATACTCTGGTGCATCTTATACTCCAAAAAATGTGGTAAATGAAAACCACCCCTGCGTTTCTGGCCTGATTCTACAGCATTCTCTTGCCTTTTCTGGAGGCTTCCTCTTTGGTACAATGTAGTGCTTAAGTTTAGCTGTGAACTAAGGTTTATTGATACTGTATATTCACAGGTTTCTGGTCGGCACACATAGGTCTTCACAAAAACTGACCTATTATGTTACAGTATTTGTAAGTTCATCCAAGTCTGCAGAGGTATCTTCAAAAATATTCCAGTCAGTGCAGTCAAGGCAAGCCTGTAGCTTTAGCTTTGCCTCCTCAGTCCAGGTCCTCACTGATTTAATTGTTGGTTTTATGGTTTTAAGTCTTTGTCTTTAAGCAGGTGCAAGACCAATATTTTGGTAACTCTTTCCTTACGTTACATTTGTTAAAATCACCTAAACTAATCAGAAGTTAATCTGGGTATGTATAGTTCCAGGAAGGAAGCTGTTCCCTGTAAAGCCACCTTTTGAAATTGACTGATTGTGCATTTGTCAGTGTCAATGGTGTTCAAGTGTTGCTCCAGTTGTTTTGGGATTGCATCCAAGGAACCTATTACTATTGGTATTACACTTGCTTGCTTTTGCTACAGTTGTTCTATTTCCATTTGTAAGTCTTTATATTTTGTTATCTTCTTCAATTCTTTCTCTTCTCTTCTGCTGCCTCCAGGCATTGTCACATCCACTATCCAGACTTTTTTGCCTTTCTTATTGACAACTGTTAAGTCTGAGGTGCTTTGTGAAAGGTGCCTCTCTGTTTCAATTCTAAAAGTTCCAGAGCAATTTAACTTCTTCATTTTCTGTGACTTTCTTATTTTAATCTTGCTTGCAGGCAAATGATATTTCTTGCAGATCTTACAATGCACCATTGTTCCTACTTTGTCATGCCCGCTGCTTGTAATCAGTCTGTGCAATCTTCTTACAGCAGATAACCAGGTGGTCCACTGTTTCTTCAGTTTCTTTGCAGAGGTGGCACTTACTGTCTGTTACTATCTTCTCAATTCTGACTTTGTATGCATTTGTCCTTAAGGCTTGGTTTGTGCAGCCAGAATTATATATACTAGCTATGTACTGCTTTGTCTTCCCATGCCTCCATTCTGTTCCTTGTTTGGTCTTTCTTGTAGGCCAGTTTGGTCTGTCCAGTATTAATTCAGCTTTCCTGGTGCATCTTCTTCATTGTCTTTCAAATATTCTTCCAAAGTCTCTTTTTCTTCTTCAACCATCTGATGTACCATATTTTTCAGAGTATAAGACGCACCAAGAGGCAAATTTTAAAAAAAGTTTTTGCACTCTGCAGATCTCCCAAAAATGGCCTGTTTTTCATGAAAATGGGCCCATTTTTGTCAAAAAAAGAGAGCATGCATAGCCTTAAGGAGGCTTGTAGAGTGCTCCTGGGGGCTGGGGGGGCAAAAAAGAGCAAACTATGGCCCTTTTTTTGCTCATATATGCCCTCCCCAGCCCCAGGAGCACTCTAGAAGCCTCCTAACAGCTATGCATGGCCATTTTTGCAAAGGGGGCAGGGTTTCAGGAGGCTAAAAATGCTGTATTCAGTGTATAAAACGCACCACGGTCCTTGTTAACCTGGATGACATCTGAGCCAGTATGTAACAGGGACTTGGAGCAGAATAAAACCTAAATGGTATTGTGCATTAATTCTTTCACCATTATCCTCTTTGGGAGATTTTAGTCAGAGAAAAAAGCTAACTATAATTTGATTCATAATTTATTTTTAAAAATGGCTACCTGCAGAGAAAGGCATGAATGGATTTCTTTTGACAAATTTTCCTTCAGTGTTGAGAAAATGCTCAGGGTAGAAGTCGTGAGGTTTCTCCCACTGAGATTCATCGTGGAGCACAGAGGTCAGCAAGGGAACCACAGAGGTCAGCAAGGGAACCTTTCTCTATAAAGAGAAAGCAATGGATAATTTAGAAATCAAGCTGCTACATAATGCACCACGTTATTGCATAATCCTGAAATTTTCAATGTGGTACTTAGAGGACCTATTCTCCCCAATCACCTAATTTGAAAACTGTATTTTTTAATTGTTGAATTATCTGGGTCTTTGTTTCTACTTGCAACAATAAAATGGATTAATTATAGACATTTGTGCTGGATTGCAAGCACAAAAATCTATATATGTGTATATACATACATACATACATACATACATACATACATACATACATACATATTTGTTTGTTTTCATAGATTTTCATGGGTGTAGGTATGCTGGTCTTGTTGTATTCGGGTCTTTTCCCATGTAAGATTGAGATTCTCTTGGCAACGTTTAGGTGAGGTCTCACTCGTCATCTTCAGGCTGGTGTTTTGGGCTTAAAGTGTGGTCGGAGCTCCGTGTTCATCATCACTGTGGTGTTACCTTTGTCTGCTGGGAGAATGACCAAACCAACCAGGACCTACTCACTCTTCACCTCAAACTCAGCAACAAAATCCACGCAGCACTCTGGGACAAATCCAAACAACTAGCCCTCTGGAGAGCCGAAACAGAAACCTCCTGCAAGACAGACACACACACCAACAAACTCCAGACTAGAAAAACAACAGAAGCCCAACTCCCCTCCACAGCAACTCATGAAACAAAGAGTACACAACACATCAGACAGAACCCTCACCACAGCTGAAACCAATGTCCTTTCCAAAGGATTCAATTTTGCAGTCGCCCTTAAACGCATCCCCATTGAAGACATCATATGCAGAGTTGAAGCTACACTCACCAAAATCAACCCAGATGAAGCCAATAAAATCAGACTTGCAATCACCAATTTCATTTGCTCCAGCAATCCACCCAGAAGCAACTTACAGCAAGAAGAACAAAAAGCACTCACCAACCTGAGGAAAGACAACAACATAATCATTCTCCCAGCAGACAAAGGTAATGCCACAGTGGTAATGAATATGTGTGACTACCAAGCCAAACTATCCAACCTACTCCAAGACCCTGCTTACAAACCTCTAAATACAGACACCACCACCTACCTGGAAAAAACCCACCAAATCCAAAATAAAAGCCTCTCCCATCATTGAAGAGATCCAGCAAAGAATCATCCCCAGAGAGAAATCTTCTAGATACCCCAAACTCTATGGCCTCCCCAAGATACACAAAGAAGGAATACCACTCAGACCATAGTCAGCTCCATAGACTCACCTCTACAGAATCTTGCCAAATTCCTCACCAAACAACTCCACCCCTACACAGAATCCATCACCTCACATGTACAAAACTCACTCCACTTCATAGAAACAATAAAGAAACAAAACCTACAACCTAGCGACCTACTCGTGAGCTTTGATGTCATATCCCTCTTCACCCAAGTGCCTATAAAAGAAGCCTTGACAGCTATCCAGAACAAATACAACCCCCCTAAACACATCCTGGACCTGACCAACCACTGCCTAACCAACACATACTTCATCCATAATGGACAAAGATACAAACAGATAGAAGGAACACCCATGGGATCACCCTTCTCACCTGTCATTGCAAACTTATACATGGAACATTTTGAAACTAACGCCTTAGATAAATCTGAACACAAACCCAAACTCTGGATTAGATATGTAGATGACACTTTCGTAATTTGGCCACATGGGAAAGAACAACTGGACAACTTCCTCACACATCTCAACAGCCTACACCCCAAAATACAATTCACTATGGAAATAGAAGCTAACAACCAACTTCCCTTTCTGGGTGTCCTAATCTACAAAAAACCCAATGGCTCCCTAGGACACACCATCTACCAGAAAAAAACAAACACCAACTGCTACCTAAATGCACAATCCCATCACCACCCTGCACAGATCAACTCTGTAGCCAAGACCCTCATCTCCAGAACCAAATGCTTAGCTGACAAAGACCACCTGAAAACTAAATTACATACTCTCACAAACGTATTAATCTCCAACGGATTCCAAAGAAAAACAATTACCAACCTAATCCAAAGAGAGACTCCCCCCAAGAACCGAGACACAGAACAGGACAACGGCATTGCCCTCCTCCCTTACATCAAAGGCACCACAGATAAAATCAGCAAAAATCTCCACAAACACAATATTAAGACAGCCTTCAACACTGACCAAAAAATAGCCAACATCTTAAGAAACCCCAAAGACAAAATCCAGCTAGAAAACCAAGGAGTCTATGAAATGTCATGCAAAATCTGCCCTGCAACATACATAGGACAAACTAATAGGAGAATAAATGCAGGCATCACAGAACACAAGAACACAGTAAGAAAAAAAAAGAAAAAACTTCCTCCCTTTTCCAGCACCTTAAAGCTACAGGACATGAAATTGATTTTGAAGGAACCAAATTAATCTCCAAAACTGAACATTTCAACAAGAGAATAATTATGGAAGCTATCAAAATAGAGAAACACCCACACAACATGAATACCAGTGATGATACCTCCCACCTACCAGACATCTGGAAACCAGCCCTAATCAACAAATGAGCCTCACCCACCACCCACGCCATTACAACACAGAACAACAACGGACAATCTACCAATCATGATACAACTACACAGCCAATCAATCCAGCACTCCACACCCTCCCACCAAGATTTATAGAAAGACGGCAGCTCCAGATCGCTTCCGGTTTCCGAAGGCGACGGATGCTGGGCGTCTGCCGAGGAGCGAGGGGGGGTGCATAGCACAGCAGTCTGCTGCCTGCACCTTCGCTGAATGGACTCCGGAAGGAAGCAATTAATCAGAAGTAGTGGCTAAAGTGCTGGAGGTGAGAGATTTGCTCCAATCTCTCTAACCTTCTTTAACTTATGAGCAGCAGTCTTTTGTAAGTTGTGGATTCAATCTATTTGAAGTTGGAAGATTGGAGGGGGGGTTCTTTCACCCCCCTCGGTTAAAGCAGCATTTGGACTATCTCTCAATCTCGGAATGGAGAGAGAGAGCAACAGTTGAATTAGTCACTTGCACTAACTATGTGAGAAATATTTATATCACTACTTCAAGAGGTGATTGCTGAGCTGCTTTAAAAACTGTATGGAAACTTTTGATGTTCTGCTCCTTGGTTCCTGTGAAAGGGGGAGCCAAGATGGCCTGCTTCCGTCTTCTTCTTCGCACTTATAAATGAAATTTGCCTTTTGAAACTACTTTTGAAGAAATTCCTGCTTTATATTACTACTCCCCCCTGAAGGACTCCTGGAGCTCCTCTTGTTATGTGGTCTTTCTGGATTTGGATTATTTGATATTTTTTGGGGGGCTTGGAACTGTGATTGAGGATTATCTTTCACTTTTGGACTTGCCTGTCTTCTCGGACTCACCCAGCTGCATGCTCCACAGACGCCATTTCTTTTGCAAAAGATTTACAGTCATCCCTGAACTCAGACAAATGGGGCCCAGAAAACCACCTTCAGGCAAGGCAGCCTTGGCACCTACCTCCTCTACATCCAGCCCAATGACTCAACAGACAAAAATTCCATCATTTTTACAACAAGAAGGGACTGGAGAGAGTTCAAAAGATTTATCTGTTATCCAAATGTTCCAGGCTCTTATGAAGGGACAAAATGAGTTGAAAAAAGAGGTGGCAGATTTTAAAGAAGAGTTCAGAGGTGTACAGCAGCAAACAACAGAAAATAAACAAAGAATCGGTGTGCCGGAGGAGGGTGCGGTCGGGCTGGGGAGGAGGTTAAGGCAGTCCAGAAGGGGAATAGAGAATTGGAAAAATTTATGGTAAAGATAGAACTTGAAAGAATGTCCTTTTTTCTCAGATTCCAGAACCTACCAGAGACAGAAGATGAAGACTTTAAGGATATTATGAGTACAATCTTAGCAGAATATATTAAGAGAGATAAAGAACAGGTGTGGTGGGATATGGATCTGGTTTACAGGATTAACTCAGCATATGCCAGAACACATAATGTTCCATGTACATGTTAAATTTCTTAGGAAGACCACGAGGGATGAGGTGCTAGGGGCCCAAAGGGGGGGGCACTAAAATATAAAGACAAAGAAATTACCATTCTTAAGCAAATTCTGAAAAAAATAAGAGATAAGAGGAGGAAGTATTCCTCCTTATCAAAGAAATTATATAATAAAGGAATTTGGTTTAGATGGTTATTGCCAGAAGGAATGTTGATCTTCTGGGAGGGAAACAGAATTAGAATTAACACAGTTGTGGAGGCAGAGGCCTTCATTAAAAAACATAGTACCCTCCTAGAAGACAAAAATATAAGAGGTAGTGAAAAAGGTGATAATACACAAGATATGAAGGAGGGAGGGGCTGCGGCTCCGCCTGAAGACAGGGGGGAGGGAGCAATATCGAAAAGACTCAGGTCACAAAAATAAATGTATTTGAAATATCATTGTAATTGTTGATATACTAGAAAGTGGCAAAAGAGATGATTGAACTCATGGTTTATACAATGTATAACAAGACGCTGTTTCTGCTTATATTTTATCTTTTGTTTTTTCTTTTCTGTAAAAGTTGTGAGATTTGGGGAGATTTCTATCTCTAGCACAATGGAGCTACCGAAATTTTTGTATATCCACTTACCCTTTCCCATAAATGTTTAAAAATCAATAAAATTCTTTTTTAAAAAAAAAAAAAAGAAAGAAAGACGGCAGCTCCGACCATACTTTACTCACACAAACACAAAGCCGAAAACACCAGCCTGAAGATGGCGAGTGAGACCTCGCCGAAATGTTGCCAAGACAATCTTAATGTTACACAGGAAAAGACCCGAATACAACAAGACCAGCATGTATGTATGTATGTATGTATGTATGTATGTATGTATGTATGTATGTATGTATGTATGTATATATGCATACAGATAGAATAGAGTGTACATTGCAGGGGAGAACTATATTAGTCTATGATAGCCCCCCAAAATCATATGATTTTGGGCGGCTATCATAGATTAATATAGTTCTCCCTTGCAATGTACACTCTATTCTATCTGTATGCAAGCTTGTGCCTCCATAGAGTTTGAATTAAAGCAAATATTTAAAATTACTATATTCCTAAAATTAATAGAGTCTGTGGCAAGTGATTTATGAAAGCTTTTAAAGATCGTTTATTGCTGTACTGTAATAAATGGACTGAATGTAACTAGTTAGGACTAGAAAGAGAACAATATAGATACATCACCTTCGGAATGAAATAGCCCTTAAAGTTAATATCCACTGTTGTTGCATGTGGTACATTTAAGGGAACAACATCAGCATATCTTTGAACTTCATGGACTACAGCATCTGTGTAGTGCATCTTTGTTCGGTGTTCGGCTCTTGGCTGAGCATATCCAACAATATTTGATATTTCTTCTTGGATCTTTTCTGAGATAATAAACAACGACATCTAGTAAGATATTCTCAGTGTGTTGGATATGGTGCTAACGCTTGGAAATATTAAATTATAAGGATGTGTACAGTGGGCAGATTTCCTCTGGAAACTGATGGTGCATAGTTAATTCATTAGATGTGCCCTGATTGGAGTCTCTTTTCGTTTGAGCAGGCTATACATATTATAGATAATATAATGCTTGTAGTTTGAGACCTTAGATGTTGACTTCTTGTACCATCATCATTTTCCAGTAGCTAAAAGGAAGGAAGAAAGGAGATGGGAATGAGAAGCAGAAAAGGGGAGGGGAAGTGAGGAAGGAAGGGAGGAAATGGGAATGAGAAGGAGAGAAGGGGAGGTGAAGGAAGAAAGGGATGGAGGAGATGGGAAGGAGAAGGGGGAGAGAAGAAGAAGGGGAGGGGAAAGTAGGGAGGGAGGGAGGAGATAGGAGTGAAAAGGAGAGAAGGGGAGGGAAAGGGAGGGAGGGAGAATATGGGAAGGAGAAGGGGAGAGAAGAAGGAGGGGAGGAGAAGTAGGAGGGAAGGAGAAGGAAGGAAGGAGATGGGAAGGAGAAGGAGAGAAGAGTTAGAGGAGGGGAGGGGAAGGGAAGGGAGGGTGGGATGGAGGGAGGGAAGGAGGAAGATGGGAATGAGAAGGAGGCAGAAAGCTGGCAACGCCCACCCACCCACATCCCTCTGGCCACACACCCTGCCCCCCCCCCAAGGTCAACCATAACCCTGATGCAGCCCTCAATGAAATTGAGTTTGATACCCCTGTTCTAGACCTATAGCATGGTCCAGAGCACAGAGAGGGATGCAAACTCTAGAAATGATGCATTGCAATTGCTTTAAATTGCTGTAGCCAGGTGTTCCATTTGTGCTTATTCATGATTTAAATCACTCCACAAAATAAGAAGTAGAATTATTTATCTTTTTTGCCCCCTTTATTTAGGCATTACCAAGGTCACTGTAATTTAGTTATACCACATCTAATATTTCCTACCTGAAATCAAGATGTACTAAAATAATGGAAACTAACAAATTGTAAAGCACTTACTCTGAATTAAAGGGTACTTCATCATTAGAGTAAAGGCCCAAAATAGAGTGCTTGAGATTGTTTCCACACCAGCCACGAATAGATTCATCACAGACTCTTCTAGATTTTTATGGTTAAAATACCCATTGTTTTGAGTCTTCCTTTCCTAGAATTAAAAGAAAGAACGGTTTTAAAAGTGGTTCTAAAAAAGTGCACTCCAGAACACATTGCAAAGACAAAGCAGCCTTCTCTGGAATTTTTATAATTTGCTTTGTAAAAAAAAATGTAATAAAATGACTTGCTTTAGAAGTATGCAAAGTTAAAGGCTAAAATAGTTCCCAACTCAGACCATTTGAATTCATAATGAATTCAATGAGTTTGAATGCTTAGTCTCAGCTAGGTTGAGGAGATTTTCTACATGGGCAAAGAGAATGTTATAAACAGTTTGACAGGAGGAGTGAATGCCAAATGCCTTGAAAAAAAGGTTAATGTAACCAACTTTTTAAACAAACTCACACTGGAGTTCAAAATTCTTAAAAACTACCAACTATTTATTTGTATCCTCTTTTTAGGAGGTTACACTTCCACACACATTTCTTACTTTTTATTACCTTCAATCTCATAACCATCATTGGAAAAGATTAATCCCATTACTTCTCTCTCGAGTGAGTGAGTGAATCAGTCAGTTCAGTGAATGACTGAATGACTATCAGCTTCTATATCTGCATTGTATGTTATTTATATATGTAAATAAATCATTACACAAGGTATGCATAAGTGTAAGTAGAGAACCAGTTTGGTGTAGTGGTTAAGGCATTAGGTAGAAACTGGGAAATTGTGAGTTCTGGACTATTATTATCCTGGGGTCATCAAGTATTAAGAATACTTAACTAGGCTAAGTGGTGATTGGTAACTGCAGTAGTCCTGGTTAGTGACCATAATACAAACTTTTCAAAATTAGAGTGTAAAAATCAGGCAAAATGAATGATTGCTCAATTTTTGGAGACCATTGGCAATTTGCTAAGTTTGTTCTCTTCTATAATAAAAATTCTTGACAAGTGCATGTGTTTCCATTTACAAATTCATTTCTGCAATTTGATGGAAAACTTCAAGCTGCCATTTCTAGCACATTTCATTACCTGTTGCTGTTTTACGAGATATGAATCAATAAAGTTTCTTGTGTCATTTTCATCCAGATTGTTGAAACATTGGATGAAGTTTTCATTGATGAAAGCATACAATTCCTTTTGGTTATTCAGGACTTTCTTACGAGTGGCAAAAAAATAGCCAAGCATAGGAAATATGTTACATAGCTGAAACATATAAAAAAGAAGTCACCTAGAATATAGATTCTGATAGGCCTCTCAAATGATGTCTGCTCACATGTTACAATAGATACGGGCTTTCTAATTTCTTTGGTGTAGAATTTTGGAAGGCCTGCCATAGATATACGTAGCCATGATGATGCAGTGGTTAGAATGCAGTATTGCAGTCTAACCCTGCCCATAGCCAGGAGTTCGATCCTGACAGGGCCCAAGGTTGACTTAGCCTCCCATCCTTCCGAGGTCAGTAAAATGAGGTCTCAGGTTGTTGGGGGCAAGGTGCTTGATATTGTAAACTGCCCAGAGTGTTCTGTAAAGCACTGTGGAGTGGTATATAATTGCTGATATTGTATTGTTCTCATTAACCTATACATTTTAATCCTTTTGTTCTTAGTGATTGAACCACATTTTTCTTTCTTATTATTTCCCAGTAAGTTGACTGGGGAATAGAACCAAAATTGCACCAAATTTCCACTGCAAGCAGGATGTAGTATCTATACATTTGACATGCCTCCATACATACTTGTATAATCAATGAAAGAATGGTGGGAAGACTGCACCATTTAAAAAAAAGGTTTTCAATATTAGTCATTAGATTCTGAATTTTGCAGTGAATCCTGAATAATTCACACTGCTTTCCTATACAATAAATGAACTGTAAATACTTTACAAATGAGTAATCATTACCTGCATTGGAGGGCTTCCTGAAAGCCTGTGCCAATTTATTAAAACTTTCAAATGTTCTTGCAGTGAATCCTGAATAAGGCACACTGTCTTTCCTATACAATAAATGAACTGTTAATACTTTTCAAATGAATGTTAATTACCCGCATTGGAGGGCTTCCCAAAAGCCTGAAATTTTCTGTAGTCAAGCTCAATAATTTAATAAATGTTGGATCTTCATAGTCATATCGCTTCCCAAGTAAAATAGATACTATGATATTGCCAACAGCTGCAGTCATAATTCCTCTGAATTCAAATGGTTTTCCTAGACATCAAATGTGGAATTTCATCAAAATATAATAAAAATAAAATTATCATAAGTATTAACATTATATTTCATTGTCTTGATTCTAGCATCAATCTATTGTTACAGTGACTTATTGAGTTCATTGTCTTATAAATTGGTTGATGTGAATGGATAAAGAGATTAATCTTCATATTGCAACACTCTTTGGGGAGGAAACCCCTGAGTTTAGTGTGGCAGGAGTTGGTACATTGTAATTACTCTCTGTCTAACTGGCCTCCTCTGACTGATGGAACTATCTGGATGGGCAGCGAAATGTCTCTCAAACTAGTAACAAAAAATAGTCCAGTTACAATGATTCAACCTTCAGACAAAATTTTAAATGATGTAAAAGACCATATAAATTTGGAATATTAAGACTTTTGTTATTCTGCTTTCCATGGACCTCTTACCCATCCCATAGTCCCGTAAGGTGGTTAACATAAATCGCCTCATCACTCTCCAGTTCTCACCATGGGAAAAAGCTACTCCTGAAAAAACAAAAATATGCAAAATTTCAACCGATGATGAAAAAATGCACTCCCTACCATCATCCCTCTGGATCTTCTAAAACCCAAGGAACATTTCTTAAATATTTAGTTAATTTTCAAGTCTTGTTGCCTTACAGTTTGCTTAAATCAGTATTTCTCGGCCTTGGCATTTTTAAACTATATGAACTTCAACTCCTAGAATTCCCCATCTAATTCTGTGAGATGAAATACATACATTCAAAAGTTGGCTTGATTAGGAAACACTGATCTAAATCATGCATGCAAAAAGATAAATAACTTTGCCCACAAAATATCCTGATAATCATTAGAGGAAGAGTTTGAGGAAGAAATCCACTTAACAGAGTGATTACAGAGACCATTCCAATTCAGAGAACTGGCTAGTCACTTTTTGAAGAAAGTAAAGAAATACATCTTTATAAAACCCATCCCATATGATCATTCATTCCACAATATACAATGTTTATTCAATTGTTTATTGTATTGAATATACAATATCATTCCAGAATATCTAACAAACAGCACTAAATCTTAGCAGAGCCGTATTTCCCTTTGTTTTTTGTAATTTCTTCCAACATTTAGTTTCTGACATGGTTTTTCCTTTTCCTTTTTTAGTTATTTAAAAAAAACTTTCATTTTTCTGGTGTTTCTGATACCTCTTTCAGTTATTATTGTGAAACAAGTTACAGTAAATATGTATTTTTATGTGGAAGACTCTTAAGGGATCTTCTGACCTCCAAGATACCAGGGACATGTGATCTATCATCTCAGGCACACACACACACACACACAATGTGTAAATAGTGCAAATGGTCCAGGTCAATTAGTGCTTGTAAGAAATATGGATTGCATTACATTCAACTCAATATTGGGACTTATTTACAAGCTCTAAGAGGCTGTCCTTGACCCAAGCAGCCTCCATAATTAGGGTACTAAATGCTCCCTTGCAGATTAGTAATACAAGCTGATTCTTTGGTTCTCCTTTAGGTATTTCATTTTAGAATCTCTCAATCTCTGGCTGGCATTTTCATTGTACTACAAAGCATTCTAAATTCTTTCTTAAGCATACAGCAGAGATTGAGAGAGCCGTTGAAGTCACTTTCTGTGTTATGAATACCAGTCCCACACTTTGTACGTTTTCCCAATTTCAGTCAATTCTAATTTCTATTGCTCCTGTGGTGATGTTGGCACAGATTCTCCATTGTATAGTTATATGTTTGCAAACTGTATTGACATGAAATGAAGGTCCTCACCAAAACCCTTTGAATACTCATCAAATATGGGGAAAGGGCCCCTCTCAGCAAACACATCAGCCTTATTCATCAGAGCTTCCTTTATGGTCTCATATCCTGTTAGCACCACTATTTTCTGGGGTCCCAGTTGGATTTTGAATACAGATCCATACTGTTTTGATAGCTGGAAAAAAGAAAGTATGAGAGAAACAGAGATATTTTTATTAAGGATATGTTCTAACTTAATTATTTTTTGTTAAATGTATTGGCTGCCTATCTTATCAGTGGGTGACTCAGAGTGGCTTACAATATTGAAAAGATAAAATTATACACCACCTATAGAAATACAAATAAGATATTATAAAAATATAAGGCAATGCCTCAGTGTTTATTTTAGAGATGAATGTTGCTCCACTGGCCAGACTGACTGTGGTTGCTATTCATTTGATTATCAAGAAACTGATAGACACATATTTCCTGTCACTGATCTAGGTGATATTTGGAGGGAATGAATGAGCCATTTGATTTAATAAGAGCATTCCATTCTTCTCTCATTTCTCTTTGGTCGAAGCAGGTTTTCATTTCCATAGCTTACAAAAGTCACAGAATGCTTCAATTTTTGCCCTTCAATGGAAAGGATAAAAAAATAATTACCTCTAACATTGTCTGCTAAGGTTTCTTTGCCTGTTGTGGAGGTTTCCAACAACAGGCAAAGGCCTGGGTCCTGGTGGAAAATCTTTGAAGCTCTTCTTCCGGGGGTTGCCCATCTTGAAAAGGAGCATAATAGTAAGTGTAGATTGGAACAGTATTGAAATAGGAACCATCCAACCCATTTCTTTTCAATAGGCAAGTTCTTTAGCAATTCTAATGGAACATTTGCAACACAATTAGATCAGAGACCGTGTCTGCCAACTGAAAAGCTCCAAAAAGGGCAGAAGGATTAAACCCTTGAGCCTATCTGAAAATGAAGATTACTTATAAAAGCAGATCCCTTAATGGTAGAAAGGAAGACCAAATATTTCACAGTAATCCTTGGCAATCATTACACTGTAGTTAATGAGATATTTTGAAGACATATTAGAATTTTCTGAGCATTTTTCCCATTGAACTCCTTACAGGGAGAAAACTAAACATGCACAGAGATTTGTCCTCACCAGTAAATCCAGACAAAGGCATGTGGGGGGGAATGTTCTTTTACTTGAGCCATTTGAAAGTCCTTTCTTCTGAATTTAATTTTGTCCAATTTATTCTTACAGTAGAAGATACACAGACACTCCCATGCTCTACACAGTATTTATGACTATACATTTTCACATAAACTTCTGAGCTATCCAGTAACAATTAAATTTTACTTCTTATATGTTTAGAGGCTACTTGGTTTATCCAAAACAGATCCCTTGGCTACACAAGAGATTGCCAATCTAGTATCTGCTGAGAGGAAGATATATGTGGATCTCATTGGTGGCCCAACTTATTTGCTCTTTATAGGTTTAGACTTCAATTTACCACAGAATTATTAGAGATAGTATAGTAGAGGAAATTATCCAGTTACAGATATGGCCCATTCATGAACTCCACTAATATTCCTTAATATAAAAATAGTGGATGACTGCAATTCTTTGCTTTCTTTGGAAGCACCTCTACTTGCCAAAAAGATAATTTGATATAAAGAAACATGCTGAATGCCAGGGAACACTACCCATTTTTTAAACACTTACCCTGAAGCAGTTTTAAAATGTGCCAACTCTTGAATTTTTCTCAATTCCAGTTGGCCATTTAATACTAATTTATTGTTACATGTTATGTAAGTTTACTTTGTTGCATTTTATTCTATATTTAATGTAATTTTTAAAAGGAAACTAAGATCCATTATATCATAGGCAATGTATAAATATTTTAAATTGGCATTAATACAATTTTGCTGGTATTGGGCTACTTTTGGATACTTATTCTCCCATAACAACAGAATAAACTATTTGTATCACTTTTACTGCTCATTTTGATGAGAGTGGTACTGTTTTATCATTCTGCAAAAATCCTGCTTTCATCATTCAAATCTATGGACAATTCATCACACCTCTCCATATTTTGCAGACTGAAAAAAATATTACCAGACTCATTACAAATAAGATAACAAGGTCTGAAGAATCAATCAGTCAGAATAAGGATAGAAGGGACCATCTAGGTTTTTTAGTACAACCCCCTGCTCAAGCAGGAGACCCTATATCATTTCAGACAACTGACTGCCCAGTCTCTTCTTAAACATCTCCAGTGATGAAGCACCCACAACTTCTGACAGTAAGCAGTTCCACTGGTTAATTATTCTCACTATTAGGAAGTTTCTCCTTAATTCCTGATTGCTTCTCTCCTTGATTAGTTTCCATACATTATTTCTTGTCTTGCCCTCTGGTGCTTTGGAAAATAAGATGACCACCTCCTCTTTGTAGCAACTTCTCAAATACTGAAATACTGTTATTATGTCCCTCCTGGTCCTTCTTTTTCTCTAGACTAGCCGAACCCAAATCTTGCAACCATTTTTCATATGCTTTTGTCTCCAGGCCTTTAATCATTTTATTTGCTCTTCTTTGCACTTTCTCCAAAGTTTCAAAATCTTTTTGTAATATGGTGACCAAAACTGGTTACAGTAGTCCAGGTGTGACCTTACTAATCCTTTATAAAGCAGTGCTAATACTTTCCATGATTTTGATTCTATGCTTCTGTTTATACAACCAAGGATTTTATTAGTTTTTTTCGGCTGCTGCTGCACACTGCTGGCTCATATTTAAGTGATTGTCTACTAGGAATCCAATGTCTCTCTTACAGTTACTGTTTTTGAGTCAAGTTTTACCCAGTCTGTACTCATACTTTTGATTTTTCCTACCTACATGTAAAATTTTGCTTTTCTTCACATTAAATTTCATTTTTTTGGCTAGATCCCATTGTTCAACTATCAAGATCTTTTTGGATCCTGAGCTTGTCTTCTGTTCACTATTCCTGTCAGTTTCGTATCACCTGCAAATTTGATGAGTTCTCCTTCTATTCCCTCATCTAAGTCATTTCTGAACATATTGAAGAATACCGGGCCAAGACAGAACATTTTGGTACCCCACTGCTTACTTCCCTCCATGTAGATGTAGTACTATTAAGGATGACTCATTGAGTATGAAATAAGATTGGTTTGGCATGATCTATTTTTAACAAACCCATTCTGGCTTTTAGTTATAACTTTATTTCTAGATGTTCACAGATCTGTTTTTTGATTATCTTTTCCAGTATCTTCTCAGGTATTGACGTTAGGATGATTGGTCTGTAGTTTCCTGGGTCTGTTTTACTCCTACCTTTTTTGGAAACCACATCAGCTCTTTTCCAATCCACAGGTAATTCCCCATTTTTGGATCCTGAGCTTGTCTTCTGAAGTATTAACTATTCCTGCATATCTTTCAGGATTTTTGAAAGATATGATGCAATAACAAAAAAGCTTTGAAAATTATCCCCTAATAGAACATCATTCATTATATCATCCATATATTCTTCTAGGGAAGGCTTTCTCCCTCCCTCTTTCTTTCCTTCCTCTTCCTCTTTCTTTCTTCTTTTCTTCTTTCTTGTGTCTCTCTCCCCCACTTCCTTTCTTTCTCTTCCTTCCTTCCTTCCCTCCTACCTTCTTTCTCCAACTTTCTTTCTTTCACTTTCCTTATTTCTCTTTCTCATTCTTTCTCTCTCTCTTTCTTTCTCTCTTTGTCTCTCTCTCTCTCTCTCTCTCTCTCTCTCTCTCACACACACACACACACACACACACACACACACACACACACCATTTCCCTCATGTCTATCACTGACAGCTCTCAAAGAGAATGAAGTATAAGGACTCGTGTCTTGGGAAGGGGTTGGACTAGATTATTTCCATGTTCCCTTGCATCCCTCTATGTTCTCGGTCCCATTTAGTCACAAACAGCCCCATTCACTTTGAAGTTGGTCGCAAACTCCACTCATCCTGCATGCGCACTGGTCCCACCCAAGGAGGTGAGCTGTGGGGTGGGGGGAAGGGGGGGAGTCTGTGGCTCCACGTCTCTCGATCTTCTTCCCCACTTTGGTTCTGCGCATCCAGCACAATTGACTGCCCCGCCTCTCCTGGGGCTTTGCCTTTCTCTGGCAGGCAGACAGGGGCTGCACTGGGGTTGTCTGCCCTGGAGCTGTGGATGAAGGAGAGGCCAATGCTCGAGCCAGCCAAGATTGGTGGGACTTGGCTCCCCCCATGCCCCAACTCTGGGTGTCGAACCTTCAGTCCTGCCTCCATGGGTTTCAGGCACCAAAGGCACCAGGCGAGGTTGCTCAGGTGCCCGCTGCCCTGCCTGGCTGCCATGACAGAGGGTGACAGAGAAGCAGCAGCCAGAATGATGTCCAGTGTGGTCCCCGGCCCTTCCCCAGAGGATCCCGGGACAGGGAAGGATCCTCCTTTGATCCCGCTGTTTCAGGGGGGCACAGAGCCCTGGGGAAACCTGGCGGATCAGGCGAGTCCTCCACTCCTGTTCCTTCCTCAGCTGTGGAAGAAGCCCACGCTTCCTTCTTTTTGAAAGCCATCTCATTTCCAATTGGGGGGGGAATCCATGCAGAGGGAGGAAAAGCATAGATTCCTTTCCCCCATCCCCATTGGAAACTAGGTAGCTGTCAAAGAGAAGGAGCGTGTGCCACATGGGCTTTTCCAACAGCCAAAGAAGAGGAGGGGAGTTCAGCTGTTGGAAAAGCCCACATGGCGCACGCACCCTTCTCTTTGACAGCCTCCTTGTTTCCAAGTGGGTGGGGCGGAATCCATGCAGAGGGAGGAAAAACATGGATTTCTTTCCCCCACTCCCATTGGAAACCAGGCAGCTGTCAAAGAGAAGTGAGAGCACCCCTCATGGCTTCTTCCAACAGGCGAAGAAGGAACAGGAGGGGACTTTGGCTGTTGGAAAAGCCCATGTGGTGTGCGCGCCCTTCACTTTGACAGCCGCCTCATTTCTAATGGGGGGGGGAAATCCATGCAGAGGGAGGAAAAACATGGATTTCTCCCCCCCCCCATTGAAAATCAGGTGGCTGTCAAAGAGAAGGAGCGTGCTCCTCATGGGCTTCTCCCAATCCTCCGCTCTGGCAAAGGAAGTGGGTGGGCGGGGCAAGCCTGGTACAGAAAGGCAGGGCGAGCGAGTGAGTGGCGACTGGGCTGTCAGGGTGGAATTTCAGCCCTGTTCCCCTCCTGGGGTAATTGTATTTAATGAGGGATGAACCGTGGTTTTTCCTTGAAGTATACTTCAAAATTAAGAAAAATAAACCCAAGATATATTCTAAGAAACATATTTTATTGTAAAGAAAATGAAAACAAAACTTACTAGCTAATGATTACATTTTGGCAGCATTCCTGCCTACCTTCTTGGCAACCGAACAAAGAAGAAAAATCATGTGGAAAAGAATGTAGACATGCGTAGTGAGCTTAGTGATAAGAGTCAGATCAGTCTACCGTATGTCTTAGAGTTTAAGCACAGTTGGCAAACAAAAAATGCAGTGACATGGGCAAATGGGGGGAGCGAGCAAAGGGACACACCAGGGGAGGGAGCATTCTGGTACAGGGTCTCCGGAAGAACTGGTATGTGAAGACACGCTAAATTTCACAAATGGGTACAGGCATACTGGTGCGTACTGGCTGAAACCCACCCCTGTACAAAGGGTACTAATTAATACCATTTCAATACTAATTTGAGTTTGAAAAGCAGTGTAGCTGACTGACAGAGAAAGCCCAGAGAATGGCTGCTTGTCAGGTGCACATACTTTTTTTCTTTAATATTTATTATGAAATATTTTTGAAAAATGAATGAAAAAAAGCAAACAATAAAAGGGGGAAGCCACGTAACATATCAATATCAGTGCCAATGCTACAGATCACATTAAACATTTAGTAGTTTTAATATGAAATATGTATGTATGTAAAATACATATGTAAACTATAAAACATTCATTTAAACATACAGTCTTAAAGTTATTCACTTACTGGTAGACTAGAGAAGGTAAGGGAATAAGAATTGATACTAAATTCTATTTGGGTTGGTTGAAATACCATCCCAAGGAAACATAAACTGAGTTTTGAAATATACATCAACAATAATAGAAAAAGAAAGGGGGAGAGGAGGAGAGAATTAAAGGAAGATAGGGGAAAGAAGAAAGCGGTAAGGAGAGGAGGATGGAAGGGAGAGAAAGAGAAGGAGAGAGGGTAGGAAGGGGAAGAGGAAGAGCAGGACTAAGAGAAAGAGAAGGGAAGAAGGAAGGGGAACCAGAGGAGGAAGGAAGAAAGTAGAGAAGGGAGGGAGGGAGAAAAGAAAGAGAAAACAAGGAGGTGTTACAAAAGGAGGAAGGGATGGTAAATAAAGCAACCCAAACTGTACATTATAACTTATTAAATGAAATAATAAATGTAGAAGAATGATAAATGTAAAGAAGAATAACAATTATGTGAATGTATACTTAAAATGGTATGTAAGAGAAAACAAATGCTTAATAACAGGCAAGAGATGATAAATATGTGATTTTTTTTTACTATCCCAAACTTTCAATATTGCTTACTGTTCTTCTCCTTCCTTGATACAAATAGCATAATTCTGAATTTTAAAGGCAATTAAATGCCACAACCTTGCTGGCTCTCTACCAATTAAAACTGATATAAGTTTCTTCAAGGAATCATAGAAACGGAATTTTGCTCAGAGAGGTTGTCTCTCCCCCTACCTACATTTCACTGAATAGCACAGCGATGGTGAACCTTTTTTGGCTCACGTGCCATAAGTGGGGGGAGCGCAGGGGGGTTGTGTGCGGGTGTGCCACACCCATAATGCAATGCGCACCCCCCCAGTACGCATGCGCGCACAACAGGCGTGACCCCCCCATTTTTACATGCTTTTTTCACCCAACCCAGGCTCCAGAGGCTTTATAGGAGCCTGGGGAGGGCGAAAAGAGCCTCCCTCGCCCGCCCCCTGGACACCCTCCGGAGGCATCAGGGAAGCCTCTGGACGGTCCCTGAAGCCTTCAGAGCGCTCAAAATGACCCTCCGAGCAAACCGGAAGTCACTTCCGGTTTGCTCAGAGGGTCGTTTTAAGCGTTCCGAAGGCTTCAGGGAAGCCTCTGGATGGTCCCTGAAGCCTTCGGAGCGCTCAAAACAATCCTCCAAGCAAACCGGACTTCCAGTTTGCTCGGAGGGTCGTTTTGAGCACTCCGAAGGCTTCAGGGACCATCTGGAGGCTTCCCTGATGCCTCCGGAGGGTGTCCAGGGGGCAGAGGAGGCTCTTTTCGCCCTCCCCAGGCTCCTATAAAGCCTCTGGAGCCTGGGGAGGATGAAAAATGGCTTTAGAAAGGGTGAACTCAGCTGGCCAGCGCAAAGACAAAATATTAAAAAATAAAGTCTAATCTTCTTCAGAGCAGTTTTTAGATGCATTTGGACTTTATCATCTGCCTTTAAGGCTATATTATAATTCTCTCCTTTCCAGTGATGCGTGGTGAGGTTTGTGGCTGGTGAGGCACTGACACAGTGGTGGGTTTCAAATATTTTTAGACTTGTGGACTTCAACTCCCAGAATTCCACAGCCAGGCATGCTCAGTTCCAATTTAAAACAACAGCATTGTTTTTCTCCTTTGCGAAATAAGTTTCCCTTTTTAATTTTCTTTTTTTTCTCCCTTCCCCTCCTTCCTCACTCTCTCAAAGACACACACAAACACACACACACACAGAGAGAAGTTGGATTGGACTATCTCTCCTACCCCCTTCCCTCTCTCATTCACTCTCAAACAAACAAACACACACACACACACACACAAAGGTTGGATTGGATATCTTTTCCAGTGGCTTGAAAGCAGCTCCTCTGCCATCCCCCCACCCCCAATTCCCCTGCTGCCTTCCCCAAACACCTCCACCATTGCAAATGCAGCCTGCTGTCTGGATGGGAAATGCCTGGAACGCAATAAAGTCCACCCACTCACCTCCTGCTGGCAGGCTGGGGTGAGAGGAGAGGCAGAGAAGTCGGAGGGGAGCCGATCCGAGCCTTCCAAAAGAAAGAGGCTGGGGGAAAGTGTGTGTGCTACAGCATGGCTCTTTGCCTGGCTTCTGTGGATAACTCTGCTTAACTGTTTAAAAAAAACCTCTAAAAAAGCACCCTCTATTATGAGGCAGGAGAACTGCGTGCCACACTTACGTCAGGAATTTTTAGGCTTTTAACACTTGCTTAACTCTGCTCGAGTGATCATAAAACGGCTGAAGTCAGACTAGATGAGGCATGCAGTTCTCCTGCCTCATAGTAGAGGGTGCTTTTAAGAGGCTTTTTTAAACAGTTAAGCAGAGTCATCCACGGTGAGGCAGCAACTAGCTCAGCTTTTTCCTTTTACATTTTTTTTCTTTTCATGATGAGAGCGGTGAGGCTGTGCCTCACTTGCCTCACCTGACTGCACGTCACTGCTCTTTTCCATAATCTCTTCTTTCTGACCATCAAACCCATAAATCTCAAGCATATTTTCCATATTCAGCAAAAAGTCCATAAAATGTTTTTTCTGGCTTTATTTTTCAGCAACAAGATAAAAATAGAAAGAAAAAATAACATGTGATGGATATTTTATCAGATATTGAAAACATCATATGGAAAAAAATGAATATATATATCTTTCTATGGTTCTACAATGAGTTTGCTGGGATCCTCTGTATTGCTTCCAAGAGGTGCTCCTTCAATGGGAATCTAGAAGGAATAGCATACAGTGATTTATGCAAGCAGGTGATGCTTAACTATCTGACACAATTTTACACCAACTGAATTTAACTGAGGCCTCTTTCTCTTCCCCCCCTCCCTGTCTTTCTCTCATCATAATCCATTGGGAACTGGCATTGTTTACTTTATAAGCCCAAATTAATCAAATGAGAAATGTCCCACTAGGATTGTACCTCTTTTATACCAGGTTGGTGATTTAATATATCAATATATCAAAGTAACCATAGTTGCACCATTACTCATGATACAAATAAAGAATTGTTTCTCATGTTTCTGTTCTATATATTTTGATCATTTGTAAAATTGATGAAATAAATGCTTTTCCATCCTTTACTCCCTTTTATATCCATCTCTGTAGGAACATGGTTGTCATTAGAAATAAACATTAACTTAAAGTTTTGGAAACATCTCAAGAAGAGATAGACCGTTGCACTATGCAACCCAAGCCTCTGCATGTTTACATCTTCCTTGGTCTTGGTCTCCCAATACACATTGTTGAAAAGTTGTGTTTCAAAACACACATATATCAATTTAAACAGCAGATACTTATGTTAAGCCTCCAGGAGGTGTAATTAAGCTATTTTCTGTGTATTGATAAAAATAGAACCAAATTTCTAAAATATTTATTTAAAAATAGGCCAAAATTTTACCTCATCCCAAAACTTGATAATATCATACTACTAGTGACATAAGTCTATTTTATCCAGAGAAAAACAGCTGGCCATCATCTAGAGCAGAGTTTTATGTTGCAAAACCACATAGATTACTAGATGATATATGGCATTGAGCCACATATGCCATTGTTAATGAGTTCAGCAAGATCAGGAATGAGGAAGTACAGGAAAAGAAGGAGAGCAGGAATACATAAAGACAACAAACTCCATATCCTGTTCCTCATATCATTCATATTATGTTTCTGTAGTTAAGGAGGAGAAGGAAGAAGAGTAGTATAAGTACCAGTGGTGGGCTGTTGCATGGTTATGCAGGTTTTGGTGAACCTTTACCTTTGATTGCTGGCTGGGCCCGTCCACCTGTCCCTGTGCTAAGCTATCCATTTATAACTAACTTTCTGGCTCATTCTCTCTGACCTCGCTGCCCAGCTGAGTTTCGTGCAGTGACATGCAGTCAGGTGAGGCAAGTGAGGCACAGCCTCACCGCTGTCATCATGAAAAGCGGTGTAAAAGCGGTGTAAAAGGAAAAGGCTGAGCTAGTTGCTGCCTCACCGTGGATGACTCTGCTTAACTGTTAAAATAAGCCCCCTAAAAAAGCACCCTCTACTATGAAGCAGGAGAACTGCATGCCTCATGTAGTCTGACTTTAGGCGTTTTATGATCACTCAAGCAGAGTTAAGCAAGGGTTAAAAGCCTAAAAATTCTTGACATAGGTGAGGCACGCAGTTCTCCTGCCTCATAGTACAGGATGCTTTTTAGAGGCTTTTTTTTAACAGTTAAGCAGAGTCATCTGCTTAACTGTTTAAAAGCCTGCCTGCCAGCAGGAGGTGAGTGGGTGGGCTTTATTGCATTCCAGGCATTTCCCACCCAGACAGCAGGCTGCATTTGCAATGGTGGAGGTGTTTGGGGAAGGCAGCAGAGGAATGGGGGGGGGATGGCAGAGGAGCTGCTTTCAAGCCACTGGAAAAGATATCCAACTTTTGTGTGTGTGTGTGTGTGTGTGTGTTTGTTTGAGAGTGAGTGAAAGAGGGAAGGGGTTAGGAGAGATTGTCCAATCCAACTTCTGTGTGTGTGTGTGTGTGTGTGAATTTGTGTGTGTGTGTGTTTGAGAGAGGGGGAGGGAGGAAGGGAGAGAGGGAGGAAGGAGGGGAAGGGAGAAGAAAAAGAAAATGAAAAAAGGAAACTTATTTCGCAAAGGACAAAAACAAATGCTGTCATTTTAAATCAGAACTGAGCATGCCTGGCTGTGGAATTTTGGGAATTGAAGTCCACAAGTCTAAAAATATTTGAAACTCACCACTGTGTCAGTGCCTCACCAGCCATAAACCTCACCGCATGTCACTGGTTTCGCGCCACCTCTGCTTTACTCACTGGAGCTGCCTGAGTTGATTATCTACTTCTTTAAAGCTCCATTTCACTCACAAAGGGCCATGTGTGAGCAAAGCTCGCACATACGCACCCGCTCACAACCAGCAAACCACTTGTGAACATAAGTACAGCCCACCTCTGACTAGTATCAGTAGGGGGAAAACAAGACCTGACCTGATACTTGCTATACAGAGAAGAAAAATTTAAGAAAACCCCACCCTTCATGATACATTTGAAATGTAAAAATGTAGTTTGCAGCTGTAGGGAAGCCAGTGTGTTCATTGATTCACGTCTATGTGTGTATATAAATAAGAAGATGTGCATGCTTTGAAATATAGTTCTGTGAGAAATGGAAAAAATATATTAAGAAATGGGTTTCTGAAAGAAAACAGAAAAATAAGACAATGGGAAAGAGAGAAAATTAGTTGGAACAACCTTGAAATGCACAGAGGCAGAATAGTAAGGAATAAGAGGACTCTGAAATTGGGGGAAAACATATTCTAGAAGAGAGAGAAAAAGAGAGAGAGAGAAAGAAAATAATTGATTATAGAAGATCCATAGTACCACATCTGTGCTGTCGAAATCTGGATGAACATGGCATGACAGTAAAAACATTTTAAAAATTTGACTCATCACATTGTTTTCAGCCCAGAATAATCTTAGCAAAGCTGTGAAAAGAATATAACTATATAGTTGATCCTAACATAAGCAACTCTTCATCTTCTTTCAGCAAAACAAAATCTGGAACCAATTCTAAGAATCAGGTGATAAAATGTGATTCTATGTGATAACAATCAGAAGCTAACAGACATCCTAGTGGGAAAAAATGTGGATATGTTCCCAGAAACTGCAATTCTTCTCTATTGTTTGAAATGTGTCCTACCTCCCAATATACAGAGTCATCATAGCAGTTCTGATCAGGTGGCTGTCCCAGGAAAGGCAAGTTGAGTATTAATCCTGTATGATGAGGAGGAAACACATTGAAGGTTATCAATGGCAACATTTTCTATAATAAGAGACATAGATTGCATAAAATACAAAAACAGAGAGCAACTGTATTCTACTCCTGCAAATAATGCTCTATTTTTCTAATAAAAAAATGCATTACTCGTAATAGCATGTTATTTCATTAAGTAAACACCTAAGAAGGAACAGTTCCAGTGGTGGGGTTCAAATAATTTAACAACTGATTCACCCAGGGTCAGGTTGACTTTCTTGGGAGGCGTAGCTCATCCTCATCTTCCAGCACATGCAGGACGAACCTCCTGTGATGCCAATCTGACCCTGGGCAACCTGGTTGTTAAATTTCTACCCTTTGACAAAAGGCTATTTCCAAGGATGCTTGTCTGCATGTTGGTCTTACGGCTATTTCAGCCTTCTGGATGACTTCTTTAAAAGGCAAGGTTTCTGAGGAATGAGGAGGGGGCCTTACCATAGAGATAAGGAGTTGATGCTCCCAAGAGCTCATGCAGGAAGGTGAAGAATTGGGGGGAAGAGGAGGGAGGGATTCCCCCTCCCCATGGAGCTATGTGCAGGGGGAGTTGGTCAGTCTGCGGGCAAAAGTGAGAGGGGCAAGGAATTAAGTTGGTAGCATGATTGAAGCTGGGCCCAATGTAAGGGAGACTGTGGGGTTAATTTGGCCAGGCAAATTATCCCCCCGCCTTGCTATCAAAGTGAATCCTGGGCACTGCACTGAAATGGAGAAAGAGGCAATGGAGCAGCCTGCACAAAGGAAGGAGGAGGAGCTGGGAGAAGAAAGAGGGAAAGCAGCCTCCATTGCCCATATCTCCATTGCAGCCCAGTGCCCAGGATCCACTTTGATAGCAGAGGGGTGTAATTTAACACCCACCTGAATGGGTGCTAACTGGCTGAATCCCACCACTGAACAGTTCTGCAAATTCTTATTCAGTTTTTTTAAAAGATGCTATAAGTCTGCATTTTATCCATCCATTCATCTACAGAAGTTGTGATCTGCATGAAGTTCCCCATTTCCTGGAGATGTCTTTATTTTACTGACCTGTAAAAGCTCCTCCTACCATAGCAATTGCAACAGAGCAGCCTAGAGCAGCAGCCTGCATCCCAACAGACACACTGTAAAGAGTACAAATGAACTTTGTGTCATCTGGAGACCTTATGAAGACTTCTTTGATGACTATGTCTGGTTGTTCAGATATATGTGTACACACAAAAGTCACTCCTACCTAACCCAGCAACAAACAGCTATGGAAGTGCATATACAGACTACTAGGAAAAACTTTGAAAGTGCATCCGCTTTAACACTTTGCAGAGAACTACTTTGCTTTTGCCAATGTGTTTTGCAAAACGGCCCATTCAAGTGTTTTATACCCCTCTAAGAACATGCTGTATGAGCAAGGCTGATGAATGGGAAAGGAATGCAAATCACAAGGGACTTACTTTCATTTCTACTTTCCTTTTCCTAACATTTTTTATTCCTCAGGACCTCATGTAGTTTCAGTTCCCCTCCTGCCTAAAGGACTGACAGACACTGCTATGCTGATGTTACTGAATGATTAATAACCTACAGCAATGCTTCCCAACTTTAGCAAATTTAGGATGATTGGACCTCAACTTCCAGAATTCCCTAGACAGCCATTGTAGTTGGGAATTCTGGGAATTGAAGTCCACTCATCTTAAAGTTGCTAAATTTGGGGAACACTGGCCTAGGGCTTGGTCAAATTCCAGTACCCCTGACTGGCCACTTAAACAATAAACTGGTTACCAGCCAAACTTATATATTCTTTGATGGTTGGAGTTACTTTGAGCCTTGTTCTTTAGTTTTGCCAAGGCATCACTATCAATCTTGTTATAAAGATTGTTTTACTGTGCCAAATGAAATATTTTTGCAATCTACTTGATGGGAATGTCTCTTTCAAAGTGATCTATAAATCTGTCTAGTCAGTTAAATGACAGTAAAATAGAACTTTTTAAAAAAACTTACTTGCTGTTAACCTGCACAGCAGCTGCAATGATACTTGCAATGCCTCCCAAAAGCCCAGGTAAGCCATGTAGATTATGGACACCGCAGGTGTCTTGAATTTTCAGCTTGGCCAGCAATGGCTAGAAGAGGAGGTAAAGGGTTATTTTGTAATAACCTTTAGAAGAAAATAAAGCTTGCTTGTCTTCTTTTTCACTTTCCATTCTATACAAACTAGCATGCTTTATAAAATATATGTAAGTATATTGCAATGCAGTTTCTTGATTTGAGAAACATTGATTTGAGTCTGCTGGCCTACAAAGAGATGGGATGGGATGCAAATCTTCTGTCTTTCACTGGAATAATAAAATAGGCTCGGAACCCAATACTCACTTAAACAGACATGAATCAGGGTCTTCCACAGATGTCTTTCTGATTGAAAGCGCATAATATTAATATTACATGTAACTATAATTCAGAGATACTGGTTGCACTGCCTACTAATATATTTCCAAATGCAATTATTCCCCATAATGCCAATATAGCTCAGGACCGGAGTAATTTTAAGATAGTCTATCCAGTATAGTTTTTGCCTATCCCACCCAAGGGTTCAGAAAATGCTTGCTGAAAAAGCCATCTATCAAGTGTGTCTTGAAAGTAGCTCTTCACTGTGTGGGGTCTCTGTCCCTAACACAGCATGCTTCCTATGATGGAAATCTGACAAACCCTGGGAAACTGGAGGAGAGAGAAAGGCAATTTGCAGAAGGGATTCCTTAATACCCATGTGCAACTATAATGCAACCATGTGCAAATATCAAGGCTGGTATCTATTAGTTAAGCCTTCCCTAACAAGGTGTCCTAGTATGTAGTAGATTACAACTGCCAGAATTCTAATGAAGATGGCTTAGAATAGTGGAAATATAGAAAATGGTATTTGCTAGGCAGGGGAAACTGTATTAGAATTACATTTCTTTACAAAAAATACTCACAGATAAATACTTATATCCAAGAACTGAGATGATTCCTGCTGTGCTACCAATTAATAAAGCCCCAACAGGCAAGATGTTCAAGTCAGCACATGAACCCACAGCAACACCACCTGCCAAGGTGGCATTTTGAATGTGTACCTTTGGGAGACATAAAATATGACCAGTAAGAGGAGATCCCTAATGCCAAGGGAAACGATTTTTGGCTGAAGCACAGAATATCAATTTGCTTCAAATAATCTGAGTGTACCATAGGAATTGTGCAGCAGTTCATGATGGCCTCTATGTATGACCCTTGAAATAAGATACATAAGAACACTGCCTTACAAGAACCAGGTCAACCCATGGACCTCCAGAACCAAAAATCTGTATTTCTACTGACGAAGTTTCATTTATTAGAGAAGCAGCCTGGAACTGATCTATACAGAATATGTGACCTGCCACTAATTTAAAATCTATGAATACATCCTTTCTTCTTGGCAGTGGTTCATCAACCTTATATAATTTGTTTTCTGATTTAACTCTTATAAATGAAACTTGGGAGTTTCATATATATTAAATATGCACAGACTTAAAATAATGAAAAGTAGGGTCATGGTACTTTTAATTGTTGGGTAAAGAAACAATATCACCCTGTTCATTTTTTCTCATTCTCTATAGCAAGAAACGCTTGCTAAACAATAACTCTACTTTCCCTATTGGGAAATCTCATTATCCAAGTGATATCATTGTAATAACAATCCTGTTGATTTGGAATCAGTGGTCATTGGGATTTGGCTATTCCTATCCCTGTGATATCTGTATGGTCGCTAAGAATCAGCCTTGACTTGATGGTATAGAATTAATCAATCAAATGTGTGTAATTGCAGGGTAGCCACTATTATGATCCTTGTTATTGAAGTACAAGAGCACTACTGTCAGACCTGCCCCAATCCGATTCCTTAGGGGAAAAAAGGCCCTTGACTCCATTTGGTTAAAGCAAAGGGTTCTTTTTTCTAAAGGTGTAGGTTGCAGTAAATCAAGCCAGCTCTGAATTCTGCTGTGTTCACAAGACACACACACACACACACACACAAAGGTTCACCCACAGCTCATCTCTCCCCCTGTGACCAGTCCATTTCTAGCTAACTGGAGCTTGCCAAGTCATTTTGAGAACACTGAGATGTTTGAGGGTAATCTACATATTTCTCATGGTGCCTAGCTGTGGGATGCTGCGCCTTTCATTCTCACCTCCTGTACCCATCACGTACACACACAGTTTTATTTATTGCCCTTTCACCCTCCTCCCTCTGCCTGCACTTCAAGCCTTTAATAGCAGGATGCCTGTGAGGCACGAAACCAAGTCCATTCTTGGTCTATACATACATGTCTATTTGTGTATATCTACCTATATTTTTGTATTTACATTGTTTTAATATGTCTGTACACCGCCCCGAGTCCTGTTTAGGAAAGGGTGCGGTCTATAAATTAAAGATTATTATTATTATTATTATTATTATTATTATTATTATTATTATTATTATTATTATTATTATTATTATTATTATTATTATTCTTTTACAAAGAGGTTTGAAAACAAAAGGGTCACCATAAAATAATAATAAAAACACTACTTGAAATAAATAGCACAGAAAACAAATGTAAATATATAGTAGAAATAAAATGAGAAATAACAAATTAAAACAGAAGAAACTATCTTCAATTGAAGTTCAGTAATCACAAAACAAGAGTGCAAACATTTGCTTGAACATCCTTCAGAAAGCAATCAAGAATTAAGGTGCCATCACCAAGAAGACCCTGTGTGTGATGTATTACAGAAGCATCCACATAGACCAATCTTAAGGACTGGGCAGATTCATATTGGCAATGAAAATTGTCATCAGTAAGTATACTTAAAGAATTTGGTCATTGCACATCCTGATCCAATGTGCAGACTGAAATTTATTTGCTCAAGCAGGTGTTTGTTTGTGTTGTTTTTAGCCACTTCTCAAATGCTCATGTTTCTATCTGCTTTGAAGATGATATTTTCAAAAATTAGTGTTCTGGGAGAAAACGTAGTTAGAAAGGTATTTTATGGTTAGGATGTAAATGGGGAAGGGGAAAGTGAAAAGTTGTTTAAATGTGACTTGTGCAAAATGACACAAACAAGAAATAACATCTCATCTAAGAAACATTTAAAACTTTTTGTGCTCTAAGAAACTGTTTAAATCAGAGTTTCTAAATTTATCTTTAAAATAACCTCCTGCAGAATTTCATTGTAGTATTTGTAATGTAGAATGTCTATAAATACTGTACATATGATTATCCAGCTGAAGTTTAACCCTCTAAGATAGTTTCAGAAGAAATATTTTAAACCACATGGAAGCACAATATTTGCCTGCTAATCATTAAAGTGCACATTTTTTTCAAGCTTGCATTGAGCTATGAAAAAGTGCTGCTTTAATTATTCAAATTATCAAGTAGTGCATTATTAATGCCACATTTAGAGCAGACATATTTCTTTTCAGGCTGTCCAGGAGAGAGATGCTCTGCTTATGCAAGATCTGAAGCACTTTACAAATGCAATAGCAGAGTTGGAAAGGACCTTGGAGCTCTTCTAGTCCAACCCCCTGCCTAGGCAGGAAACCCTATCGTTCCAGACAAATGGCTATCCAACATCTTCTTAAAGACTTACAGTGTTGGGGCATTCACAACTTCTGGAGGCAAGCTGTTCCACTGATTAATTGTTCTAACTGTCAGGAAATTTCTCCTCAGTTCTAAGTTGCTTGTCTCCTTGATTAGTTTCCACCCATTGCTTCTTGTTCTACCCTCAGGTGCCTTGGAGAATAGTTTGACTCCCTCTTCTTTGTGGCAACCCCTGAGATATTGGAACACTGCTATCATGTCTCCCCTAGTCCTTCTTTTCATTAAACTAGACATATCCATTTCCTGCAACCGTTCTTCATATGTTTTAGTCTCCAGTCCCCTAATCATCTTTGTTGCTCTTCTCTGCACTCTTTCTAGAGTCTCCACATATTTTCTACACCGTGGCGACCAAAACTGAATGCAGTATTTTAAGTGTGGCCTTACCAAGGCATTATAAAGTGGTATTACCACTTGACGTGATCTTGATTCTATCCCTCTGTTTATGTAGCCTAGAACTATGTTGGCTTTTTGGCAGCTGCTGCACACTGCTGGCTCATATTTAAATGGTTGTTCACTAGGACTCCAAGATCCCTCTCACAGTTACTACTATTGAGCTCCAAATGATTTTCAAAATACCCAGATTTCTATCAACACATTAGCAAATCTTTAATATATATCTAATTACTTTTTGAGCCTAGTGTACCACACAGTATTTTTGTAGAAGTCATATGTTCTTATGTGCTTTTATAAAATTCAGGTTGGAACAGCTTGGCTTGAATTAATAAGATGTAGTAATCTTTTGAGAAACTCTATTAAGGCATGTTGGTTAGTTCAAGTAGATCTCTATCGCAGGAGTTCAAGGCAATGCTTACCATGTCCAGTTTGCCTCGGTGTTCAACCAGAATAGAGAAAGCAAATGTGGTGACGGTGCATGCTGCTAAAGAGAAGTATGTGTTCATGATTGCCCTCTGTTGCTCCTCTGCTGATTTTGCAATGGCCGAGTTAAAACTGGGCCAAAAGAGCCAAAGGAAAAGAGTACCTGAAAAAGGAAAGGTGTCAGTCTTGATTCCTGGCAACGTATCCAGTTCCTGCAACCGTTCTTCATATGTTTTAGTCTCCAGTCCCCTAATCATCTTTATTGCTCTTCTCTGCCTGGTTTAGTGCCTGTTTTAATGGCAAAATTTTGGAAGTGGTTTCCCTTGCCTGCTTCATAGGGCTCAGAGAGAGAGGGACTGGCCCAAGGTCACCTAGCTAGCTTTGTGCTTAAGGCAGGACAAAAACTCACAGACTCCAGGCTTTTAGCCTAGCCCTTAACCACTATACAAAATTTAACAGGTTCGTATTTAGGGAGTCCTCAATTTAGGTAATGGAATCTGTCCATCGTGATTATGAGTTGTGATGGTTGTAAATGGTTTGGTCGTGTGATCAACCGAATGTTATGACCTCTTTTGTGACAATCATCAAAGGAATGCCATGGTCGTAAAGCAAATGCTGCAGTTGTTAAACAAATGCTGTGGTTGTTAAACAAACCAGTGGTTCACTATGGTTGCAGTTTTGCCAAAAAATGGAAGTAAATGCTAGTTTATAGCAAAACTGCTGTAAAACAGTTATGAGACTGCAGGAATGTGCAATTGGCCATAGATATAGCTTGGTTGCTGAACACCTGAAGTTTGGTCATGTGATTGCAGAGTGAATCATTGTAACTTTCAATCTGGGTTGTAAATAGCCCAGTGATACCTTTGAATAGTTGCTAAATGATTGGTCATAACCTGAGGACTACCTGTATCACTTGAAATTGGGCAGATATACAGTAGATGTAGAAGCAAAACAGCTTTGACTTCCTGCTGTAAATATAAACAGTCTGAGTAATATTTCATTTTTATAGCTTTTGGAGAAATTTTAGCTGCTTACATTACATGTCATGTTTTCAATGTTTAACACAACATTCAAACGATAATGAATTTGAGTCAAAGTTACTTTGAGATCACTTATTAAGTGCTGATGTCTCATTTAGGACAAAAGGCATCTACTGGAAGAATGAAGAACCTCTCTGACTAGAAGAAAACAGGTAAAGTTCAGAAAAACATAACCTATATACACAAATGCTTGGAGTGCATGACACCCCCCCCCCCACCTTGCAATGTGGCAATACTCCATAGAAGTAGCAACTGAGGCCTACGGATGGATGCGAGGTTTCCTCCCCTCTTCACTTCCTTCTACCAACATTTCAACACAAAGGGCTATACATTCTGCTTTTAATTGATTGATATTTGATTGTTGCTATTACAGTCATTTTTATTTTGTGATTTGTCGATCAGTTCAAGATTATTAAAATGTTACTAAAAACAAGTTAATCTATTAGTTAAAAACAGCTCCATGGAATTTACCAAACAATGTGCACACTCACCAATCATAGCAAATAGGTCTGAATGGTAAACAGAACCTTCTTTAGGATGTCCATTTTTCAAGCCTGGCCGGTAGAGGAATCTGGCTACAGCCAACCCAAAATAAGCTCCGAACGCATGAATGGTCATGGATGCTCCAGTATCTGTGGCCTGCAAAATATTAGTGTGAAGTTCAGCACTTAGCTACAATGAATCACTATTCCACCATAGCCTTCCAAACAAACAGCAAACAGCACATTTTAATTTAAATAAATAAGTAAATTCACACTAGCAAATATGCATTTATGTATTTATTTATTGCATTTTTAGAGCCACCCATCTCAGTCAATGACTCTGGATATATGCAGATATGGATTTTAATAAACAAATATGTCTTTGCATATGTGTGTCAGTGTCTGAAGCAGGGGTGTCACTGTACCAGAGCAATTATGCAAAAAGGTGTGTAGAATTTGCTTCCTTTTCTCTTACTATGCTTAATGCCAAGAAGCTGGTTTTGGATATTAGATGACATCTGTACAGTTTGCAATGTCCTTCTTTAGTAAGTCAGATTGGTTTCTTTCCCCCCTCTTTATCAGATCTGGCATGTTAAAGGTACTCTAGGAAGGTTCATGATAGAGCATTGGTGCCATCTTTAGGCCACTGAAATTACTGGAATACCTTAAATCAATAACAGAATAACAGAGTTGGAAGGGACCTTGAAGGTCTTCTAGCAGGAGACTCTATACCATTCTGGACAAATGGCTGTCCAACCGCTTCTTAAAAACCTCCAGTGATGGAGCACCCACAGCTTCTGAAGGCAAAGTGTTTCACTCGTTAATTGTTATGTCAGGAAATTTCTCCTTAGTTCTAGGTTGCTTCTCTCCTTGATTACTTTCCATGCATTTTTTTCTTGTCTTACCTTCTGGTACTTTGCAAAATAGGTTAACCCCCTCTTCTTTCTGACAGCCCCTGAAATATTGTAACATTTTTATCATGTCACCCTTAGTCCTTCTTTTCACTAGACTAGATTTACCCAATTTTTGCAATCATTCTTCATTATGTTTTAGCCTCCAGCCTCTAACCATCTTTGATATTCTTCTCTGCACTGTTTCTAGAGTCCCAACATTTTTTTTTAATTATCGTGACCAAAACAGGATCTAACATTCCAATTGTGGCCATACCAAGGCCTTATAAAGTGGCATTAATACTACATGTGATCTTGATTCTACCTCTCTGTTAACGTAGTTCAAGATTGCACTGCCTTTTTTGGCAGCTGCAGCTCACTGCTGGCTCATATTTAAGTTCACTAGGACTTAGCTTTAAATTGTTAGAGCTAACAGTTAAAATTAAAGACCAGACCTTTATTTCTGCTTTGAATTGACATAAGCTATCCAGAAAATGTCAGATTTGGAAGAGTCAATTTGGTTAGCAATTGGGAGAACAGGAGTTCTAAGCCCAGCTTGTGCACAAAGTTGGCTGGGTGAACTTGGGCCTGTCACTTTCTCTCAGCTCTAGGAAGGAGGCAATGGCAAATCACTTTTGAAAAAACTGGCCAAGAAAAATGCAGAGACTTGTCCAAGCAGTCTCCAAGAATCAGACAGGATTGAACAGGGGAAAAATCAGATGGAGATTAATTGAAATCAAACTGAAATGTTTGAAATATTTGATTGGGTTTACTATGTTGAAGCAATTCAATTAATTTATTCAGCTTTCATGGTTGCATAGTGTGTAAGTTTCTCCTATGGTCTGAATTATATTTATGTTGATTTGTTTTAAATTGTTGTTTTATATATTTTTTCTATGCTGTGCAGGGTCACATTTCTGAGATAATATAAATTTGATAAGTAAATAAACTGGGAGACATATTGGTTGGCTGTTCCTGAGAGAAGATGGGTTAGGAATTACTTAGCAAGTTCTAGAGTCATCCATTTCTTGGATTTGTTGGAAGTGCCTTTTCTTGCTGGAAACATTTGGCATGGAGAGGGCAGATTTCTAAAGAGGAGAACTGTTTCTTTAATTTAGTCTGCAGAAATGTTGATTCTTTCTTAATGCATTCTATTATGGAATGGAAATAGATCCTGGATTTGTTTTATAAAAAAACCTGTCTGGTGATCCCTAATCCAGAGTGGAATAGACTGGTGGATTTTTAATCTTCAGCCCCCTCTTACTGGTTAATTTTCACCCAGGGGGGGGTTGTTTTTCATTAATGCTGTTTTTTTTTTCTCATGGGGGAAAAGACAAAAGACTCATACAATTTCTCAGACCTGAGCATTTCCTTTTCATGGAAATATAAAGCAGCACTCAAATCAAAAGGTTCTTTCAAAGCAAGACAGACAAGAATGTAGCCATTGTCAGAGAAGGTCTTAAAGCCCAACAAACCAAAAATAAGAAGGTGTCTAGAAGACAGGGTCCCCTTATAAAATGACACATAGATCACAGTAAAATAGAAGCCAGAAAATTCCTACCTTTAGCACATTCACCACAAGATGTTCATTGCATACAAATATAGTAGTTTCAAACATTGTTAAAATCAACATCTGAACTGGACTTGTTTTCCCCAGAATGGCTCCAAATGAGATCAGGACAGCTGCTGTGCTGAAGTCTGCATTTATCATACTTTTGATTTAATGAGAAAAAAATAAAAACATATAGGTTATACATGTATTCAAATAGCGAATATTAATAAAGTACATAAAGATGCAAAATAAATGTTATTTATTCATGTTTTTTATTTAAAATAGTTTCCTGGCTTCATGAATTACTGCTTTTGTTTTAAAGTCATAAGAAATCAATTCGCATTATCTCAAAGTGATAAATTTTGTATGTTTGCTATTCATTGTCTGAATATATTGATTGACATATAAGTAAACTCAACTGGAGGTAGAGAGAAAGAAAAGAGGAGCTAAAACTTAATGAATAAATTCTGCTTGTAGGAAAGTTTTGTAATTGTATATTCTAAGACAGAGAATCATGAAAACCCTGATGGGTCAATACTGTCCTAGTTACTTTTCTAAGCCCAGGTGTCATATTACATATCTACTGTGACTTCAGTTAGCAGGATGCTCCTTAAATCGAGCTTGGAGTCTCTAGCTCAGTGGTTCCCAATCTTCCCAATGCTGCGACCCTTTAATACAGTTCGTCATGTTGTGGTGACCCCCAACCATAAAAATTTTTTCATTGCTACTATGTAACTGTGATTTTGCTACTGTTATGAATCGTAATGTAAATATTGGATATGCAGGATGTATTTATATTGTTATAAATTGAACATAATCAAAGCATAGTGATTAATCACAAAAACAATATGTAATTATATATTGTGAAATATTTATTTCTAATTACAAATAAATGAAATTTTGTCTTGAAGCATGGTGTAGTACAGGGGTCGGCAATCTTAAACACTCAAAGAGCCATTTGGATCCGTTTCCCACAGAAAAGAAAACACCGGGAGCCACAAAACCTGGGTGGGTGTGGCCAACTCAACATCACTCCCACCCAGTCACATGACATCCCCCCCCCCAGACATGCCTACCCAGGTTTCATGGCTCAGTGTTTTCTGTGGGAATAGGGTCTCTCTCTCTTCTCTCCCTCTCCCTCTCATTTCTGTTTTTCTCTATTTTTCCTCTCCCTTTCTCTTCTTCCTTCCTTTCTTTCTTTCCTTCCCTTTCCCTCTTTCTTTTTCTTTCTTTCTCATTGAATATGATAGCAAATCCAAAATAAAGTTATTAATTGTAGGAAATTGCATCTCTGTAATCTTTTCATAGTGAACTCTAAAAGTTCATAGAAGCTGGCAAGATTGTACTAACAGCAATAGGATATATATATTATTCCTTTGAGTTTGACAATATAATATGTTATCCAAAATTATAAACAATCTTATTTTCAGATGCATTTTTTTGCCATCTCTGTTATTTTCTTTTTAAAAAATCAGACTTGCTTCCAATTTGTGCCTTCTGGCAAACTGCAGTTTTTTGGGCAAGAGATCTAGCTTGCTATTGCTTTCGTCATAGGTCTGAGAAAGTTAGTTTCTTCTTTCTTTCTTTCTTTTCTCTTCCTTTCTTTCCACCTGATTTGTTTCCCTCTCTTTTTCCTCTCTCTCATTTTCTCCCTTCAGCTCTCTTTCATTTCTTTCTCCCTCTCCCCCTTCTCCCTCTAATTTGTTTCCCTCTATTTTCCCTCTTTCCCATTCTCTCCTTCCAGCTCTCTTTCATTTCTCTCTCTCTCTCTCTCTCTCTCTCTCTCTCTCTCTCTCTCCCCTTTTCTCTTTCATCTCTTTCTTGCACCTGCAAGCAGAATACTCTACTGGGCCGGGATCACTGCGGCGGGGGCAGTGACTCCTTCCGCTGCCGCCACTGAGGAGTGAGTAGCTGGCTGCACTGATCAGGAGACTCCTCAGCGCCATATTCAAGTCAGCGCCAGCCACGGTCCCCTTCGTTTTAGCTCAGCAAAGAGCCAGATGCAGAGAGGAAAGAGTTCCAGAGCCCTGCGCAAGGAGAGCCCTGTGCAGCACAGGAGAACTGGAGCTCTTCCCTCCCTGCACCCAACCAGCTACTGCTGCTGCTCCCCATTCCCCTCCTTCCTGAGCTTTCCTTTCCCAGCGTCCTCTGTGCTGTGCGCGTCTCTCTTTTCCCCCTCCTTGCCTCCATTCTGGCTCCAACTTTCCCCTCACCCACCACACACACACACACACACACACACACACACACACACACTGATCTTGGGTGCTCGGCTGCCTTCAGCAAAAGGAGCAGCAGACCCATCAGTCTTCTGGCACCTCTCCTTCTGCCGCATGGGGAACCCGAGCTGCTCCTTCCCTTCAAGCTGGTTTCTCACCAGCCTCTCCATGGGAGGCTCCTTGGCGACCCCTGTGAAAAGGTTGTTCGACCCCAGAAGGGGTCGCAACCCACAGGTTGAGAACCGCTGCTCTAGCTGATTTTATACTACTTTATTTTCTGATGCTGGCCTTAGATGCCAGCTTTCTCAAGAACTAGATGATGGAATTCCTGGTCTGAATCCAAATTAAAAACAGTATCATTGTTGGATAAAGAACAGAGGTGCATTCCTACTGGTTTGGACCTGCTTAGCCAAACCGATAGTGGTTTGCTGGTCTGGATTGCTGGAACCAGCAGCGACCCAGGCCTGCCACACTTCCAAACCAGTCGAACTATTTCACCGGTCAGCGCTGCATGGTGGGTTTTTTTCATTTTTTAATGTTCTGCGCATGCACAGACCTATTTATTGGCAACTGTGCACATGCAGAAAATTGTACACGCACCAAACCGGCAGTAATGCCGGGAGCAACCCATCCCTGGTAAGGAGCTCAGGATCTTATTCTTAGGATGAGTACTCTTGTTCTTATTCATTATTTGATGGCGTATTAAAGCCATAAGAAGATGTATAAATAATACCTTCTGAACAAATAATGAGCAATTTGACCATAAGAAAGTTTGGATGCCAAAACAAGTTATTATAAGAAGTACAGAACTGCCTTTTTTTTTAATTCTCTTTCTGCATTTCTCTTATAAAGTGCTTCTTTGTCTTGGAATTTACATTTGAAGAGCCATGTAGTTAGAATGCAGTATTGCAGGCTGACTCTGCCCACTGCCAGGAGTTTGATCCTTAATGGCTCAAGGTTGACTCAGCCTTCCATCCTTCTGAGGTTAGTCAAATGAGGACCCAAATTGTTGGGGGTAATATGGTGACTCTGTAAACCACTTAGAAGTTGTTATAAAGTACTATGAAGCGGTATATAAGTCTAAGTGCTATTGCTAATACTGTACTGCAGAAGATATTATAAGAAAAATATGGAAAAGGTTGAGGTGGAACAGCAGCAGAAAAAGAATTGTTATCATGTCTGGTCTGCTTCTGAACATCTTGAAAGAAAAACAATGAATAGAGATTTAAAAATAACATATGTTGGCTTAATAAGTGATGACAAGGCTCTAATAACTTATTAAAACAGGTTTTTAATAATTGCAAATAATCTGATGCAGAATGTTCTCTATTTCATTGTCTTTTTAGAAAAATGAGGCCCTGAAATATCTGCAATTCTTTTTATTCACCGGAAATTTATTGCAGAATACTGTATAGTGCAGTGATGGCTAACCTTTTTTGGATGGCGTGCCAAAAGCAGTGGGAGCACTGCATGCCCACACCCATAATGCTATGCGCGCAACCTATGCTTTCCCCCGCTTTTGGTGTGCTTTTTTCACCCTCCCCAGGCTCCAGAGGCTTTCTAGGAGCCTTGGGAGGCAAAAACAGTCTTCCTCCCCCTGCCCCCCCCCCATAGACCCTCTGTAGGCTTCAGGAGCTTCCCTGAAGCCTCTGGAGGGCAAAAAACAGCCCTACAAGCAATGCGAAAGTTTGGGAACAGTGACTTCCGGTTTGCTTGTACGTACATTTTTTTGCCCTCTAGAGCCTTCAGGGAATGTTCCTGAAGGCTCCAAAGGGCGAAAAATGGCCCTACGGCCAAACCAGAAGTTTGGGAACTGTGACTTCCGGTTTGCTCGTAGGGACGTTTTTTTCCCCTCTAGAGCCTTCAGAGAAGCCTCCTGAAGGCTCCGGAGGGTGAAAAACATCCCTACAGCCAAACCGGAGGTGACTTCTGGATGGCTCGTACAGCCATTTTTTGCCCTCATGAAGCCTCTGGAGGGCAAAAAAGGGCCCTATGAGCAAACCGGAAGTCCGTTCCTGAACTTCTGGTTTGCCCAGAAGGAAGGAAGCCTCCAGAGGACAAAAAATGGCCTTAAAAGAAGGCCAAAGTCAACTGTCCAGCATGTGCATGTGCACTGGAGCTGACAGGGCAACGCCTCATGTGCCCTAACAAATGGCTCCACGTGCCACAGGTGGCATGCATGCCATGGGTTCGCCATCACAAGGATAGTGTGTACCACCTTCCAACAATTAACTTCAGGAGAAGTTTTGTGTAAACTAAGAATGCCCTTATCTTCACTGATGTTTTTAATTTAGAAAATTAGGCAGGTTTTTTCTTACATGATATGACAATATCAATAGTACATTGATGATCACAACACTACCTCTAAATGTAGAAGGCAATAACTTGCTTTTAAAAAGTGCATGAAATAGTCAAAGATAAGAAATAATAATTAGTAAATAATAATTATAAGAAATAAGTGCCTATTGCATAAGAGTGAAATTACTAGCTGGAGAGAACTGCATCCTGCATTTTCAGTTTCAGAAAATATTTTTTCCTGGCCAAGGATTTGCTTTTTTTTTTTTTAAAGCAAAAACATGGTTGAAGTTCAATGAACATAGCACCCCCTTGAGGAAAGATACCATTTACACTCCTTTCAGATTTGGACTCCAAAAATAAAAATAAAAAGCATCAACATTTCAGGAAGTTCAGACAATCAGATTAGAATACATAATAGACACCCCCCAAGTGAAACTAATTTTAGCTGCTTATTGAACAAATATACCCTTTCATATATTTTATACTTTTTAAAAAAATTGAATTGCACAAAGCTATTCAAACCATTATCAAGAATTAACATATGAATCAATACCGGAAGACCTATTTACTCTCTAACATTATTGTGAAGTCTCATGTGAAATGTGAGGGAAATATTTTAGTTCTTTCCAAAACATTATGGGATGCAAAAGCCACCCTTAGGGCTGAGACCCTTCCCTGACCTTGCTGTGGTTCATGGGAATGATATGGATAGATAGGCAGAAGAGCTGCAGACTAAGCAACCATCATGGGAGAGTTATCTCAGCCCACAGAAACAAAAGAGAAGCATTTCAGGAGGGACTCTCACTAGTTTTCTGGAAAGTAAAAGTAAAGGAGGGGAGATTTGCAAGATTCATTTTCATAAATTACAGATCTGAACAGAACAATTTGTCCACCCCACAAAAGTGACAGGTTGAAATTGTGGACCCAGTGAAGGGTAGGCATTGGCTCAAGGAGGGGGAAAGATAAGCTGCAATCAATAAGGTGTCAACTATTAAATTGCCAATTGAAATTCTCTGCATAGTCAGGATATATGTATTCTAGCTTTCGTAATACAATTTCATTCACCACTGAAATTTCTAAACCATAAAGTATAATGAAACAATTGGGCTGTAGCCAAACCAATGAAAGGCTTAAAATGTGCTACTTAATATTAGTGTTGTTTCTAATTTTTTGTTGTTTGTTTGTTGGTTGGTTACCTACTTAGTGTTTAAATTAGGGGTGGTGAATTTTAAGGCCTTTCTGATATTGCAGAAGTACAACTTGCTGTAACCCTTGCTCTGGCTTCTAGAATATATAATTCAATACAGTAATGTCTGTGGAGTCAGAGATTTCTACCCTTGCTAAAAGCCAAGAAGTAGAAGGAATATTTCTTTAGAGAATGTGTTCCTTAACTAGGATTCCTAGATTTCTTTAGATACCACAGGTTCTATCTCAGATGGAGGAAATAAGTCTAAAAACCCTTAGAAGGACTGAACATCTGAAGAGGCTGGTATGGGACATAGTGTTTTTAAGACAAATATACTTGGTAATCTTCCACCATTCACCATCTCTAGCTCACTATGATTTATACCACAGTGCTGTCTGTAGCACAACACTTCTGGCAATTCTATTAGAAATTCACTTGTAGGAAACTCTTGGTAACCAATCTTAATATTCAAGTCACTTGTGCTTCCCAGGATATGCTCCTTACCTTTCAATGGTATTATGGACCTCATTTGATTGCATGTGCCAAAATCCTTGTAAGAGGATGCCCCACTGAAGGCCCAAGGCTGCAATGAGCAAGTTCATGCTAACACTGCTGAAGCCATATTTTTTCAGGAAGGTCATCAGGAAACCAAACCCAATAAATATCATCACATGAACATCTTGAAAGACTAGGGGAAAGAATATGAGGAAAAATGTTACGATAGGCAGCATTAGTAAATAAATTTATCCTGGCAACTTCATTCCATTTTTTTCAAAATTTTAAATGGGACAGTTCTTTCGGTACCATTATCACAAAAGAAAGAAAGAAAGAAAGAAAGAAAGAAAGAAAGAAAGAAAGAAAGAAAGAAAGGAGGGAGGGAGGGAGGGAGGGAGGGAGGGAGGGAGGGAGGAAGAGCAGGAGGAAGAGGGAGGGAGGTTGCTTATGTAGTACAAATGTTCACAAAGTGCCTTTTCTCATCCATTACAAAAAAATCTCTTATAAGAAACAGTTACATTCAGTGGCCATGAAGTGCTGATAGTTTCAGGAGCAAATGAGGGGAGTAATAGAATGGAATGGATTATCCTGAAAGAGGGTTGGTGATCTTAAATCGGTGTAATTTAAGAGCAATAAAAACAATTTTTCCCTTTTAGAGATATCGAGTAAGGGAATCCCATTTTCAAGTGAGAACCTGGTAGAGTTTTATTTGCATTATTAAGAAACAGAAAATAGGCAATGAAGAGGCACAGAAACAACTTTAAACACATTGGGCTATTGAATGAACCCACCCGAGGTGCAGAATATTTTTAAAGGCCATAACAAACAGCCCAATTGTAACTGCTCCCTTCGCAAATAAGCACACTGTAATTGCCTTGACACAGAGTCTTGTGTAATACTTCTCCTCTCCTATCAGACACCTCCTTTCTAGTCTTCAAACTGCTTTTCACAACTTCTCCTCTTCTTGACCTTCCAAGCCATCATTAACATCCAGTGGTGGGTTCCTACCAGTTCGGCCGAACCATTAGTAGTTTGGCAGCCTGGGTCGCTGGAACCAGCAGCAACCCAGGCCTGCCACGCCCCCAAACCAGTCCTCTGGGTGGCGCCATAAGCGCTGCCATCTTGTTTTTCAGTTCTGCGCATGCACAAAACAATTTCAATTGTCCTGTGCATGCACACACTGCGCGCACATGAGCAAACTGGCAGTAGTACCTGCCGGAACCCACCCCTGATTACACCATCAAAAAGCACTGGGAGATTCCCTCAAAAGCAAAACTTCCAGCTTCTCATGATCCATATTGGCCAGGCTGTTAACTGATGTTCAGGAGTTCTTTGCACAAAATCTGTCTTCCCTTCAGTGGCACTTTTTAAAATCATAAGTAGTCTTCCTACTACCAGAACTTTCTGCTGTCTTGATTTCAAACATCATTCCTGTCTTCTTTCCCTTCTGGCTTCTGCAACCTCTGCAGAGCTATCTTCTTTTCTCTCCATTCTATGCCCCCCTCCTGCTATTTGACTTACAGAGGAGTAATTAAATCATAACTGGAGCCAGCAGATGGTATTATATCTTCCCCCATGTTCAGTCACATTCATCTTCATCAGTATCAATGTAGACTGCAACTTTATAATCTCTTCTGCAGTTTCATATTTTGGCTCGCTTTGGTAAGCCACTGTATTTCCTTGGTATAGTGAGCAGAATTTGAAATAATCCCCAAGTAATCTTTGCAAACCCATTTCACTATGCACCTGGGGTGGGCCAATCAAATGGGTCCATCCTTCCTATAGAGGTCATTGGCATTGGCTGACAGGTAAACCAGAGAATGATCTGATTATGACAAGGGATTGAGGAAAACATCTCTTGTCACATTTCAGTTACTCTGAAATATGTTGATCCCGTCATAATCTGAACCCATGATCATGGAAGACAAGGTTTGTAAGTTCATAGTAACCATGAGACATCTGAAATCACCCCTCAAGATGTCTCTCAAAACCAACAGGGTGGGCACTTCAATGCCAGCTCTATGACGAGGTTCAGCAACTCAGGCAAGAATGAAGCTGTGCAGCAATAAGACCAGTGCAATATCAACCCATGAGGCTAAGTGTAAAGTACCCTAACGATGCCTGCTTCATAATAAGCGACCCAATATTGTAATACAAAAAGCAGGGATTTATTAACAGCTTCATTAGGCATTCTTCATTAGGCATTTTTTATTAGCAGCCATCTTTTTTGCTTTCTTTATCTGCTTTTGAACTTTGCCCATGTTTCTTCCCTCCCTTCAGTCTTTGTCAATAAATCACGTTATCCAATAGCTTCATTCATCTCAACCCAGCTACTCTGATCTGAGATCCAGCTCCGCTGTGCTCTGCGTGGAATGTCAACACAGAGAGTTGACACTAAGCTTATGAGTAAGAATTCACAACCAATTATTTACATATCTATTTTCATGAATTTGTTTAGTAAATGTATGTGGCCACATATCTCACATGAAGAGACCCTAGGCAGCATAAAATTTGACCTATCCCAGATCAGAGTCATACTTATCCATCCTTCCTTTTCCTAAAGTCATGGCTGGTTCAGTGCTTGGTAACCAGAGGAACACATTTCAGATAGTATAAAACTTCTTCCTCACCTATCCAGGCTCTGTTGTACGTACCAGGTTTGCCCTCAAACCCAAGACAAGGATGATCAAATCAGGCAGAGTTGGAATTCAGAGTTCACTAAATCCCCACTAACTTATTGCCAAGATGAGAACTAGAAGGTTCGCAGCATTGATTGGCCTCAGGTTTCAATGCACCCTATTTGGATAACATTTCTGCTTCCCACATTATCTTTTCATCACTCATACTATTTCTCCTCTCTATTTCCTTACTTCCCTACACCTCCTACTTTTAGGTAACATATAGGGATGCTTAACGTATTCCATTTCTTCTCATCCCACTCATCATCTTCAGGCTGGTGCCTTCGGCTTCAGCACAGGACTCAGAATGTCACTACAATACAGCTCAGGATGTCATCACACAGCCCATTACCCAGGTCGTTACAACACAAAAGAACAATAGGCACACAGCCAGGACCTCAGCCACACAGGATGTTATGAAACAGCCAACTAATCTGCAAATATCAACTCCATCAACTAATCAAGATGTTGCAACACAGTCAACCAATCCGCTTACAGCAACAAAGCCAGCACTCCACACACATACACCAATATTTATAGAAAGACAGCAGCTCCGATCACGCTTTGCTCGCACAAGCACAAAGCCGAGGGCACCAGCTTGAAGATGGCGAGTGGGACCTCGTTGAAACGTCGCCAAGATACTCTCAATCTTACATGGAAAAAGACCCGAATACACCAAAACCTGCATCTATGTATGTATGTATGTATGTATGTATATTTGTTTTCGTAGATTTTCATGGGTGTAGGTATGCTGGTCGTGTGTGTGTGTGTGTGTGTGTGTATGTGTATGTATGTGTATGTATGTATGTATGTATGTATGTATGTATGTATGTATGTATGTTGTCACAACCCCTGGTATGCCCAAATATAGGAGGGAGTACACTGCTTCCCTTTTCTGTCTATCGACTCACCCTAGGAGCCATCCAGGCAGAAAGCCATTTTTTTTAATGTTGACTTGTTACATTTGGGTTGCATTCATTTGTGCTGATAAATAAATACATTTTCTTTTTATTTATTTATCAGCACAAATGCTATATATATGATAAGGAGGAGAGCCTGTGGCTTAGTGGCTAATACATCTGCCTAATATGTAATACAGCCCAGGTTCAAATCCCAGTAAGGGTATGGCTAGCTGATGAGAGCTAAATAGCTTGAAATAGATCTATACTAGTCTCATCAAGACTTTATCTTGTAACTTTCTGGAATATTATTACATATATACATACATGCATTATTACATATATACACATACATACATACATGCATACACACACACACACACACACATATATATATATATAGTGTGTGTGTGTGTGTGTGTATGTGTATGTATGCATGTATGTATGTGTATATATGTAATAATGCATGTATGCATATATGTAATAATATTCCAGAAAGTTACAAGATAAAGTCTTGATGATAAGACAAGTCTTAAGCAATCATTACCACATAGAATGAAACTTGTCTGGATCTGAGGTCATTTGGTTCTTGGAAGATTCATGCATGTATTAATGCAAAAATAACACTTCCACTTTTTTAACAATGATTTTAAAAATAGTGAATTTGGGAGGTCTATATTTAGTAGCCAGTTTGGTGTAGAGGTTCAAACTTCAGGTTAAAAAAACCTGGGAGACTATGAGTTCTAGTCTTGCCTTACACACTAAGCCAGCTGAGTGAGTTTGGACTAGTCACTTTATCTCAGGCCCTAAGAAAAAGGGATTAGCAAACCTTTCCAAGAAAACTGCAAAACTCAGAGACTTGACCAGGCAGTCTGAGAACTTGATACAATTGAATGGAAGTGGAGGGGGGGATGAAGAATATATATTTTAAAACAGAAGAATGTATCTTCTATCTGTGGTTTCTTCAATTATAAGGAATAAATAGCAAGACATTTAAAAAAGGTTTGGGTTGAGATCCTGGTAAGGCTTTCAAACAGAAAAAATAGTTCTGGGTTTGATACATGGAATGTCTCATTTCATATAAGGTAGCTTCTCAGAAAAATTGCAACCTAAATCCCAATCTAGGTATGTCAGATGCATAAAATTTATTATTCCAGTGTTGGCTGGTGATGTCTGAAGCTACTACATGACATATAAAGGCGGGGAAATTTCCTCTTAAAATGTTGTAATTTAGTTTTTTGTATGTTCCTGGATCAATGAGAACTTGTTTAGGATAAATGTCCTAATTACACTAAAATTTTGGTTTAATTAATTAAACTTGGCCAACTTTAGTTGAAAAATTAAGCAGAATCAAATTTTGTTCATATTTGATTGGGAAATCAGTAGGACAACCTAAGACTGAAAATAGTTTTAAAAGAAGACAGTGGCAAACTATTTATGCCTTGCTGCCAAGCAAACCACATAGCCATATAGATTGACTCAAAGGGGAGTTTGCCTACACATGGCTTAAGTGTTGTTCCTTCCATTGAAAAGAGAATTGTACCAACTGTAAGTACGGTAAGTTTATCCTTCTTCATGGAATGAATCCCCATTCAACAAAGACAACAATAATAATAAATCTGAGTAGTAATATCGTAAAAACATATACAAAGCATCCTAGAACATTAGCCCTAAATAGTAAAAATTTAGGTAAATATTTATCCTACCATATTTAATGACTAATGACATACATTAATACATAGACGTGGCGCCAGACTACAGTAGCATGAAGCTCCTTCAATATAATTTGTAAGAATTCATTTGTGGATCTTACAGTTTCAGAAATAAAGAATTTCCCTGGTCCATTGTGCCAGAAATACATGGGACACTTACTCCAGTAAGTGGTAAGATATCCTTGCTGTTTTAATCTGCAAATCAGCAGATGTCTCTAAGTAGGTGGAAGATAGGAGTCCAAGGCGGGCTATGAGATGTCAGAGAAATTCAAATTCCAACACATACCCACTCATAAAATTCTGTGAACTTCCTGTAATGGGAAATTAAGACATATTCAGAAAGAATATGTGAAGTGGCTAGTTAGCTAACAACAAAATTAGCAGAAGCATTTTCCCATTAGAGTATTTCATATTTGTATGTAAGCATTATTTTGCATTATACCGCTTATTCAGAATGACCTGCTTGCCTCAGAAGGAAACTTTAGCATTTGAATGAGACTTGTGCCTCCAAGTATAGGATGTACAAAGTACACAGTGAATGAAAGTGCAAGAAGCTCCTAATTAAATTATGCAGAGTGTTAGAACAACCCAAAAGACAGCTAAATTTATATTAGTTTGCTAATATAGATTGCTATAGATTATTAACCAATGGCATCACTTACTTGGATACAATCCCATATTGGCTGATGGCAGGCTCCGTCTGTCCACTGGTGTATATCTCACAAATATTCCAAATAAAATGATAATGATCACTTGTAAAAAAATGGCAAGAACAGGGAACCTGATCCGCATATTGGTGGAGAAAGAATTTGAACGGGGCATCCTTGCTGAAGTTTGGCAAAAAATGATAAGGACAACTCCAGCAACTTGCCGTTTGTTTTAAGCTGGGTTGCATCATAATGACATAGCATAACCTCCTGCTTGTAAAACGTCAAGCCTACTAAAGGAGGTACTTAGGTTTACTAAATGGTTCCTGCTTAGAAAACTTTTTTCTTATTCATCTTTAAGATTTATATCCATTCCTTCAAACATTTCCCAGAATAGAAATTTTTCTATCTATATAATGCAAGGAAATGATCAAACAAATCAAATGAATCCAACTTGTATTGTTTTAATATCATATGTTTGAATACTTTCTCATACATCTTGTTTAAATATATATAACAATTTAAATTAATACATACATTTGTGTCTAAGCACAAATTCCAAAAAGTGGAATTTGAATAGTGGTAATCCTACACATTGTGTCCACAACCATATGTTTTCAAAGATAAGACAAAAGTAAGTACCACTACAGACAGATAACACTTTTTAAAAAGTGTAAGCTTCCTTTTTTATTTTCTAATATGCAAGTGTACAGAAATATAAACATAAATTTAAAATAAGACTTGTTACAGCGGAAATAATGTTTGAACCAGTTCTTTTAAAATATTTTGAGGCTAAAACATATGAAGAATGGTTGCAGGAATTAGATATGTCTAGTTTGGTGAAAAGAAGAACTAGGATCTAAGTTCCAACTTTTCACCCAAGTAGCTTCAGACAAAGGGTACTGTCAGGGCAGAGGTGGGTTTCAAAAAATTTTAGAACCTCTTCTGTAGGTGTGGCCTGCTTTGTGGGAATGGCTTGTTGGCCATGTGACTGGGTGGGAGTGGCTTGCCGGCCATGTGAGTGGGTGGGCGTGGCCAACTTGTAAAATGTGGTGAAACTCACTTAACAACGCTTTTGCTTAGCAACTAAAATGTTGGCTCAGAAACTCTGGCATTTGAAGCATGCAAGTCTTAAAGCTGTCAAGTTACAAGACCCTTGCACCCCTAACGCTTTAGGAAAAAAAACCCAGGGTTGTTCAAACTTGACAGCTTTAAGACTTGCAGACTTCAACTCCCAGACTTCCTCCTCTCGCTCTTCATCTTGATGATGTGCGGACGGGCGAGGGGAGGGAGCTGGAACCGGTTCTAAATGGCACTGTAGATTTGTGGAACCTCTTCTATAGAAGAGGTTAGAACTGGCAGGAACCCACCCCTGTGTCAGGGTTGCAGCCAGTTCCTTTTGGAATCTTCCAAAATCTAAGGTGCTATCACAAAAAAGAAGAGGGAGTCAAGCTACTCTCAAAGCACTTGAAGGCAAGACAGGAAACAATGGACTGAAAGAAGAGAAGCAACTTAGAACTGAGGAGAAATTTTCTAACAGTGAGAACAATTAATCAGTGAAACAAATTGCCTCCAGAATTTGTGGGTGCTACATCATCATAGATTTTTAAGAAGAGACTGGACAAACATTTGCCTGAAATGGCATAGGGTTTCCTGCTTGAGCAGGGGTTTGGACTAGAAGACCTCCAAGGTCCCTTTCAACTCTGTTATTCTGTTATTTTGTGGATGTTTTAAAATGAATAAACATTTATAATATGGCTGAACATATGGCTTATGTCGTGACTGCAGAAGACCTTTTTTATTTTGAAGAATGCTTTCTCTATCCTTGTCTTTACTTCAGTGGTCATGTCCCAGCTTTCATGTAAATTAGAACAGAGGTATGTGATCCTTTCAACTTTTTCTAGTGGTATTCCTTCTGAATTTATCAGTGGTAAATTGATGGGTTGTTTGCTGACAACCATGATCTTGGTTTTTGAGATGTTAAGCTTCAAGCTGTATTTTTCAGAAAGTTCTGTGACTCTATTGATGAGGAGCTGAAGATCTTCATTCTTACTGGCGAGCAGAACTGCGTCATCAGCATATCTTAAATTGTTGATCCGAACACCATTTACTTTCCAGTGCTTCATTGAAAATTGACTCAGAGTAGATATTAAACAACAGTGGAGTCAGAATACAGCCCTGTCTGACCCCTCTTCGTACTTCTGCATCATCTGAGTATTTTGGGCCTAAACTCACATTTGCTACCTGATGCCAATATACATTCTTTATTATTCGGATGTATTTGTCATCTAGTCCCATTTGTTTCAGGACTTGTAATAGTTTGTTGTGCCTTATTTTATCAAATGCTTTTTCAAAATCAATGAAGCACATATAAACATTGTGATTGACATCTCTACAATTCTGTACAAGAACCTGAATGCTAAAAGGGCATCTCATGTACCAAGACGCTTCTCAATTTTCTTGTATATTCTTCTCAGGAATATTATTCTGAATTATTCTCAGGAATATTTTCAGGGCATGACTCATTAAACCTATTGTTCTGTATTCAATACACTTTTTTGCATTCATTTTTGGGGGGATTGTCACAAAGTTGACAGTCAATTGTCACAAAGCCAATCAATTGGAATCTTTCCTGTTTCATATATTTCATTGAAGAGCTGCAGTAAAAAAAAATCCCATTGTCTTCCAGCAATTTTAAAATTTCTACTGGGATATCATCAGGTCCTATAGCTTTTCTTGTTTTCACTATTTTTATTACTTGTTCAACCTCCTTGATAGTGATGTTTGGTCCAGTTGTTATACTTCCCATATTACTATCATCCCTCAAAAAGTTCTTCAATATATTCCTTCCGTCTTTTTAGTTTTTCATCCTCATCCAAGATAATGTTCCCCTCCTTGTCAACTAAGTTGTTGGTTTTCTTTTTGTAGATGCCTGCTGCTTCTTTCACTTTTTTATGTAAATCGAAATTATCATGAATACATTCTATCACTTCTATTTCTTTGCATCTCTTTGCAAACCACTTTTCTTTTGCCAGTCAAATTTTTCTTCTGATTGTTTTCTGCAATTTCTTGTATTTTTCTTTGTTTTTATTTTTATAAGAGCTTCTTTCATTCATGAAATGAAGAATTTAATCCGTCATCCACTGTTGTTTTTTCTGGTACTCCTCTCTCTGTTTTGAGTTTGTTATCTTTTAAATTTAATCCATTTCACTTCTACAGCTTCATTATTTAGGTTATTGGTTTCTTTTAAATGAATTTCTAATTCTTCTTTTATCTTAGCAGCCTAAACAGTAACTAGAAATCAAGTAGTCTCATGATTAATTTCAAATAAATAGACAGTGGGACTTTTTTATTCTAGGCATTTCAAATTCTTTTGTTTTAAAACAAACACTGACAACTTTCATTTTTTTCCCTATAGAATTGACTTATCTCAAGCCATCAAGGTTCAGATTAATGGGTCAAATGTGGTACTATACAAGAAAAGTATTTATATGGGAAGGGTGGGGAAGGAGGATTAATTATTATGAAAATGGCACACTGCCTAAAAAGTTGGTCCAAGCTAAGACCCTGGTATAATTTCAGAGGGTTAGCAAAGAAAAGAAGTTACTTTGGAAATGACACACATTCTAAGTAATAAATGCACAAGTTTTCTAAAGAATAGGTATAATGGTTACTGATTATTTTTTTTGATGGAAAGCAGTGTAGAACAGTTTTCTTTCTTTCGTTCATTCTTTCATTCTTTATTTATTTACCGTATTTTTCAGAGTATAAGACACACTTTTTTCTCCAAAAAAGAGGGTAAAAATCTGGGTGCATCTTATACACTGAATACAGCATTTTTGGCCTCCTGAAACCCCACCCCCTTCACCAAAATAGACAGATGGTTTGGGAGGCCTGCAAAGTGCTCCTGGGGGCTGGGGAGGGCAAAAATGAGCAAAAAACAGGGGAGCTTTTGCTTGTCCTCCCCCACTAGCCCCCAGAAGCACTCTACAAGCCTCTACAAGCCTCCCAAAGCCTATGCATGCTGTTTTTTGCAAAAAAACCTGGCCTGTTTTCACAAAAAAGGGACTTTTCTTTACTCATTTTTGCCACCACCACCCCAGCCCCCAGGAACACTTTGCAGGCCTCTCAAAATCTCTGCATGCCCAGTTTTTCACAAAAACAAGGCATGTAGAAGGTTTGGGAGGCCTACAGAGTGCATAAACCTTTTTTTAAGTTTACCCCTTCAAAATCTTGGTGCGTCTTATACTTAGGTGCATCTTATAGTTCAATAAATACGGTATTTATTTATTTATTTAGTAATAGAATTCAGATGGGGAATAAACATGACAGACAAAGAAGGATTTAAATATTCCCCTTTCCCAGCTTAAACAATCAGTGCTATACTTTCCCAGAGCTCTACAATTCAATTCAAGCCCCATTTTTTTTTATAAAAAAAACATCCACTCCTGGAAGCCACATTAAATAAAAAGCAAAGTAACTTTAGAATAGTACTGTGATATATAGGGCGAACTCTTCATCCTGGTTCTCCTGTACTCTCTCAAGTCATTAATGTAGTTTCAAAAAGATTCATGGTACATGTGTTTTCAAAACACACTCATTGTTTCAGGCTAGAACCTAATCTATGCAAACTCACTCAGAATAGTTTGCAATTTAGCTGAATCTGATGCGCACCTCTTATCATATTAGACTGAGACCCAAAAACTGGTAGGATTATCAAATTTAAACTAAAAAATAGTTATTGATTTAATCTATTTAGAGGCTACTGATTCCTAATAACTGCGACTTACAATTAAAAAGAACAAAACAGTAAAGTAACAATAATTCATGAGATACCCACAAATGGATACATAAGCAAATATAATTTAAAAAAATAAATAAGGGCTCAACCATCAACCTTCCCAAGGCCTAAAACCGGTTTTCAATAACTTCCTGAATGCCATCAGGATAGGAGTCATATGGATTTCTGGGAGGATATTATTGCAGAGCAGAAGTCCTGTGACAGAGAAAGCACACTTTCTGGGTCTTGCTAGATGTTATTTCTTAATTGACAGGACCCAAAGTGCATTGAATGTTAAATTTATTTCATTTGCAGGGAAGATAAGAAGGATTTTCCAAGTATAATGGTAAACATTAGAATTACAGATATGTTTTATGTAAAACAGTATGTTGCATGAATTCCATATCTGTTGTTCTACAACAATACAAGATAGTTACTTACTTTGTTAGATAACCTTTCTTAGAGATCTATGAAACAGTTTGAGTGAACCTGAAAACATAGGAACTTGTTGAATTATCACAGTGAAAGGCGTTCACAGTTTTGCCCACAAAAATCCATTCCTGATTTCTACATCTTAGTAGTAAAATCTGGAGGAATAACACATTTTCTAGCAAAGCTAGGATGACCAAAGGATTTTGCCTAATGTTGTAGGGCCATTGTGAATTGTTAAGTCATTTTTGAACAACCACCACCCCACATAAACACACACACAAACTAAGTTAAGGTCTAAACTGACCGCATATAGATACCCCAAATATATGTTGTGTAGTGGTTGGCAGTATGACAACAGTAAAGTCTCAGGGTCAACTTCAGTGCTTCTCTTTGACCTAGAACATAATTTGGAGAGTTAGCTTTCCTGTTCTTTAATGACTAATGGATGTTGCAAAAAGAGTGTGGAAAATCAGTTCCTTTTAAAGTGAATGGAAAGGCATTTAGGACTTATATTTATGAAATAATATTAAAAAATGTCATGGTACATATTTTCTGTTAATGGTTTTCAAATGTGGAATAAAGCACTAGGACTAAGGAATAGGGAATAAAATCAGAATTAATAAAATATTCTCTTTATGTTGTAATAAAGAGAGATTAGCAATGCTGCAGCTGTATTTTGCAATCTCCCACTGAAAAGGACACAGTTTTGCTGCTGCCAATATAACTGCTGCTGCCAACATCATTGTGGATTATCACTGGAGGTTTTTAAGAAAAGATTGGAAGCCATTTGTCCTAAATGGTATAGGATTTCCTGCTTGTGCAGGGGTTGGACTAGAAGACCCCAAAGTCTCTTCCAACTCTGTTATTTTGTTCTGTTATTTCAAAGCTTATCAAAGTGGTTGCTTTTTGAAGGGAGTCCTTTGGCAAATCATCCACATCATAAGTAAGAAACTTATGTGTGTGTGTTTTTTTAAAAAAGTAAAGAGGTTACAGACTGAGTCATGAAAAGGAGTGTAAGACCGTTTTCCTAATTTATTTTTTCATAGAATTACAATAGGACCTGAATGGAAAACAGATGTGAAATGTATTTTGGCATAGAAAGTAGAATGTGAATATTCAGTATTTCTCAGCTAAGCAGCCATGCTACACTTTTACAGATCTTCACAGCTTCAGGCAAACATTTAACAAACAAAACTAATAAAAAGCGAACTAACTATACAATAGTTCTGTCATATATAGAGAAATCTCTTTTCCTTCATCTTTGATTACATAAATTCAACTACTGAAGGAAAACTGATAATTAATCTTCTTCAAAGACTCTCACTTTGATTGATGACAACACCAAATCAAGATGAGTCAGTCAAACTGAATAGGCCATGCTCATCCAACTTTTGGTGCACCTGGAGCAGGCAAAGAAACCATGCTGCTGCACCAACCCCATGGCAGAGAGGCTGGAGAGGAGACAACTTGCTTGAGGAGAGAGACAGAGTGGTCAGCCTGTTCTGGAACTCTGGATCTTCAAAAGGTAAGTGAGTGATCGGTAACAAGGTGGGGGGAAGCCGGTGGGCTAGCATAGCAGTGCCAATGCCTGTTAGATCTCTGGAGGGAGGGGAATGGGCAGAAGGAATATTGCAGTGTCTCTGCGGTCAGTGGTAAGAGTGAAGGAACTGTCATAACTCGAGAACTACCTGTATTTGGATTGTGTTCCAATCCTATAGGGCAGTGATGGCGAACCTTTTTGGGCTCGCGTGCCACAAGTGGGGGGAGCGCAGGGGGGTCGAGTGCGGGCGTGCCGCACCCATAATGCAACGCACGACCACCCCAGTGTGCATGCGCACAAAACGCGCGACCACCCCATTTTTACATGGTTTTTTTTTCCCCTCCCCAGGCTCCAGGGGCTTTATAGGAGCCTGGGGAGGGCGAAATGAGCCTCCCGCGACCCCCCGGAGGCCCTCCGGAGGCCTCAGGGACTGTCCAGAGGCTTCCCTGAAGCCTTCGGAGCGCTTAAAACCACCCTCCGAGCAAACCGGAAGTGACTTCCGGGTTGCTCGGAGGCTCGTTTTAAGCGCTCTGAAGGCATCAGGGAAGCCTCGGATGGTCCCTGAAGCCTTCGGAACACTTAAAACAACCCTCCGAGCAACCTGGAAGTCACTTCCGGTTTGCTCGGAGGGTGGTTTTAAGCGTTCCGAAGGCTTCAGGGACGGTCCCTGAAGCCTCCGGGGGGGTGGGGGAGGCTCTTTTCGCCCTCCCCAGGCTCCTATAAAGCCTCTGGAGCCTGGGGAAGGCGAAAAATAGCTTTTAAAAAGGTGAACTCAGCTGGCCAGCTGACAGGGCAGCGCCTCGCGTGCCCTGACAAATGGCTCCGCGTGCCACTTGTGGCACACGTGCCATAGGTTCGCCATCACGGCTATAGGGCTTCTGCTCTTCTTCTTAAGCTCTTGGTGTGTTTTCCTTGTTCTAACTTTTCAAGTCATAATTTTATAACAACTATTGTTATAATTCTATAACAACAAGCCTATCTAATTAGCAAAACTTAAAATCAATGTTTTATTTTTTCCACCTCAAACACAAAGTCCAAAAGTGGTTCCAAATAGAAACAAAACTAATTGTATTCTTTTCTTTATCAAAGCAGTCAATTTAGCCATCTCTGCTAAATTTATCAAGTTTTGCAGCCATTTGTCCATTGTGAGATCCAAAGTATTCTTCCATTTCTGTGCATAAAGTATTCTTGCTGATGTCAACACATATAATATCAAAGTTCTAATTTATTTTCAAGTTCCTTATCCATTAAGCCTAAAAGAAAAGTCTGTGGTTTTATCTTTATATTCACTTTAAGAATCTTCTGTATTAAGATGTGAATCCTGTTCCAATATTTCTTTGCTTTGTCACATGTACACAGAAATGGCCAAATGCTCTTTCTTTACCTTTACATCTCCAACATTCCTTTTAAGTAACTTTATACATTCTTGACCATTTGTCCAGTGTTTAAAAACTTTTGTCCACATGTTTTCCCATTGTTCAAGCGTTTTGCTATATCCCAAGTTCTTTGCCCACTGAATCATACAATGCTTTGCATGCTTGTTCATTTCAGATAAAATAAAGATGGCTCACAGATGGTAATAGAAAGGGAAGGGGATTCTTTCTTATTAGCAAACTATCCACTATTGCATTATTAGTCATATTAATTGTCTAGACACAGAAACATGTGCTGAAGCTGGATATTTCATCAAAAGGACAATAGGTTTAACTTAATGTAATGTAAACTCCAGCACTTACCGGTACATAATTGCCTGCAGTGTTGCAACACATTGACAAAAGGGACAGAGTTTGCATTATAACACATTGGTTTTTCTCACAGACACCAATATCTAAACAGTTATTTGCAACTAAACAACAATGAGACTCTGTGTGTTTGTTATATATAAATTCTTGGTAGGGGTGAATTGAAACCTCAGGAAATGAAGGGGCATGTTTGTAAAACCTGTCATTTCTCATAGACATATTATTGAGGGTTCTCTTCTCTCAACTGACCTTTAGTACTCCTCTACCTTCCCAGAGTAAAGATTTATACCAGCACCATTAATTGGTAGGAGAGTAGGAAATAATAATATTAACCTCAAAATAAGATGACAGAATTTTGATCAGGGACGTGCGGTCAGGGGAGGCAGGGGAGGCAGAGCCTCACCGCTCTCATCATGAAAAGAAAAAAAAGGAAAAGGGAAAAGGCACACGTGGTCCGATTCCCTGCCTTCCTGAGTCAACATGAAGGGGACCACGGAGCGCGCTCCACCGGCTCGCGCTCCGTGGTCCCCTTCATGTTGACTCAGGAAGGCGGGGAATGAGACCACGTGTGCAGGAGGAGCACGCTCCGCAGTCCCACCGGCTTGCGCTCCGCGGTCCCCTTCATGTTGACTCAGGAAGGCGGGGAATGGATCACATGTGCAGGAGGCTGAGGCAGCCTCAGCCTCCTGCACATGTGGTCCCATTCCCTGCCTTCCTGATGATGTCACCAGCCTCATCAGCCATAAACCTCACCGCACTGATTTTAATGCAGGGTATGTATGAAGAGGGCAGTGGTGGGTTTCAAAAATTTTTGGAACCTACTCTGTGGGTGTGGCCTCCTTTGTGGGAGTGGCTTGCTGACCATGTGACTGGGTGGGAGTGGCTTGCCGGCCAAGTTCAGAGAACACCAAAGGACCCCACAGTCCTCTCCCTCCTTATCTTTTTCCTTTTTGTCCTTCGACTTCTCCTCCTCCTCCTTTCCCCACAACCCCACTCCCTTCTAGCAGTGATGATGTTACCTAGTTTGGTAATGAAATGTCTGTAAGAATACCACCAAGCTCAGAAAGCAGCAAGGATCCCACTATCCCCCACCTCCTCTTTCTCCCTTTCTTTCTCCTTTTTGTCCTTTCTCCTCCTTCTCCCCCACCCCCTTCTAGCACTTCACCAGCTCAGTCACGACCAGAGAAGTTTCTCTTCTCAGAAATGTCTTCAGTGGAGTGGTGGCAGCCCGGCAGGCTGCCACCACTCCACTGAAGACATTTCTGAGAAGAGAAACTTCTCCGTTCGCACCTGAGCTGGTGGAGCGCCGGCAAGAGCCGTCCCCTCGCCAGGGAGACAGTGAGTGAGGTGAATCGCATGGTTGCTCAGATCACATGGGCGCAGCCTGACCTGAGAAGTTTCCTCAGTGGAGCTCCTGAAAGGGACGCAGGCTGCCACCGCTCCACTGAAGACATTTCTGAGAAGAGAAACTTCTCCGGTCGCGGCCAAGCTGGTGGAGCGCAGGCAAGCGCCGTCCCGTGACAGGGGCGGGGCAGGAACTTACTTCCGGGTTCATTGACCAACCGGATCGCGCGATCCGGTGCGATCCGGCAGAAACCCACCACTGGAAGAGGGGTACTGTACTATGGGCTTTCAATTTCACACAGCCAACCACTAAGCCCCATTCTGATGAATAATCTCTGCTAGAGCTAATAGTAACTAACAAATCTCTAGTGTATATGTATGACATAAAAACTCTCATCTTTGACTGACAAACCAGGTTTCTTCTGCTTTGGAAGAGAAAAAATGACTCTTATGAAATAAATTAAGGGAGAATTGAAGTATGACATGGCTCTCTGGGTTCACCTGTTCTCTTCAACTGAAGAGGCACAAACATAATGACTTGCCAGTTATGTGAGTCTCTTGGCTTCAGCTTTTCCCTTTTAATAGGATCAATAAAACTGCAAAGCTTCTAACTGCCATGGGAGTGGCATATAATAACCGAATTCTTGTTGTAATCCTTCAGATAGTTAACAAAATTTCTTTTGTCTGCCAATTCATCCATAGGCTGATAGAAGTTGAATAACATATCAGGTCAATGTTATTTCTTCTGCTATTTGTGCAATAATTCCAAAGTTTCCTCCTCCCACCCCCACACATCCCCACCCCTGCCCCTTCAGATCCGCCTTGATTCCTTGTGTCTGTATAGACAAATTCATGTGGTTTTCCCTGCAACTTTTTTGAAATTGGTTGGCCTTGCTTTATTCCTAGGGCTGAGAGAAAGTGATCATTCCAGAGACCTCCCATTGGCTTCCATGACTAAGTAGGACTAGGACTAAACTTCCCCATTCCTGGTTTATCACTTCATCAAACTAGCTCTAAATCCCAAAGCTACTTTGGAGTTAAAATCTATTTTAGTTTCTTTTCACTTCAGTTTTCAGAGATGTTTCTGAAATGTTCTACCCTCCCAGAATGCTGGGCAGCACTTCTTGTTTGCCCCAGCATAAGCAAAAGCTAAAGGGGACATGGTGGCTCAGTGGCTAAGATGCTGAGCTTGTTGATCAGAAAGGTTGGCAGTTCGACGATTCGAAACCCTAGTGCTGCATAATGGAGTGAGCTCCTGTTACTTGTCCCAACTTCTGCCAACCTAGCAGTTCGAAAGCATGTAGAAAATGCAAGTAGAAAAATTGGGACCACCTTGGTTGGAAGGTAACAGCATTCCGTGCACCTTCGGCATTCAGTCATACTGGCCATATGACCATGGAGATGTCTTTGGACAACACTGGCTCTTCAGCTTAGAAATGGAGTTAAGCACCACCCCCTAGAGTCGGGAATGACTAGCACATATGTGCAAGGGGAACCTTTAATTTTACCTTAAGCAGAAGCTACTCACCCTTTCAAGATAACAGGAATGCATGACATGCTCAACCCTTCCCCAGTCTGCAGCAAATGCAACTGAGGCTTTCTTGCTTTGCCTCAAAACTAAATGTTTTCCACTTTGTGATAGGAGAAGAGATGACAACTGATAAATGTTAGTTAATGCCTCTGCTCCAGTTGGCAAGTGTCACTAAGCAGGGACAACCCGCCCCCCTTTTCAATCCTTGGTCATTGCCCTCCATTGACCTGGAAAATGTACTAAATGGGACACAACCACTGAGCCATTAACTACCCAAATTAAACAAGTTCACATCACCTGTCAGACAATTAACTGAATTGGGTATGCATAGGGCTATTTTCATTCTCTTCTTCACACAGATGGTTACAATTTGTAAAATCAGCCATTTAATTTTCTGTCTTAGATATAATTTTTCAAAAACGTAATGGTGTTTACCAAGTTAAAGCCTTAAAGTGCAGTTATATGCAAATGCAACAACCAGCTTTACAATTAAAGTTCCTTTCTTGGTTTCTTCCAGCTTTGGCTCTTAATCTCTGCTGCAGCCCATTATCATGGGAGTTCAAGTAGCAAAAATTTGCTGGTTTGAATTCAGACAGAAAAAAGTTTTTTTCATTACTACAGTATTTCTTTTCTTGCTATCAGCTTTTAACCTGGTGTTATGGGACTGTTGACAGCCTTCGTGGGCATCATAAATAGAAAAATAGCAGAATTGCATTCATGATATACATATATTTGTTTCTGGTGTAAATTGTCCTAATTAAATTAAATCCCCAGATTTCTGTAGGCCATATTCAATGCTAATCTAGAGAAGGAACCCCTTCCCCTCAGAAAAAAAAGTATGACAGTAGCAGTAGCAGTATTTCAGGATCAATGGACCATCTCAGGAATGTGAAATCAGTGATTTAGACACTTTTCTCCTGGGAGGAAACAGGGAGCTATGTTCAGAGAAATAATGTAGATAACAGCTAGATAAAAATAAACCTAATTCACCTAATTCTTGGAAGCTTTCAGTGGATACTTAGAGTTTGGAACCAGATTGTTCTGATGAACTTTCAGAACTGTCTACAAGATTGCCCTGCCTCTCAAACAAATACATGCATCTGATATATACTGCAAAGGAGATTGTTTGCAACAAGTTTATGATGACTGTGCCAGTACTACGCCTGCTGCATAGACTGAACAACTGTTAGAGAACTGCTCTGGACTGATAAGAACATTCTTCCTACACTTCACAGAAGTAGAGAAGGCATTGCTTCTAAGACAGACTTCACCTACTTTGATATGTGGGGAGAATAACCCAGAATGGCTAGACTGAATGGGATTTGGGCAGGTGTAGTTTCATTTTCGGTAACTTCTTTTTCCAGGAGACAAGATGAAAACTAAATTGCTATACTTTTAGTCTGGCCATAGATGTAATTCTGAAAGAAAAAAGATGATTGGAAACTTCTTATAGGGTGTTCCTACCAAAAACAATGAGCAGGGGGAAAAAATCATGCAAGAACTTTGACTTGGAAACTATCTGAAATCTATGATAACGGGAGAGTTTTCCTTTTATGAAATTTGAATTTAGCCTATATGCCAATGAAGATAGAACATGTTAGGAAATAGGAAAGAAATACCAGACTAGGGATAAGGTCAGAAATGGAAAAATCATACAGGAAGGATGCAGAAGCTCAGAGTTTGTGGAAGGCCATGAAACATTTAAATTTAGTTCAAGTTTCAGGTTATTTATGAAATCTTCTCCCACTTTTTTCATGAAGGGGCCCTATTTCTTCCCATTTGAATGTGGCTGGCCTATTTGAAAGGGGATATTCCAGGTTCCTTTGGTTCATGAGGTGGAAGGAGTCAGGGCTAGAACAACTATCTGGTAGTGCCGTGACTTCCTGGAATGGTTCTCTCCAAAGTCCATCTTGCCCCGACTTTAATCCCCCTTTTGGAAAGGAGTTAATATGTGGCTTTTCCAACTGGAGACTAGCATCTATACTTCTTATCAAATGGGCAGGAAACTCATTTAGATGTTATAGTTGTTTTATGAGTTATAATGATGTCGGCTTTTTTAGATTTTGTTTTATAAAGGGCCTTGAGATGTGAAGTTATGATCACATAGAAACTCTGCAAATATGTAAGCAAACAAGTGAACAAGGAGGGAGGGAGAGAACACTTCATAGTGTACATGCTGCACAACACTGAATGGATTGATAAGAGTCTTGGGACTTCCATATTATATACACCAGCTGTAGTTATTTCATGTGACCAGAAATGTACTTTGGACATGTGCAAATCCCAGATTTGAGGATAGAACTTTAAAACCCTGACTTAAAGTCTATAACAGAAAACTCTCAGTGACAGGCCTGCTCTTCCATTAAATTTGACCCAAGTGACTCTGGCACCAAAAAATAGTTGTGGATAGGTTTAAAGAACACAAACTTTGGGTTTGCACATAAACATTAATGTGAATGAACTAAACAGCGGTCAGTCTTTCTTATCTCTCTCCAGAGGGCCAAAGGGGGGAAAAAGCCACCCTGATGAAAGCAACTTTGAACACAGAAATTCCTTCCCAGCTCTGTTGGTCACAGCTAAAGTTTGTAAAAACAAATGTACTTTGAAGAAAGGTTGTTTCAATGAAAAATGCCTCCTTTCTCAATGAGAACAGAGCTGGTTAAGTTTTCTGATGTTATTTGAACAACAGTGAAAGACGCCTCTGGTATTACATCTTCTTTCTAACATTAGTTGAATAAGTAGCTTTAGATTGTAACTTAAAATAATTTTAGCTGAATTGAACCATCTTTGTCTATGGCTTTTTCCCTCTTTAATGCTTGAGAAACAACATGGTTTGATTTTAAATATTGGCAATAAAATGTTACCCTTACATTACATACTTGATTAGTAATGTGGCTTTTTTAATTGATCAAACAAAGGACACTTGAATCAGAGCAAGTTTTCCTGAAATTTCAGGAAAAACTGATGTCATTGAGACTGCAAGAACTGGAACACATACAGGCATTTGGCACTCACAAGGACATAAGGGGAAGAAACAGCGAAATGTGCACTGCAACATTAACACAAATGCCAAGCCTTCTATATATGGATTGAGAAGTTGCATACACAGACTTAATAGATAGAAATTGCATTGTGATGCTTCCTTTATTATTCTAATGGACTTTCTAGCTTCTGTGGACTTTCTAGTCTATGGGCATCCCAAACAGTGGTGGGTTTCTGCCGGTTCGCACCGGTTCAGGCAAACCGGTTCGTGGCCAGACCCGGAAGTAACTTCTGGGAACCGGCACCGGCCCTGTCGCTCGATTGCCCTTGCCGTCCCATCACAGCTCGCTTGCTCCCCCGCCCATCCGCACTAAACTAGGCTAGCCCAGCCCGCCGCTCACTGATTGGCTGGAGTCCAGCCAATCAGTGAGCAGGCTAGAGGTGACCCGTTTAAAAGCGTGGCACCAATGGCCAGCATTCCTCCCGAGCAGCTCTCGCATCATGTTTGCTGACCGGGTCCTGCATTTCAAAACTCCCTTCGCCTTCCAGGAGCTTGCTGCTTCCCTCAGGTAAGCAACTAAGCACAAGGGGGGGCGGTGGGAGGCTAGATTCCATGACGGAAGGCCTTCAGGCCTTCCCTAGCTAAAGCTGCGGGCTGGCGGGGGCGGCGCGGGTGGCGGGAGGCTAGCTTCCACGAGGGAAGGCCTTGAGGCCTTCCCTAGCTAAAGCCGCGGGCTGGCGCGGGCGGTGGGAAGCTAGCTTTCGCGAGGGAAGCCCAAAAGCCCCCCCCCCGCCCTCCCCTCTCCAGCCTCGCCTGGCTGACTAAGCCTGCCAGGCAACCTGCTTAGTGACAACCCTGGCCTTGTCCCTCCAGTCCAGTGTCTTACCTGTCCTGCTACCTCTCTGCCTGTCTGCTCCCTGTTGCATCCATCCATAGCATCGGAGTCGGATCCATCCCATCGGAGTGCTGCTGATTCTGCTGCTGGTAAGTTTCTGGTAAGGTTTCATTTGCAGTCGTTTTTGGGGGGGGAATTCTTATTTTTTGGTGTTTTTCTGGCACTGTCATAGTTTGTGTGGGTGTGGATGTGTAATGTCCCGCAGTTATCTATGCATTAATAATGATCTAGTAATATTTCCTTATACATTTTAGTGACCTTTCCTTACATAATTTGTGTTTTCTTTCATATTTTTGGATTTCTAATTTCTGTTTCTTTTAGTTAGCAATTGCTAAAACAAATCACACGTGAAAGTATTCAAAGCCTTCTTGATTTTAATTGTCAATTTATTTATTCCTTCACATTGTAATATTTATTTATTTTCATATCTCTGTTTATCCACTGTTGTGCAAACACAATTCCAGCAGCTGCTAACATGTGTAAAATTAAATATATATTGTACTCCCTTTCAAATAGCCAGCAAAATATTTCTGGTTTTAATTCCATATCTTGCTTTACCATTGCTTCTAACCACTAACTTCTGAATAGCTACTTGGACCGACCTAAGTAGTGAACCTAATTCATATATTCCTGTTTTTTGGAACTGAGAAGTAAATTTCAGAAAAAGGAAATAAGGTGGTGTGCCAGTGAGATCCTTCCTCTGTAAGTAGCTGTCTTTATTGCTGGGTGTGCTCTGTGCTGGGTTCATCCTTGAGATAGTAAAGTCTTGCTTTCTGTGTTTCTCCTTTGTGCAGGTTATTGGAGCAAGGTGGTGAGGTGATGGTGCAGAAGACACAAAAAAGGACAGTAATTCTCCTTTTCTATTATTTTTTGTGCTTGTTTCATCCTAATGCAGTGCATGCAATTAAAGTCTTGCTTTCTATGTCTCTCCTTTGTGCAGGTCATTGGAGCAAGGTGGTGAGATGGTGGTGCAGAAGCAAGGCAGTAATCTTCCCTCTGTAAGTAGCTGTCTTTATTGTTTTGTGTGCTGGTTTCGATGCAGTGCATGCAATGAAAGAGTTCATTTCTGTGTCTCTTCTTTGTGCAGCCCATTCATTGGAGTCAGTTATACTGAAGACTGGCAAGAACAGTCATCTTCCTTCTGTAAGTAGCTCTTTTATTGTTTTTGTACTAATTTTATTCTTATTGTAGTTCATCCATTGGGGCAAAGAATTCAGTAACATCTTGGCCACTCCCACCCAGTCACATGGGTGGTAAGCCACTCCCACCCGGTCACATGGCCAGCAAGCCACTCCCACCTGGTCACATGGCCAGCAAGCCACTCCCACAAAGCAGGCCACACCCACAGAGTAGGTTCCAAAAATTTTTGAAACCCACCACTTATCCCAAAGTAACCAAGCAACATTACCAGATCTCAGGCATGCTTAATCAGAAACTATATCCAATCCAAAGGCATGGCAATTCATGTCATGTAAGTGACGTGGATGTGTGGGAGTGCATACTTTGCTTCTTATTTTCAAAAGTCTGTGTTCAACAATGAGTGAGAGATATTCCACATATTGCTGAGGTTAAAATCTGGCATTTTGACCTCACCCAGAGTGAGATTAATTCTCCCTCATGTCAATTGTATTATTCGGGAGGCTTCTGCAAGTAATGATAAAATGATAAGAAGATAAAGTTGTATTTAGGCTGTGTACAAGTATGCCAGAAAACAAATCACAATTTCCCCTGTGGCATTAACTCAACTTCCTCTGCATGACAGGGATATTATTTGCCAAATTGAATGCTGATTGGGTGCATTGTCTTGTTTCCTCATAATTCAATAAGGCTGTCTGCCTTTTATAGAATTCTTAAAAGTCACTCAGTTCTGTTCTTGATTTATCAAACACCCACATGCACACATAATCTTAATAATAAAAAATTCAGAAACTATTTCAGAGAAAGTAGAATGCTTTAATGACAGCACTATATTTCTATGGGATAAAATAAATTATATGGGATATTTGAAAAGCCAAATCATATTTTGGAATCAGATGACACTAGCACACACTCCAGTCCACCAAAACTCATGTTAATATAAAGATGTTAGTTTTTCAGATTATAGCTTTTGCTACAATATATTAATATGGTGCTACTTACCCTCTATAAACTGCAAGAGCTAATATTATATCTGAGGTCCCTTGTTTCAATTTTATAAACAGTTTTTTTGTTCTGTACATATTTAGCAAGAAGATATTTTATTTCATTTCCTTGGTACAAAACTAGGAATCATTTCTAAAACAAATCTTACATATATACATTGTTACCTGTAATAAGAATCACATAGTGATACGAAAGTCCTAAATGACAATAGTATTCTATTCTGTACATATAATATTTCAGTTTATACAAAGGCGTCATTGTCTCGGAAATTAAGCCATATGGGATTTTCTTCAGGAAACTAAAATGTGTGTAATCAAAAGTACAAAACAATATTACTACTCATCCCCTTTTACAGCTACCAATAAAATGAGTAAGCAACCTGGACCAGGTTAATGCTACACATACCATATACTGTGTAAAGAATAAAAACATCAGAGTGTTTTTGATGCAAGGAGAATTGCAAGTTAGTAATATGCAGTATCTCCCTAGAACATTTCAACAGTGATCTGTAATGGGATAAAATTTATGGAATCTACTCTGGATTTGAAAGAAAATAAAGTCTTTATATTTACTTACTATCCACTACTCACTTTTCTTTGCGATTAGATTTTGGTCTACATTTTTATCGCTTCTTTGTAAGCATTATTGGAAGGTTTCCCACCACATTATTTAAATGCAAAAGAGACAGGTTTAACACTTTATCTAAGTCATGATAGAACTTACAGTGAATTTCAAAACTATAATTAAAACTGTAATCCTAAAATTAAATAAATAACATGCCATCAATCAGAAATTTGGCAGGAGAATAAATTTACAGTATGTCCTCATTTTCCCTTTCCAAGTTTCTAAGACACAAGTTTATTTTTCAAGAAAAAGTTCCAGGATCAACAGCTATTGAAGGATACTATATTGATAGCATTTAACGTACATACATGTTTGCATATTTAATTATGATTTCAGATATGATAACCACATGCACATTTCTATCAATTAAATACACACTATATTTTAGATGTCCTGTTATATTGCTTTATCTGTTCTAATATACACAACACATTTAATAAGTTCACAATTTTTTCAGTGGAAGAGATTCCTGCATGAAACTTGAAAAAAGCATTGACCTTTGGGTGGCTTTTTGGACAAGTTACTTATGATGCATTTTTAAATTGATTTTTTTTTCTAGTATTTTCCCACACATGCAGAATCCTTTTTCCCCCAAATCAAGGGAGTTGCATTGGTTGTGGCAGAAATTAGAACAGAATAACAGAATTGGAAGGGACCTTGGAAGTCTTCTAGTCCAACCCCCTGCTCAGGCAGGAAATTCTATACCATTTCAGACAAATGGTTGTCCAATCTTTTCTTTAAAAAACTTCCAGTGTTGGAGCATTCAAAACCTCTGAAGGCAAATTGTTCCACTTATTAATTATTCCAAACTGTCAGGAAATACCCAGTCGCCTAATCATCTTTGTTGTTCTTCTCTGCACTCTTTCTAGAATCTCAACATCTTTTTAAAGATCTGCTTATATTTATATTGCTTTCCTCAGTACTGGAACAAACTCAAACTATAAAGCAATAATTTAAAGTTCTCTTGTGCATCTGATAAATAGACAGATTAGGCTGCCATTGGATATATGAACTCCATTTAGCCAACTATGGTTGATAGGTTTCTCTTTCATACATTAGTTAACTCTGCCTCTTTTGTTAAAAAAATCTGGTTAAGATGTAGGGTTTTTTCCACATCAGTAAGCATCCATGCATCCTTATGCTTTAGAATAACAGTTCCCAAGCTAGAAGCTTTAAGAAACAGCAAGTCCAGACTTGTTAAGGCATTAGATTGAATGTTTTTGTATGGAATTGATACTTCGGTGGATTGCATTAGATTACAGTTTCTGGCTCTCCCATGGAAAGTAGGTATACTGGCTAGTAGTTAGAAAGTTTGTTGGTCAAATCAAGAGTGGGAGGGCTGTTAATGAGTGTGTCATGATATCTCTCCCCCCCCCAATTTCTTAAATGTATTATCAGTCATACCAGTCTTAGTGTCCACATGATGGTTATAAGCAGCAACTGTGATCACAGTCACAAGAAGATCCCACAATAATACTTATTATGTAGGTAGTAGGGGGATTTGTTTCTGCCTTTGTTTGTGTTTCATTTTAGGGTCTGGGTCACTACCTATATTTTTTAAACAACAAATGTGGAAGAGTAAAATAAGAATAAAGTGGAAGAAATAAAATCTTAACTTGAGTGAACTAGAAGTACAAAGAGAAGGGGTTGATTGGGATACACTCATGTGTGTGTGAATATATTCTTATAGTTGCAATAGTGGAGAATGTGTATAACTCGAGTGAATTGTTTGACTTTGGTACTTTCTGAGCATGGTATTTAGCATTAATAATGTTACCTAATCTAGTAATTGTTTAGCTTGTGCAATGGTTGGCCTATTATTAAGAGAATCATAAAGCTGGAAGGGACCTGGGAGGTCTTCTACTCCAGCCCCTTGCCCAAGGCAGGAGTTTTATACCATCTCAGACAAATGGCTATCATATCTTTTCTTGAAAACTTCCAGCAATTAATTAAACATCTGCAAGTTTAAAACCAAGTTCAGATAACATCCCTGGACAATTCTCATAACTCATTAGGAAAGTAGAATAAAAATAATAAATGATGTACACTTGGTGCAATCAAGATAAATTAGGACTGCAGGTCCTATATATATATATATATATATATATATATATATATATATATATATATATATATATATATATATGTTGTATTTGTGCTGATAAATAAATTTCGGCATACCAGGGGTTGTAACACAAACACACACACACACACACACACACACACACACACACACACACACACACACACATATATATATATATATATATATATATATATATATATATATATATATATATATAGGCTATAGAATATTGGCTATAGAATAAGTGGGAAGGCAGGTTGTCCTTGACTTAGAACAGTTCATTTAGTGACCAGCACTGAAAAAAGCGACTTATGACTGTTCTTCACACTTATGACTGCAGCAGTATCCCCATGGTCACATGATCAAAATTCAGATGCTTAGCAACTGGTTTCTATTTATGACAATTGAAGTGTTCTGGAGTCATATGATCAGCTTTTGCGATCTTTGCACAAGCAAAGGCAATGGGGAATCCAGAACAACCATGTTATGAACTTAACAAATGCAATGATTTGCTTAACCACTGTGGCAAGAAAAGTGATAAAATGGGGCAAAACTCACTTAGCAAATATTTCACTTAGCAACATAAATTTTGGGCTCAATTGTGGTCATAACTTAAGGACTACCATATGGTCATTTCAGGTCTGGAAATTATGACAAATCACAGCTTAAACTATCTTGCTTTGCATGTAATCAGTCTTATCTCATATATTAGTTTCCACTTTTAAGTTGCATTACTGAAATAAATGAACTTTTGCACGATATTCTAAGTTTTCGAGTTTCACCTGTATAAAATCAGTGGTGGGATTCAATTTTTTTTTACTACTGGTTCTGTGGGCGGAGCTTGGTGGGCGGGGCGGGGCTTGATGGACATGACTTGGTGGGCAGGGCAGGAGAAGGATACTGCAAAATCCCCATTCCCTCCCTTTCCAGCTCCGTTCTCCTGTGCAGGGCAACAAAAGAAGACCCAGCCGATCAGCTAGTACTTGGGAGGCAGCAAATAGATCAGGGGCAGGGCCATCCAGAGGTAGTATTTGCTGAGTCTCCAAACTACTCAAAATGTCCGCTACCGGGTCTCCAGAACCAGTCAGAACCAGCTGAATACCATGTCTAGTGTAAAGCTTTACCATACTGTACATTACATTAGTGGCAGTGGCAGATGACCAGAAATGGAAGGAATGAAGAAGATTCTAAATGGCTATTTCAAGCTGATATGGACCCTCAAATGCTCTGACCATTAAACAGCCATCTTTGACCCATTCTATTATGGTCTCTTGCTAAAGCGCTGGACACTGGCATGTGATACTGTTTGCAAGGATATTTAATAGTGGAACATTTAAATGGCATCATAGTGAAATAACATGACATGATAGGACCAATTCCCTAACTACCTACTAGCACACTCAAGCATCTGTATGTCAGCATTTATTACATACATAAAGAAAAGGTACATTCTAGATAAAAGTACCGCTTGTGAGTGTGACTCGGACACCAATTTGTTTCTTTAAAATATTATTTTATTCAACTTGAGTTATAACCAAATAAGGCACAAAAGAGGTGGACCAGGGAGGAATCTGGAGATTTTGAGTGGAGTTCTGCTCACAGATCCACCTCATTCCTGCTTAGGCACTAAAATCAGTTTGTCACATATTAAAGAGGAAGGACATCAGGAATCAATTAGTCAGTTTGCTTATTATGAGTTGTACTTACATAATTAAGATAGCACTATTTGGTAAAAACTCAACCCAGAGGCAATGGAGGAGCAGCAAATTTCATGGCTCTATAAATTTTTGTGGATTCAAACATGGGTGGAGAACATTTCAACTCAACAAACTCAGAAAGGTTCACAGAAAAACTACCCAAAGCTGCAATGAGCCCCTAGAGTATAATGGGATATAAATCAGATAAAATAAAGGAATGTCAAGCTAAAAACAAATCTTCAGTTCTAACATTGACATCATAACATTCCAAATAATTCAAAATCCTGCCAGAATGTAATCTAAGAGTTGTTTATAGCTCTCTACCACTTCCTGCTTTTGAAAACACTTATTTGTGCTGAAGAACTGGTACAAAATTTCTCCCAATTGGTATTCTTCAAATCCTTGGCATCTTCTGCTGCACATCTGTTTCAAGGCTGTTTAGAAAGTCCAAATTTTCTGATTAAAGTGGCACCCTTGGAGGCCAAGAGGAAAAACCAGAAGAGTAATTTGATTCTCTTTCTGAAGTTGGGGATAATGCCCTAAGTGCTATATATGACTGGAGCCTATGTTATCCAAATACCTCAAACATTATGATCTTGAGAATTATGAAAAAAAACAAGTTTAAAGGAGACACCTTTAGTGATATCTATTAACAACTTTTATATTATCTTTCCATTTTCAGCACATCGCTGGCTGTTGGTTCTAACTTCATCCTAAAGTTAGTAAATTTGTCAGTAAAATAAATTATTTATTTTTGTAGCTTTTCTGAGAGAACACTTGCTATGCCTGTGCAGTTTAGAAATAAAGGGAAGTTATGCCACAAATTGTTTTGATTTGAAACTTAGCCACTTTCATCCAGTGATAATAAAGGTGACAATCCTGATTGACAATAAGTGCAAGTGTTATGTTTGGCTAGTCTAGAATGCAAAGTCCCAAGTTGTAGGCTAATATTATTTGCAGTAACTACGCATCTAACTCTTCTCTCTTTTTCCATGTAAGGAAAATCTGATTTAAATTTATTTCAATTGTTGATTGGTGTGGGCTTCACCAGTTCCACAACCAATTCTTTATTGGTTCTCAAAGCCAAGTTGAAGTGAGCAAATGAGTTTCTTTGTTAGGGAACAAATAACCCCTTTCCAACTAATTCTGAGTCAAACTGCTTGATGCCATTCTTCTGGCATTTTTTCCTTGTTCTTACTTGGCCAAATCATAATTATGCCATAAATGGAAGCCGACGTGTTTGTTGATATCACAGTGGGGAAAAAACTTCAATAAAGTTCTGAGTGACTTTATAGACAAATCCATGTAGTCTTCTTGATCATTATAGCGAATAGTTTGTGATTGTCTTCTGCAATATTGTTTTGATTTCCAACTTAGCTTCAACTTTGGAATTTCCTGGTAATCTAAAGCATTTCATGAATTTGGGAAAATGTACACCTTAAAAACTCAAACTAATAAATATTCTTACTAATCTGTCTTGACCAGACTCAATAAGAATTCCTCTGAAGGTGCAGCTTTGCTTTCTCCCATGTCTTATCTCATTTTCAAATTAGGACATAGGCTAAGTTTAATCAGAATACCTGGCTCAGTTCCATCAGTTGAGCTTCTCTGTTTAAGGCAGTGTTTTTCCACCTCCTCCAAACAGCTGGTTGGGTAATTCAGGGAAATGAATCTATGCATCTTAAAGTTGCCAAGTTTGAGAAACAATCAGTGTGTAGAATCAGGCATTCTACCAATGCCTTGTATTTGAGCTTGACTGCTTTGATCATCGAATGAGAAGTGCTACTGCCATCTAATGGCAAAACTAATGATAACCACACATTTTAACGTTCTTTCTAATATAATAAGAAACTCTATTGAGTCTACTTAACAATCATTGACCAAGTGTCAAATATTCCAGGATTAACTGTAATTATATCTACTATTGTGTAAAAGGATAGCCCAGTTGTGATATTTCCCTTTTGAGGAAGAAAAAGACAAAAGTATCACAATCCTGGATGGTAGCAGAATTATTTTGAGAAAAAGTATAAAGTATCATTTAGTCATTTTGAGTAATTTTTTATTAATTGTTTTTCTTATTTCAATATTTGTTTACTTTTTGTAATCTTTATCTTCTGTATTCGAGGTTAATGAGGTGTTAGTGCCACTTTATGCTGTACTGATGAAACCACACTTGGAATATTATATACAGTTTTGGTCACCATGATACAAATACAGTAGATGTTGAGACTCTAGAAAGAGTGCAGAGAAGTCCACAAAGATTATAAGGGGATTGTAGGCTAAAACATATGAAGAACAGCTCCAAAAATTGGGAATGTCTACTCTAACAAATAGAACGACTGGGGCTGACATGATAGCAGTCTTCCAATATCTAAGGGACTGCCACAAAGAAGAGGAGGTCAACCTATTCATTAAAGTATCCAAAAGCAGGACAAGAGGTTATGGATGGAAACTTATCAAAAAGAGATCAAACCTAGAACAAAGAGAAATTTCCTGACAGGGAGAACAATTAGTCAGTGGAACAGTTTGCGCTCAAAAGTTGTGAGTGCTCCATCACTGGAGATTTTTAAGAAGAGATTGGACAGTTGTCTGGTATAGACAACTGGTGTAGGATCTGGTATAGATCCCCAGCTGGTATAGACAAATGGTATAGGATCTCCTGCTTGAGTAGGAGGTTAGACTAGAAGACCCCCAAGTCCCTTCCAACTCTCTTATTCTGTTAATCTTTTTATAAAATAAAAAGATGGGTAAGGAGGAAGAGAATTTGCAGCATGTCATATTGTTTTAATGGTTTTAAGCTGCCAACATTTAAATTTAAAAATAGGGACATAGTTCTTCCACTATGTAGGCCAACACCCAAAGATTTTTGCTTTTCTTTCTACTCCTTTTCCCACCCTGCCCCATCCTCCAGGATGTAGTTGTTCTCCTAAAACACAAAGATACAGGTGATTATTGGTAGTGACTGATTCAACTCTACCCTAGTCAGTGATAAAAGTTCATTGACTACCTTTGGATCAGTCACTCTTTCTCACTCTACCCTATTTCAGTGGTTGTTGTCACACTCCTGAACTAAAGATGTGATATAAGTCAAACAAACAACTGAGACAAATCAGTTGTGGAAGCCAGTAGTATGGGAATGCCATATGGGAAAAAGAAAAGGGAAATCAGAACACACTAGTTCACTATGCTTGATCAAGCAGAATTACCCAGTTCCTCGTATTCCACAAAAAGCAGAAGACTTACAATTCAAGAAAGGAAATGTCTATTACTTCCGTGAAATATGTGCTTGTGATTTCTCAATATGTTATGATGGGAATTGTAAAATACCACAGAAGACTAATATAGAAAGTCAAATAATTTTAAAGCCCTCCTGAGCATCAATGAGCTCCTCGTCCAATTCACAGAATCCAAGAACAGAGCAGTGAATGCAGAACATTTTTTAAATGCAGCAGCATTTTCTATTTTCTGTGAACAATTCTCTCCATAAACTTGTAAACAGACTGTTTCCAAATAGTTGAATCAGGTAACAAACTTACATGTGCACAAAGCGCAAAACTGTATCCATCTCATGGGAAAAAAGAGTCTTCCAATATACAGTAGCTGTGCTCAGAAAGTTAAGATAATTTGCTGAGAACATCATACAGGTGGCAAGTTCTGCACTGCATTTGTCATTCTTAAATATTCTCAGGAAGATTCAATCGTGTGGTGTTGTTACCCAGAGGAAATCATTTGGATTATGAAAATATTGGAAAGGCTATCAGAAATATATCTCTGATTCGGGACTCAGCATAGAAATCTATAAGGTTTTCATCTAAATAATGTCTCCATGATGATTGGAAAGTCAAGTCAAGAGAAAAATATGTCAACATAAATTTCCCTACCCTCAGGCCTATCTTCTCCAGAACTCAGTAATGAAGCTGGACAGTTTTGTCCCATTTACACAATTTAATGTGATTTTGTTTCAGGGAAGTTTGCCTTGTGACTATTGATTTCCTTTAAGAGCAATATTCTTTTAGGAAAAGAAATAAAACCCATGATGTGTGCTTAATTTGGACGGAGTCCGATGGATGTGCATTCCAACTTAGAGGTGTGTTCAAGAAAAAACCAAAGGTTTTGAATCCCTTTTGGAAAAGCTTTTCCAAGCCTGGGTATTTCCAGAGATAGTGCTCCCTGGCTGTGGAGGTAGAAGTCTTGTTGGGTGGGCTCCTTGGGAAATCAAGCTGTCTGGAGGAAGTGCGAAGAGAAGGGTGAAAGATCAGCCAATCATCTGTCATGCAATCAAATGTCTATAAGAAAAATCAAGGAGTTAGTTTGCCTGACAATGATTAGACATTTATTTTCTTTTTGGCTTATCTTCTTCTTCTCCCCATATTCAAGCTTTAGAGATTGCTGGGAGGAAATACAATTTAGCACTTACCTCCTGTTAATCTGAGGACACCCATCCCATAGGAAAATCTGAGAAAACTGAAAATTGAGTAGTCTGGGAAAAATCAGAACTTATTATTCATAAGCACCACTGCACTTCTGATATAATGATAAAATTTTGTACATTTGTATCACTTTGCATTTGTCACTGTTAAATTTCATTCTGTTGTTTTCAGCCCATTATCAAAAAAAGGTTGAATCTTATTGATGTATTCCAGGATATTGTCTATTCCACCCGATTTTGTGTCATATCTACTACATAGTCTGGAATCTTCCGAGGGTCTTGTATCATGTATACATTTCATCAGCATTAATTTGGCCTTGTCAGCGTCTGCTTCACTATTTGCTTTCGGCTACCATTGAAATGGAGAGGGGGGGCTGGTATTTGGGAGGGGAAGTTTAAGTACAGAAGAGATGGTAAAAAGGGAGTTTTGGTCTCACCGTCTATTGCACATGCTGGAGATTGGTGCTTGGTGTCAGTCAAGGCCAACCATCCTGCATTCCAACCTGATGATGCTCCTTGAAGATGAAACTCACATGACACCTGAGGGATTTGCAGATTGGACAGTGGGATAAGGGTTACTGGGGGGAGGGGATTGGTCACATATTGATATGTATGATTTCACGCACTTTTGCCTCAGATCTTGTTTTGCTTAGCTGCTATCTTTTCATAACCAGTAAAAGTATTCTTAATTCTGCAAAATGGAGTTAAGTGGTTTCTTTCTTGGTTGCTGAGGGAGGCCGGTTTGACATTAAGCAAGATCTCACTTTCGCACTCATCCCAGAGCTAACACCTTCCAAGGGGAGTGTAAATAAAACCAAAACCTTCAAAGGAATATCCAACCCAGGCAGAGACCAGGCGGACGACATGGGGGCAGCTGGGTCCTAGTGTCCCTTGGAGACAGAGCAGATGGCGGATCTGAATTTGGAGGAATGGTCCATCCACCCCAGGTGGTCATTGGAAGTGGGACAGAAGTATGACCCTGAGGAAATTCCAGCTGGAGTTACCACAAGGCGACATAGGCGACCGGCAGCTGCCTAGCAGGACGCCAATGAGGAGAACCTTATGATGTCACAGGCTATGAAACTCTTTCAAGAGGCTTGGGAGAGGCGACGTTTAGGCAAGAGCAGTCCCAAAAGAGAAGCTGATCTCCTAGACCTAGAGGAGAGAACTGCAGAAGTCCTGTTCCGCCCAAGGGGGGCCCTGGGGGCAGATAGTGGAGCTCATCAGGATGGGGAAGCCCCAGCAGCAGCGGCGGCAGCCGCGAGAGCCCTTCCAAGAAGAGAAGCCCCCCCCCCAGATGTCAGATGGCAAAAGTTCCTCCGCTTGGTGTGAAATTTGGAGGTGACCCAAAGGAACTAGGATTTTTCCTGGTCCAAGTCTGGAATTACATGCAACAGTTCGGAGAGGATCTTCCCACAGAAGAAGCCAAGGTAAGAGTTGTTACCATGACGCTGGAGAACAAGGCAGCGGCATGGATGGTTGCCCTGCATAACGATGACTCCCCCCTGAGAGACTATAATAGGTTTATGGCTGCCCTGAGAAAATGCTTTGATGACCTGCTCACGGAGCAGAACGCCAGAACCAAAATGAAAACCCTTACCCAGGGGAAGAACCCAGTGGCTGATTACATACAAGAGTTTCGTGAATTGTCCGTTTATATGCGGGGGTTGGTCGGAAGAAGCTTTAGTGGACAGTTTTATGGATGACTTAAACAAAGATATATACCAAAACTGTGTGAACAGGGGGTCCCCCGTAACTTGCAATGGGCTTAAAACTGAGAACTTTGAAAGTCCCCATTGCTTTTTGCCAGCTAGATGGGTCTATAGCTGGGGGGGAACCTGCCCATTTTGTGACTGAACCTATTGACATGTGGATGGGGGATCACCAGGAAACATTAAGTTTTATTGTTGCACTGGGGACAGACTGGCCTCTCATACTGGGCTTACCCTGGTTAGGTAAATGGAACCCACACATCAACTGGAGGAAAGGGTGGTTGCACATCCAATCCGCTAAACCCCCAGAGGGAGAAGGGAGGGTTTCCGACATTGCCAATGCTGAACCTAACCTAGCGGCCGCAGTGCAGGAAAAAATTGAGGGGGAGGAGAAAATCTCAAAGGAATATTTGGACCTAAAAGATGTTTTCAGTGAAAAATCCTCTGATAAATTACCCCTTCCCCACCGTGTGGCCACCCCTGCGTTGTTTAGAGAAAAGAAAGATGGCTCCTTTCGTCTCTGTGTTAACTACAAAAATCTTAACAGTGTGTGCATGGAAAATGTATGCCCCCTCACGCTGATGAAGGATATGTTGGCCCAATTGGGTAAAGGGAAGATCTTCATAAAATTGGACCTAAGAGAGGCCTACTACAGAGTCAGAATCAAAGAGGGAGATGAATGAAAAACTGCTTTCAACTGCCCACTCAGATGTTTTCAATTCAGAGTACTCCTGTTCGGCCTACAGGGGGCACCAGCTGTCTTCATTCAATTAATAAATGAAGTTTTACATGAACACCTGTACAAGAGCATGATGGTCTACCTTATCTACACGGAAACACGTGATGAACAGGTGACTTTAATGCGATCAGTATTCAAGAAACTCCGGGCCGCCGAACTTTATGCCAAATTGTCTAAATGTGAATTTCATCAAGAGAAGATTCATTACCTGGGCTACTGCATCTCCCACAATGGCCTCGAGATGGACCCAGCAAAAGTCCAGGTTGTAACTGAGTGGGCACCTCCTCGCACCTGCAAACAATTACAAAGTTTTTTGGGATTTGCAAATTTTTATTGTCAATTTATTCCCTCATTCACCAGCATTGCTCTGCCCATTACAAATCTCCTAAAGTCAAAAGGGGAGGCCAAACACAGACCAGGTAAGCCTTTGAATTGGACTATGGAGTGTCAGGCCACTTGGATTTGTAAAGACTTTACATCTGGTTAAGAGGCAGTTTTGGTGGCCTTCATTGAAAAAAGACATTGAGGCTTCCGGTGGCGCCGCTGGCCTTGGAGGACGCTCCTTTGGGAATGCCAGCCCCGTGTTTGAGTAACAAGCTGCTAGGACAGCATAAATCAGCTGTCCAGCGGTTTGAACCCCCCCCCCTCGGGAAAAGAGAGGGAGGTGAGCTGTCTGGCATAGGGTAGAGGTCCCCAGCGGCCCCAGAAGTAATTCTGTGGCATGAAGGGTGTGAACTCCCCAGGAAGCCCAACAATCTCCTCATCTCGGGACACTTCTGCCTTTGCAGAAACAAAAGGCAGCGACCACTCCTGCTGTTCTAATGTTTAATCTACATTTGAACAAGACGCAGGCAGAGCAAATGAGGAGATCACCATAATGCAAGTACAAGCCTTAACTCTGTAGATTATATCTCCTTCTGTAAACCTAAAGGGAACTTTAAAAAATGGCGCCGGAATAATAAAGGGTGTGGTGAAAGCGAAAGTGAAGCGGAAAGCAGAATAGCACTTGTTAAGAGCTTGTTAGGGTTGTTGGAAGACTTGAGAGAATAGGTGGATTTTCTGGACTGAATAAATTGGTTGTTAAAAAGCTTGATTTGAATACTTTGAAAACAAACAAAATTAAGTGTCTCTAAAAGCGCTGGCAGTTCTCCAGCGCAGTCGTAAAAGCTGCAATCTTTAGTACCTCTAAAGAGGTACAAAGAGGAAATGGTTTGGGACGCAAGTAAAGCATACATGAGAGGTGTTTTAATAAATTTGAATAATATTTATAGGTGCAGACAAAGGGAGAAACAAAGGGAATTAGAAGAAAAGATAAAAAAAGAGCAGGAGTTAATGGCTAAACCAGATGATAAGAAAATAAAAGAGGTAATTACCTTATTGCGAGGGCAGTTTAATATGTTGATGTCGAACCAGATAGCCACTAATCTTCTATATGCTAAACACAACACTTTTTGCAATGCCAATAAACCAGGTAGATGGTTAGCATACATGTTAAAGAAAAAACAAACGTCTCGTATTATAGAGAAAGTAGAATACAAAGATAAAGAAGTTTTTCAACAGGATATGATTAAAAAGACTTTTTTAGAATTTTACACTAGATTGTACGCTGGTGACAAAATACAAGGTTCAGACATAGACAGATATTTGGAGAAAGAGAAAATTCCTATGCTCACAGATGAGCAAAGGGGAAGATTGAATCAAGTTGTAACTACAGAGAAAATTTTCCTGGCAATTAAGCAGTTAAAAATTGGCAAGGCTCCTGGCACAGATGGTTTGACAGCAGTTTATTATAAAAAGTTACAACTAGAAATGGTGGAACCTCTTAGGGAATTATCTAATAAAATCCAAATGGAAGGCAGGGTTCCACCATCCTGGAAAACAGCCTTTATTTCCTTGATTCCAAAAGAAGATCAGGATTCTACCCAGCCAAAAAACTACAGGCCTATTTCATTACTTAATACAGATTATAATTTTTTTGCTAAAATACTAGTAAACAGGTTAATGCCAATTGTGCAACAAATGATTCATAATGATCAGTCTGGTTTTATACAGGGAAGACAAATGAAAAGTAATGTAAGACAAATTATCAATATAATGGAATATTTGGGAAAGAATAATTAAGTCCCGGCAGTGCTTTTATTTTTAGATGCGGAGAAACATTCGATCAAGTCAATTGGCAATTTTTAATAAAAGTATTACAAAAGATGCAGTTCGGAGAGCATTTCATGCAATCTATTAAGGCAATATATCAGAAACAGACAGCACAAATTATAGTTAATGGAGGTTTAACAGAATCTTTTAAAATTGAAAAAGGAACAAGACAGGGTGTCCCTTGTCTCCATTATTGTTTATTTTAACCTTGGAATTGTTGTTGAATAGAATGCGTGGGTCTGACGAACTACAAGGAATTAAGATTAGGCATTATGAATACAGAGTAAGAGCATTTGCGGATGACTTGGTTGTAACTTTAACCCAGCCGGAGGAATCAGTTACAGGTTTAATGAATATAATTAATCAATATGTTGAAGTATCTGGGTTTAAAGTAAATCTAGGGAAGACAACGATGATAGTTAAAAATATGACTATAAACCAAAAAGAATTAGAAAGAGTAACAGGATGTGAGATAGTAAAAAAAGTTAAATATTTAGGAATTTATATTATAACTTCAAATGGGAAATTATATAAGTATAATTATGAACCATTATGGCATAAAATACAGATAGAAATGAATAAATGGGGAAAAACTACAATTGTCTTTGTTGGGAAGGATAGCAGCAGTTAAAATGAATGTTTTGCCTAAGTTCTATTCTTCTTTCAGATGATACCAATACTTTAAAAAGACGCAAATTTGGAAGAATGGCAGAAAGGTATTAACAACTTTGTTTGGGCAGGGAAGAAACCGAGAATAAAACTTAAAATAATGCAAGATATACGTGAAAGAGGAGGCTTTAAAATGCCCAATTTAAAATTATACTATGAAGCAGTAGTTTTAACAACAATTAGCGATTGGAATAACCTAACAGAGGATAGAATATTTAATATTGAGGGTTATGATCTGGTATATGGTTGGCATGCTTATCTAATATATGACAAGAAGGTGGATAAGATTTTTAAAAGTCATATTTTAAGGAATGCTTTATTGCGTGTCTGGAAAAAATATCAATATAGGTTAAATGATAAGATACCTATGTGGGGGGTGCCCTGACACGCTATAGAGAACATAAGTATAGAACAAAAATAAGATGTAATTACATATGCAGAACTTCTTAATATGGATAGAGGTGTACCACAGTTAAAATATTTGAATGTACTAAGTGAGGAAAGGAGAACTCAAACCTGGTTTAGAGTACGGACAGTTACAGGCTAGATGGAAAAAAGACCAGAAAACTGGTATTATCCAAAATGAGGATAATTTGGTAAAACAAATTAGGGACCAGGGTCAAATGCATATAAAAAGGTTGTATAATGTATTGATAGAAATAGACTTTGAAACAGAGTTAGTTAAAGATTGTATGATAAAATGGGCACAAAATTTTGAAGAACCAATAATGATGGAAACATGGGAAGAGATCTGGGTAAGAAATGTAAAATTTACACAAGCTCAGAACTTGAGAGAGAATTTTTACAAGATGCTGTACAGATGGCATTTAGATCCAAAAAAGTTAGCCTGTATGTATCCGAGTCTACAATCTAAATGTTGGAGATGTGACTGTGTTAGTGCCACGTATTCCCATATTTGGTGGACTTGTAAAAAAGTCAAAGCATTTTGGATAAAAATATGGTGGGTTATTCAAAATATTTTGAAAAAGAGAATAAAGTTTACACCCCAGTTGTTTTTGTTAGGTATAGTTTCAGATTGTACTGTTATAGAGACTAATTTGATTTTGAACCTAACAACGGCAGAAAGATTGTTGGTGGTGCAGTATTGGAAGAAGGAAGAGTTGCCCACTATCCAAGAATGGACGTTAAAAGTAGTAAACTTAGCAGAGATAGCCAAAATTTCAGCATATCTGAAGGACCACTCAGATGAGAAGTACAAGCTGGACTGGAGAAGATGGATTGACTATATTCAAAACAAATACCGGACTAAAAAAATTCAGTTAGCTTATGAATGAAGGCATAAGGAATGCTACAATTTATTTAAAGTTAGTTTAATAAAGGGGGAGTTAAAGCACAAGAATGGTAGCATGTTAAAATTAGTTAGCTTATGTTAGTGTATGGTTGTTAAATGTTTATACCCTGTATTCTGCTCTAGGAGGTCGGGGGGAGGGAGGGAGGGAAGAGAGGTAGGGTTGGGGGAAGAGGGAGTGAAAGGGGGGAAATAATAGTAAAACTTATTTAAAAATTTAATAAAAAGAAGAAGAAGAAAAGAAAAAATATGAAAAAAGACATTGAGTCCTACATAGCCAGTTGTCCCATTTGGGCTGCCGCAAAGCGACCACCGGGAACACCCCAGGGCCTTCTTCAAAGTGTGGCCCGCCCTGAGGCCCCATGGAAGGAGATATCAATGGACTTCATTGTTGAATTGCCAGAGAGTCTAGGAAATGCCGTGATTTGGATAAACACCGGCCTGTTTTCCAAACAAGTTCATTTTGTGCCCTGTTCCAAAATCCCATCATCTAAGTCATTAGCTAAATTGTTTATTTCACATGTATACCGGTTACATGGAGTGCCTGAATGCATAATTTCGGATCCAGTTCACCTCCCTCTTCTGGAAAGAGTTTCTGAAGTTAATTGGCTCCACCCAGGGGCTTAGCTCCACCCACCATCCTCAGACAAATGGGGCTTGTGAACGGACTAATTCTGTTTTGGAACAGTATCTCCGGTGTTTCATCAATTATCAACAAGATAACTGGGCTGAACTGTAACCACATGCTGAGGTGGCATACAACAACTCTGTGCACAGCAGTACCAGCTTGACCCCTTTTAGAGTTGTGTTTGGGCAGGACTTTGTACTGATTCCTGAGTTGCCTCGAGAAAAAACACAAATTTTGTTCCTCTCCGAGTGGAGTGACCAACTTCGCCAATTTTGGCTCATGATATGCAAGACGTTGGAGGTTGCTCATTGGACGCACAAGAAACAGGCTGACAAAAAGAGGGTGAGGCAAAAGGAGTACAAAGTAGGAGATCGCAAAGTTTCTACAAACCACGCAGAAATCGAAGAAAATGGGGCCGAAGTATGTCGGTCCTTTCCCTATTGCAAAAATCATTAATCCTGTTTCTGTACGATTGGAGTTACCAAAGCATCTTAAACGGATTTATCCTGTGTTTCATGTAAACCTGTTGAAACCAGAACACATTTCTTCCTTTCGTGCGCCCCTACCTGAACCTCCTGCCCCTCTTCTTATTGAGGGAGAGCAACATTTTGAAGTTAAGGAAATCTTGGACTCCAGGAAGCATAGGAATCAAATTCGATATCTAGTATCCTGGAAGCATTTTCTCCCCTCCCAGGCTAAATGGGTTGATAAATCTCATGTTAGAGCTCCTAGGCTCTTACAGAGGTTCTACGCCAAGTACCCTGATAAGTCTTGATCATATTTGAAATGTACATATTTTATGTTGTCTTTTCTATTGTTTTATTTTCTTGCAGGGATGACTTCACTTCCTGAAGGAGGGCCGGATGTCAGCCTCTGCTTCGCTATTTGCTTTCAGCTGCCATTGAAACGGGGAGAGGGGGCTTGGTATTTGGGAGGGGAAGTTTTAGTACAGGAGAGATTGTAAAAAGGGAGTTTTGTTCTCACCATCTACTGCGCATGCTGAAGACTGGTGCTTGGTGTTGGTCAAGGCCAATCGTCCTGCATTCCAACCTGATGATGCTCCTTGAAGATGAAACTCACATGACACCTGAGGAATTTGCAGATTGGACAGTGGGATGAGGGTTACCGGGGGGAGTGGGTTGGTCACATATTAATATGTATGATTTCACACGCTTTTGCCTCAGATCTTGCTTTGCTTAGCTGCTATCTTTTCATAACCAGTAAAAGTACTCTTAATTCTGCAAAATGGAGTTAAGTGGTTTCTTTCTTGGTTGCTGAGGGAGGCCGGTTTGACAGGCCCCCTTGTTCAAGATGCTATTAAAAATGTTGATGAAAGTAGGCCCTAGAATTAAAACTGGGGTTTCCGCTTCCCTATCATAAGGAACATTAATTAGTACTCTTTAAGTAGAGTTTATAGTTAGATATCCTATTAATAATCATGAGATCCAAGTAATGTTTAATTAGTGTGCTAATCAAAATGTAATGGGTAACATTTTTCATTTGTACAATTCCTATAACATTTTTCATATTTTCTTTTATCAAAAATCAGTTGGAGAAAGGAACTGATATTATAGCACTTCCTTATTGGAAAAGTTAGAAGTCATTTGGACAATTTTTTTAGTAGAATCAAGTACATGGATGAATAACCTTTCATTTATTATTTGAATATTTTCCAAAACTTGGGCTTGGAGGAAAACTGTTCTTGGAGCACCAAACACTGCTCCAGCCTGTTAGCTTTCAATCCTTATTGGTTTGTGGGTGATTACAACCACCTTGCCAATTGCTATATACAGGTAGGTCTTGCTTAGTGTAGTTAATGAATCCCACAATATGATTGCATTATTCAAATTCATACAATTCAAATTGATATTTGTCTATAGAGATTATACTAATTTGTTCTGGTTCAATGGAAATATGCAAGAAAAAAATTAAACATAATTTTTATATGTATATTAATGAAACAACAGTAAAGAATAAGAATATTATTATAATTTAAATTTCTGGTTTATAATCACAGAGTAGTTATAGAAAGCAATGTTTTTTAAAAAAAAACTAGATTAAGGAATTTCAACATCTTGCCCTCTTTTACTGTTGACCACATTCATATTGTTCAAACACATCTTTTGCTCTAGAAATAAAAAAACAACATTTCCTCTATTTGTTGAAATGATACATTATTTTCCCTACCTTTTCTATTATAAATAAAGATTAAATGTACAACATTCAAATGAGCAAATCCACTGGTGCAAGTAGCCAGGGAGGGACTTATTTGAAGCCTTGTCTGGAATGTCACAAATGATGACATCACAGGGCTGCTCTCTGAAAGTTCTATTCTGCATCCATTGGAGGCCAAACTGAGACTAGTGGCAGAAGCTGGTGGCTGCTCTTGGCAGGTGGGATATAGTTTTATAAATACCTCAAAGACTCCAATTTCATCTTGCTGGGGAACAGCCTATTATTATAGACTCATCACCAGAGGGGAAAAAAGGAAAAAACCAGGTAAAGATTCATGTTTATTGCTTTTATTTATTAAACAAAGGTATATAACCATCCAACTGCATTAAACTAATTTATACAGTTGTCCAACTCACTCATAGGTCACTCCTATATGATATTACCCCATTGAATTTAATTGCTTTTGATGGTGCTCCTTAGAAATTGTCCAGATGTGTTACAGGATTTTCAGTCATTTTGGATTACATGTGCCTTCATTATAAGATAGCATAGTTGGCCTTGATGATTGGGATGATGAGAATTATACCCCTAATACAATGTTGAATATTTCGTGCCCATCCATCAAATTCTTTCTTTAATGATATAGACTAGTATAGGAGAGTTGACCATATCTTTTGCTTCAAATAATTTAACAACCAGTTTTTTGCCATTTCCCTCTTTCTTCTCTCTGCTCCTCTTCCTTCCCTCGTGCCAGCCACTCCATTTCTGTTTCTCCATTGCAGCATAGCGCCATGCTACAGAGCTTGCCCCACCCACCACTGCCCAGATCAGAGGTGGGTTGCTCCCGGTTCGGCCCAGATCAGGAGAACTGGTAGTGGGGCAGTAGGAGGCTCCGCTCACCCACCCGGATGCTTCTGCGCATGCACAGAAGTGCACGTACACACACAAGCGAGTACTGGTAATAAAACAAATGGAAACCCACTACTGGCCCATCTGCCCTCATTCCCCCTCAAGCATTTCTTTGCTAACCTGATTTCGATCTCCACCACGTTTCTCCATCTCATTTCTTGCTGTCGTGTGCAGGTTTTTTGTTTTTAGGTTCCACAAACTTTTCTTTCCATGCACACGACGGCAAGAAATATGATGGAAATCGAAATCAGGTAGGCAAAGAAATGCTTGGGGAAAACGATGGCATCTGGGTGCCAGGCACTGAAATGCAGCAGTTGCCCAGGCCCCGGGAGGGACGGCTGGCATCTCCCGACACTTAAACATGGCAGCATTCCAACTCTGGTCAAGAAGGGGCAGCCAGCATGCATGCTATAGGCAAGATGCCTACTCGCTTCAGCACCTTCCCTGACCCTCTGGCACTCTGCTGGCACTCCGCTGGCACTTGGGCCTTGGGCTGCCGCCTTATGCGCAGGCCCACCTGCCCCCTGCTGTAAAATAAAACATCAGATCATTTTCTCAGAGGAGGGAACCCTCAGGAGGGGAGGGGAGAGGAAAGGCCAGGGCAAGGGAGGCCAGGAGGAGGGGGCAGGCCAAGGCATTTCAGCCGGTTTGCCGAACTTACACATAAAATTTACAAATGGTTCTAGCGAACCAGTGCAAACCAGCAGAATCCCACCACTGTTCTGCTTTCCATCTCTGTTATGCTATTTCTGTGCTCTTGAATTAAATTTGGAACAACCAAAAGCTACTCTGTAAAGCCTTTTGATATATAGAGATAGATCGATGGAATAATATAAATTGCTGCCTGTGACTCGTGTCTCTCTCTTTTTTCACTGCTTTTAACTGGGTTTTGTTAGTTAATTGTTTTTTAAAGTTTGCTGATGTTTAATAAATAAACCTCAAGCTATATTTTTTGCTAGCTGAACTGAGTAGCATGTATGATATGGATATAGGGAATGACTATTGTATGTTTGGTGCCAATCAAACTGGAAATTACCCACAATTTCCCAGCTTTTAGAAAGTATTTAATCAGTGAAATCTGTTGAGAAGCTTTTAATTGGGAAGGGTCTACCAAATTCATTGGAATGTACTAATGAATAGGGATAAATAAGATTTGGCTATACATACACCAAACATGAAAAAAGAGGTAGAAAAAAGATACAAGAAAAGAAGGTTTGTCATATGTGAGATGAGTTGCTTTTTATTTTTCAATAAAATTCATTGTGGGTACTTTCCCACTTAGTTAAAAGTAGTCACTCCTTTAATGTTCTAGAATATTTATTCCCTGTTTTCCTACTTCTAATACCTGAAAAAGTATACTTTTGAATCTCTCCAGAACTGTATATTTCTATTTTCCTGAATCAAGCTTTACTTTATTTCATTGGCAGATGTATATTCATATCCATATATTTGTAATATGCTTCAGTCTAAGTATTCCGGAAGCCAGCAGAGACTTTCCTACTAAGCCACTGTTGAAACAAGTTCCCCCAAGCATGCTCTGGCCTCATGAGTAATATTTCCTTTGAAAAAATGCTGAAATACTCCCAGAACCAAAGGCAACAAAAACCTCTGTATATTGAAGCCAGTCTTTCCCAGCCTGATGCACTTGAGAGGACTTCAAACCCCATTCTTAAAGGATGTATTGGCTGGGAATTCTGTGAGTTGATGTTCAACACATACAGAGAGCATTGACTTAAGCCATTAATAGCATGATGCAGCTTCTAAAGGACTGCCAACTCAACTGGCTATTTTTTTTGGTATGGGTTTTATAAGAAGGAGATTTTTGCATGATAACATTAAATTAGGGTGGAGAACTTGTGGTTTTCCAAATGATTCAGAATTAGAGCAACCCAATTGGCAACCCAATTGGCAACCCAAGAACTACCATAGCCAGAGGTAAAAATGCTGGAAGTTGTCTTTCATCAACAGGACCATGGATCAACTAATCAAATATTAATCAGTTAGTTGTTATAATCATATTGAAGATATAATTGCATTGACCAATTTAAAAGTAGACCTCAGGTACGGTACTTACATACACATTTTTCAACATCCCAGTTTTCATTAGACTGTGACTTTATTAGATTAGAATTGTAATTGCATTAGAACTACTTGAATCAGTTATTTGTAAGCTGCACATCCTCAGCCATGGTTTTCTCTACCCTATGGCAGTTATAGCTACTTAATCCCAAAACTATCATAAGCAACCACATGTTGTTATTTAACAATATATTACTCACACCAAACTAAAGGTTGGTATATGCAGCCATCAAAAATAAAACTGGTATTTTGCTTCTTGCACTAAAGACCAAGATAATCTCCCTCATATTTTCATATGTGGATAACGGAGGTTTAATTGTTCTTCAGAAATGGTGATAGAATAGCTCCCTCTCCCATATGGTAGTTTCAATTAAGGGTGCTGAGAAGGAAACACATATTACTTGGCCTTCTGATACTTTATTTTATGATGCAAATGTGAGCAGCAGCAGGCAAGGCATGTGTGCAATCACACACACACAGTTTTGAGCAGTCCCCAAAACGCCTGGAAACTTTCCTGTAAAAAAGTTCCAGTATCCAGAGTTGAATGCATTTGTTAGACATGTCATTGGGGCACAGTCCAAAATTACCAGCATTGTGGATAGATTGTCAGCCATGGCTCAAAGTCAACTAGCAGCTGTTCTTAAATAGAGTCCAATTTGGTGAACTTAATTAAAGCTGGGAATGTATCTGACATGTAAAGAAAAATGGTAAACACTGTTGCTATGCACTCTGTTGCATACAGGATGTTCTGGGTCTAGGTGGTTTTCCCAGTTCTAGTTCATGATCTTTGGAGGGATGGTGACAAGGAGGCAGGAGGGGAACAACTGTTCCTGGTGATTGTTGGATGGATCAGCCTTAGATGATTGGGTGCTTGAAGCTTCCTCAGTCTGAAATCAGTATAACATCACTACTGGGAAGAACCTGGGAAACATAATCCAAAAACAGATATGCGAACAACTAGAAGCAAATAAAGTTATAACTAGTAGCCAGCATGGGTTTGTTAAAAACAGATCATGCCAAACTGATCTTATTTCATTCTTTGATAAAGTCACTAACTTAGTAGACCAGTGAAATGCTGTGGACATAGTATACTTAGATTTCAATAAGGCATTTGACAAAGTAGACCACAATCTACTTCATGGTAATCTAGAAAAATGTGGAATAGACAACATCACCACCAGATGGATTTGTAGCTGGCTGACAACCCATACTCAATATGTAGTCCTTAAGGATACTACATCCACATGGAGAGAAGTAAGCAGTGGGGTACCAGGCGGTTCTGTCTTAGGCTCAGTACTCCAATTTCTCTGAGTCAGAGATGACCATGACATCCTTTCTCTGTAGTCCATCTGAGGCAGCAAAACAGCTATGGGATGAAATAGGACTGTTATAGAAGAATACTGAATCCAGCAGAGGAGGAGACCATGAGAAAGAAACTCAGAGTAACTCTGCCCTAATTATGAATTAGGAGGGAGAACTACCTGGGTAGGCTTTTAAGATTCTGTTACACTTTTCTACTAGCAATAAAGGCTTTTTCAGAAATTGATGCACTTCTTGTTTCGTGAGTTTGCCAGTGTTTCAGAACTGATAGCCTCAATTGTGTTTCAGTATATCATGTGAGCAGAACTAAAGATGTGCATACAGTAGAACTGCCTGAGTGCATGATTTTGACCGCATTCTGATTGGCCACAGACTTTTTCCAAGGAAAGCAATTCGTGAATCAGTTTCTTCGACCTTCAGTGTAATCCAGTTCATGGAACAGACTCCACAAGTTAGACAGAAAGACTCCTTTATTGATATAGGCTTAGTAACAGAATGTGTTGGAGCCAACTGGAGCTTGTTTCTTATGCTGTCACTGTGTCCTAGGCTTAAAGCATGGTTTTGGTTATGCAAGTCTTATCTTTGTTTAATTTCTCCAAGATCATGCCTGGAGCTCACTACATCATTGAAGAAGGTAACTAGAGAAATAGACGCTTGATCATAAACAAATAGGCCATGCTGTCACCTAGTCAGAGTTCAGGAAAACAGATAGAGTGGGTTTGCTGGTGTCTATTTACTCTATAGCATTTGTAGTGAATGGATGTCCAACTTCACCTGTGCTGCCTTGTGCATTCTTGGTTATCCAGAAGATACCAGCTGACTGAAGATGGTTCAAATCTTCATAGAACTGTGGTTATCCATATAATCATGGGGTTCATTAATTCATTAACTTGATTCATCAATTAAAGGAATTCAATTGAATAATTAATCCAGTTTATTATTTCACTAATTAAGCAATCATCATTATCATCATTAATGAGTTCCTGAGAATCACTACTTCAATTCATTAATACATTGATGGAAAGATATACAGTGAGTAATCAAAAGTATACCTTCTATTTCACTTTGAGATTTCAGGTGAACGTTGAAAAATGCTGACCAATTGAAAGAGATAGTTTTTACAATGGAAACCAGTCAGATGAATACTTTTGAGGGCTTAATCAGATCATAGAATACCCCAGTATTTTTACAATATTATCTCTAATATATATATATATATATATATATATATATATATATATATATATATATATATATATATATATATATATATATATATATATATATATATATATATATATATATATATATTCCAAAGTATATCCTACTGAATTCAACGGCATTTACCACCAGATTAAATGAAACAAAGACTAAATCTTCAGATTAGTTGTGCAATTTTCTCCCAAACATGACCTATTTATCTACCTAAATACTTAACTATCAGTTCCCACTTGGACTATTGCAACACAGTTTTTATGGACCTTTCCTTGAAAAGCAATTGGACAAAAGCTGATAGAAAATGTGGCAGATCAGGCACAAGGCCCTAACATGCTAAGCTGACACCACTGTTCTGAGAGTTTCATTTAGCTGCCAGTTGGCTTTTGAGTACAATTCAAAGTGCTGGTTATTGTTTTTAGGAACCCAGTGGTTTTGAATCATCTTACCTGAGGGACCACCTGTAACAATATGTGGGAATAAGCTTGGGAGTCTAGGGGAAGAGATACTGTCTAGGAAACAATGAGGTAGGAGAGAGCATAGCTCACAGCTAAAAAATGGATGGAGTAAGAGTCATGCCTATACAAGGAAATGGAATGGAATGGAATGGAATGGAATGGAATGGAAAGGAAAGGAAAGGAAAGGAAAGGAAAGGAAAGGAAAGGAAAGGAAAGGAAAGGAAAGGAAAGGAAAGGAAAGGAAAGGAAAAGCTGGAAGGGACGTCAGAGGTCTTTTAGTCCAGCCGCGTGCTCAAACAGGAGAATCTATATCATTTTAGATAAGGGACTGTCTAGACCAAGGGTGTCAAACTCACATTGTCACCGAGTCATCACGTAATGTATAGTGACTTTTTTCCCTTTTGCTAAACTGGGCGTGGGTGTAGCCAACATGTGAGGCAGGCCGCAAGGTTGACACCCCTGGTCTACGCTCTTCTTAAAAACATCCAGTGATGAAGCACCCATGATTTCAAGCTGTTCCACTGGTTAATTGTCCTCACTATTAGGAAGTTTCTCCTTAATTCCAGATTGCTTCTCTCTTTGATTAATTTCCAACCATTGTTTCTTGGCTTGTCTTCTGATACTTTGGAGAATAATTTGACCCACTCTTCTTTGTGGCAGCCACTCAAAAACTGGAATATTGCTATCATGTCACCCCTAATTCTTCTCTTCTTTAGATTAGCCAAACTCAGATCCTGCAGCCGTTCCTCATATGTTTTAGTCTCCAGACCTTTGATCACCTTAATTGCTCTTCTCTGAACTTTTTCCAAAGTCTCAACATCTTTTTCTTTTTCTTTTTGGAGTCTAGGGGAGACTCTTAGTATGGTTGCAGTATTCCAGGTCTCGTCTTACTAGGGTACTTATTTATCAAGTGCAGGAGAAACACATACTATGGTTGAAAATTTGAATTTGGCAGATTTGAATTTTCTTTTCTTTTTCTTTTCTTTTGTTTCTTCATCATTTTTCTTCTCTCCTTGGTTTATTTAATGAGTGAACTTGTGAGTTTATTTATTACTTTAGAAGGGGATTTTTTTTCCTTGATGGTTTTTTTTATTGTTAAGTACCCAGATCCTTTGAAAATATAAATAAATAAACAAATAAATGTTGGTTTCCAGGAATCACTTGGGATGTGGCATCAATCAGAAGTCATCACTAAGACAGGGGGGGGGGGGTACCCAGACAACACAATGTTTATTAAGCACAAAGAAATGTAATTAATAGAAAATTAATACAATTTATACAAAAAGGGGGGGGAGCTGAAAATATTGGATCCATTTTTTTCACTTCACAGGGTAAGGATTTTCAAAGAATAAAAATATCTGTGAAGCCTGCTAATTTATGCCTGAAAACTGGGAAATTGTAGTGCCAGTTTTCAGCAGTACAATGGTAGCATGCTCTAAGGGCCACCAAAATTAGATTTTGAGACATTCATGGAACCCAGAAAGTATGATGAGAAAAGTTCTTAAAACACAAATAATGTAGTGTGAAACATTTGATCTCTATTGCGTCCTTATATTGTTTTATTTTTTATTTTTTCTAGTGACATACCAATCTCAGTTATTCCTCAGTCAGCATGAAGGTTTTTTATGTTTTTCTACTTATCTTTTTCATGTTCCATTCAGTGTACCTGGACAAATCAGGTAAGAATGCCAATATTTCCTTTTGGAGACATTTCCTTTTTCATTATTTCTACTACTGACTTGTGTTTTATGACATTTAAAAAAACAGGAATTATTATTTCCAAGATTTAATTTTTTTAATTTATTTGCCATCCATCCTGTGCCTAGTATGCATGGGATTCATTCTGTAGATTGCAAAAATGCATGTTTGCATTGGAAGGCAATCAAAATTATTTTTCCCCATTTTTAACTCTCAGGTTTTGTTTAGATGCAAGATAATTTGTTCCAAGTAGACAATTGTTCAATGCAATTTCACTCTAAATTCTAAACTGAGTATTTATTTCTCAGTGAAATGTCTGTACAATTTCTAACCAGTTACATACATTTGCTTTCTACAGGAATTGTTTCCAGGAAAGATATATAAGTCTAGAACTATTAATTGTAATTGTAATGACCCACAGTTGTGTAAAGCTATGTAACTTATCCTAGGAAATGGTTAGAAGCAGATGATGAAGTAAATACAGTGTGACAATTGGAAGAACTATTCAAGAGCAACATGCAGTCCAAGCTTTGTGTGTGAATGTGTATTACTCTTTGCTCAGTTTACTGAACTGAATGCGGAAACTGTTACATTTAAAACAAAAAACAGTATTTGAACTGTTAGGTAATACCAAAGATTCTTGGTAGGAGATCTTCAAATTACAATCATAATTGATGGTAAAATGCAGTATTGCAGGTTAACTCTGCCTATACATCAGGAGTTCAATCCTGACCTGCTCAAGGTTGACTCAGCCTTCCATTCTTCTAAGGTCAGTAAAATGAGGACCCAAATTGCTGGGGACAATATACCGATATCGTAAATTGCTCAGTGAGTGCTGCAAAGCACTATGGAGTGGTATATAAGGCTAAGTGCTATTGTTATTGCTATGGCAGTCAATAAAGCAGTTGAAAAGTGAATGCCCCAATCATAGAGTGAAGGCCATGGTTGTTCAGTGAATCCACTGAACAAGGGGATAAGGGGTGGGTTCAGCTGGAAGTAAACACCAGTTTCTGGCAAACCATCATAAATTATGGGCATGTGACTTCAGGCTGCTGCAAATGATGTGCCCAGTGCCCAAAATATGGTCATGTGACTGCAAGGAGGGGCAGTGTCATAATTTTGAAACCGGATAATACCTTTGGGGGAGGAGTCTGTTGTAACTTTGAGGGGTCGTTAAACAATGGGTGGTAAGTCACGGATTACCTGTAGTGATTTCTGTATAAGTAAGGAAATTGCAAATGGAAACCAATTATACATATACTGTAATTTGTATTCATACAAATGGTGCTCTGTCACAAAGTATTGGACATGAAGGACATGAAGATGTATTCAGACTTCCTAATGCAATCAATTACTAGATATTCCCAATAATAGTTGGAATGAAAATGTTAATTAACCTCTGCATATTATTTTCTGGTTTTCTCTATATTTGATAGTGGCAAGGATATTGGTTTGCTAATTTTTTTAAAAAAAAATCATTCTTCACATTTTTATCTTACTTAGAAATCTAATTATTAATCAACTTTATCAATGTACATATATGCATATGTGTTCTCAAGTTTCATAACATCTCTTCTGCATAGGAGCACTAGTTACTTGCGGGATCGTATTCTGCCCCATACATCCCTGCGACCAATTCGCTCGCACAGAGAGGGCCTCCTCCAGGTGCCGTCCACTAGACAGTGTCGTGGGGCGGCGCCTAGGAGTAGAGCCTTCTCTGTGGCGGGCCCAGCCCTGTGGAATGACCTCCCTCCGGATATTAGGAATACCTCTGACCTCCGCTCCTTTCGTATTAAGCTTAAGACCCACCTATTCCAAGCAGCTGGCCTGGCTTAACTTTGATTAACCATATCGCTCCTGACGGGTTTTTATCTGGGTATTTTAATTATATTTAATTATCTAGGGGTTTTTAAATACTGTATTTTAATTGTTTTTATTTATCAGCCGACCTCCTCCTTGTGTGTGTCTCAGTATATGTCTCTGTTATATGTTTGTTTTGTCCACATATTTATTTCATATGTTTCATTGTACGCCGCCCCGAGTCCTTCGGGAGAGGGTGCGGCTAAGAAATAAATATATTATTATTATTATTATTATTATTATTATTATTATTATTATTATTAAAAGTTAATTCAGATGTACATTCCTATTAAGCAGCTCTTTTCTTTTCTGTGATTAGCAACAATATCAAAATATAGAAAAGCAAAGATATTAAAATCAGGAAATTAGAAAAGGAAATATAAAATTCACAAGTCCTCCTGCTTTTTTTGAAGGCACTGGACGATGTAGAAGACTAAAGGGGGTTTGCCGACATACCCTCTGCCATCCTGTCGAAGTCTATGTTGGTCGATGCAACAATGGGATGGGGAATTGCTGTGTTGATGATGCTGAAGACATTAGAAAATATAAGCAATAAGAACTCTGCTGGTCATGGCACCAATGAAGGAAGAATAAGCAGTCCAAAGCAATGCTTGTGATTTTGGAAGTAAGCATCAAAGGAGAAAAAGAATGGACTGTTTTATGTTGGTGAAATAAATGCTGTTCATTGTTATGCACAATTACTACTATTTGTGCTGTACTTGACTGGCTGATTTCTGGAATTTATCATCTGTGTTTCTACCAATAGGTGGCAGTCATTTCTCACACATTTTTTTTCAAGAGAGGCTGATTATGCCAGGGAATAAAATTGTGTTTGATCCCTTTTCCCTTTTGATTAGAGAGTAAGCTTAAACTTTATTGAATAAATTCTAGTATCACATTTCCCTCCCACTTCCTCCACCTTTCTGAGGCTGACACTTTTCTGATGCTGGTAAACTGTGTCAGACAAAGGGCATAGGGTAGGATGTCTATCAAGCATCAACTTATTCTGACTAGTCCCGGGGTTAAAACAAAAATGTGGTCAGGAAAGAGAAATGAAATCTTAAACTCTAAGAGACAGAATTGCATTGCCTGGTTTCACCATTATTTTCCAAATGTAGATGCATTGTACATTAGCAGTATATAATAATCCATTTCAGTGGGTGTGCAGAGTAATTTACACAGCATGGAGATGCTGCTATTTGGGTAATACTCCTCAGATTTCAATTACAGTACATGCATCGAAGAAAGATTCTGGGAAGAAGTCAATTTGTTTTGGAACTGGTCCTGGCTTGTGGGTCTGCAAATGTAACTTATAATGTCTCTAGACATAGGATTACTGCAGCTCACAGAAATTCTTTTTTGAATGGCAATTATTGGAGCTCCAATAATCCTGCATTCAAAGATTATAATCATAATAGGGTAAGTAACTTATTAAAGCAACTAATTGCCATAACAAATGCTAAACATCAAAAGCTTCTAATCTATAATAGCAACATATTCTGCATAAATATTTGACAATCATATAGGTCTGTGATGGCAAAACTATGGCACGCGTGCCACAGGTGGCCTCTCTGCTGGCATGTGCACCGTTGCCCCGGTTCAGATCTCCGTGGCGTTTTTTTGGTGAGCTTCTCTTTCACTGCAAATGACAAAACAGAAGCTCACGAAAGAAAAAGATCTGACCTCTTGCCGTGCTGCCAGTGTTGGGATGCCCCGCCTGCCGCCAGGCAGCTGGTCTTCGGGTCTCTGCTGCGCATGTCCGCATGCATGCATGTGTAGGTCCACGCATCTGCGCGCTCACATGTTTCAGTTTGGGCATGTGTGTGTGTGCGCAGTTTCGGCACTCGTGTCTAAAAGGTTCACCATCACTGATATACGTTATGCTCAGGGGTGGGCTTCAAAAATTTCAGCAATGAGTTCTCTGTCTGGTTGCTGGGTGGGCGTGGCCATGGTGGCCTCCTGCACCACGGCGGGGAAGGCATTTTTGCCTTCCCCAGGCTGTGGGTGCTTTCCTCAAGCCTCTGGGAAGACGAAAACCTCCTCCCCCTCCAGTAGGCCCATTTTTCTCCCTCCCCAAGCCTCCGCACGGGCCCTGCACTTACCTCGCATCCAAAATAGGCTGCATGGAGACTCCTGCGATGGGATGGGCGGGGTGGGGCCAGACAGGGGTGGGATTTGGAGGTTCTCTAAACCAGCCATAATGTTAGCTATGGGTTATCCTGAACCCGGCCGAACCCGTAGCAGCCCACCCCTGGTTATGCTGTTGTATATAAAACTGGGGTTACTGACACTTAAAAAAACCCTGAAATACTGTAGTTCACTGTTCGGCTTCTTAAATATGTGACTTTGAAATGTCTAATCTAGTATGCAAAAGCCCAAAACTCAATCATTTCTCAGATAAAGGTCTGGAGTTTTAATCTGTCTCTCCTGGTTTGATATGTCCGTTAAATCCCTCCTGGGTTGGGGCAAACGATGGGCCTTGTGAACAGTTTCTTAATAAAACAGATAAGGATAGGTTAAGAGCTAGATTGGTGTAGTGGTTAAAGCATCAACCTAGAAACTGAGAAGCCATGAGTTCTAACCATGTTTTGTCACAAAGCCAGCTGAGTGATCTTGGGCACTCATTCTCAGCCTTAGCAAGAAGGCAATGGCAAACCAGTCAACATTGAATCAAAGGCACAAACCAACCGACCAACCAAAATAAACAAAGAAAATAAACAAACAATGTGTTACTCTTCCCAGGAACTGTCAGAGGGTAGTCACCACAATAAATAATCATTCTAAAATAGAAGGATGGCAGAAGGATCTGATGAAGTGCTTTAGCGGTATATTTTTCCACTTTTTTGACAATATAATACAAGCAATCAAATAAAGGGCTTGTTGGGACTAATCCTCTTGTGATATTTTCTAAATCAATAAAAAATATGACTCTCCCTCTGATGAAATCACTGTCACAACTCAGATGTCTAATATGATATAGAAATACAACAGTATTTCAACTTATTTTAATTGTATCCTCTATTTCTCTATGGAATTTTAAATCTTACTATTATTTTGTCTATTTGGATTAATAAACCAAATGAATGAAAACCCTGGATCTGTTTCTTTACAATTTTTCTTAAGAGAGAATTTTGCTGCCTATTTATTCTAGGAATGTGTTTAACTTGAGGATAGGAAATGGGTAAAGTTGCAGTTCTAAACATTTTTGTAGCCTGATCTCATAGAACGTAGTGATACTTTTTGAGTGGAAATGTTGGATTAAACTGTAAATAGATTAAGCTGCATTAGCATTGTATTCCAATTCTTTCTTAAAAGTAATTCCTGAAGAAATCAGTGGAGGTAAATGCTGAGAAAACTGGTTGAAGAATTCTCCTGTATTTCTTGATACTTGAGTTTGGAGACTTGCTATTCTCTTTTTTATCTAGCAGTTGATTTTGTTTCCACAACAGCGCCTGAGCCTCTTGTTATGTCTGCAGTCTTGCATATCTACATATAATTTTGAAAATATAATCCTTTGTATCGTCTGCTCTCTTTGTCATGTTTCGGGAAATTTAAAAGATTATCAATGGTAAAGTGTCTCTATTGAAGCAAGTTTTGAAAGTCAAACTCCCCCAGTTTCATGTAGGAGCAGGCTGACACGTAATAGACCAGGAATGTTGACTGTAACTCAGCCCAACTGATTGTTTCAGTCTCTTCCTTTTTGCTGAATTGCATAAGCTTTAGGGACTTAAAACATATGTGCATTTCCAAGGAACTTTTTTTTAAAAAAAAATTCTAGAACTTCAGATGTTTTTGGGGTGGAAAAATTTAAGAGAAAGAAACACACTCAACAAACAGCATCTAATTTCTGCCAGTCTCGTGACAGAGAAAGCTAATCCAGCATTAGTTCCTTTTATGGAAAATGGAAGTAAGTGATAGCAATATAGCAAACTCAGCTGTTCCATTGTCAGAGTGTAACTCTAGGATCTGGGAGACACCTTAATTCTCTCTGTGCTTGTTCAATTATGGTGTTTTACTTTGAAAATATCTGGATTCAAAATTAAGACAAGGAAGTAATAGTTATTTAAAAGCTCTATTAATAAACAATAATGAGAATCATTTGTTCTTCTTTTAGTTGCTTTGACACACAAGCTTGGATTTCTGAAATTATAATAGTCACCAAAATGGAACTCAGGACAATCATGACATCTGAATCACACCATTGATTAAAGTGTGATTAAGGTAAAACATCTTCAGTCAATTGGACATAGAGACAGGAGGCAGAGGGTGGCCATCAAATTCCAAGCATAATGTCGTCATCTGGTTTTTTTTTATTTGTGTGGTTGTGCAGAAAAAAAATAAGAACACCAAGGATGTGAACCTCAGTCTTCCCTCCTTCCACTTACTTTTTTTTAAATTATAAAACATATTTAAGAGGGAAAAATCTTCAAAAAGCATTGGTCAAGTAATGAGCAACTGCAAAGCCACTGAGATGTCTGCCAACATGAGTAAGTTCAACAAACCTTGATTTGCCTCCATATACCATTTTGCCTGGCATGGCACAAATGTACTAAGAAATGAAGTTTTTTTAAAAAACCTGTATTGCTAAGTAAGTAAATTTTGCTAAGTAAGTATTTAAGGACTGCACTCTGCACACATTAAGGAAGCCTCAATGCAGAGTGGAATTTAAATATCAAAAAAACTTTTCAAAAGGCTCACTACATATTAGACAGGTGTAAACTGTCCATATCTAAATTTAGTAGTTTACTCCTCCCATGAAACTGTACGAGAGTTCAAACTATAGTTTCACTTTCATTAGGAGAGAATACCTAAACTATGATTTGGACTGCAAGGAGATTGGTTTATTTGTCTGATTTTGTTTATACCCACTACTTTATTCAGGAGTTCAAGCCATTGTATATTCCTTCCTCATATTTTGGGCCTGAAAGAGAGTAACTGCCTGTGGAAAGTTATCTCCCAGAAAAATGAAATATCCTAGGAAATATTGAAATGGCAGAATATTCTATTTCCCTGGATGTGAAAAGGAAGAAACATGTTTTAAAGCGAAAAATAGCTCCCTGCAGCTTCCTGCCCCCACCCACTTTGTCAATGGGCCATTAAGAAGGCCAAGCCAGTCCCTTTACATAATAAAGAGTTCTCCCCTTCTGCTCTAGGTTGATGGGATTAAGGCATGATAATATTGACCCTTTACCCAACTCACCACATGGCATCTGAGAACTCAACCAAACCTGGATTCAAAACGCAGCCTAGAGAGTTGCCCCTGCATGGCCCCATGGGAGTCTGACAAACAATCAGAATACAAGCTGAAATAAACCAATCTCCTTGCAAGGACTAAAGACTAACTGTGCATAGGGCTGCAACTTCATGACTGAAACTGGAAATTATGCATTAATTTTATTAAGTCAACGATAGTTTTCAGAACAGTTTACAAAGTTCACAAAGCAATTCTAAAATAACAAAAAAGAGAGAAAAATAGTATAAATGATATCAAACACTTTAACATTAGATTGGTGCCCAAATATTTATTATGGCCATGCCATGGAGATTTTTGCCCCTACATTACACTTTCTGACTTAAATCATTCCTTTCTGATTTTGGATACAAAGTATGATGCATATGATTATAAGTACACAATGCACGATCCAATTATAAAAATACAATTTTTCATCCTTGGGCTTCAGAGTCATTTTGATATTTTCAGCTGTTCTGCAGTGGTGCAGTGGTACCCTAGAAAATTATTTCCTTCTCCATCTTCTATGCTGGTTTTAAATATAGACAGTCCTTGACTTATAACAATTGAGCCCATAATTTCCACTGCTAAGCAAGGCGGTAGTTGAGTTATGCCTCATTTTACAATCTTTTTGCCACCGTTGTTAAGCAAATCACTGAAGTTAAGTGTATCACATGGTGGATAACTGAATCCAGCTTCCCCATTGATTTTGCTTGTCAGAAGCCAGATGGTAATGTAAGCAATAGTGATCACATGATCATAAATACATGCCAGTTGCCAAGTGTTTAAATTTTGATCACTTGTCCATGGGATGCTACAATGGTAATACGTGTGAACATTGGTCAAAAGTCACTTTTTTTAGTGCCATTGTAACTTCAGTCACTAAATGAATGGTTGTAAAACAAGGACTGCTTGTAAAAAATATTTTCACAGGTTCTTAAGTTGTAGGTGGGTTATATTGTTTGCAGGATTCTAGCTTCAGAACACTGTATCAAACCACTATTCATAGTTGAACCAGGGTGCTACAGAGTGTTGGTCTAGGATGGGAAGGTCTCATGTTCAGCTATGGAAAGACACTTGTTATTCTTCTAAATTACAACAGAGTTGCACAAATTTGTCTTGAGCAGAAATGTTGACAAGACTCATGTAAGCCACCGTTTTTTTTTCAGAAGAAAGATGGGATTACTGATAGACTTTGTTTAACAACCATTGGGACCAGCTATTCTGTCACTAAGTGACACAATCACTAAGACATCATGTGATTGCGATGGTCACTTCCGCCGCCATCTTTATGCAAGTTATCATGGATCATTGAGATGTCACATTATTGTGACTTGCAAATTTACTGCCAGCTTCTCCATTGACTCAGTTTGTTAGAAGCCCTTTATGAAGTAGGCAAATGGAAATCATGTGACTGCATGTGTGCCGAAAAGGTCATAAATCCGAGGACTGTTCATAAAGTTTCTTTTTCCAGCACCATTATAACTTTGAATGGTCACACATCCAAATCTCAGACACTGAAACTTTTGAACCCCCTTTTATGTTTTCACCCTGCACCCCTAAGGAGCTGCTAGGTCAACAGCTACCATCTGGTAGGGTCAAGATGCAACTGAGGGTTTTTTTTTTAACCATGGTCGGAGATTCCCCGTCCACCAGGCTTGTTCGCCTCCCCGGCAGTAGGAACTCTCCCGGGAAGGATGGTGCCACGAAACTAGGCTGGGCTTCAGCAGGGAGGTCCTGGTCTGGGAGAATCTGCAAGGCCGGACTTTGGCAGGAGGCGGCGTCTCCAGGCACGCCGCGCGAGGACCGCAGCCTCCCGCCAGCCCGCTCGCCCTCAGCCCGGCCAGGCAGTTAGAGGGTTAAGCCAGGCGGGGCCGAGCAGCCAGCCAGCCAGCCAGCCAGCCAGCCGGCGAGAGCGGCGCCTGCGCAGGGTGGGGGTCGGGTTCTGGCCCCGGTCTGCCTTGCTCGCGAAGTTGTCCAGGGGCCGGGGAGAAGTTGGCGGCGCAGGGCGGAGGCAAGGGCGGTGGGGCCGGGCCGCTCGCTCGCGTCCCTGCCGGCCATGGCGTTCCGCAGGCGGACGAAGAGCCACCCGCTCTTCAGCCAGGAGTTTCTCATCCACAACCACGCTGACATCGGCTTCTGCCTGGTGCTCTGCGTGTTGATCTCGCTTATGTTCGAGGTGAGCAGCCCCTGCCGGGGGAATACCAGTCGTCTTCTCCTTGGGAAAAGGGGGTCCTCCTGCCGGGTTCTACGGCTGCATGTTCTCACGATGAATGCTCCCCCTGGCTCTGGGGGCGGGAGGTATCAAGCGATTTCCTTCCACCGCGAGGGCTTTTGCCATTTCCTCTGCCTTTCCCGCTTGGGACATCTCCCTTCTCGCTTTCTTATCTCTCAACCACTCTCCCAGGTTCCATTCCTGGATGATGCGGTATTAAACCAGAGAATTACACTGCTATTTATTCTTCCCGCTTGGGAGCCCTCCCGCCCCCTGGAGTTTAAACTTGGCTGCCTGGATTTGAAGATCTAGCCTGGAAATCCTCTTTCCATTCTGAGCCTTTCGCTCTCTTTATTCTCCGAACTTTCTCCCAAGGTTTAAATCTTTGTCCTGTCCTGATTCGGAGCCTTTCATGGAGAGCCAGACTTTCTAGGCAACTGCCATCAAGACCAAATCTTGATGGGTTGTCACTGTCAGCAGGAGGGCTTCTTGGGAACTTTGTCCCTTCAGGGCTACGTCAGCAACTCTCTTCGCCTACCAAAGCAGAGAGTGGAGTGACAGATCAGAGGAGCTGCCATCTTCCCCTTGGTTGACTTGGGTTTGGCATGGTGGAGGTCACTGCTCCATGGTGAGTGGAAGAGCATCAGTTGTAAGGAACCTGTTGTTAGCACCCTATAAATGAATTTAGCATTGCACTAAGTCATGATGTGGTTTGTCATCCAACCCAGTTGCTGTGCTCTGTAAACCTTGGTTTATGGCTCAATATGCTGCATAAACCTAACTGTTACACTATAGCTTGAACTGAGCCCCCTTTTGGATGGTGCAGATGACCATTTCCGTGGCTGATTCCCAGCCGGGGTGACTGAGCAAGCCATGTTGCTGCAACTGTAAAAAACAACTAGTCTTCCTTTCCTTGCTCTTTTTCTCTAGAAGGCTGAGGGAGTAACATTTTGTCTACAGCATTCAGTCTCATGTACTGTGCCATTAGGGAGAGTGAAGGGACTGGCAGCAGCTTATTTTGGCCATCTCTGTTACTCCTAGGCCCATTTAGATAAACAAGCAGAAGAGACAGTTGCCAAGAACCTCTGATTCTGATGACTTTTGGTCTTGGGTGAAAAGCGAACGTGGGTCATGTTCGCACAACAAACTAATCACCAGAAGGGGTGAACAAAGATGTATACATTGTCACCTTGATAATCGGCATCAGATTATTAGAACCAGAATTCTGTTTTGAATTTGGAAAAAAACCCAAAAACAATTTGAAAGCTTCTGGCCCTAGTAGTGAATACGTTTAATTGCATCAATTGCTCTCCCTTAACGTTTTCAATTTACTGACTAAGCAGGTTGTGTGAACATAACTATCACCTCCACATAGCCCTAGTGCCCAAAGAGAGGGAGAGAGGAAAGGGTGGCTTCTTTCAGAGCTCAGTTAAGCTAGCATCCCCCAAACTTTTTGGAACCAGTTCCATGGAAAGAATAGATTGGAGGGGGCATGGTTTCGCATACTGCCTGCATCCCACAGATGGAGTTTTGTTTGTTTGCGTGGCCCGGTTTCTGGCATGATGTGGCTCAGTGCCAGTCCACAGACCAGGGGTTGGAGACCCCTGAGTTAAACAAATGCAGACCACAGCTTTTCCCCCTTTGGAGGAAAAGTGGAGGGTGGCGGAGAGGGATTGATTTAAGTCAAGCAAAGTCAGTGGAGGTGCAGCAAGGAAGACCTGAGTCCACAGCACCCCACTCAGTCTTTCTCCCCTTTCCCTGAATAAAAAACAATTTGGAAAAGATTTATTCTTCCTGCCTTGCTGCCATGAGGAGAGGATGTGCGGCAGTAGAGGCAATTGCCTCCAATGCACAGTTGTCTACTCAAATAAGCAAAGGCTAAAAGCAGCTGCTTCTCTCTCCTACCCATAGTACAGCTGTTAAGACTGGATAGAGTGTGTTGAGCCCTTCACATTGAACTACCAGAGAGAGGCAGCAGCTCTTCCTTCCACTATTTGGCAGGATACTAGGAACCAAAATTAGGCAGAGTGTACTTGCCCTAAGGGCAAAGAATTGATACAGATCTTTTTAAAGCTATAATAACTCATCAAGATAAATTCATAGAATTGAGATGCGTTTAAATGTTTAATGGCTTTTTTCCTGTATCTCCACTACCCAGGGGCAATTTGAACCCGGTTCCTCCTCCCCTTAAGAGTTTTGCTGGATCAGGCCAACCTAGTCTAGCATTCTAGCCTCATCACAGTCAGCGCTTACCAGCAGGGCATCAGTACAATGACACTGTTCTGTTTATATTCCCTGACAACAGTTATTCAGAGGAAGTTAGACACGAAGACTAGTTGCCAATCAGGATGTGCATCAGATGCATCTTGAGCCAGGGTCTTGAGAAGCAATGGGATGACTACAGACACATTCTCCCTTTAGAATGTGGACAAACCTGAATCCGTTTTGTTGAGAATCCTGGCTGTAGCTACATACTGTTCAGAATTGATCCTGAAATGAATGACTCCCGTGCAAAATAAATAAATAAATAAATCCTATTGTTTATAATTTATGTGCAATACTGTGACAGGGAGGGACTGAAGTATTAAGACTTATCCCAGCTTTCAGGCTATCTTCTTTATTCATCTGTTTTAATTCTGTACTCTAGCATAGTGTAGAAGAGAGACTCATGCTGTAGCAAGGGTCTGGCTGACTGCATTCCATTTTGGTGTATTCTCTCTATTCAGATCATCTTGTCCAGTCTAGTCTAGTCTGGCTAGCTGGGGAATTCTGGGAGTTGAAGTACAAACATCTTAAACTTGCTGAAATTGTGAAATGCAGATTTAGGCTGGAAAAGATAGAAAATGCAATGTCATACTAAGTTTTGTTTATCCATTTTGCATTTTTCCCTTTTGACTTCTGTAATGGGTAATGCATGATATTTGTGCAACCTTAAAATTAAAAGAGGATTGATTAAAAAAAATCTGCCTGGAAGATCTGGATTTTTCTGATTTCCACCCTTTTCTGTAACAACAGTTTCTTGAGCCAGGCACGACTCTTCATTAAGAGATATATAGTTGTTCCCAACTTGTCACTCTTCTCAATATTCGTTTGCAAGCATCTCCCTGAGTTATCAACATCATATTTTGACTAGGCTTCTTTTGCTCATTATCTTACTGTACTCTTCATGGTATGTTACTTCAACCTTCCCTGCCTCTGTCTGAACACGGATTTATTTTAACTGATCTCCTCTGGATCTGGACAGGGGATCAACATTACACATCAACATTATTATTATCCTTGTCTTCCATTAATTTTTCAATTTGGGAATCCCCGGAGGATTCTAAGAACATTGTTGATATGTGATCACTAGTAGCAAACAACTATGGCTGGCATGTGCTTTTAGAACCTTTGTTCCATGATTCATCATTTTTATTTATTATGAGAACAAAGATGCCAACAGCCTTACATTATCAAGATTATTATGGTTGAGTTCAGTTATTGAATCTTGTTATTTTATTGCTATCTAATGTACTTGGATCAGTCCTACTCAATATTCTTTGGAATCCGGAGAATTCTGAGAATATTCTTTAGTAATGTAATATTTAGTAATGATCTTTAGATCAGTAATGCAGTAGAAATTGACTTAGATATTAATCACCTCCATAGCAATAGTATTCTACAATATAAGAAATTGTATTCTATCATGTGCTGTTGTATAATACCAACAAGGACTAAAGAGCACCCTTTTGGATTTTATGCCTTGCAACCTTTAATTGAGCCTCTTAGATTTATTTAACTGCAATATTATATATGAACAGATCATATAAAACAAAATTTCAAATAAAATTATTATATAAAATTGAATGAAATGAAAAGTTATGCACATCATTATTTTGAACTATTGATTTTAAAACCTATTTAAAACTTTGCCGTAATGGGAGACAGTATTGCACAGCTGTAGAGTTACTAATAAAACTGTTCTGTCCCTCACATCTATATATCATATTTTTCGAAGTATAAGACGCACTGGAGTATAAGACGTACCAAGGTTTTGAAGAGGCAAATAAAAAAAAACTTTTTGCACTCTGCAGACCTCCTAAAAACAGCACGTGTTTCTCAAAAACGGGCACATTTTTTTTTCCAAAAAAGGGCATGAATAGCCTTTACGAGGCTTGTAGAGTGCTCCTTGGGGGTGGGGAGAGCAAAAATGAGCAAAAAATGGCCTGTTTTTCGCTCATTTCTGCCCTCCCCAGCCCCCAGGAGAACTCTGCAAGACTCCTAAAGGCTATGCACGGACATTTTGGTGAAGAGGGCGGGGTTTCAGGAGGCAAAAATGCTGTATTCAGTGTATAAGATGCACCTAGATTTTCAGCCTCTTTTTTGAAATCTTATACGTCTTATACTTCGAAAAATATGGTACCTAATTTATTTGGCAGGAGGACATGGAAGCAAGATTAGGACTGATATGGATGAAAAGATTTATTTAAATAATCTGTCCTCAAAGCATGAAAGTAAAAGATATTTTTTTAAGATAAAGAGTTGCTGATCCACTGCTATGATGTGTTCATGAGCTCTCTTTGATGCAATTAGATCTTTCTCGCCTTTTGCCTGTAAGACATTACTTTTCTTTTAGTGTATTTATTAGATTTTTATCCTGCCTTACTTTTAAGGACACGGTGGCTCAGTGACTAAGACGCTGAGCTTGTCTATCAGAAAGATTGGCAGTTTGGCAGTTCGAATCCCTAGCACCATGTAAATAGAGTGAGCTCCCGTTACTTGTCCCAGCTTCTGCCAACCTAGCAGTTTGAAAGCATATAAAAATGCAAGTAGAAAAAATAGGAACCACCTTTGGTGGCAAGGTAACAGCATTCCATGAGCCTTCGGCATTTAGTCATGCCAGCCACATGACCACAGAGATGTCTTCGGACAGCGCTGGCTCTTCGGCTTTGAAATGGAGATGAGCAACGCCCCCTAGATTTGCGAACAACTAGCACATACATGCGAGGGGAACCTTTACTTTTATCTTATTTTAAGGGGGTTAAATTGGTCTATACTATATTCTGTCTTCTTAGCTTTTCCCATAGGAACATTATGAGGTAGGATAGATTTACTGCCTCTTGATCAGGAATTTGGGGAGAGAGACAGACAGATATGAATTAACAAGTACTGTGTCCTGAAAGTTTGGGGTGGAGAATCCCACCCTCCATCCAAATCCATCGATTATATAATATTATCAGCTTATATTTGGTTATATCAGAGACAGTATTGAATGGTTCAAACCATGAAACATGAGCCCTGCTTTTTCTGATTTGGCTAAAAACCCAATATTTCCCTATTATGCCAATCTCTTTCCTTAAAATGATTAGAATAGTCACTTTACCGACAATGTATAGAGACACTATAGATTATATATAGACTCTCTATACAGAGACAGCAAAAGTGTGAATGTATCATGCACAGAGGTAGAAATGTTTTAAAACAACATGTCAGCAACAAGAACGCAGGAAAAATGTTAGAGTTTAAGGCCATAGGTTTTGGTTTTTTTTGCAGTTTTAGTTTGTCTTGTCTATGCCCTTGAAGTGCGGTCTGGAGTCAGACACTTATCAACTCTCCACCACACTGTCAGCTCTCCACATGTAATCAACTCAGTTGTGGCTTGGAGGTAGATGTTTTGGGTGCATATATTGTGGAAGTTGGAGCTGGCTCTTTTCTGGGTTGTCTGGGAGGATTTGCAAATCTAAGATGTATTTGCTTTATCCTTCTAAGAAAGAATGCTGATCCTTGTTGCAATACTGGCACTGGTCCCATAGGTGTGCATGTTAGTACTTGATCCCCTTGCCTTCCAAGATCTGCTATGACTCCCAGCATTCTCTGGTTCATTGGAGGCAACCAAGTTGCCTGGGGTGAGGGGTGTCTACTCTATTTACTTGTTTGATTCATGGGATTAAGGCATATGGATGATTGCCTTTTGCTTGTTAAAAAAATGAAGGGGGCACTGACCCAGAAAATGGCAGATGTCCTGGGAAAAGGCTTTTTTCTTCAAATGGCTTCTTGTCATGTGAGTAAAAAGACCTATGGTGTGGATTACACTACTACTATCACTTATGCAGGCTGATAAAGTTGCAATTAAAATCCCTGGCTGTATAATAACTATATTTCTTCACGTACTCTGTATGCACAGGTAGGAAAGCTCTGGCAGACTAATTTTAATCTCAAATTTGTGTTGTTTGGAAAGCAGCAGATGCATTCTCTGGATCTATATTGACTCAGGTGGTCTTCTATAGAAATGACTAACGGATTAAACTAAGCTGTGTTTTTAAAATTTTCATTCCACAACTCAACCTGTACTGTAGTTTTGCATGAGATGCTCATTTTGTGAAATGAGAGTCACATTGACTTTGGGAAGAGAGCAAACATAGTGGATGAGGCCAGGAAATGCCTAGATCTCATGTTCATTTCAATGTATTTCCATTTAAAGGGAAGTACTGTGGTGATACACACGTAAGGGATTTCATAATTTCCCCCTTTCTGTTACTTGTCCCTAAGGCTTTCTGAAACTCAGGTTGTGTCCTTCTATGTTAGAGTGCAGTGTGACCTTAGCCTTACCCTTTTCTTTTCTTTTTCCATTCCTTTTTCCTCCTCTTTGTTTCTTGTTTTGTTCTTCCCGTTCCTGTCCCCTCCCCCCCCAGCCCAAGAAACTCTCTTTATGTGGGAAGAAGGCCAGTACTACTGTAGATACAGGCTTGACTTTAAGAAAGGCTGGCTTGCTTTACTTCCCAAATCATGTCCACCTCCTCCTCTTCCTTCCCCCACCCCTTCCAGACACTTCTTTGTAAACCAAATGCACATTTCCCTCAGCCTTTTTTTCCTCTCATTTCCCTTCTTGAACTCCACTCTTGTCTGGTTCTAGTGCCGGTCCGCCTTTTGAGGCTTTAGCTGGAAGGTTCTTTTTTTGAACTTCAGACCATCCCAAATTCCATCTCTGAAACCAGATTTGGAGAGTTGTGAATGGAGACTTTCTCTCCCCCTCCTCTGCCTCACTGGGGCTCCTTCCAAGCGCTCTCTCCAGGCAGACCAAGGCCTTTTGCCTTGCTGTGCTGCCACTTTGCACAGAAATGCCAGGAATGCTGAGCTCCGCCTTCAACTTCCCAGCTTGCTGTCCCACTTGCTTTCCAGGCAAGGGAGGGGATATGGCTGTTGCGACACAAGCCTTCAGACTATCCTGGCTGGAGTCTGACTGCTCCGGCCAACAGTCCCTCTGCGAGAGGCTCAGTGGAGTCTGTGATTGAGAACTTGACAGTTAACATGCACACACACTCCTCCTGCCCGTCCCCCCGCCTCTCCATCCCTTGCAGCTCAGTGCCACGTTTCAAAGCAAACTGAGGTGAGAAGGGAGGGGGAGAAACAGATGGCTTTAAGCTTGCAACTTGGATAAATTTCTCTAAACCCCCCCCCCCTTCTCTCTCCTTCCTCTCCTCTTCAGTTCCATTCCCTTGAATTAACAAGCCATTACCAGTGGGCAGAAACATTAATGGTTTGAAAGGGGAGGGAAGAACAGGATCCTTTTAATTAGTGAGAAAACAGAGCTGGCAAAGATATTCATTCTAAAATCCTGTGCAGAAAACTATGTGAACTGATGTTGTTGTTTTTTAAAAAAAATAAGCATTAAGGATTCCAAAGGACCTTTTCTCTTTGTGAACTAGAATATTGATTAGTTTTGCCTTGTTTGCTTCTACTTGTACTAAAAGGAGATAAATAAGTTTCATTATGAGAAATGTACAGTGATAAATCACATAATCAGTCAATGAAAGGTGCTATTGATCTTGTAACTGTTTAAGCAAAATTTAGTAGTTTGTTGATCTTGGAAGATTACCTCAGTGTAAACTAGCCAATAAGTCAGTTGGGTGAGCTTCAGGAAAATACTGGGGTGCTTCTCTTTTCTTTCTGCTACATAAAGTACTAACATTTGGCTTAAAATGAGTCCCCACCCCATCTGCAACATGAGAGATCACATAGAGAAATGAAAGTACCGTACATCTCATTTCAAGCTTCTCAATTCTGTATTGGCTGAATGTTGTCCTGCTCCTATGTATGAGGAAACAAATCTTGCAAAATACTTTAAACACAAAAAGTTGCATAAAAGATAAATATTACTTATACTTTCCTTCTTTAAAACTGCACTATACATAAATGAAAACTCAAGGCTTCTCCAGATATTGGTTCTACCTTATCAGACTTCTCTATTATTTCAGTTGACTGTATTTGGAATCACAAAAAACTTATAAATGTCTAGAACTTTTGAGCCATACAGATAGATACCTTATGGAAGCAGAATTAATTCTATGTATATAAACTTCAGTTCAACAGACCATTAATGTTATGTCTATTACTACCAAATGTCTGTTAAATTCAGATTTTTGATATTTCTATCCATTTTACATAATTTCTGTGGCAACACAAATTAGTAGAAATGATACAGTTGTGCATTTGTTTAATTGTTAAATATACACTGTATAATTTCCATCAATTTGTGTTGCTAAGTCCAATAGTGTGAATTGATAAAAATGATGCAAAACTTTCATACTATTTTAGTTACAATTGACTTTGCCTGTTACAATATCTGCTAAATTGAGATCTGTGCACCAACAGTTTCTAATGCTTACATCCCTGTCATCCACTGGTGGGATACGATCAGTACGCCCCAATCCAGGTGTACCAGTGCCTGCTGGGAGCACCAGGTACCGTTCCGGTACGGTGCTCCAGAGGGCCTGCCCGCCCGCCGTCCTTACCTGTATTTGAACTGATCGGGGCTTCCATGCATGCGCACGGTGCGTACGGCGCCTGAACAATGCTCCGCCGAGCAGCTGGAGTGTCACGGAGCATCCCGGGTGGTAAGTACACATGCACGTGCTGCATGCATGCTGCGCTCATACATGTGGTGAATGCCCGGCCCTGTTGTATCGTACCGGTTGCAACGGGATCCGGAACCCACCACTGCTGTCATCCTTTCAAAGAAGCAATGTCATAAAAAGCACATTAAAAAAGTAAAAAATGCTAGGCCAAAGGAAAACGAGGTAAGAAAAAGAAAAAGGAAACAAGAGTAATGCATATCAATATAATTTATTTTATTTCTTTAAAACTTTTGCCTTTGTAAATCGTCCTTTCCTTCACCAGCTATATACACTACAAGTAGTCCTTAACATAAAAGCACAATTGAGTCCAAAATTTCTGTTGCTAAGTGAGACATTTGTTAATTGAGTTTTGCCTCATTTTATAACCTTTCTTTCCCCAGTTGTTAGGTGAATCACTGCAGTTGTTAAGTTAGTAGCACAGTTGTTAAGTGAATCTGGCTTCCCCATTGACTTTGCTTGTCAGAAGGTTGCAAAAAGCACACAATACTGCAACCATAAGGACACAATTGAAATTTATTGTATATCTTTTATTTGTTATAAATGAAGAAATATAAAAGTAAAAAAACCAGGTTCTCCAGAAGTGTAGGTGCACTGTAATATTAGTTTTTTTTCCTTTCTTTTTATCTGTATTTAGACGTATATGTCTATCAGGCGTGGGTTGCTGTCGGCATTACTGCCGGTTCGGTGTACGAAGAACATTAAAAAATGGAGGGTGGGGAATATGGTGCCCGGGCCGGAACACCGGTTCGGAGGCATGGCAGGCCTGGGTCACTGCCGGTTCCGGAAACCCAGTCCAGCAAATCACTACCGGTTTAGCCAAACCGGTAGGAACCCACCTCTGATGTCTATGTTTGTATTATTTGCATTTAAAAAATAATAATAATACTGCAACCGTCTTAAATGTGAGTAAGTTGGCAAGCTGAAATACAGGCAGTCCTGAACTTCTGAGAAGCAAAGTCAATGTTGAAGCCAGATTTACTTAACAACAGTTTGACTAATTTAACAACTACTGTGATTTGCTTAACAACTATGGCAAGAAAGGTTGTAAAATGTGGTTAAGTTAAGTAAAACTTAAGAAAAGTTTTACTTAACAGAAATTTTGAGCTCAATTGTGGTTGTAAATCGAGGACTATCTATTCATAAATTCTTGGGCTTTTTATTTTATAATGTAGTTCTTTCATTAAAAAAAATAGACACATCGTGTACTTCCGTCCTTATGGAATAATATACCAAATTATTGTAGGTCAGATCATAAATGTTTCATTTTCTCTGCTGATTTGATTAATAAGATTTTTGTTTTCCATTATTGATTACATTAAGTGGCCTATGATCTAGGCAAATATACATTTGGCTGTGTGGTCACCACCTGACTACTGATAAGGTGATTGATATATAGCCTTCACTGGAAAAATTGCGCAATTTGGAAGCTTTCCTGTCTCCAAGAATGATCCCCTTATCAAAGGGGCAGCTCTCGTGACAACATGTATTTTTCCTGTCAGTATTTACTTTTGTGACTTTTGTATTATTCTAGCAATCAAAACTAAATAAACTGAGCACTCAGGAATCCCCTGAGGCTGCCTTCATTGAACTGGATCTTTATTGATTATGGTCTTGCTTCTTCGCCCGTAGAGCTTTATAGCAGCAAAATATTCTTTATTTTGAACATAACTGTTCTTAACTCTGGATACCAAGGGTCTGTTTTCTTCTGTCCTTCAGGCTTATGGGATTTTGATCACTTCTGAGATTGACCCAAGTATTGCTTAATCTCCAGACCCTTCCCACGTTCTCTTCATAGGACAAACTCTGTTCTCCTCTTGGGGTAGTGCTCTGGCTCCCCACCCACCCCCTTAAGCAACCATTGTGCTTTGACCCTTGAGATAAAGACAGTCAATACATCTACTAAAGGCACAAATGAATCAAATTTATTTTGTATAACCAGGGACAAACTCTTTATCATGTGATTCATTAAGTCCAAGTTAACCCTAACCCCTCCAGTTCCCACAGCATGCCCATCTTCCAAGTGTGGCAGCCCTAAAGATCCAAAGAAAAAAATGACCTCCAGGACTGACACATTCCTCACATGAGATGGTAGAGCCTGCAAAATCGCTATTTCTGCTTCTGGTTCCAGGAAAGAAACTGTCATATGCTTGAGCTATTAATTTTGATAGCTGGTTATAATGGCAGTAGAGTGAATTTTGCTCTTTTGGGGAAACAGTTATCAAAGGAGATCAGCCAAATGCAATCTTTTAACTACTTTGCTATCACATATATACTGTACTGTAGTTTTAAATAAATAGATTAGGTATACATGTGATATAAATATATATTTATATTTGTCAACACATATTTGAAAATAATAATTTTCTCCAGTCTGAAAGCATGTCTGAAACAGGCATGGTCCCTTAATTTGGACTAAAGTTTTGCTCTGAAATCTAAAGTTTAAGAAAAAAGAATGTATATGATTTGAAGGCACTTCTCATACTTCTTTTTGGCTGATGCTTTGATTTTCTTGAAAACATTAAGCATCTTTTATCTGATGAAAAGACAGAAGAATTTGAGAAGCATGAAGGAAAAAAGGCTGTGTTGTACAATGGCTTTGTTTGTTTCAAGAGCATAGAAGTTCTGCAGAATCTCACTTTCTAACACCAGCTGTATTAAGATGTTTTATATTCTACAACATCCTTTCAACTATAAAATATTTCTCACATTGCCATTCAGGAAAATTCAGTATACATTATTGCAGCTAGTATTATTCGGTTTGAGTGTGGATGAAAACAACCTATTACTAGTATTAATGGCTACTAATGCTATTTCAAATAGCTGATTTAAAAATACTTCAATTATTCAAATAATTTCATGCAAAATTTGTTGGAATATTTCTAACTCATTCCACTTAAGTAATGAGATTATATGATCACAAACAATCTCCTCCCTCCCTCAGCTCTCTATTTCTATACGGCATGAATGAAAAGCAGTGCCCCCTCATGTCATCAACAGGTGCTGTTCTACAAGCTTTGATATGTTCCTTAGCTTAGATTCTTTTGCTTCAGTTGATGGTAGGTTGCTGTGAAAAAAGGTTATGCTGCTATTGGCGACAGGCCATAAAGCCTGTTGCCAATGCCCAAAATATAGTCATGTGACAGTGGAGGAATAAACAGCCATGGAACTCAGGAACCAGGTTATAAGTAGCTTTGGGATGGGGGTGTCTGTCATAACTTTGAATGGTTGCTAAACAAGGATTTCCTGTAGGTCAGTTTAGCCGTTTCTGTCATTGTCACAATTTATTCATGCATTGTGGGCTTTTCAATACTCTTCCATTCTTTTGCATATAGTCATCTTTCCATGGTTACCATATACCAGATCAACCTTCCATGAACTTTTCTAAATACATTATCCAAACGCCCCAATCACTCATTGTCAAAAGGGCAGCAGAAAGTTGAGGAGGTGCCATGGCCTTGAATGCAGAAAGTAACAGTGAGCTGATAAGCTGGGAGGTTGAGCAAAGCAACTGGGACAGCCTTTCAGCTTCAAAATTAATGTTATACAATAGGGATGTATAGATTTCCCAAAATTTTATCATATTCTTCTCATTGTTCATTTGTGTTTGGATTTTTAGAGAAGTTGTATACATTAAGATTAATGTATGATAGCAAAACATTTAGGAACCCTCATGATCCATCTTCCACTTTGGTTGGGCTATGTTAAGCAAAAAATGCTCTAACTGAATTCCACAGCCAGGCTGTGTTTCATCAAAGCATAGAGCAAAGCACAATTTTCACTTTGTGTACAGCCCAAGTGCCTAACTCCATGCACAACATTTTCCTTGTGCCTCAATGTTGGCTGAACTTCAGAAGATGTGGAGTAGCCCAGCAATATTAGGAGAACTCTTATAAGTAAGCTGAGAAATGACTGCTTTTTATTCAATTTGTGATGTTACTATTTTTTGAAACAATCCATTGAAAAAATAAAAATATATATAAGAAAGGCTAATAGTAGAAAATATTTAATTACAGAGTAGTTTTCAAAGAGAATTTTCTGGCCTGATAAGTGTGTTGGACTAATGGATTGTTTTTCTCTTTTCTTTTCTTTTTTCTTCAAAGTATCTGTATCTTATAGTTGACTGGCTGCAGCTGTGGGTCTCTGTTTCAAGTCTCTTATCATGAGAAACAATAATACTTTTGGAAGTGAAAAATACACACAAGCAATTTAATCAAAAGGTTTCAATAAATGTTAGTCATGTTTTTCTTTTGCAGTGCGTTCAAATGCGGCTGTGATCTTTGCTAGGAAAAAAGTTTCAATTAATTTAAAGAAGTAAAGAAGATTAGGATCTTACTGCCACATTTTATTACAGTGCTGATAGCACCACTAAATTCCATTTTATGTATTGAACTCTGTTGTGCTAGGGAATGGGGATTCCTAAAGAATATGCAAACCCAGCAGAAATAAAACATGGAGGTGTACATGCAACCACCACAAAGTGGCTGACATCTCATATGACCTTTGGGTTCTGTGCAAAACATCACCTAATCTCACAAATCATCAGTCATAGTGTCATTGCTCCCATATTGTTTGACTCTATTTCCTAATATATTTAAACCCCTCTGTTAAAACAAATGTAAGTGCCAAATTCCATATCTAACCGTAAGGCTCCGTCTTAGTTCCAGTACTCTTCAATATCTTCATAAATGACTTAGATGAAGGAATAGAAGGATAATTCCTCAAATTTGCAAATGACACTAAGCTTGCAGGAATAGCCAACACCCCAGAAGACAAGCTCAAGATCCAAAAATATATTGACAGATTTGAACAAGAACATGAAATTTAATGTGGAGAAAAGCAAGGTTTTACACTTAAGCAGGAAAAACCAACGCTGCAAGTACAGCTTAGGTGAAACCCTTTTCAAAAACAGTAACTGTGAGAGGGATCTTGGAGTCCTAGTGAACGATCACTTAAATATGAACCAATTGATGGAAGCTAAAGGAGAGAAGCAATCTGGAATTAAGGAGAAACCTCCTGACAGTGAGAACAATTAAACAGTGCAACAGCTTGCCTTCAGAAGTTGTGGGTTTTTCATCACTGGAGGTTTTTAAGTGACTGGACAGCTACTTGTCTGAAATGGCATAGGGTCCCCTGCTTGAGCAGGGGGTTGAACTAGACCTCCAAGGTCCCTTCCAGCTCTATTCTGATTTTGATTCTGATTCCTTCTTCACTCCTAGACGAGGTCCCTTTAATATCAGAGAGAATATGACCTTCCTCACAGATGATTTTTTCTTTCTTTCTAATACCGATAGATAGCTGAAGCAACTAAATATTCTTTGAGTGAAATGCTTTGTACAAAAATGCTGTCTTAAAAGTTATGCTTTTTTATCCTTCCTTGGGTTTAAAATAGCGTTTCTGACTATCTAAACTTGCTAGTTTCTTGCATTTCCTTCCGTTCCTTTCCAAATGGTGATGAAAGCTATGAAACGTTTAGCCTGGGTACACAATGTGATAGTGTCTCATTTGCCCCATCCAGCAGGGTCATTAAGAAAGAATGATGAGAGTTTAGTTTAACATTTAGATGATATAAATTTCCTCTTCTTGCAGTAGCCACTAGGTAATAGATAAAACAAATCTCTTTCCTGCTGAAAGCTGTTCCTTATGTTTGCATTTTTCTTCTGTTGTGCCATTTGTTCCATAATTTTCAACATGTGGAAGTCAACATTTCCTTATCAGTACTGTCACGAGTCTTGTTCTCCCAAAACTGGCTTTATTCCCTGAATAAAGAAAGCTTGAACGAATATAGGAAGCTGAGGCTCTATTTACAGAAAACTTTGACCTTCTATCACATTTCTATATATGGTCCAAATATGTAGATCAGTCTTTCCTCTGTCTAGACACCTTCCAGATGTATTGACTTCAACTGCTGGAATTTGATCAATGGTGATGCTGGCAAGGAAGTTCTGGGTGTTGAACCATCTGAAGCAGGGGTCTCCAACCTTGGCAATTTCTAAGACATTTGGACTTCAAGTCCCAGAATTCCTCAGCCAGCTTGTTGCCTGAGGAATTTTGGGAGCTGAAGTCCACAAGTCTTAAAGTTGTCAAGGTTGGAGACCCATGTTCTTGAGTATACAAGTGGGGCAGTTCTTGTGTATCTGATAAGAATGTGCCCACAAATTTGGGCAGTTGAGCAAATATCACTTGTAGAATTTTCTCCAGTTGTTTGGGGGCAAATTTGTCTATGGATTTTCCTTGGCAGTTTAAATTCAGTTGAAACTAATGAAATTGCAGTCACACTTAGGACTGTAATAGAATGTGGCCAGACCCAGTTTTATAACTTTTTGTGGCAATTCTTAAGGGCACACCGTGGTTGTTAAGTGAATGCCATTGCTGTAAAATGGACACTTTGTTTGCTATGGGACATTTTGGCCAAAAACAGGAGCAAATGTCAATTTTCAGCAAAAAATAAATAAATCATAAAGTATGGTCATGTGACCACGGAGGACATCCATTGGAACTTCAGAACTGGATTGTAAGTACCTTTTGCAGGGTCCATTGTAATGTTGAATGGCCACCAAGTTACCAGTCATAAGTTGAGGACTACCTGTAAAGGCCTGAAAGCGTGGCTCTACCAGTTGGCTTGGGGCACCAATGAGGGAATATTACACTGGAGATAATTGATGAATTACGATAAAATCCCATCTCTGCCCCCTCCCCAGCATCCTTCTTCCTCCCTCCCTATCTGTTAAATGCAACTTCACTTGGATTGTCATTTTTATTAATATTTGAAATATTTATCTTTTATGGTTTTATTGCTTTTAATGTTGTAAGTTGCCCAGAGTTGTTTTCAAGCAAGATGGGCGGCAAACAGATTTAAACAAACGAACAAACAAATAATACTGACCTTATGATTTGGTTTGCACCCTGAGTTGGGCTTAATCAGGGTTTAGTTACTCAAGACTTTGAAGTGAGTGCTATGGCTTTTCTTGACCCATACTAGGAAAACACAATTAGATATAATTTTTTTTAAATTTTTAACTGAATGAGATAAAAATTGTAAGCACATAAATGCTTCTAGGATGATGAGACCTGTTCAATTGTAAGGGGAAAGGTGCAAGTTTGTTTCAAAACTCCTTTGAATCTGTTCCCCCCGTCTCCTTGTAAAAAGGTTGGTACTTGAAACCTTGAAGAATTATATTTACAAGTGCAATTCCATCTTTTAGGGATAAGCTTCAAACATTTCACACAACAATATTATCATTTGCAAGCAAGCATCTTTTGGCTGAGGATGGCCCTTAAATACTGGTACTATTTATCTAAAGCAAATGTGTTTTTTTGTGATTAGTTCTTTTCAGGGACATTTACTTGGCAGGTTTGTAGTCTCATTATCTTTCTTCAGAGTTTGGCCAGTATTCTCTCCATGTACTATGTTATCTTCACTTTCTAAGTCTCTTTTTTGATTCAAGGCTACATTCAGATCTGTTGCGTTGAATCTGTATGGTTAAGCATAATAATTTATCTTTCATAACAGTTGTTATCTCCCAGATTCGAGGTCAGGTTGGTGAAGTCTGGAGAACGTATTTGTGTCCTGGAGATACGTTTATTAATGAAGTGCAGCCATCAGGAATTTGGAAACTTGTAGTTATCTGTTGAACTGCATTCCAGACCTTCGGGGAGTAATGGGAATACTTGGTTAATATTGCCAGGATAGCTAATCCCTTCCAATAAATATTATAATGTTTCTTTCATTGTTTAAATTTTGCAGGAGGATAAAGGATACAATTAGTAAACGGGATGTCTTCTTGTACATGCATGAAATGTAATTAAATATAATAGTTTAAATCAATTTCAGAGATGATTTAATTTAATTAAAGTGCTTCTGTGATTAACTAAAATTAGATAAGCGGTTTACAAACTTTTCGGTCAATACTTTTTATGCATCTATAACAAAGAAACTAACTTAAAATCTATTAACGTTTTAATAAATTGGTATTCAGAATTTACCACAAGTTTTCAACAATAATTATAAATTCAGGTGATGTACAAATGATGAGAAACCTCTGATAACTCAGATTATCAGACCAGTAGTCCTTGTAGTAATCAATTCTTCTAATATTCGTCAATATATCATGCTAGGTTTAAAATGCATGTATTTCAGAGACTTTTATATAAAAAGATCTGTATTCCACCTACAGGTAAATCATATTCCACACATAGGTAACATTTTGTAGTTCTGACCCAAAGCTAATTTCTAGGACAGAGCCAGTCTTATATGAATCATCAATTATTTGTATAGAGCAGCAAACTACATACTGAAGAAGACATTCCTGTTCAGTTGTTATTCCTCAGGCATTCCTAAAGGTTACAGTGGTGGAGGACAGAGAACTCAAGGTTGTAAAAACATTTCTTACAATCTATAGTTCAAGGAATCTACAGTATATTATTTCAGATGTCAACATAAAACCCTGAAGGCTAAAATTATATTTTGTTTCTACTACATGGAGTCCTTGACTTACCTTATGATGACCCCCTCCCAAAAGACAATTATGACCTACATTCAAAGATGCAATGGCTGCTCCCCCCCCCTTACATGATTGCATTTGGGGCACTCAGCAGTTGGCCCACATTTATGTCTTATGTTTGCAACATCCCACTGCCACATGAGCACAATTAATGACATTTCTTGCCAGAAACCACTGTTTATTTCTGGTTTCTGGCAAACAAAAAAAAAAAAGGCACCTTGAGGGCAAATGTGTTCACTTTTGACCATGGTATTTGCTTAACAACTGCTGTAAAAAAGGCCATAAAATTGGGCATAGTCGAGTGATGACCTGCTTAATGATCAGGATAACTTACAATTGTAATTCCAGACTCATTACGGTTGTAAAGCAAGGACTGCATATGTATGTGTACCCCAAGGCTCTGTTTTAGGCCCAGTACTCTTCAACATCTTCATCAATGATTTGGATGGGGGAATAAATGGGGAACTCATCAAATTTGCAGATGATACCAAGCTGGCAGGAATAGCCAACACTCCAGAAGATAGACTTAAGATACAGAAGGATCTTGACAAACTTGAACATTGGGCACTATCTAATAAAATGAAATTCAATGGTGAAAAGAGTAAGGTTCTACATTTAGGCAACAAAAACGGAATGCACAGGTACAGTATAGGTGATACCTTACTCAGTAGTAGTAACTGTGAAAGGGATCTTGGAGTCCTAGTGGACAACCATTTAAATATGAGCCAGCAGTGTGCAGCAGCTGCCAAAAAAGCCAACACAGTTCTAGGCTGCATCAACAGAGGGATAGAATCAAGATCACGTGAAGTGTTAATACCACTTTATAATGCCTTGGTAAGGCCACACTTGGAATACTGCATTCAGTTCTGGTCGCCACGATGTAAAAAAGATGTGGAGACTCTAGAAAGAGTGCAGAGAAGAGCAACAAAGATGATTAGGGGACTGGAGACTAAAACATATGAAGAACGGTTGCAGGAACTGGGTATGTTTAGCTTAAGAGAAAGAAGGACTAGGGGAGACATGATAGCATTATTCCAATATCTCAGAGGTTGCCACAAAGAAGAGGGAGTCAAACTATTCTCCAAAGCACCTGAGGGTAGAACAAGAAGCAATGGGTGGAAACTAATCAAGGAGAGAAGCAACTTAGAACTGAGGAGAAATTTCCTGACAGTGAGAACAATTAATCAGTGGAACAGATTGCCTCCAGAAGTTGTGAATGCCCCAACACTGGAAGTCTTTAAGAAGATGTTGGATAGCTATTTGTCTGAAACGGTATAGGGTTTCCTGCCTAGGCAGGGGGTTGGACTAGAAGACCTCCAAGGTCCCTTCCAACTCTACTATTGTATTGTATTGTATTGTATTGTATTGTATGTATGCATATGCGTAAGTATATGTATATATATAAAACTTTATCATTTGTAGGTTTCATTATAACAGTTCTCTTTCAGGAAAGCTTTTAAGGCCACTTGAGAATTTGGTTTAGCCTGAAAGGATGCTTGATTGATAGATGAGAAGAATTGTTGTTATGATACTGGAATGAAGCAAGCTAATCCAGAAATGTACTTTATCTTCACAGGTTACAGCCAAGACTGCCTTCTTGTTCATCTTACCTCAGTATAATGTCAGTGTGCTGACAGCAGGTAAGAGTATTTAGTCTACTGAATTGAAAATCTCTGCTTGGTAGTCAGCATGCTCTGGTTTCACTAAACTCAAAACCACAAACTGGCTTTCTATTAATTGTGGAGTAAAGTGTCTTTACTGTACATCTAACAGGCAAACATAAACATTCACATGCTGACACGTATAGATATGCACAAACATACAGAAGCAAGAAACTTAAAATAAAAATATTTTCATATTTATAATATAATCGGCCTTCCAGATTTGCTGGAACTATATATCCCCTAGTTCCCAACATAGTAGCTTCTAAACAATGAAGCCTTCATGTGTACCACAGATAATGAGTACTGTAGTCATTTTCCAGTGGGAGAGAGGGAGTGGTCACGTGTGGGTATTCTCAAAGCCTAATTGGTCCAAAGACTGAGAGTAAACTTCTAAATACTCCTGCCTTCCCTTCTAACCCAGTTTCCACTCAGTCTCTTGGTCCAAGCATTGCTGAGAATCATAGGTAGGGATATTGTTAGGTCAATCTGATACAAGGGTCCTAATCTTTTTGGGGAGGCTCTCGATCCCATCTTGGTAGAAAACAAGGATAAAAAGAAGGTTCTCCACTCTACGCTAAAAAGGCCGAGACTAGATCTCACCCTTACCGCAGGCAGACTTATAGGACCCCTGACTACGATCATAACCAGTGCTTCTCTTCTTTCAGGCCAGATAGGCAGTCATCCAGAACTTCCTTTCAGGACAGAAACCGGTACCAACACCAGTCCCGACGGCCCTTTCGAGGCGGAGGCGGTCACCCTTACCGTAGGGGGAAGTGACTCAAACCCAAGTCGTCCCATAGGCGGCCACCTGTCTCTCTATGCAGATCAATGGGACGAAATCACGTCGGACGCTTGGGTCAGAGCCACGGTTCGACACAGCCTCAGGTTGGAATTTCTCTCCACACCCCCGAACCTGTTCAGATCGTTCCCTCCGTCCCGGAGCATGGAGCGCCGCCGCCTGATGGAGCAGGCTATAGCCTATCTCCTGGAGATTCAGGTGGTGGAGGCGGTTCCCCCGGGGGAACGGGGCATGGGCCACTACTCCAACCTGTTTGTGGTTCCGAAGAGTTCGGGGGGCTGGAGGGCAATTCTGGACCTCAAGCGTCTCAAACGCTTCCTCATGTACAGGCACTTCAAGATGTCTTCCCTCAAATCCATTCTGCAGGGCATCCGGAGGGGAGACTTCTTAGCGTCGGTAGACCTTACGGAGGCCTACTTACATATCCCAATTCTGTCCGCTCATTGAAGGTTTCTGAGGTTTTCACACGGGGACCGCCATTACCAGTACAGGGCTCTCCCCTTTGGGTTGGCTTCGGCCCCTCACATGTTCACGAAGGTGCTAGCGGCACTGGCGGCACATCTGCGCTCCGTCCCAGTGAGACTCCAATGTTACTTGGACGATGTCCTAGTTCAGGCGGGGTCCTTCCATCAGGCGGTCGCGGACCTCCGTCTCACCATCCAGAGTCTGCAATCTCTGGGGTTTTCAGTGAACTTTCCCAAGAGCCACCTCTCTCCACACACATCCTACACCTGGGAACGGTCATAGACTCCAGGGGGGGTTCGTCTGTCCCGGGATCATCAGAAGAGTCTGCATCAGCTCGCAGACCTCGTTCACAAAAGTCAGTCAGTTTCAGTTCTCACGTTGTCACAATTGTTAGGGAAGATGGTCTCTTGTATAGGGATAGTCCCATGGGCCAGACTCCACCTCCGACCGCTTCAGTGGGAACTCATCCCCTTCCAGAGGGGACGGATGAGCAACTCTCTTCGGACTCTCTGGCTTCCGGCGGGTGTCTGATCGTCCCTCAGGTGGTGGCTTTCCCAGGCCATTCGGAAAGGTTGCTTCTTCTGGGAGGCAGACAGAGTGACCGTCACCAAGGACGCGAGCCTGTTCAGTTGGGGGGCCCTAGTGGGCTCCCGTTTGGCTCAGGGCAGGTGGACGACTTTGGATCTCTGTCACAATATCAATTGGTTGGAGCTGAAGGCGGCCCGGCTGGCCCTGCAGCACTTTTGGTCCTCGGTGGAGGGCCGTCACGTACATCTGCTGACGGACAATGTGCCACCAAGGCCCACATCAATCAAGGGGGGACCCATTCTCGGGCCCTCTGGCTAGAGGCACTAATTCTGGGAGCCTGGGCAGAGCGGCATCTGTTGTCTCTGGTGTCGGAGTACATCTCTGGCCTTTCCAATCACCAGGCGGAGTGGCTGAGTCGAGCGACTCTGGACAATGGCGAGGGGCAGCTCCACCCGTCATTGTTCCGGGAGATCTGTCAGAGGTTCGGCACCCCCCAGGTGGACCTCTTCGGCTCACCGACGAACTCACAGCTCCCGCGTTTGTTCACCCGCTTCCGGTCCAGGTCGGCGGAGGGCACAGACGCTTCTGGAGCAGGTGGCCCTTGGGCCTTTTTTATGCCTCCCCCCCATTCCTCTCATCCCAGGGACCCTCAGGAAGGTGGTAACAGAGGGGGCACGGGTCGTCGTGGTGCTTCCTTATTGGCCCAGGAGACCCTGGTTTGCGGATCTGGTACAGCTGTCGGAGGCTCCCCCGTGGAGGATTCTGCGGGAGGAGGTGGTCTTGCGGCAGGGGATCCTGATTCACCCGGAACCTCAGTGGCTCCATCTGACCGCCTGGCTCTTGAACGGCAGATCTTGAGGGGGGCTAACTTGTCATCCGGGGTCATTAGCACCATCGAGGCGGCTAGACATCCATCAACGATCTGGGTTTATAACTCCACCTGGGCGGCCTTTGTCCGGTGGTGCTCCCCTCTTAATATTTCCCCTGCCAGGGACACTGTTCCGAACGTCTTGGAATCCTTCAGAAGGGCCTGCAGGATGGGCTGTCGCAAAATACTCTCCGTTGTCAGGTGGCGGCTCTTTCTTTGGTCTTGGGGTGGGGTGGGGTCCTCTTCTCTCTCTCACGTCCCCCAGATTAAACATTTCCTAAAGGGGGCGGCTAATCTCAGGCCTCCCCTCATCCATCGGTTCCCTACATGGGACATCCCTCTTGTTCTCAGAGCCCTCACGGGACCCCCATTCGAGCCTCTTCGGTCAGTGCATCTGCGATATTTGTCCCTTAAAGTAGCCTTTCTTGTAGCAGTTACTTCGGGCCGACGAATTTCGGAACTAGGGGCTCTGTCGACGAAGGATGATCTCTGCTATTTTCATCAGGATAGGGGCGTCCTTCGTCTTGGTCCTACTTTCATCCCGAAAGTGAACACCCCGTTCCATTGGGCGCAGGAGATCGTCCTGCCAGATTTCTGTCCGGGACCCCCAACGATAGGGAGAGGCTCTGGCACCGACTGGACGTGTGTCGCGCTTTGCGTATTTATCTCCGTCAGACGGCGGAGGTCTGTCGAACGGAAGCCTTATTTGTTTCATTCCAGCCAGGAACGTTGGGGGCCAGGGTGTCTTCGGCCACCATTGGCCGTTGGTTGAGACAGGCCATCATGGAGGTGTACGGGGCGGCAGGGAGGCCGGCTCCATCAGGGATAACGGCCCATTCCACCAGGAGTGCTGCGACCACGGCGGCGTGGGCCACTAGGGCCCCTTTCAAGGACATTTGCCGTGCCGCTACTTGGGCGTCTCATACGCCGTTCATCCGACACTATCTTCTGGATGTGTTCGCCTCTGCGGATGCTTCCTTTGGTCGGAGGGTTCCTGCAGAGGATGGTGGCTGATACTCCCCTTGGGTCTTAGCTGTTTGTTCTATCCCTCCCTGGGACTAAGCTTGGGTATGTCCCACACGTGTCCCTCTCTCCCACTGGAAAAAGAACATTGGTCTTACCTGAATGTTTCTTTTCGGGAGGAGAGAGGGAGTGGTCACAACCCACCCTGGTCAGGTTGTCAAGCCCAAGGGGAGGTCTGGTGGTTCCCGGGGGAGGGTGTATTTTTCGGTTGTTTTGTTGTTTGTTGTTGTAGTTCTGTCGTTCGCCTTCGAGGAAACTGGGTTAGAAGGGAAGGCAGGAGTATTTAAGAAGTTTACTCTCAGTCTTTGGACCAATCAGGCTTTGAGAATACCCACATGTGACCACTCCCTCTCTCCTCCCGAAAAGAAACGTTCAGGTAAGACCAACATTCTTTTCCTCTATAAATCTTGTAAAGTGATCTAACATAGGGCCCAAGTTAGAAATTTTGTAAAAAAAAATATAAAAGAGAGATTTGAATGCATCTGTTCAGTGTCTAATAGCAGTTCAGTCTAGAATGAGTCACAATTCCTATCTAGCACAGATAATGAGTACATCATTATCTAACAATACAACATAACAGATTGACAACAAATATATGTGCCCTCAAATCTATGCAGGTAATCCTAGACTTACAATCACAGTTGAGCCCAAAATTTCTGTTCTAGGGAAGACACTTTTAAGTGAGTTTTGCTCCATTTTACAACTTTTGTTGCCACAGTTGTTAAGTGCAGCTGACTTCCCCATTGACTTTGCTTGTCAGAAGTTTGCAAAAGCTGATCACATGACCCTGGGACATAGCAACCCTCATCAATACATGCCAAGAGTCTGAATTTTGAACACATGACCACAGATATATTGCCACAGTCATAAGTGTAAAAAATGGTCATAAATCACTTTTTTCAGTGCCATTGTAACTTTGAGCGGTCAGTAAGCAGTAGTTGTAAGTTGGGACTACCTATACATACAAAATACTTGTAGATAACGTGAATGATCCAATGAGTTTTCATTTTGAACTAGTGAGAGCACAGGGCAAACCTGTGTACATTTCTGGTACCTGTGTACCTTTGGCTATGTAGCCGAAGTGATTAATATTCACAGGTTTAATTTCTGTGTCTTGCCATTATTAGTCTCTCTCTTTCCTTCTTTGGTTCTACTTCTTGGTATCTGCCTTGAAAAGCCTTGGTTCCTAAATGGTTGCTCAGCTTATTTTTTTATTATTATTATTTTGATCTGTCCCTCCCCCCCTCCCAAACTCCCTGTTTCCTTTCCTTTAGATGGTGAAATTGTTCTTTATCACTACGGGCTGAAGGATTTGGTGACAATCCTCTTCTACATCTTCATAGCAATCATTCTGCATGCTGTGGTGCAGGAATATGCACTGGATGTAAGTCTTACCTCGGGCTCCGTAGAAAACCTAAGGTGCATAAACGTTTGGCACAAACCTCCCCTTCCCTCCACCTTTCTAATCCTGTGTTATAACTGAGATTGTAAAGTAACTTTAAAGTTTTCATTTTGCATTGAACTTTATTGAAGCATGAGGTGGGCAGATGTGAATTTCCCCCTTCTTGAATTATATAAACTGTTCTTTTAACCTATCAGGGTCTTTGGATCTTTTCCTTTTTTTCCTTCCTTTCATTTTCCTTGCCTGGAAAGTCAGTTTTCTCTTTAGGCATGTTCCTTCTTGTTGGAGGGAGTGGGAAAGCTTTTCCTCTCTCCCCCACCGCATGTGGTGGGTGGGAGAGACTTTCTGGTCACAGCTGGTGTTTGCAGTGTCCCGTTTTCTCCATCCTGTCCATGGGTTGCTAGCAAAGATAGCTTGTTTGGTTAAAGGGAGGCAAAGACCTTTGTGAACTGCTCCAAGCATCTTCTGGTATGTTTGGTTACAGTTTAGAGGCAATTCTAAAATATACCGCAGCTTCTGCTTATTTCCAAGTGAAAGAGAGTTGCCACTGTCACCCATGATGAACACGCCTCTCTTTGCCCCCTTGTCCAAAATCCTGCATAGGATTCTGTCCCTGTCTCGGGAAGCCTGGGGTGAATAAAAGGGGGACCCTGTTTCATGTCTCATGGAAGGAGAATGACCAGCAGCAATAACAGATGCTGAATCATAATCCAGGTCAAAATGTTAGATCCCATTTAGATCTCCAGGTTGTTTACTTCATTTTCCCGAGCTAGTGTGTTTGCATACCAGTCAAGCTCTGTTCATGATTCTTCCTTGCCTTTTTCCTGGATAGTGGGGGTGGAATGTTTGTTATTTTTCTCCCTGCCTTTATTGATTTCTTCTTTTTTTCCTAGAAAATTAACCGTCGACTTCATCTTTCCAAAATCAAGCACAGCAAGTTCAATGAATCTGGGCAACTGGTAGCATTTCATCTTGCCTCTATGGTTTGGTGCTTATATGTAATAATAACAGTAAGTTACTTTAATCTATTCTTCCTTCCTTCCTTCCCACTCCCCATTTCCTCCTCTCCTCTCCCCTCCCCCTCGTAGAAACTGTGCTAGTAAGACTCAGTGCTACTACACACATTCTTTCTGCATTAGTGGCTGTTAATTTATGCAGAAAAAGAATGTGGCAAGCTATATCAGTTTTAAAGACATGATTAGAAAAGAACTGAATTTTCACCTTTCAAAACATTAATCAGAAAATGAATAATTTATAGAATAATAAAAACAATATAATGATGTATTGATTGAAGGAGTTCTTCATAGCCAGTGAAAATATTCCAGATCTGTAGGTCTTTTGTTCAGTAGTTACTGCTTGACTTTTTCCCCTAGTATCAAATATGGTATTTTAGACCTAAATTTAGCTTGCAGTAAATGTCAAAAATCCTTAGCAGAACTTTGCTGAATGAGGCTTAAATAATCATCTGTGTCAGGACAGTGATGAATTTGAGGAGAATGTCCATCTTCTGCATGGAGTTTGGTTTTATTTACCTAATTAAATTTAGGCATCACCCAAATCCAAATTAACTCTGGATAGCTCACAATACAAGCTTTTTCATAAGTTGGAAGCAGACATATTTTCATTTTGATACATCAACATTAAACATTTTTGGCAACAGTGATTGTACTATGTGGAATGCATCAGGAGCTATAGGACATGACTGGAGAAAGTAGAAGAAGCAAAGTAAAGGGTGGAGTATAAGTTCATGGGTGGGTTCCTGTACCACTTAGTACCAGTTCGCTTCGCACGTGCTTTGCTATTTAATGGAAAATAGCTACCAAGGCATGTCCACAAAAAGCCAGTTATAGAAATATTGAAAGAAGTACCACAATTAATATTATGCATGCTTCCAATTTGGATAAGGCAGTTGCAGCTATCAGAGGAAAAAGACAACTATAAAAATAAATTTTGCCAGTGATAAATGAGAAAACAAAAGAGAAAAAGGAAGCGAAAGCAGAGCATTTTTATTCTTTAAATAAAGTGCCCTTCTATTAATCTCAGCTCATGATGACCTCATGTACGTGTCCATGAGTTTTCTTGGTAATAGTGTAGAAGTGGTTGGTCATTAATACTTACTAGAATGTGTTCTTCATTTCCCTATCTCCCCTACAGCTGTAGGATTTTCTATGATCTTACATCTCAATACTAATCAGGTTCAAATAAAACCTGCTTCACTTTTCAAGATGAGCCAAGATTAGCTGTATGTTGCTATAGCTATCAAATTAATGCAGCTGCCCATTTCACAAATGTGTCTCTGGGTAGCATGCAATCATGTGACTCCAGGATACAGTGACATAATTGAGACTAGTTACTAAGTGCCAGAATCATGATGACCTTGGGAATACTATTCCCAGCTGCAATTATAAAGACCTGTTATAAATGCTCCTCATTCAGTGCCATCCTAACTTTGAACAGTTGCTGAATGAGTAGATGTTAAATGGGGACTACCTGTATACTTTGATGAGTTAGTTGAGTTTGATATTTACAGAGTAGATTCAGCTGAAGGCAATGGAAAGAGATGGCCCTGGCCTCTCTTACTAGTCTTGTTTGCAGCCAAATGAATGATAAAAATTGATATTTATTGGTAAAGCAATCAAGTGGTGAGCAAGCTTGCCAACCTCAAATAGGTCTGCTTTCTTTTCTTAATTTTTCACTAATTATTTGATGCTGTGTAAATACACTGGCAAGTTAAATGTTTTTGGCAATGGCTAGGAAAAGCACTTTAAAAGCAGCTATTATTAGTTACTACACTGCATTTATTATCATCATTCTATTTCTTATTGATTTAATTAGTTGAAGCAATGCTTTTGAGAGGAACAGCTGAGCTTCCAAAGGTCCTTTTCAAAATGAAGGAGGTGGGAGTGTCTGTCCCATTGCTTCCATTTCTCACACCTTCCAGTCCATCTGCCTTGAAAGCAAACAGGCTGAATGACTTTAATTTGTGGCTTTTGTAAATTAAGCTTTTTCCTTTCTGCACTTTCCACATGCCACCCTTTTATTTCTTGATGTCTTAACTAGGGCCTCTTGTTGCCTAAGAAATTGGCTAAAGCTGTTATTTGGCAAGTTATAGAATCATAATATTAGAAATTGGGATTGCTTCTGAGGTTGTACATTCAGTTCCCAGCAGATGGGTTTCTGGATAATTTAGTGTCTAGAATCTAGATTTCCAATCTATTTTGGGTTTTGCTTCTCCCCCTTCCCTGTTTTTGTTCTACACTGTGTTTATAGCCTGTGTTTATAGGGTAGAAAGAAGTACTAATGAGTTTAGCTCCTACTATGCTTTCTAAGAACAGAGTGTGCGAATCTTTTGCTAGATGAAACTGTGGGTTTTTCTATTCCCATTTTCTCTTTTTCCAAGCAGATATATGATGCTGCTCAAAAATAGGGCTTACAATTAGCAGTCATCTCCTTTGTTTGTTCCCAATGGGTAATCTGTTAGGAAAATGCTACTGTGACAGTCTTATTTGCTATCAGAACAAATGACTGATGATCATACAATTAATAAAAACTGCTTTATTCCTTCCTGTTTGATTGGATTACTTTTTCTGGCATCTGTATTATGAATTTACACAATGATCTTAAAAATGATGCCTGAAGACACCAGTGTCCCTTCAAACCTCTTCCTTGGAGCCTACCAGATTTCCATTCCACCTGTACAGTTAGAATCCAACCAAGATGGATTCACCTTTCCCATTTTTTAAAAACAAATTGACTTTACTTTTAAACCATTCAATAATAGGAATTTTCTGGGCTCTCAAAGAATGGCTAGACTCCTCACCTTTGCAGAAGGCTCTTTAGTTTTTGATACATAAGTTGACAGCCACTTGGATATCAGCGGGAATACTATCTGAATTAAGCAACAATTGGTCCTGAGGGCAACAGCTGGTTCCATCTTGCCTCCTCTTCCTTCAGCTTCGCCAATGTACTGGACTCTTGTTCTGGATCTTGCCTTTGGGATTCCCAGAATTGCCTTGATCCCTTGCCACAGTAATGGCAAAAAGAGGGCAGCCAGGAAGGGAGCTCGCATAAGCAGCCTGCTACTGCTGGAGACCACAAGTTCTCTCACCTGAGTCTGTGTGCCTTTGCCTCTCAGGAAAAGGGAGAATTTAAGAACCAGTTCATAAGAACCAATCCAAAACATCTAGATGGATTATCAGGATTGCTGATGATTACTATATCATGAGCCAGAAGAATTTGTGTCAGCAAAGATGTCTACTGACATATGTGTCTTCCTCTGATTTTCTTCCTCTCTCCAGGAAGGATACTTATCAAACCCCAAAAGTCTGTGGGAAAGCTACCCTCATGTTCATCTCCCGTAAGTATTTAATGTTTTGGTAATTTTTATTTCTACCCTTCAAGAGAGCAAAACCATTGTACAACTGAACAAAACCACTTCCTTCCTCTTGGTTATCTGAGGTCAGCAGTGAGTAATGGTGGCAAAAACAGGGCATTCAGGGCTTCAGAGCTTCTAAAGCAATCCTATAGCTCCCTCCTGTGAACAATCCCAAGATTGCAAGCACAAACCTAGCAAGCAGTTTCTTAATATCATTTCTTTGCCCTCCAAGAATTTGTCATGCTTTATATGTCAACTCCAAGGGGGAAAGTGTTCCAGTTAAGAATTTTATTTTATAGTGCAAGCAAAGAACTTTACAGGTGTTGTCTTCCAGTTGTAATCCTCCCTTGTTTGTTATTACTCTGGTAACTTTTTCTGGTGATTATTTTACCAGAAACCAAGATCCATATCACGCATTACATTTTTCCAAAACAGATTACTCTGCATGAAAAGAAGAGAGAAATTGTATACTTCCCTGTGTGTTGCCTAGTTCAGAAATAAATGTCTATGGTTTAACAGACATCTCTAACCATGTGCCTTTCATTAAATCCTAAAATTCAAGGAGCCACATTGCCCTCAACCATATCTGAAGCTCTTACTATTTCTCCTTATACTTCAAGGATTTTTAAATATTTTAAAAGGACTTCAGTATTTCTTTTGTGGGTAGAGGCAGCAGCAAAAAAGCTACTAGTATTTAAAGTCGTTAAGTTACTTGGCATTCCACAAATAAGTAGAAAGATTTTAACTTGTTCAGAAGAACAAGTAAGTATGATCTTACAAGAAGTAACATCTTCCTAGACTGATGACTCTTGGCTAACACTTATCTCTGGGACATGGATATCTTTCATTATTCCTACTGCTAAATATTATTAATATGCTTGGTTGCCATCTGATTCTACATGTATATCCTTTGGATACAGTGTGTGGTTTGAGACAGTGCTTATATTTAGTTCAGGGTTCCTAAAGTTTCTGTCCTATAAGGAACTAAACCATTGCATTAAATTAAAATTGGACTGCCACTAATGATGTAATTCCTGTTTATGATGTCTAGCAAAAGCTCATGCCCATTACATAGGTACACACCTGTTCAAGAATGAAACTTGCATCACTTCCTAGAGAAAGCATACTAATATAATGTGGATATGTGCTTCTCTGTATGTGGGATCAAAATACAGTGGGGCATTGCATACAATTTGCAAAAATAGCTTGTTTCTCTTCTGTTTCCATCATAGAAAGAAGTAATACCACTGGTTCTTGGTAATTTAATTACTTGGGAGTAGAGTAGGTATTACCAACTGCTGTAGGATGCTACATATTGATAGATAGTTGTTATATTCCAAAGTGAATTTGGAAATGTTGCTGTTTTCCAAAACAACTTCATAGCAGGTTGCTTCCTAAAGGGATGTTCATAACACAGTAGGAAGAACGGAAGAAATATGCTCAATGCTATTATTTGTTACATTCTAGGTTCCAGGTTAAGTTTTTCTACCTTTGTCAATTGTCCTATTGGCTGCATACGTTGCCTGAATTATATTTCCAGAAAGTGCGAAAGGTGAGTGCCAAGTCAAGGAGCTTTCTCTTCACTCTAAGATATGTTTCAGAGGCTGAAATAATTACCCCCAAATTCACTATTACAAAACTGTTCTTTCTCCAGATAAGACCACTTTTCCACTTACAACAGGGAGCTCTGATATTAGTCCATTAGCAAGTTGGTTAGATAAATGCAGAATCTGCCAGCATGGCAGAAAATACAGGGAGCTGGCTCCCCTGCTCCTGTAGCTGAGATGGAAAACAAACTGCCGGACAGAATCATTCTCCTCCACTCAGCTATAAGGCTACCATGATAATTCACAGAATCAGGTTGTACAGAAGATTTGAAAATGGATCCTTATATTGCTTATAAATAATCCTGATTCTAATCCCCAGTTGCTTTGGGAGCACTTAAGATAGTGCAAATATATACAACCAGTTTCCTGTATTCTTCAAATTAACACTGACTTTTCCTTATTTCCTAGGAAGAAATTCCACGTCAGTTGCAATACATTACCCTTTATCTAGTGCATATATCAGGAGCATATCTCTTAAAGTAAGTGTTACTGAGCACTTTTACAGTATATGTGGTACCTGTCTCAATAGTAGTAACTGTCCTAGTGGACAATCATTTAAATATGAGCCAGTAGTGTGCTGCAGCTACCAAAAAAACCAACACAATTCTAGGCTGCATAAACAAAACGATAGAATCAAGATCGCATGAAGTGTTAATACCACTTTATAATGCCTTGGTAAGGCCACACCTGGCATTCTGCATCCACTTTTGGTCACCACAATGTAAAAAATATGCAGAGACTCTAGAAAGAGTGCAGAAAAGAGCAGTAAAGATGATTAGGGGACTGGAGACTAAAACATATGAAGAATGGCTGCAGGAACTGAGTATGCCTAGTTTAATGAAAATAAGGACTAGGAGTGACATGATAGCAGTGTTCCAATATCTCAGGGATTGCCACAAAGAAGAGGGAGTCAAACTATTCTCCAAAGCACCTGAGGGCAGGACAAAAAGTAATGGGTGGAATTAAGGAGAGAAGCAACCTAGAACTAAGGAGAAATTTCCTGATAGAACAATTAATCAGTGGAACAACTTGCCTCCAGAAGTTGTGAATGCTCCGACACTGGAAGTTTTTAAGATGTTGGATAACCATTTGTTTGAAGTGGTGTAGGGTTTCCTGCCTAGGCAGGGGGTTGGACTAAAAGACCTCCAAGGTCCCTTCCAACTCTGTTATTCTGTTTTCTGTTACTTTTCTTAATACATCAGGTTAACTGGGAGACTATGAGTTCCAATCCCAATTTAGGCACAAAAGCTGTCTCGGAGTGACTTTGGACCAATCTCAATTTTTTACATTTTTTTGAAATATAAGCATTTTTGGAAACAAATGCCATAGGCTTTGGTCCATATTGCACATATCATATTATTTTCGTTTAGGAGTTGCAGGTGTTCAATAAAACACATCAGGTATTGTAAATGTGTTAACAGCTGCTAGAATTGTATTTTCTAAAAACTGGAAAAAAGAGAAAATACCAACACAGGAGGAAGTTATTCAGAAAATAATGGAATGTGCGGAAATGAGCAAATTGACATTTGAAATTAGAGAACAAGAAGATAAACAATTCTATAAGATATGGGATTTATTTTATCAATGGTTAGACAAAAATATGGAAAGGAAATATGATAGAGAATTTTACAATACAAGGATAATGGAATGACACAGAATATAATATAAAGATGTATTACTATTGGATAAATTTAGGAAAAGGTAATGAATTGTTATAACATAAATTAATTCAAAATGTAGAATATCTCGAATAAAATGAAGGAAGAATAGTTATAGTCAAATAAATGATCAATAATGATAATAATGTATACATATATACTAGATTGATAGTATGAGACTTTATATAAATTGTGAGGACTATGGAGAGGATGCACAAAAGTTTTGTAACCAACCGACACGCTGGATGTAACTGGAAGATGTTTTTATGTTTTATGTTTTGTTTGTGTATGTTTGTTTTTTAAAATAAAAATTTCTTTAAAAAATAATAATAATAAAACAACAGGATTCATTGATGACTTTGTAAGGGAAGGATGAGATATGATTTATTAACACTTCTGTCCATCATCCATACCTGCTTATGCTCACTCATAGAGTTTTTGTGGAGAAAGTTCAACAAGCATGAAATATTTTTCCTCTTTGTGTCTAGCCTCACACGCCTGGGACTAATCTTGTTGCTGCTGCAGTATGTTGCTGAATTCCTCTTCCACATGGCTCGCCTTTTTTATTTCACAGATGAAAACAACGAAAAACTGTAAGTGCTCTTGGATGGACTTTGGATAATGTGGCCAAACCTTCTAAAATTCACCAGTAAACTTTTTGTAATCCTGGAGCTGGATCTAATGTGCTGTATCATGTTTTACTGCTAAAATAAAGTGACTGCTAACATAACTTGAATGTGATGGCTTGTTAGCTTGGGAATAAAATTCCTTTTTCTACTAAGTAGGAAAAAACGTAGATTTCATTCTATGAGAATAAAGAATTACGTGGAACAAATTATTTTGTCTCAAACATTCAATATTTCATGCAAATCTGTTTATTAAGAATGAGATGATTGATCTCAGCTTTCGATGTTACTGGAAGATCTGCATTCTTAGTGATTGACATGTCAGATCTCCTGATGCAGAAGTTAGATTACTTTGACAATCTTCCAGAGAACAGCACATAGTGACAGTTGCTATAAAGTGAAATATGACACATTTTAATGCAAGAATCTTTTTTTTAAATTATTTCATAAGGTTTAATGCATGGGCAGTAGTTTTCGTCATCTCACGACTTTTCACCCTCACCCTTTCTGTGCTGGTCATTGGCTTTGGGCTGGCTCGAGTGGAGAACCAGGCATTTAACCCTGAAAAAGGAAACTTCAACACTTTGCTTTTCAGGTAAGTTTTTTCTGAGTTCTGGATGCTGAAGAAAAATGCCTTGGGGCCTTGATGATTAGAAAAAAATAGGGATTGTCATTTCATCTCTCTGTTCATTTAGAATAAATGTAATTATTCACATTGCTTACTCACGATAAATAGATTGGGGGAAAGTATTATTGCTTCTTCTTCTGTACATATTTCTTTAGTAAATACTCTTGCCTTGATGGCTTTAATGTTGTTAACTAGTACAGTGACACCATTGTTGGTAGGGATGGGCCTTTGTTGTGGAATCCCCTCTTCACTACTGTTTTAAAACTGATGGACAAAGCAATCCTGGGTAGGGGGAAATTCCTTTGTAGCATTAATTTTGATACAATGCTTAACCAGGATTAATATTAATAGGAAGGCATGTAAGGAACTCATACTAGAAAGTGGTGGGCATGAAGTCTCCCATAGCCCAGCCTAGTCTTCTGTGATTGACTAATCATAAACATTAATTGGTCACTATTTTGTTACATTCCTGGATTTTTATTGCATACAAAAAATAGGTGCGAAGAATATGCTTAAAGCTATGATATATAACAATGATATTATTATAGAACTCATGACAACAATTTTAAAGTAATAAGCTTAATAATTTCTTGTGCGATGAAGCATCTGAATAAAGACAACTACCATATTTTAAAGATTTTGTGCATAGTTGCAGAGCAAAACAAAAATCCTGCCTACCAATATACAAGTAGACTGCAGAGAGGACCCGGCTTCTTGGGATTTGCCAACCTCAATTTCTCTCACCTTAAATCATTCCCAAAAGAAAACAATTTCCAAGACAGTTAAATTGCTATAACTTGTGGGATTGGTCTTGATTTTTGCAGTAAAGCTTTACCATCCCTCCTGCTGACCATGCTTACCGGTATTTCCCTGGTTGTAATGCTAAACAGGGTCTCTTGCTCCTGCCATTAACAGCAGAGGAAAAGCCATCTCTTCCCTGTTTCTCAATTAACAGAGGGTTGATCAAGTGATCATTGAGGAAGAGTGACCAGGGCTCCCCAGGTGCCCCGTGGTTTACCCCTGAAGGAGCTGTGACTGCATGAAGGTGATGATTCTCACCCTAGAACAGATCAGATCCAAATGTGCTTATACCAAATACTGTGTGTTTGCCTTGTCTCCTCCTAGGATGGGCGTGTTGCTTCTGGTGTGTTTCTCACAGGCCTGGATGATGTGGCGCTTCATTCATTTCCAGTTGCGACGCTGGCGTGAATACTGGAATGAGCAGAACACTAGAAAAAGGGTTCCAGCCACTGTCCACTTTAAACAGCAAGTAAAGACAATGAAAAGGGAATCTGGTGAGCATCCGGCCCAATTGACCATGTACTAAAACCGCAGAATGCCTCTTATTAATCAGTTCACTTGCTAAATGTTGATGGGCTAAAATAACTACCGTATTTATCAGACTATGCGACACACCATTTTCCATCAAAAAAGAGGGTGAAAATTTGGGTGCGTCTTATACATTGAATGCAGCATTTTTGGCCTACCGAAACCCCGCCCCCTTTGCAAAAATGGACATGCAGAGAGTTTGGGAGGCTTGCAAAGTGCTCCTAAGGGTTGGGGAGGGCAAAAAAGAGCAAAAAAAATGGGCCGTTTTTGCCCCCAGAGCACTCTACAGGCCTCCCAAAGCTCTGCATGCCCCCCCCCTTTTTTTTGCAAAAATCGAGGTGTACAGAGTGCTTGGGAGACCTGCAGAGTGCAAAAACTTCTTTTTTTTTCAATTTACCTCTTTAAAATCATTATACTCCAGTGCATCTTTTAATCTGAAAAATACAGTAATTGGGAAGTAGATTTTTAATTAAATACTTTAATAATAAAAGTATTTAATAAGAATGAAAAATTACAAGAACCAAGTTTCCTTTATAGGAAAAAATATCAAAGATTTGGAAGCAGGGGAAAGGAAATGGCTTCTTTAAGCAATGGACCTTCTGTGACCTGCACCTAGTCACCCAGCACCAAAATGTGTGCATTTCATTCAAAGAATTATTTCCATGAATATGTAATGTAGTTTAATTTACTTTTATTATACATATTAAAGGCAATGATGAATACTATAATGCATATCAATATGCAAATATTTTATTGAATTAAAGCATGTAAATAAATGACTTATGCTGGCTTAAGCTTTTTGGCAGTGGCATCAATACTCCTGCTATGCTAGAAATATTTCCTATGATGCTGCTTCTATCTACTTTATTATGTTGTGGGTTATGTAAGGGAGCCTTTTTCACTGATTTCACTCAGTAGCTGAAGATTGTAGGGAATTCAGTCCTGCACATTTGGGGAGCACAAAGTTGGGAAAATCTGCAGTGGACAATGAGGTGACATGACATTTCTGAAGTCTGTGTCTCCATGACCTAACTGGAAGCCTCTTATCAGCTACCACTGTCTGTCTTTCAATAAACATGATAGAGAAACCAATCTATTAAATTTCTCATTATTAATCCCTTCCCCCACTCTCCATTACAGGCTACCATGAAAATGGAGTAGTAAAAGCAGAAAACGGTACCTCACCACGGAACAAGAAACTCAAGTCTCCGTAGAGCCAAAGCACAGCTGACATGGGATGTTTGAGGAGACAGAGGTGCAAGAATGAGGACTCTGGAAATAAGAAGCACCCTCCTCCCTTCTGTCCTCACAATGATCAACCTCAAGTGATGTGCCCAGAGTGAACAAGCTCTCTCTCTCTCCTCCCCCATCCTCATGTCTTTCTGTCTCTGTCTCTTTTTGCAATAACCAAAAGGCCTTCATCCTTGACAGAGAGGCTTAAGAACACCAAAAGCTTTTCCTTGTCCTGTTGTGTATTGTGAAATTCAAAAAAAAAGTTTTGCTTGTTTTCATGCCCCTGGAAATTGTGTTGTTGTTTTTTAGAACTCTGTTCCCAGCATACCTTTTTTCACTTCCTCACATCTCTTTTTTGGCTTGAAGAGATTACAGCTTCAGCTCATGATGGAATTTGGTTCTGAGAGTAGATTTGTGGGATTGTAAATTCTTGTTTCTCTAGAAAATGCACTCTTACAAGGATAGGTTTTGAAAGAAATGCAGTTTCAGTCCTGTTTAAAGAGCATTTTCTAATCTGAATTCTGTAATTATGTTACACATTCAGTAAGCTTCGTAAAATGGTTAGAATATGTCAGGTTTTCAAAACATGATGGAAAGATACAGGTGGTTACTTTTATCTGTTTGTCATTTATCATGATGTTTTCAAAGTTAAAGTTTCATTTGTAGCTACAGCTACCTTCTGAAGAGTGGAACCGATATAGTCCTCTTTCTCATCTTTCTCTTCTGGTCCTAAAACAGAATTAATGTTTTCTTAGAAACAATTGAATTTTCCTAAAAAAGGAGAATGTACTTGTCCTGTCAGTTTAGTAGGTGTGAAGTATGATTTTTATCTTCATTTGCCTAGGAAGTCTCAGCCTGTAGCGTCTTGAGGGAAGGGAGAAGCTTCTCCATTCATTTAAAAAGCTCAGGGCATTTTTACTAGTGACGAAGAGAAGACGGTGATATGTTCAAAAGAGGATAATATCTTTCATGTTGAAGATTTTATCTGTTGACCTTCTTAAGGAAGTGCTAGTGTAGCCTTGTTGTTTGAGTCATTCATGTTTAACACCATCCAATCATAGAATAGTAATATTTTGTCTAAGAAGTGTACTGCTATGCATATTTTCTCAGAAGTAAATTCCAGCAAATTCAGAGAGGTTTATTCCATTTCATTGTGGTATAGAATTGCAACCTGTAATTTGTTTTCCCAAGCACCTCTTTTTCTAAGTTGCATCTAATAGGTTCTGAATTCATGCCTGTCCTGGTGTTCTTATTTCTAAAACTATAGAGATTGTTTTTATTCAGATTGAAGGCAATTTAGTTCCTAGTTGCTTAGCAAGTTCAATGAGGTTCAGTTATGAAAGATAGGGGAGGAGAGAGAAGGAATAATGTCTCAAAAGGAGAGAGCACAATTTGTAAAGCTGGTGGATGATATTAAAAAGTGAAATCTACCTCTGAAGCCACCCTTTCATACATTTCTTTTAGTTACATTTATTTGGCACCTACAAAAAAATTGGGGTTGTTCACACAAAACTTTTAGAGTTACTTTGTTGATCTTTAATGGTTTTTGTTTTAATGAAAAGTGTATTCTGTTCTCCTCTGTGTATGTTTAAGCATACTTTATTCAGCAGAGTTTCTTCATGTCTTGTTTTAAGCCCTAGTGTAACTGGATCATCTTACGATATTGTTCTGCTTTTCAAATAATACAAAGAAGAAACTTTTGATTTCCATGCTCTTTTGCCATAATTTGGAATAGAAATATCTATTTCATTAATAGAATTAATTATAATTAATATTATAAATATTAATTAATAGAATAGAATTAATGAAATCAATAGAATACATACTTAGTGGTTGGGCATCCCAGGATTTGACCCAACTACTCCTTTTTGTGAATGCTTTTATTGTGTCTAAAGTAGGTCTGCATAAGTTAAGACCTGCCAAACCAAATACATTAGCCATGAGTTTCATCCTGCCAGAGCATCTCTGGTTTGCATTTAGATCAACTGTTAAGAGGGATTGCTGCAGTCTTAGCAGACAGCTGTGCATGATTAATGAATAGTGATAAGTTTCATGAGTCAGGGATATGGCTTCGCTGTAAAATTTTGGGGGAGTTTTAAGAGGTGAAGAAGACTCTATAAACTGCTTACAATCTATATCTCTGAAGAATCATATGTCTCTTTTTATCCTTCTCTTGCAACAGACTTTAATGCTGCTTGGCACTACTTGAGACTGTACAGAGAGCTATTTTTTTCTTCCCACCAAAATCTTGAAATGTTCAGATCAGAGCCCTTCTGAGCTGAAATCAACTATACCATATTGTGCCTGTCACTCCTTAGCTCTTATTGAGTTCTAAATATACCTCATCTGTACCTTTTTTATACAGGGGTGAAGGAGTAAACTGGGTTAGTGATGGTGCTAAGTAGGTCAGATATGGTGGGCCAACCTACAGGCATATATGAATGTGATAGCTCTATTGCTTGAGCATAACAGAAAACCCACCACTATTGCAGATATGGCTTCTACCACCACTCTTGGGCCTGTGTGGCATATTGATGGTCATCTTGCAATAGTGGGTGTAATAAAATTGCCCTGATTTTTAAGTGTTTTGAGTCTCTGGAAACATAATGAATTCACTGCACTCTTTTCAGTTTTCCCCCAAAGCTACCAAAATGAAAAAAAATTAAAAAAAAATATTTAGCCAAATATTTTGCTTGCATCTTTTTGGGAGTGCTTTGGGAGCTACCAAATATATGTGCAATTTGTAGGCTTTCTTTTACACCAATTCTTTAGTGTTTCAGTGTTCTAAATTGGAATTCCTTGTGTTTTTTGTTAATTGTGATCTTAGTTAAATGGAGCTTTCTGACTTTGCACCAAGCTCAGTCAAAAGACATAGGTTTCCCAAAGAACTAGTTCTAGAAAGCTGCAGAAAAGCCTCCAAACAGGCCTTACCCTGACCCAGTTAGTCCAACTCCTTTCATCCAGCACCAGGTTTTCAATTGTAGTGATAGTCAAAGCCTTTATTGTCATTGTACATCATGTATACAATGAAATTGGTTCAATTTTGTGCAAGTACATTGTGCAAGTGCCTTACATTATCACATAGCCTTTCCAATCTTTTTATCTTTCATATTGGTTTTTCTTTGTATATGTATTGTTGTAGTTCACTTATACTGTATGCACTAGTTTAGCTATTCAAAAAGGGGGCAGCTTTTGCTGGATGCTTTGCTACAATTTCTATGTCTTTTTGACCATAAGTAGTTGCTTGACAAGTGTAATTGTTGGAACTATTGTAGATGCAAGAATCTCTTTTGTAATACGAAACAATCCATAATATCACAAATATTTCCATAGCAGACTAGATGCTCTTGGTTTTAATTTTGGATGTGTCCTTGTATTTCTAAAACTTTTTGAACAACTGCTTTTGAGCATCTTTCATAACGTCTGTTGCTAGAATTAGATGTTCTGCTTAGTTTTGTCATTATTTAACAATGGTGCGTTTAAAAAACACGATGCGATCATTGAAACTACAATTCTAAGCAGAAGTTACACATACGTAAGACATCACCAATTTGTGCCACTTTTTATGAAGAATTGCCTTCTACTTTTTGGTGCTTTCATTCTCAAAATAAAAGATGTTGGAGTTACAGTACAAGTGAAAATAATTTAGGGGAAGTTACCTTTCATCTCCAACACTAATGGTCTGCTTCAAATTGCTGTCTTAGTAAATATTGTGTGTGGATATAAAGAGAGACAACCCACCAGCACAAATGGGATTTTAACCTAAGGGTGCCTTTGTATGAGTAAGCATGGTCTCACTCTAAGTTAAATAATAAGAGCCTTACTTGGTTCCTCTATACTCTGCTTTCCCACAAAAGGTTGTATTGATTTATGATCTGTTGTGAGTGAACTCATCTTGAGGGAAAGAAATTGGAAAAGTAGTTCTCCATAATGTAATTATATTTGTTTGGGTTGCGGACAACATGATTAGCTCTGGGACTTATTCTTCTTTTAACACAGGATTAAGTGCAGAGAACCTCATAGTGCCTTTCCTTTCTTTCTTGTTCTAGGTCAAGGGTAAGCAAATGTTTTGGGTCAAGGGTATGTTTGGAATTTTGAGAACATATGCTGAGCATGCTTGCAGAATGAGCATCAAAGTTAGATATGGTCAGTCACAAAATACCCATTTAACAAATGGTGAACTAGCCCCAACGTATTATTTGTTACCCCAGTGGGATCTCAGAGTTAATAGATAATGCTAGAAGCTGGTGCTTCACTTTAAAGTATGCCACCTTTCCAATTTTATTAATTTTTTTAAAATTGAAACTGTTTTTTAAAAAAGCATAACGGGGTTCAAGAAGTTCCAAGGGCATGAATTTGCCTATCCCTGGCCTAGATGGATCTATAGATATGTAGCATAATATCGAGATCTAACTAAGCGTTCCAAAGCTCAGTAAGTAGTAAATCTTTGTGATTTTGGAAATGGTACATGGTTTGCTTTTCTTTGAAGTATCCAAGTGATAAAGCAGCTAGCAAAATAACTAAATGTCCTACTCATACAATTTTTATTTTTTTTAGACTTTGTTTTTTAAACAAATTGTAGATGTTATGTAAAATGCATTGTGAAGGTTGCAGATAATTTGCTGTCAGTCTGGTTGATTTTTCTTCTGTTTCTGATACTATTAAGTGGAAAACCGTTTACCTCTCTACATTCTTTTGTGTCTTCCAGAAAGGAAAACAAATCTTTATTATCCTGAAACCACAGCTACATCAGGGTTGTTTCTAAGGGTTTTGTTTTCTTCAGAAATTAAGTATTATAATTGTTCTACAAATGACAGTATAGAGCAGAAAATGTTATATTAGAAGTGTACGTGGCTGGGCTTTTTCCCATTAGTAATTCTAATTATGGACCAAATCTAAGCCTAATTTTGCATATTTAAATTTAATCTTTTTGTCTCCTGGTTTTCAGGGAGGGAAGGGACAATTTTTGGGGATTTTTTTTTTCTCTCAACTTTTTATTCCCACCATTCGAAAATCCAATTTGTTTATGACTTTTTTGTTATTGTTAAAGAGCTTTTATGAAAGCAATGTGTGATACAACTATTTTTCTGAAATAAAAAAGGCATAGAATGATGAAAAGTACCATTGTTCATTCACTACTAATTTATTCTTTGCCATGAACTATGAAAGCATGGTTCCTAAATAGCTTGGTGTTCATTGCTACAGGTTTCCTGCTTGCCTGGCTGAGTAATATCACAATATTTGAACATGTTTGAAACTCCTATGAAATATGCTGAGATTGTAAGAAGTCCCAAAGAAGAAATTTCTGGACAGAGCAAGTGTAAAGCTTGCTTGGCTCTTATATGTAAACCTAACTAAGTTTTATCCTTTCTTAAATGAAGGCTTATAATTTTACTTGCTTCAGGCAACAGGAAGGAAATCATATTAACAACAGTCTGCCATTAAATGTCTTCCCCTCCCAGTTTAGGAAATGGAAAGTTCTGAATCCTAAGGCTCTTGTAATACATGTTTTCAACTTCACTGGGGCATAAGATGAATGGTTAAGGGATTTAGCTTTCTTGTGCATTTGTTATAATAATAAAATAAATGTACATGCCACCCCACTCTCAGCAACTCCGGATGGTTTACAAATTGTTAGAAACATTTTAAAACAAGTAACAACCCAATTCTGGATGAAACCAAAGAAAGAAAAGGTGTGTCAATTGCACTCACTGAAGGCCTCAGTGAAAAGCCACACATTTGGAGTCAGTAGTATGGGAGTCATACAAATCTTGGGGGAATCGAGTTCCAGAGCACAGGCACTGCTATAGAGAACGCACACTTCCAGGGACCTGAAAGATGGAACCCAGAGCATGCCAACCCTGATAGACTGAACCAGCTGGGATATATTGTGGGAGACAGTCATATTGTTCATAAAGGACTAAAGGATAGTTACATTGACACAGAATCCCACAAATGTCATTTGCTTTCCAGGCAATAAAATAAAGATCTACCCATAATTACATGCATAGAGATAACCACACTCACACTAGTAGAAGGATCAGAGCTGGACTGTTTTTGTCGAGTAATCTGGAAAATTATAAATTGAATATATGGTAGAAAAAGGAAGGCATACCAGAGCAGCTTTCAATAATTAGTGTTTTTAATTGAAATTGATCTTGTAAACCTGGTAACTGCTAGTTTTGAACTGATCAACACTGGAAAGCTCTGAGGAAGTCAGGGTATCTTATTTGATTTTCCCCATGGGAACACATCTTAATAAGCTGCAAAAAGAGAGAGAGAGAAGCCAATGAAAAGTTGCAAATGCTGTACTTTCATTTTTTTAAAAAAAATTGCATGCACAGTTTAATCTGCAGTAGTAAGATTTTTGCTTTTAATCTTCAGAGTAAAACAAAATAAAAGTGAGGCTGTTTCCTTTTCTAATTTTTTTTAATTGGGTATGTGAAAACACAGACATAATATGCTATTGGGAGAAGGAAACAATTGTTTGCCTTTCAAGTACAGAAATAATGCAGTTTTATTCAGAATTTCGTTTTCAAATCTATTACTTACTACAAAATCCAAACCAAGTCCCTGCTATTCAAATACAATCTGATATTTAAGGATACTTGTTAAAGTGGGAAAAATTCAGGGACAATCAATGTTCTTTTAAACTGAAATAAAAGGAATAACAATAGGACTTGTAATGAACATGTACCATTAAGTTAAATACATCTTGTCCTTGAGTTACGATGATTTATTCAATGAGTGTTTGAAGTTGCAGCAGTGCTGAGCAAATAATAATTATATCCGGTCTCTGAAGTTATGGCTGTTGCAGGCCCCCCTTTGAACCGTGATCAAAATTCAGGTGTTTAGCAGCCCACCCACACAACTGCAGGGACACTTTAACATCCATCATCCACCTATCTTCCCCATTTCTGCCTTTTTGGCTCCCTGTTCTCTACAGCCCCAGCCACTGTGGGCTTCACCACCCTAGCTGAACTTTACCATATTCTTGCTCCCACTGTTGATCTAGCATGCCCGGCCTTTGCAAGGTTGTTGCTGATGGCCACATGAGGCTTTTCTCAATGTCACAAGTTGCAGTATCCTTGCGAGACCTGGGCAAGAAGGCCTCAAGTGGCCATGCATGTGTCAGCAGCAGGAAGACAGCAAAGTTCAGCTACAGCACCAGGAGCTTCTAAATGCAGGGGCCCTTAAGTTGGAGTGGCTCGAGCTTCTTGGGATAGCTGAGGCTTTGCATCACATTGCTGGGTCAGGCTGTGGCTTCCCAAGGTGGTTGCAGCTCAGTGCTTTCTTGCAGCCTCTGAGATGCAACATAGCAAGTAGTCCCACAACTGTGAGGTTCTGAAGCTACTTGCCACCCCACAATACAGGCTGACCCAGAAGCCAGAGATTGGGGGAATAGGCATTTGGGAGAAGTGGTAGGGAAGGGAGTCCCTTATCTTGAAAGAACTGAGGCTTGGGGCTGAGAGTGATCAAGATGGGAATGGTTTGGATTAGTGTGGGCCATTGACTAATGACCAACGGAATTTAGTTAATGATGGCAATGGTGAGAATTGTTGTTGCTAAACAACATGGTCCCATGATGTCAAGTTTTAGAACTACATTTTTAGCAATGAAATTCTGCCATTGTACCTACTTGTACGTAAGAATCTGGGAAAGACTTTGGAACATTTTAGATAAATAATTAGTGCTGCAAATGACAATTATCACACAATAAATCACCAGTACTGGGACTCAAATAAAACAAATCTATTTTTAAAAACATGGAATGCCACAAGTTACCGTAACTGCAATAGCATATCATTTAATAATACTTAAAGTGTGAGTTTACAAAAGGATTTCAGAAAATGGCTAATACAAACCACTCTGGAATTCTAAAATTTGTCACTCCTAAAATCCTAACAGAAATCGGGCAAATGGCACTCATGAAAATATGCAGTAACTTCCCACTGTTTTGATAAATTAGAAAAATTCTATTAATTATAACATGAATTAGCAAGAAATCTATATATAAAGATACATTCCATATTGTAACTCTCTATGATATAGGAGCATATAACATTTAACACGGAAAGTTTTAAAGAAAAGATTGAACAGGCATTTGTCCCCAATGCTATAGAGTCTCCTGCTTGGGCAGGGAGTTGGACTAGAACACCACCAAGGTCCCTTCCAAACTCTGTTATTCTGTATTCTACTCTTGTGTTATGCCACAATTATATTTTTATCGGTACTATAAAGAAAGAAATTAAAGCAAATGTATAGCCACAATGATTTTAGATTGATCCCAGTCTCTGAGTCATATTGGTAGAATTACAGAAGCAATAGATGTACCAGTATCTCCTTACACTATTAATACCCTGTTACCTGTATTTCCAAATTCAAAAGCCTAAACCTCCTTTTGAACATTTCTATCATTGTTCTCACTGTTGATAAGCCTTGGCTTAGAGTTAGAACAGATTGCCAGCTCATACTTTTTACCTTTTGGAAAATTGGGTCATCAGTTGGTATTTTAAAATGGTCACAAAGGGTGAAGAACTCTGCTTTGTTTAGAAGCCCTGAGCCATCTTTATCTTGCTGAAGGAAAGCTTCCTGCATACTGCTGTCTGGCAGATAATTATGCCGCCTCATGTGTTCCTGAATCTGCTCCAATAATGCAGCTAGCTCCTGTGGGTCAGGCTCATTGGAAGCTAACCTAGAGGGAGAAAAGAACTCGGATGTCATAGGATGTCCTCAAGACTCAAGCATCTTGAAATGCTTCTTAAAATTATGATCAATCACCTGCATTTTAATCTAACTATGATTAGGTACATTCTCTATGGATAGCATTGGGGGCCTGCAGAGGTATTAGGATTTACAACTAAATGGACAAAAATTATCATCTGCCATTCAAAAGAAAAGCCATTCTTAAAATGTACTTCTATGTCACAGTAATGCAGGCACATTTTACACTGACAATGAATACCCCCCCCCCCCCATTTGCAATGCAGTCTGATCACTCTAGTAAATTTTTAATCAGCCTACTAATTAGGTGGCTGAAAACAAATCATAAACCATTTCAATATATCTTTTTATCTGATTTTAAACAACAGATTTTGATTTCACTCTGCCAAGGTAAGTTACCATTCTTTTCCTCTGTGTCTTTTTTAATTAAAATTCAATTGCAATTTTTCTCTGCTAGAACTGTTACTACTTATTCCATGTGAGTAGTAGTGACAAATGTTTCAGTAGTGATTATTTTAAATTTATTCAATCTGATTGAACATCATCTACAAGTTAGTTAACTCATCTAGGAACTTGAAAGAAAATGAGAATAGTTTTATCATGTCCAGAATTATTTTTCTCATAATAACCAACCATGTGCATCTTTGGTGGAGGATGAAAGCAAGTACCCTTTCCTGATACTATTCTCTGGTAACTGGAAAGGGGCCATAGTGTAAACCTCTCTTTATGAAAGCTGTGACTATTTGTGATGTTTGAAGGTAAAGTGATAATATATATTGATTTATTGTCTATGATTATGTAAAGGGAATATCTTCCAACATCCTCAGACCAAAAGCTGCTGAATCAGCATAATTAATATTAGATATGAAACATTTTCTATGGATATTTTCTTCAAGTGCTCACCTCTTTAGTTCCTCTATGGCTGCCCTGCGGGGTGCAAAATGATGTCTCATAGACTGCACAACAGATGCTGGGAAGCTTTCCAAATTGCTTTCCATATAATTCAACACATAATTATCTGCATCCACAATAATGAATCTGTGGCCAAACACTGCATAAAAGAGACAATCTGTCATTATCATGACCAAGTGTCTGCTAGTTCCAGAAATATAGATTAAACTTGTGCAACTTTTTCAGAGGTGGGGATGGTGCACATTTTTCAGCCTTTCAAATTCTCAACAACACCAGTGGTGATGTGGCCACATTGGTGGAGAGAGAAAGCTGAATATTTTGATATTTTAAAAAGCACCCAAAGGTGCTTTAAGTCTAGCAATAGCATAATGTACTTATTTCAAACCTTTTCAGTGACGCAGGGAAAACATGAAGAATAGAAATCTGGAAAGTATCAATATGCCATTGAATTGCATTGGTGAAATCCTTGAAGCTTTATAAATTGAAAAGATGGTATGTAACTACCCTCACCATAGATGACTGGCTATTTTCTTAGAAGAACAAGCCTGCAGTCCAAGAAGTACAAGGTTGTAACTACACTTGCAGCTCAACCTATTTTTTGTTTTTGTGCAAAGCAACTGAAGGAAAACGTGAAATAAGCTAGCCATACCTGCCAAAACAGGATAAGAATGGTGCAACTACAGCTCTTTTCTATCAACATTATTATTTCTATTCTGATCTGAGGAAATTGCGTATGGCTATAGGAATAAGCTGTAAGATGACTAACAATATGTTTTATCTCTGCCATTTCTTAGTACTTTGTTTATTTGCCAGTAAAATGGCAATTTATCATTCCAAGGGATATTGAAGTCAGATCTCTCGCCAAAAACCCAGGTTGTAACTAACCTGAAAAGATATGTCACTTGTGAACTTTACAGTTCAAATAGCTCAACAGTGCCTAATGAAAGCAAGGGGAATTGGAGAATATTTATCTAGCTTGTTTTAGCTGCAAATTACATAATTCTCTATGTTATATTTTTTGAATAATTTTAACAGAGAAAAACATTATTTCTTAGGCAAAAAATATAGAATGAAGACTGAATATGTGCCAAAATATTCACTTCTAAAATATTTATACTCCATCTTTCTACTTACCTTCTACCATAGCACCTATGGTTAAGTCGGCAGGTTCATAATAAACAGGATCGTCTGTAGAATATCCTGGCTTTGGGATTCTGGTTTTGCATAGGTACTTGCCACCAATAATTCCCGAATTGCGCACAGGTGGTTCATAAATGCTTATCATGTCAGTAGCGAGGCAATAGGAGAGGACGAAATGCCTCTTGCTGTCATCAGGGTTTGAGGATTCCTGGACACATTAAAGGTTAAATATAAGTTGAGCTCTGAGTCATAAGAAATGCCTCCTAATATTTAAACATATTTTGTTCTGCAATTTTCTGGACTTTATAATTCTGTTAATACAGCTTAAGACTTCATTAACCTATTTAATAGTCACACCACACTGCTGGATCCTGTGTAATTTATGATTTAATCAAGCTCCTATACCGTGTGAAGGGCCTGAGTATTTAATGGAAACTAATTCCTTTGATAGGACATCTATCTTTTATCTTGTTTCTGGTTTTATACACATTACAGTTGCTCTCACTACTGAAAACCTTCTGAAATACAATCTTACAGTAATAAAATAATTGGTGTTCTGAAATGAAAGCAACAAAAAAGGATTACAGTTATTTAAGGTGAGAACTAAATGTAGAGCTCCAATAGATTATCCTCAACCAGCCAAGGGAAACTACACTGTATACATAAATAGATATGTGTTTTCCATTACTCCCTAGTTTGAAAATTCTCAAGTTTAATCAGATTCTATGTATCCATAGTGCTTTGAATTGAAAGACTATTTGATATAATATTTTAATATCTGCTTCTATTTTTCACTGACTTGTGAGAAATAGAGTTAAGAGTTTATATATTATTATAGATTGACCTTTCAGCAATTTCATCAGGTTGTCAAATTTATCAATTGTTTAAATTAAAAACTCGTATATATGAATACTTCTTATTACACTGAAATTTTTACTCCTTGGACCTTAACCTCTGGAGATAAAATTAAAAGAAGAACTTCTAATCCCCAACTCAATTATCACTCTGAAAACTTTAAATCATGACAACTCACCATTCTAACAGCATAGCGCAAAATTTTGTGGTCATTCTCTAGCATTTTAATAATATTTTTCCTAGGGGGTTGTGGAATCAAACTGAAACAGTTTTGAAGAGAGTCTTCGAGGAAACCATAACCATTGTAGGGAGGAATTATCTGTAGATAAAATAAGCCAAGGAAAAAAATTACAATATTGAACCATGAAACTTTACTCACAATATTGTAAAATGACCCGTTTAAAGGTTTTTAAAAAAATATTTTTAAATAAATGTAAATTAAAAAAAAAAACATTACTGTACTCTATTGTGAAGCATCAGTAAAAGCAGAAATGGGATAGGTAAGACACTATTATGTTTATAACTAGGAGATTCTGTTCCTAGGCAATAGCATTGACATGTTTCTGTTCATCTTAGCTCTCTAGCTACCAACAAAAACAATCCAATGTAGAATTGTTTATTTTCTAATAAATCTGGAAATTTTATTAAAGGAACAGATGCAAATGAAACGTTCATCTCCAATCACTCTTCCATCCAGAAGAACTGCATTTGAAGAGGGTAAAAAAAAGCAAAAAAAGTTCATTTGAAAAGAGAAGGGATAATAAAAAACATAGTCTAGCTGAATTGATATCTGAACTTCCTACCTGTTTTTAACTTCCACTACATTCTTACTTATTTCTAAATAAATAAATACATTTGAAAAGCAATCTTTGTCACCATAGTAAGTTAAACTCTGTACTGTGTATTTTGAAACTTTTATCCATTAGCAAGTGAATCAACAGTAATACTTTGACTCAGTGACGTGCGGTGAGGTTTATGACTGGTGAGGCACTGACACAGTGCTGGGTTTCAAATATTTTTAGACTTGTGGACTTCAACTCCCAGAATTCCACAGCCAGGCATGCTCAGTTCCAATTTAAAGCGACAGCATTTGTTTTTCTCCTTTGCTCCTTCTTTCTTTTTCTTTTTCTTCTCCTTCCCCTCCTTCCTCCCTCTCTCCCTTCTTCCCCCTCTCTCAAACACACACACACACACACACAGAAGTTGGATTGGACTATCTCTCCTACCCCTTCCCTCTCTCACTCACTCTCAAACCCCCCCACACACAAAAGTTGGATTGGATATCTTTTCCAGTGGCTTGAAAGCAGCTCCTCTGCCATCCCCCCCCCCCCATTCCCCTGCTGCCTTTCCCAAACACCTCCACCATTGCAAATGCAGCCTGCTGTCTGGGTGGGAAATGCCTGGAACACAATAAAGCCCACCCACCACCTCCTGCTGGCAGGCTGGGGTGAGAGGAGAGGCAGAGAAGCCGGAGGGGAGCCGAGCCGAGCCTTCCAAAAGAAAGAGGCTGGGGGGGAATGTGTGTACTACAGCATGGCTCTTTGCCTGGCTTCCTGCCTCCTCCTGTGGTCTCCTCAGTGCTCGCTTGTGCTCTCCCTCCCCAAGTGTAGTTTGATTGCAGGTGGAGCCACATTGCCTTTTCAAACTTGTAATCAGTGAAGCTGGGCTAGATTTTTATATAGTTTTATCCAGCTGTGTGTGTGTGAGAGAGAAATGAATGTGGGCCTGGGGAGGAAGTCACTACACTTGGGGAGGGAGAGCACCAGTGAGGTTAAGCAGAGTCATCCACGGTGAGGCAGCAACTAGCTCAGCTTTTTCCTTTTACTTTTTTTTTTCATGATGAGAGTGGTGAGGCTGTGCCTCACTTGCCTCACCTGACTGCACGTCACTGCTTTGTCTTAATATAAATGATGCTTCCTAGTACTTCTATTCTTTGTGTCTATGAAGACTGACTTGCTTTCTGGAATTTCTCTAGCAACTCTCATTTCCACTGCTTGTCAGTCCTTCTTCTCAATCCTGTTTCATGTTCTGACCTCCATTTCCTTGCCCTTTAATTAAAAACTGCCCTCTTTTGCAGCTTCTTTGTTTTCCCCCTTTACCTGCTTGATTTCCTCTGGGAGTGGCTTCTTTACATCAACTGCCTGGAAGTCAGTGATGCCAAATTTATCCTGATAGAATTGTCGCGTGAACTCATCACAGTCATAGATGAAAAAAGTACGTCCAAGTAGAGTAGTGGGTTTGCCAACTGCAAAATCTTTAGCTGTAAACCATTCTAAGACCTCCTGATCAGAAATCTCCAGTACACAGGTTGGGAAGTTGTCTTGCAAGAACAAACAAACAGGCAGTTTAGTAAGATTTCCATTGCTGACATACTGTATTTTTCGGAGTATAAGACGCACCTTTTTTCCTCAAAAAAGTGGCTGAAAATCTGGGTGCGTCTTATACATCAAAGAAACATTTTTTTTGCCCCCTGAAGCCCTGCCCCTTCAACAAAATGGCCATGCATAGCCTTATGAAGCCTTTCAGAGAGCTCCTGGGGGCTGGGGAGGGCAGAAATAAGCAAAGAATGGGCTGTTTTTTGCCCCTGCCCCCAGCAGCAGTCTATAAGCCTCCATAAGGCTATGCATGCAGTTTTTTTGATGAAAAACGGGCCACTTTTTGCTCGTTTTTGGCCCTCCCAGCTCCCCAAGAGCATTCTGCAAGCCCCCCCAAGGCTATTCATGCCTTTTATTTATTTATTCGTGAAAAACGGGCCATTTTTGAGAGGTTTGCATAGTGCAAAAACCTTTTATTTCCCTTTCGGAAAGCTCTTTAGTTAAAGTGATTGATGAGAATTAGATTGATCAAGTGCTGTGCCAGCAGGAACAAAGACTTAGGTGCTGTAGATTGTCAGCAATTTCCTTCTCCAGCACATGGATAAATACACCTGGAAACATCTACCTACCTACCTACTCTTTCTCTCCCTACCTACCTACTGTATTTCTCTCTCTCTCTCTATCCCTCTATCTACCTACCTACCTACCTACTCTATCATCTATCTATCTATCTATCTATCTATCTATCTATCTATCTATCATCTATCAATCTATCTATCTATCTATCTATCTATCTATCTATCTATCTATCTATCTATCTATCATCTATCTATCTATGTATGTATCATCTTATCTATCTATCATCTATCTCTTTCTATTTCTCTCTCTCTATCCCTCTACCTATCTACCTACTCTCACTCTCTCTCGCCCTACCTATCTACTGTATTTCTCTCTCTTTCTAATTCTCTCTCCCTCTACCTACCTACCTACTCACTCTCTCCCTACCTACCTACTGTATTTCTCTCTCTCTCTCTCTCTCCCTCTATCTACCTACCTACTTACCTACTCTATCTATCTATCTCTTTCTATTTCTTTCTCTCTATCCCTCTACCTATATACCTACTCTCACTCTCTCTCTCCCTACCTACATACTGTATTTCTCTTTCTTTCTAATTCTCTCTATCCCTCTACCTACCTACCTACACTTTCTTTCTCTTTCTCCCTACCTACCTACTGTATTTCTCCCTACCTCTCCCTCTCTATCCCTCTATCTACCTACCTACCTACTCTCTCTCCCTACCTATCTACTGTATTTCTCTCTCTCTCTTTCTATTTCTCTCTCTCTATCCCTCTACCTACCTACCTATTCTCTCTCTCCCTACCTACTATATTTCTCCCTCCCCCCCTCTCTCTATCCCTCTATCTACCTACCTACTTTTTTTTTTAAATTTGCCTCTTCAAAACCTTGGTACGTCTTATACTCCGGTGCATCTTATACTCTGAAAAATAGGGTATTTAGACAGTGGAAAATGCAATGACAGTCCTTCCTTGGCTTGCTCACATTTTTAAGACAATCGGTTTTATGTATTATGGGCCTAATTTCCATAGCATCTGAGAACATATTGCCAAATATAATTTAGGTATCATTGAAAAATCTGCATTAACTTTAAGAAAGGCAAGCATGGGTTCATTTCAGTATTCTTTTATAAAGGGTATAATTAGAAATTAGTATTTCAATAGTGCATCTGACTGACTGACTAAATAAATGCAGTCTTATTTTACTAATTTTAGTATATTAGCCTCTCTGAAAACATATGCATTCCTTATCTTGTTACAGCTGATTCCCATGTTGTATACTTTGTGTAGCAAAAGTTAATAGATTCATATTATATCTAAAATATTTGTATGAAGAGCTTGAAGACACTAAACTTTTTATTTATATACAGATTATCCTATATTCTAGGATTTTATATGTATAAAATCTTAGAATTCTCAACCAGAGAAAGTTAGTACCTTTCTTCTCCAAAAAAAGTTTGGGCAGGCGCTGGCGTCTTATCAGCACTGGGAAAGGATCTCTGCCATCATTTCGTTCATGAACTTCCCGCACCTCCACTGTGTCATCTGCCAAGTAGTAGTGAATAATAAATCTCCGGCTTTCACCAAACATGTTCCAAGTGTCATCCCAAATGGCATAAAAACGAAGAACCTGGAAAAAAATGTGAAGGGTTCATTCTCATCACGGAAGAATAGAAATTTTTCTCTTATAAGCATGATGTCTCACAGTCAAAGTGAATCACAACTTAATAAGAGGACAAAATCCTTACAATTACAGTTTCTTACAATTATAGTTAAGACAAGAAAGCCAGTCACATTGAAACTTCAACAAAACAACATAAAATAACAAGCCATTGATTAAATCTATTAACTGCACAGATTCATATGGGTTTGGAGATAAATGATGGTCCTCATTTAACAAGCATTTGTTCAGTGACCTTTCAAACTTTATGATGGCACTGAATGAGTGGTAGGTATGACCAATCCTCATACTTATGGACAGCATTGCATTCCCACAGTCATGTGATCATAAACTGGAGACTTGATACCTGGTTTGCAATTACGCTGCAGCACCCTAGTTTGTGACCTTTGCTGACTTCCTACAAGTAAAGTCAATGGGGAAGTCAGCAGAAGGTCACAAAAGGCAACCATGTAATGTCCTTGCTTAACAATGCTTAATAATAATGGCGTCTGAGTGCACTGGGATTTCTGTTGCTAAGTGACACAATCATGTGACATTGCACTTTACGACCTCATTTAGCAAGATAAATTTCAGTCCCAATTGCTGTTAAATGAAAACTATTTGTAATTTTACTATTTATGAAATTTTACTAAAAGTAAAACGACTTGTAAACTTCACCAAGAATAGCTTTATTATCTTTGAAGATGAAAAGCAGAAAAGTCACTCAGCAATTACATAGCTTTACTATCACTGACAAAGAGGCTCTAAGAATTTCAGCACTGCATTTCTTAGCATCTCCTCTGGCATGCTCTAAATATATGCAAATTATATAGCCCATACAATTTAATTTTCTCCCATTTTAAGTACGTTTTACAATTGTACTTGCTACCTACTTTTTCACAGCTTCATTTACTGCGAAATAATTTTGTTGTTAAAATGTTTTGAATACACAAAAAGTAGGTTATGAAACAAACCTAAAACTCACCTTTTTGTCAAATGCCAAAAACTGCTTAAGTTGATCAAAATCTGAGGGGGTGACATACATACGTACAGGCATTTTACGTAGCTCTATATAAGGATCAAAAATCATTTGCTCTGGAGGGTTCACTTCAATTCCTTGGCTTTCCAAAAAAGTCTGTAAAGCAGCAAACACATTGTTAAATACAAATAAGCACATTAAGAAATCATACAGCAAGACTGTCTTAAACTTGCATTTGGGGGTGAAACTGCGATCTGTGGTTGGCATACTAAAATGTCTTCCCATGTTAATGAAATAAGGCAAGAAACTTCAGAACTTGCAAAAAAAACCTGCACTGCCTTATCTGCCATGGCTTTATTAATCTTAGTAAAACTGAGTAAAATGCTACTCTATAAATGAAGTTTAGGCTCTTTTTGAGAGAGCCCTGTTCTGACCTAGGCTTCCTGAGAAAGCACAAATCACAATCTTAGTCCCAAATATCCTCGTTTATTTATACGGCTGTGAATTATGGTCATTCACAGCCATAATGATCACAGTCTGTGAAGAGTCTGACAGATGTCTGCTCGAGTTGCCACAATCTTTCAGGGTAATGTTGATAAGCACCCACCTTTATCTCCCTTGAAATGCTGCCAGAGACCTAATTGCCAATTAGTTTTGCAAGGCCAAACGTAGCACAGAGACAAACAGAACTTCTCAGAGCTTGAAACCGACTAGATGAACTAATTGCTTTCTGCAAAGGCTCATGTCTGTTTGCTCCTCTTTTATGTTTTATGGAGGGGCCAATTATGTCCAAGCCTTACTTCCAAGTTGCCCTTTTTCCCTTAATTGTTCTTGCCTTCTGGTAGCTCTCCACATGCGCACACTGGGAAAAGGCACACATTGTTCTTCTGTCTCGCTGATGTCAGACTCCGGAGGCTCTGGAGGCAGCATATAACTACCAGATGGCCCTGGACCCTTCTCTACCTCTGACGCAGAGTCCTCATCCGAGCCTTCCCCAGACTGCAGGGCTGGCCCATGCTCCTCCCCAACCTCCCCGCTGTCCAACTCTGCTGCCACCTCCATAGGCTGCCGGCAGACCACAACAATCCTATTGCTTTTATTCTCAAAACAGACTTCCTATATTATCACGAACCAGAGAGGGACAGGCAGACAGAGACAGAAACAGATCTCAATCAAATGTAAATGAAATAAATGACTAAAACTACTGTGAAAGTATACAATAATCAAAAATAACCATTGTGAGAATTCAACTGATAATGTAGCATGGGTAAATATATGTTTTATAATTCTAAAAATAAATCACATATACACAATGCTACTTATGGTAAAAATTTCTATCTCCAAATTGTATATTTTACTATTGAATTAAAACAATTTATCCTCATATTAAATACTGCAGTAGGAATAGTTTATTACTGGAATGCTGTAGATTAGCAATCAAGATTACAGTACCTGGGTGAATCGATCACAGTCAACTATACGGAAAGTCTTGCCATAGATAGTAATATTAATTCCTCGATTCAGATCTTTCCAATGATAATGATCCCCACGATCATTTTTGGGCAAACGCTGTCTTTTGATGAACTTGCCCTGAGGAATCCCTGAGTTTTCAACAATGGGCTCCATGACAGACATGCTATCATCTTCCAAATAGTAATAAATGCCCACTTGACGAATGCGGAAATGCTCTTTTGTAGACATAGGAACATCTTCTTGAAAGTATCCATCAAATTTGAGCACCTAGCAAAAAAACAAACAAACCCATATATAAGGAAAATTATATTAATGATAAAAATGACCGGAAACCAACTTGATGCTGTGTGAGATCATCAAATGACAGAAATCTATTACTGTATATTCTATTAATATTAAATGTAAGTTTAGAAAAAGCTGCACTATCTTCATAGAAGCTAGGGAATTTCTATTTAGCACCAAGCTAATAGCAATGGCAAATTATTACTATGGTAACTTTTGACTGACAAGAATACAACCGATATAAAATGTTTTAATTTTCTATAAGAGTGTTTATGGACTTAGAATAATTTTATTGTCACTTTAAATGTAGAAGCAGAAGTCTTTTTACACAGCATTAACAACTTATATTAAATTTGGCACATTTATTTTTGTAGAATTAAAGCTGCCTACAATTCCCCCCCCCCCCTCATCCCAAGGTATAACTTGGAGCTTGCTCATGTTGAGCCATTCTGTCTCCATGAAGTAGGCTAGACCAAATGACTGGCCCAGAGATGTGCTGCAAGGAAGAGGATGTACTTGAATCCGGTTCTACACTACAAGTCTTAAAACATGTAAATAAACTATTGATAGTATAAAGAAAAGTAGACATAATGATGGTGAAGGAAAGCAAAATATTTAATGTCATTTTCTATTAATATATAAAAAGAAAGAATGAAAGAATGTCTAAGAAAGACATTTTTAATTCTGTATATCATAAAAAAGGAAGAAAGAACTCTGAAACTCTTTGTAGGTTATAGCCTGATTATAATCTGCAAATAAGAGAGACCCAGCAGTCTTTTCAAAGTTTCTTTTTTGATATGGACTACTTTCATGGGATGACAAACAGATATCAGAAATAAACAGCTAATCTTAAACACTTAATTTTGCAATAAATACCTGTACCTGAAATCAGATGTTTGAGAAAATACCTTTTTGTCAAAAGCCACGTGTGCTGGAATGAAATCTGCAGGTGGGGCTTGTTTAGGTTCACCATAAGTTAAGGTGGGTCTCTTGTTGGATAATTCATCAAGTTCAGCTTGAGACAATTGGTTTACATAAAGCCGATTTCCACCTATCCCCACAGTTGGAAGTTTCTTAAAGGCAAAACCATTCTTGAAATCTAGAGTTTGGGAACGATGAAAAGCAGTTTTCTACAGAACAACAAAAATACAGACTCAAATGCTGACCAGACTGATGTATCTAAAATAACACATTTATTTTTCAATTGCCTTGTCTCAAATATATTTGTCTTTAGAGCTAAATTTCATTTATCACCTTCCCCATATAGTAATAATTTTAAAAATACATTAAGGAATTTTTTTCTCAAAAATATGTGATTATATTTTAATAATAATAGTTCACAACCTCCCTAACAGTTTAAACTCTTCAGGGCCATAGAGTTTCAAACATTTTTTTAATGAGTACTATACTTAGAAAAAATAAAAATAAAAGGAATATTGAAGTAAAATATGTTTTAATAATACTCTTTAATAATACGCTTAGACTACATTTAACATATTGATGTAAATTTTAATGAGATGTATGAGGACTCCTTGGTGCTTTCTGAGCTTGGTTGTTTTCTTACGTAACAATCATCAGTCCCAACATAATGAAACATCTAGAGGAAAAGAAAATAGAGTTGAAGAAGCTTCTTGGATGGCAAGCAAAACATCTTCAAAGCAAAACCAAAAAGCCCAGTTGCCTCTTCAAAAGAAAAAAGAAAAAAAAGGGGGGGGGAGCTCCTTTGAAACAATCATGACCTGGATGATAGAGAATCTCCATAGACGTCTGCAAGAAAACAACCAAGCTCAAGGACCCCTCATTTCAATCCTGAACTACAAATATTCTCCTTTATTGGTGAGATGTATGAGTTTGCATAAAATGACATGTCACATCGATCTCTGATACATTTAATATTAAATTAAAAACATTCAATCATTTTAATATTTGGTAGTAAGAGCTGAAAAGGAAGTAGGCTATTCAATCTTTTTCTCTTACATTTTTATGCCCTTTTGTAACTTTTGTTTAAAAAAATCTTCTAATATTGGAGCTTTGACTTTTAAAAATACAGATGGCTACAACAAAATGGCTTGAAAGCTCTTTTAGAGACCGCAAATCTATATTTTAAAGACCTAGAGCTGTCACAATCAATGACAGGGATTATTTATGAAGTATCTCTCTCTTAAAGGAGGGCGTCGATCAGAGTCTCTGACCAAGACCGCAAGAGTCAGGGGAGCTTCTGGGGGACGATTAGTCGAACGAGCCACACCTTTAGCTATTTCGGAGGTAAATGTGATGTGGAAAGAAAACAGGAGTTTTTCCTTACCGTCGGGTCCCGAAAGGACGAGCCTGGAACAAGCGGCAAGCCTTGCACCGGCTGAAGGCTCATGATGGACGGTCGAACAGCGAAAGGCTTGGGTAGGGACGGATCCGCTATTACCGGTAACTAAGCAACGCTGTTTCCTCGGTAACCATCAACAATTGGGCTTCCTTTTTTTTAAAGGGCGCTTGCGCAATAGCGGCCGAAGCGCTCACTTCAGTTGGTAGGTTCAGGTGCCGCTTTTCGTCAGCCCGCGGTTGAGTTTGGCTCGAGTTGACTGTATTGCTATATTATCTCATCCTCCCACCCCGTCGTATTGTCTTTCAGCAGCGCTAGACTGAGGGAAAGAAATGTCTGGATATAAACAAGCTGGCTTGAAGTTTGGTCTTATTGTAATTGCTTTTATTGTTGTTCGGCACTTGCAGCTTTGCTCCTATGTAGAGGATTGACACATGAGAAATTAAGCCTAATACAATGCTCGGGCGCAGTTTGGGAGCGCATGCGGAGAGTATGTGCATGGGTTTTAAAAAATGGGCAGTTAGGACGGTAAGAATGTGAATATATATTAGGAAGATTTTGTTTCTCTTAGAACTCTTATTAGCTTTCCTGATTGTCCACTGTATGCAATACTACATACATGCAGTATTCTCTTCCCACTTCCAATATCTACCATGTCATCTTTTTCTTCAGATGCAATTTGCGAAAAATAACATTGCTTAATTTCTTGTTTGCATGGTGTTACAGACCATTTTGGAAAATAAAGAGGGTAGCATCTGAACCTGCCCTTCACATTTCAGAAATCTTTCCCAGCTGGAATACTATATAATTTCTATTTGCCATGCAGTAATTTATCTATAGTGAAACTTGAATTAATGGATCATTTGGGGGAAGGGGATATCTGTAAACCTAAATGTCTGCTGAATCTAAATGCATGCCATTACAATAATATCAATGTATGTCATTTGCATAATTATTCAGATAATATAATTTGTATCGCATCAATTTACATTTAATGATGTAATGTCTGGACAGACTTTGGAAATTTGAGAGTGAAATTCTTTTTTTTTATTGAACATGAGTCCTTTGATTAAATCAAGGATGTTATAAGCTGGGGTTTCATCTCCATAAAAATCACAATTTACAAAAAAAAGCGTAGAAAACTCAAACACTAGAAACAGCCTTCTTGAAACCTTGTACATACATATGTGACTAGCAACAAATCAAATCAGAAAATCCAAAACTGAAGAGGTGCCCTTACAGCAAAACCAGAAAGGTTGAAAGGAGGTATATTACTACTTCTATACAGAGATTAAGTATGAGAACACGGAAGGCAAGTAACTTGCAAAAATAATTGTCAAATCCTTTTTTGAAAACATCCAGCAATGGTGCAGCCACAACTCCAAGAGGCAAGCTCTTCTATTGATTAATTGTTCTCACTATCAGGAAGTTTCTCCAGACATCTAAACTGGAACTAAGGAGAAAGTTCCTGACAGAACAATTAATCGACAGAACAGTTTGATTCCTAGAGTTGTGGAGACACCATCACTGAAGGTTTTCAAGAAAGGATTGAACAACCATTTGCCCAGGATGATATAAGATCTCAAATATTATTGAGCATAGCAGGTTCATTTCCTTCTTCCATGATCTCTCAGAACTCACCCCCATTTTGTCATTATCTTTAGATTCATACATATTGGTCCACACAGCAATATGTACAAAGATATTCAAGAAAAAAATGAAGTTGACAGAAAACCATTTTTTAAAAAAAAGATAAAGCACTGTTAGATGAACATTCAGGAGAATATTTGTGCACTGGAGTTATATAATATTTTTGCATACTAGTCACTGTGTGTCCCACAGGATTCATAAAACTTTAAGAGGGGAGTCATTTTGAGTCACAGAAAGTATATCTATATGGATTATCATTTGTATGACTTATGAAAAATCTGTGCAGTGTTTCAGAGGCATAAGGATGATTATTCCACTCACAGGACAGTGAGAAAAATATTAAAAAATAAAATTAGCAGAAAATTACTTTTTTTTCCAAGGGCAAATCCTGGTATGGAAATTACAAAATTGGGAATTAGTTGGGAAAAGGCTTCATACCTAAGCATACTTACCTTAGGGAAAAAATAGTGAGAAAACCTTATATCCACAGTAAATCTATGTCTTTAATGCATTATTACATGTACTGAACTCTTACAATAGCCCTGTTACAAAATTAGATGTGTGGGTATTATGTGAAATGTGAAGACACTTTGGGTGTTGGTTTCCACAACATGTTAAGCTAAAATATAGTTGATAGCTTAGTGTCCTGCAAAAAGCTACCTAGTATGGTTTAGCACATTCAGTGCATTGTGCGAATCTCTATACTAATTCAATCATTCCTGGTTGCTTTAACCACAAGAATATTCTGTTATTACAAACATATTGGATTGTTTAATGCAAAAGGGAAACATCATTTTCGCTCACCTGAATATTTACTCAATTCTAACACTTTCTGATGAATTTTGATTTGATTTCTGAGGCCTCCACAGGGGGAAACAGTGCAATATTACTTTGTACTCAGTGTTGTAATAATTACATCTATCAGAAACTTGAATGAAAATGGCATTTTTAACGTGATATAAGCATTAAATTCAGACCATGTGTGCAGAAGCATCAAGGTTTTCTCCAAAAATTTTTACTAATACTCTCCCTTAATCTTGCAAAACATACAGAAGCCATGTTTTGATAAACATTTTGATATTAACAAATTTCACATAAAACATCAATTTCTTAAACTTTACTTAAGATATCCTCTTTCCATTCTTCACTTCAACAGTTTATATAAAACAGTATAATTTTTCAAATGTTCTCAACAATGCAGATTTCAAGAATTTAATACAGAAGTTGTTCATATAATTCTAAAACTAACCCCTTTTTTTAAAAAAGAAAGAAAATAAAAAACTCATTTCATTTTAGTAACAAATAATGCCTATCTTAAAATATATATTTTCAAAACTGCCTCTGAAAGATATAAACATCCAAGGCACACTTGAAACCACCACATATTATTTGAAGTATTGGAAATAACATGTAAGTCAGCTACCAAAATGTTTGGATGTCAAATCCAAATAAGGCTGAAGTTAACAACTGCAAAATAGGCATGAGCTTGTAGATAGCAAGACTAGTTTTATTTAACAAATGTTCATAATGGTGGAACGCTAATAATAATTTGGATTGTATCTGCAATTATTGTTATTAATACTAGCTAGCGGTGCCCAACCTACTGCTCTCTGTGTATTCTAGACTTCAATTTTCAGAATCTAAAACTAGCGAAATCATACCACTTTAGAATGAAAAAACAATAATTAGAAAAAGTTGCTTTAGATCCATGTAACTGTAAAGTAAAACCAGTAAAGCTTTCTAAAGTCTCAAAATGGCATGTGGCTGCTTCAGGAGTGCTCCATGTGATCTCTGCATCACTGGGCTTGGGTGGAACAAAGGAAAGTGGTTGTGCAAGCATAGGTATGCACAATCAGTCAGGATTAGCTCTTGAAATCGCTACATGAACCTTTTTCAAGACATGGCTGCTTTAACTATTTGGAAAGGTGTCCTTCCTACACATTCTGAACCAACACTTTGACACGTGCTAAAAACCAGTCCTTTTATTCATCACATTTGTTTCTAATAATAACACATTCACTTGGATTCATCAGTCCTAATTATAACATGTTGTGTATATACAGAACTAGCAGTAAAAGGACCTGGGAATTATCAGAGGCAGGTATCTGAAAAAGTGTGAAGGACAATTTTAAGAAACTTAGTATACAGCAATTTTTCTTAAATAACCAGCCAAACATTCTAAGTGCTTTCATATTTAAAATTATATTTCAGGATCTCTGCAGTTTGACTAATGCTGATTATAGTACACATTTTACAATGGATTAAATTGGAGCAACTTGAACTTTTCAATCTATATTACTTTATAAGCAACCAAGTTACAGGCATGAAATACATGTTCAATCAGAATTGCTTGTGAAACAAAGATATCTTTTGTGAAGTTCCAGAAAATAATGCAAATTAGTTCACAGTAAGAATAAAGTATGTTCTATGAAAAAAGAAGCATGGCCTGTTTATTGACTATACTTAGAAGCATCTTAATAAAAAGTATCTCTGCTGACTACCAACCTAATTAAAATTCTCAGAGCCATTCCAGCTATTAGAAAAATGTTAGTTTATTATGCCACTAGGTGGTGATATTAAATCACTAAGAATTTTCATACAGCCCATCAGATGCAATTGATGGACTTCTTTTCTTCCTATAGTTTATATATTCTTAACAAAGATTTTCAGTGTTTATGTTGGCAGAAAATGGTTTACATTTCTTGTGACTGGACCCATTTCTAATACTTAAAAAACTATTATTAATGATTTTTGTTGAATCCAACTTGGACTGCACTTGTCTTCATACCTACGTTAAGTATTTTCACCAAACTTTGAGTAGGTGTAAATCTAGACATCTTAGATAATTGATATATTGCACATTAAGGAGAATAAGATGGGAAATTAGATCTCTGAGTGTACCATTGCCAGACTGCAAATGGGGTTACTCACTGTCATTAATGTCCACATGTGCAAAATGATTTCCACTTCCCAGCACCATCAGAAACCAAGTTTGGCACACACCTTTCAATTATATGCTAGTCTGCTATGTGGAAATAACATTTCACAGGAAATAACATTAAATAAATAAAACATTCCACAGCTGCAATTACTGTTTGGATATGGTGTTTGTGTTTGGAAGAGAGGAAATAAAAGTTTAGTAGTTAAATACCACATGAGACTTAAAGCACAACCCAACTGAACTTCTAGTGATAAAAAGCACAAATAAAACTGGTTAGGACAATGTATACTATGGCATGGTACTTGTCCATGTAATATTTTTTTTACAATAAAACTGCTCCTTCTCTAATTATTTAACTTGGTGCTGAAACAGGGAAGAAGTACTGTACCCTTATCTTAGTTGTCAAAATAACATTCGGGTTGTAAAAGTCCCAAATGGCTTTGAGTGACATGATACCTAAAATCAATAAGGAACCAGGAAAAGTAATATTTTGACAATAATATGAATGAAGGTATGCAGAAATGAATTAGGAAGAGGCTTTATGGACAACAAATAGGAAAAACGCTAGATATAGCTGCTAATCAGTGTTAAAATGGTAAAATAGTGCCTTTGAGCGGCACTATAAACCTTGAAAATAGCATCCTAGTTTGATAGCAATGATAGCGTTGTTCTGTGTTTTTAGATGATTAGTTCTTCATTAACATCATAAAACAACTCATGAAGAGGCTAGTTCTGCTACCTTTGGGAATTCTACCCTTCTTTGCTTCAGCTAACCTGGGCTTGAATGATTAACTGGTGACAACTACCCATTAACCAGTGACAATTATGACAGTTATTCTCCTACCATACTATCTGAAGCTTACAACTCGGGGGAAGATTCAGTACTACTTGAGTTGTATAGATACCAGTGGTATCAAAGCCACAGCTAAATGAAACGGACCAAATGAGATTATCAACATTATGTCAACCTTCATAATCTTTGCTCTAATCATCACTAAAGTCATAAATGACTATTCTGTATCCTTTCAGATGCAAGTAATGAGTCTTATGATTTAACATGGGGAAAAAAATCCCTACATGTAAACTAGTAAATTAGGAACTTTGACCTAATGTGTGAAGGAATCTTTTTTTCTTATGGAAACCCATTCTAGTTTATATTCTGAAGTAGTATAACCCAGACACAATTCCAATTTCCCAATGAGATAAGAGCTTGATAAACGTGCAAGTCTATGGTAATCCTCTACTCTTCTAGTTGACTAGTATCCTCTTTCATATAATACAAATTTCTGTAAATAAATAAAAGACCATTTAGAAAAATCTACCTTTATAACTCTTCAATCGTCTCCTAAATGCCCTTTGCCCAGCAATAGGCAGAGTTAGTAAAAATGTTTAGGGCATAAGGCGTATTTAATAAATTAGTGCCTGCCTGAAATCAATTCCTTGATTATAATTTCAAAAGAAAAATCACTTGGTTAATTTACTTATATACAGTACTTGAATAAACTTCCCTCTTCCTACTTTTCTTCAAGCACATCAGGACTGAACCCTGTTTCTATGTCAGTCTCTCAGGATGCCTTCATGGCCAGTTCCTCCTTGATTTTGCGCTGCAATAGGAGTGCAGTGATAGCACTGCAAGCAACTAAGCCAAAAAAGGAGCCACAAGACAGGATGATGGAGAGAGATCCATGTCGGTTGAATAAGATATCTTGCCTGTTCTTGTAATCCAAGAAGATGGCTTCCAATTGTGAGAGTGTGCAAATAGCAAGGAAGGTGTGAAAAATTTGATGGGCATGACCAACAATATCACAAGACCCAGGGAAATATTTTTCAGGAACTGGACAAGAAAAGAAATAAGCACTGACTAGGAAGAAAAGTATCTGGAAGGTGTGATACCAAGCAGCCAACTCTTCACAGCCTTCAAGGTGGCACATAATCACACGGTGGGCCACAGGACTGATGTCCAAGATGAATGCCAATCCCGCTGGGATCACCTGACACACTTTCCTCATGATGGGGTAGGGGCGCCGGTAGCGGTACTTGGCATAGCAACAGCCAGCACATGAGAGCCATCCACAGAAAGCAGCTGCTGGCAAGAAGAAAAGCCAAAATTTGTCATACCAGGCTTGGTCGGAGCTGTAGTAGAAATGGGCCAGGGCGCTTCCATATTGGTAGATGCTGACTCCAACATAATCCACAAAATAGAAAGTATAGTGTGATATCTCTGACTTGGACTGCAAAAGATGAGCTAAGAGGCTGCATGTCAGATATGTAACAGAGGAAAGGACGAAGATGAAGAGGGGTAAGGAGCGGATCTCCAGAGACAAGTTCTCTGCTTCAGCAAATACATTAAATCTCAGCAGTACTGCCAAAGCAGCCAGAAGGTGAGTCCAAACATTAACAACCTCGTTATGTTTTTGGAAGAGACTGAGGAAATAATAGCGCCAATCCTGACCTGTAGGGCGATAGCCAGCTTGGATATAGGGTTCTCTGAAAAGTTGGGGTACATCAGATTCTTTAACTGTGCAAGGCATCTTGGGAAAACCTTCTTCTAGGAGCTGAGGAAGTTGACGGAGCTGTTGTCCACTGATGGACAAGGTGCTGATCCGTTCCAGAATAGCCGTCATCATTTAGATGATTCCTGAAGTGATAAGAATGTAAACAATATTAAGAAAGAAAGTGAAGAATACACAGAGGCAAATATTTACAATCTCTATATGTCACCATGATTAGAGTAACTGTCAAAGTCAAGTCCTTTGGACAAACAACTAGAGCAGGGGTAGTCAACCTTTTTATACCTACCGCCCACTTTACTATCTCTGTTAGTAGTAAAATTTTCTAACCGCCCACCGGTTTCACAGTAATGGTGATTTATAAAGTAGGGAAGTAACTTTGCTTTATAAAATTTATAAAGCAGAGTTACAGCAAACCCCTACCGCCCACCATGAAAGCTGGAATGCCCACTAGAGGGCGGTAGGGACCAGGTTGACTGCCACTGAACTAGAGAAAGAAAGTGGCAATAAGGATGGTGTGATGGGACTCAATTAGCAAAAACTGCATTCCCAGCTTCCATTTAAAAAAAGAAAAAAACGATGCTTAATCCATAATGGTCTCTTTCATGTTGCGTTGTACTACAGATATATCCTAAATGAACATAAATCAATATTATTGAACAGTCAAGCTGTCTTCCTTGCTTTTCACAAGTTTATTTCCATTTATTAATCAAAATTAGCATTGTTATTCCATTTTTTTAAAGTCACTTGATTCTGAAAAGAATATTTGGATACATTACAACCATTGTGAAATTAATGTATTTGGGAAGTGTATAATTTGAAGTCCACAACAAAGTTTTAAGAAGCAAATCTTCAAAAAATCATTACCATTTACATTTGTGACTGTTCTACCAAAAAAAAAGTACTTCGGTTTAGTTATTCCTAAATTTTGATTCAGGGAAAAACAGCAGGTATACTGAAATTATTTCCATCAGAAAATAATGCCCGAGAAAGAGTTGAGTATAGAGATATAAAGGGTCTTCAAACACAGTAACCTCAAATTATTTCCACATTCATCTCCCAAAATTACTTTCAAAAGATAGTGGGGTTTATATCATCAATCTCCCATTCTTAGTTAATGATTATAGTGGTGTAATAGTGGTAATTATGTAATAATAATCCAAAATAATGTAGCATCCCTAAATGTCAAGAACAAGTTTGGTGATGGCTAAAATGAAACAACATACGAAGATTGAAATATCACGTTTAGCACATTCAATACTAGTAAATCATTGCAGAATTCAACATCCTGGGTCCTACTTCAAATATTCCTTATTTAGAAAAGTGCATAAGTTACTAACCATGTATTAAATCTCAGAGTCAGTAATGACGGGAGCAATGACTAATGTGACTGTCTCAGAAACATTAAAGTCATAGCTGTGCCAGATATCTCAGTGGCAAGCATGGAGGATGGATTCTTGTATTTCTAAAGCTTATGTTTTAAGCATTATGCTAGATCCGGGATGGCGAACCTATGGCACGCGTGCCACATGTGGCACGCAGAGCCATTTGTCAGGGCACGTGAGGCTGAGTTCAGCCTTTTTTAAAGACGTTTTTCATCCTCCCCAGGCTCCAGAGGCTTTATAGGAGCCTGGGGACGGCGAAAAGAGCCTCCCCCCTCCAGAGGCGCACCGGAGACTTCGGGAGCTTCCTTGAAGCCTCCGGAGTGCAAAAAACCAGCCCTAGGGGCAAACCGGAAGTTCGGGAATGGACTTCCAGTTTGCTCGTAGGGTCGGTTTAAGCCCTCCGGAGGCTTCAAGGATCTTCAGGAGGCTTCCTTGAAGCCTCCGGAGGACTAAAAATCACCCTACGAGCAAACTGGAAGTCATTTCCGGTTTGCTCAGAGGGTCCTTTTAGTCCTCCACAGGGCTTAAACTGACCCTATGAGCAAACCAGAAGTGACTTCCAGTTTGCTCGTAGGGTCGTATTTTGCCCTTCGGAGGCTTCAGAGAAGCCTCCTGAAGGTCCCTGAAGCCTTCAGAGGGCCTTCGGGTGGGCAGGGGAGGCTATTTTCGCCCTCCCCAGGCTCCTATAAAACCTCTAGAGCCTGGAGAGGATGAAAAAAGCATGGAGAAATGGGGGGAAGTGCCTCTCATGTGTGTATGCGCACTGGGGGATCACGCATTGCATTATGGCTGCGGCATGACCCCCCTGCGCTCCCTGCCTTATGGCACGCAAGCCAAAAAAGGTTCACCATCACTGTGCTAGATCATATGGATATATCTCTTAAAACTATGAGGAATACTTAAGAGAAATATATTCATTTATTTGGAAAATAAGAATATTTCTGCTGATCGTATTGTTGTATGATATTCTTGTTCTTGTTTTGTATTACCTCTAATATCTCAGTGATTTTTACACTGACCTCATTCTCTGGAAGTACCTTTCTGAATCATTCACAAATAGTATCTCGTTATTAGATTTCAATAAAACCATTCCACCTTTTTTAAAATGGGAAAAGACTAAATAATCTATTTCAATCACACTGTAACTCACCATTCCCCATTAAAAAAGTGTTCCATACAAATAATCAGATTACTTTCAGTTATTCCAAGACAAGTGCTATTAACCTACTAGCCTGATTTTTTACTTTCATGTCTTAAAGTTCAGCATATATTACCTGTATAGATTAAAGAAAATCCCACAATGATTTTTAAACCATTTGTTTTAAAGCTTTGTAATGTATAAATCCCCTTCCATATAGCCAATTTCATTCATTCAGCATTAAAAAACAAATTAGATGTGATACTGTACTAAATGAGCTTGGAAAACAATGCTGTTTTCTACCTTTAATAAATGCAGTTGGTTCTCAATTTCATCAGGACATTAACACTTGAGTGGGAAAACTCAGCTCAACTCCTTCCTCCCAATTTCCCACATCTCATCCATTAATATTAGTATCTTTCTACATACCTATATACATACATGAAAACCTACTAGCACCAATGGGAGATTCTTCTTGGATAATAGCATACGGGACAATTTTTGCCTGGATCATTCTCACAAGTTTGGTTTATGTCTAATTTTAAGGAGGGAACAAAACAAACAGACATGATTACTCGGGTATGACTAGCTGATAAGAGATAAATAGCTTGAAATGGATCTATACTAGTCTCCCTTCATTTGTTTATCAGCAAAAAAAGAAGTGTATGTGTTGCATTTGTGCTGATAAATAAATAAAGTGATATAGTGTAGATCTATTTCAAACTATTTAGCTCTCATCAGCTAGCCATACCCTTACTGGGATTGAACCTGGGCTGTTTCTACATATTAGGCAGGTGTATTAGCCTCTAAGCCACAAGCTCTCCTCCCTTATCAGCTGAGCCAAGGAAATGATTAAGTGTTATGTCAAAGCACCTGGTATGCCCAAACATGGGAGGGAGCATACTGCTTCCCTTTTGCCTTTCAGCTCCACCCTAGACAGAAAACCATTTATAATACATACACACACACACACACACACACACACACACACAGGTGTATATATTGGGTTTTTTGCAGATTAGGACATCCAGAAAGGGAAGTTGGTTAGAAACAAACAACCAACTTCCCTTTCTGGACATCCTAATCTACAAGAAAAAAACACACACCAACAGCTACTTAAACACACAATCCCATCACCACCCTGCACAGATCAACTCTGTAGCCAAGACCTTCATCTCCAGAACCAAACGCCTAGCCGACAAAGACCACCTGAAAACTAAATTACACACTCTCACAAACATATTAATCTCTTCCAAAGAAAAACAATTACCAACCTAATCCAAAGGGAGACTCCCCCCAAAAACCGAGACACAGAACAGGACAACGGCATCGCCCTCCTGCCTTACATCAAAGGCACCACAGATAAAATCAGCAAAATTCTCCACAAACACAATATCAAGACAGCCTTCAACACTGACCAAAAAATACCCAACATCTTAAGTAACCCCATAGACAAGATCCAGCTAGAAAACTAAGGAGTCTACGAAATACTATGCAAAATCTGCCCTGCAACATATATAGGACAAACAAACAGGAGAATAAATGCACGCATTGCAGAACGCAGTAAGAAAAAAGAAAAAAAAACTTCCTCTCTTTTCCAGCACCTTAAAGCTACAGGACATGAAATTAATTTTGAAGGAACCAAATTAACGTCCAAAACTGAACACTTCAACAAGAGAATAATTATGGAAGCTATCAAAATAGAGAAACACCCCCACAACATGAATAAACGTGACGATGTCTCCTGCCTGCCAGACATCTGGAAACCAGCCCTGGTAAACAAACGAGCCCCACCCACCACCCAGGCCGATACAACACAAAACAACAATGGACACACAGCCAGCACCAATCAGCACCAATCTACCAATCATGATATAGCCACACAGCCAATCAATCCACTTACTGAAACAACGCCAGCACTCCACACACCCCCACCAAGATTTATAGAAAGACGGCATCTCCGACCACGCTTTAAGCCAAAAACACCAGCCTCAGGATGGTGAGTGAGACCTCGCCGAAACGTTGCCAAGACAATCTCAATCTTACACAGCGGTTGTTTCCTGCAAATGTCCCCTCCCAATGCCTCATCTATAATCTCTCTTGGGAGGGGCCAATCCACAACCACCTGTGCTTAATCATCTTCTGTGAGTCTATCTACGGAGTTGCTGCTTCTGTTTCTCAGCCCTTCTCAATGTAGCATCAAGGACAAACTGCCTTTGATCCTCCCCACTGCTCCATGCCTCAGGCACCTCCTGGTGGCCAACCAGCCTCTCTGGTCCCTGCTCTGAGTCTGAACCCTGCACAGGGTCCTCCACATTGTCCAGGGCAGACTCATATGGTTCCTCGCTATCCGAGTCCATCAGCAGCTCAACCGGATCCTGCTGGGCCACAACATATATGTATATGTATATATACATATACATACATATACATACATATAACACACTGAGGCCCAGAGTATGCAATTTTGACCAAATGTTAAAAGTTCCTAAAGTATTGGGAAGACTTGCTTTCAAATACATATTAAGAGGATTGCATCTGTTACATTTTTCGCCCTTCAAATTAAAAAAATGCCATGGGGAATTTTAAGTCATGTTAACCCTAATTAAAAGCTGAGTTTTAAAAAATCAGAGACTGTCTTGCAGCATTTATTTTAAGGAGCATTCATCTGTCTCTTTTTCTCATATACTTATGAGGCTCTTTATACCATCAAAATACCAGTGTAATAAAACAAATTATATACACTTAGCTTTACCCTAGATAGACTGAAATCAAGGAGTTCCCATTTTTCCTCTTACCCTCTTTTCTACTCTCATTACTGACAAAACAATAGATGAAACAGTTGAAGAAACTTCAGTTAAATGTTCCTGTACATCACATTTATTTATTTATTTGTTTGTTTGTTTGTTTGTTTATTTGAGTATGCATTGTGCTTAGTTCTATCCCAAATTAATGGCTTGTTTCAGAGAGTTGTCCAAGTTCAATTAACAATTTGGATACAAACAGAAAAACAGACCAGACCACAAAGGTGTAGCATTCACACCCAAGATTTCACAAAAAGGAAGGCACTAGAGCAGTGGTTCTCAACCTTCCCAATGACTCTTTAATACAGTTCCTCATGTTGTGGTGATCCCCAACCATTAAATTATTTTCGTTGCTACTTCATAACTGTAATTTTGCTACTGTTATAAATCACAATGTAAATATCTGATGTGCAGGATGTATTTTCATTATTACAAATTGAACATAATTAAAGCATAGTGATTAATCACAAAAATAATATGTAATTATATATTGTGAAATGGTTTGCTAATGAAAATTATATATATAATAAATATAATAAATATAATATAAATATAATATAATAATATAATATAATAAATATAATATAATATAATAAATATAATATAATATAATATAATATAATATAATATAATATAATATAATATAATAATCATATAATATAACCTCTAATCTTGTTACAAAAAGTCCATGAAACATTTCAGTTGGTAACAAAATAAAAATAAAACAGAGAAGAAAGACAGTAAAAAAAATGGGTCAAAGAGAAATACAGTACTAGGTTGGATATCCCCTCCTGTTTTTCATCTTGTCCTACTGGTTCTTTATGATTTATCAATTACTGTTTGTAGCTAATGATTGTAACTATTATTATGACCTATGACCTATTCTTGCTGTTTATATGTACACTGTGATTTGGTGCACTGGAGACAAATTCCTTGTGTGTCTTATCACACTTTACCAATAAACATTTCTATTTCTATTTAATTCTATTCCTATTTCATTCTGTTCTATTCTATTTCATGCTATTCCTATTTCATTCCTATTCCCATTCCATTCCATTTTCCTGTTCCATTCCATTCTATTCTAAGCATGGAAGCGTAAAACTTAAAACTAAAAAGATGTAGCATTTTATTTTTTTTTCAAAGTGGCTGCTGAAGATGTTTTGTGACAGCTACCTTTTTCCCCCTCCACTCCTACACTACTACTAGTAGTGTATGCCAAGTTTTCCAACTACTCATTCATTCATAGATATCGCGGGAAGGAAATGAAGGTGAATGAACGGAGGTTTTTACAGAAAAGGGAAAGGGAAAACCCGAATGTCTGGAGCCAGCTGCTGCAGAGCGCCCGTGTGAACTTCCGAGTCTCCGAGGAGGCAGCGGCTGCGGACTGAAGGGACATCGTCGCCATCCTTCCTGCCTCAGTTCTCGGCTCCTTCTTCCCGGCATCCCCTCCCCTCCCCTCGCAGCTGGGAGACTGAGCCCAGCCTGGCCACCTCTCAGGGCGCTGCCTCGCTGGTGCTTACGCACTCCATTGTTCCCCCTCCCATCAAGCACAGCCATCTGATCCGCCCGCTGGTGCCTCTCGTGTCACAATTGGCTGCCGCTGGCTGTCCTCGCACCGCCGCTCCTGTTAGGTAGCCCCTCCCTTTCACAAGGCAGCACCCACCGCCGCTGTTCCCCTGGCTCCAAACACTGGCACGCAGGTTTTTGGGTTTCTAAGACCATCGAAAATATGTGTTTTCCGATGGTCTTAGGCAACCCCGTGAAAAGGTCGTTTGACCCCCAAAGGGGTCGTGACCACAGGTTGAGAACCGCTGCACTAGAGTAAGGTGAAAAAAAAGAGATTGATTTAGGTTTTTTTGTTTTATCTTAATGTTATTATTTTTATAAATAACTCAAAGCAGCAAATATATCCAACTTATTTTCCTTCTCTTACTTTCTCTACAACAACCTGGTGAAGTGGGTTGGGCCAAGAGAGAGTGACTGGCCGAAAGTCACCCAATTGGCTTGGTACTATGACACCTTGCTTCTAATCAGAGGGAATCATTTTACCATAGTTTTCCAATCACAGCACACTGATGGAGGGACGTTAAACTAATATACTAATATCACTCCATTCCATTCTATGTTTTTGATAGTTTTCTGTTTTCTGAGCAGAAATATCTATTATTCAATATCTAAGCTATTTTTTTCCTGATGCCAACCTAACTTATCTTTAGTCTTTTACTACAGTTAATAACTTACAACAGAAAAAAATTGTCTATTATACAGTACTTTCTATAATTATTGAATCAGCAGTGACACCACCCAGAAGACTTTAACCAGTTCAGAAAGCTATATAGGAATAGCCTAGCTAGCACTTGAGTGGGAAAGCACTTTGGACAAGAGTAGGAAATGGGGGGGGGGGGAGTCTTGCAAGAAGGCAATGCATGATGACAAGAACACTGAATAGATGTGTCTATATAGGTCAAGCTCAACTTGACTGTGGCTTCACTTTTTACTGAATTATACTGCACACCAAATACTTGTTCAAACTGGTCATCAAACACATCTCAATAAGATAAAATCTAGAGTGTCCATTATCCATTATCAGATTCATATACTTCCATAGCCTAGTGATGGTTAAGATGTATTTCTTCATATGAAACTGGCTTTGAGCTTCTCCTATCAACTTGACTCTAGCCATCCTCAGTAAGCTGAAGAAAACTGGAGTATAACAATAGGTACTTCTTCCACCTTGCAATACATAAATATATCTGAGCTTTTATCTCAACTAACAGGATTCCAGGTATTTTCTCCCTCCCTCCCTTCTTCCTTTTCCTTCCTTCCTTCCTTCCGTTCCATGAAATATTTTATTGATTCTTGAAGCATCCCAGATTCCTTATGCTCCTTGTTCTGTAATTTCTGGAACAGCAAGATGAATTTTTCAGTTATACAAACTTCAACTACAGCAACAACAGTAACAACAATAATTAATAATAAGCATTGTAATGCCAGGATTATAAATAAACTGTTTAGTAAATAGAAAATAAGAGAAAGTTAACAAAACTCACAGATTCCTTCATGCCGGATTCCAGGCTACAGCATTAGAAAATAAGAACTTGCTTAATTTCAGCTGTCATGTGCCAATGATGAACAAAGCAATAGGCAATTAACATTACAGAGGGAAAAATCCTTGGTCAGCATTTACTGTTCCACTTCCACAAAGCTTCTATTCTCTTCTTTTCTGTGTGGGTGTAGCACTTTGCTGAAAAGCTATATTCAGTTTAGAGGGCATGTATTTCAGCCTCAGTCCCAAACAACAGCATTTGTATGCAAGTTGCCTGGTAACTCAAATACAAAAAAAAAAAAAAAAAAATCAGGCAGGAAAGGACACTGTCTGGTGTACATAATTAGGAGTGTGTGGGAAATTCTTTTAAATCTCGAGTTTTTCTAATATCTCAAGTACCCTTTTTATTTTTATTTTTTACCACATTACAATAGTGGTTCTAAATAAACGCATGTTGATTTTTCATTCCTGCAAAAGTATTTAATAATGAACATTAACATTCTACTAGCTCTTTCTATAAAAAGAACCGAGTTCTATATTTGTACAAATGGTGTCCCTTCAACCCATTCTCATGTTATCATCATGCTAATCAGGAGGGACAGTTTGTAGGTCATAGTCATCCCACCCTTCTCTTTCCTTCTATAGTAGATTCTGAAAGCTAATGTTTGTGTCTCAGAATTTATCCACTTTCAATTTTGAAACTGTTTCCAAAATTTCCAGCCACCAATTCTCTAATTTATAATTGGGATCTGGACTACTTTTCTCGCCTACTTTTAAAATAGCTCTAGGAGAAAAATAAATTTGAATTCAGGTAATAAATGCTTTCCTCTATTTCTTCTTTTTATATATAAGCCACCACAAATATTTTAATTAGAATTCTTTTTTCCTGATAAAGAATTTTAAATATTTTATTATTTTTATGTATCACTCTCAAATCAGTAGTATAAACGTGACTAAAATAAAGTAATCTCCACAATAAGCAAACTGAACAACCTGACAATTTTTTCTATGTATTTATTTTGATTTGAAAAATAAAGTCAATTTGAACTGTTTATACATTGTTGGAAGAAATGTCCTTCTGGGTTCGGCTCCAAGTGGGGAAAAAGACACTGGAGACATGGAGGATGCTTGGAAAGATGGTTTTAATGGTGGACAGGACCGCATGGCTTGAGTCCTGAACAGAAAAGGTGATCACATGCTTCAATGTTGGTGGTGGAGAAGAGAAGGCAAAGGAAGGGCTGAAGAAGGGCTTGCAGGGATTTTTATAATCTGTTCGGCCCCACCTATCTGTTTCCTGTTCCTGTGTAAGAAATGTATTCTGATTGGCTGTCAGACTCACATGGGCCCACGCAAGGGCAACCCTCTAGGCTGAGTTTTGAATCCAGGTTTGGTTGAATTCTCAGATGCCATGTGGTCAGTTGAGTAAAGGCTTATATTATCATGCCTTCATTCCCATCCCCCTGGAGCTGAAGGGGAGAACTCTTTATTATGTAAAGTGGACTAGCTTGGCCTTCTTAATGGCCCATTGACAAAGTGGGGATGGGCAGGAAGCTGCAGGAATTTACTTTGTGTTTAAAATGTGTTTCTCCTTTTTTCACATCCAGGAAAATATAATATTCTGCCTTTTCAATATTTCCTAGGATATTTCATTTTTCTGGGAGAGGGCTGGGTGATAACTTCCTACAACTATTCTCCTTTTCTAAATATGCAGATACCTTCAATCAGAAGTGCACACAGATACCTGAAAATAGAATCTGAATGACAATGACCACCAATTATATATGGGCCATTTCAATAATTAACATGCAGGAGGATATTTCCAGATTTGCCCTTCACACATAATAAGAATTTTACTGTCCAGTAGACTTGTAAGAAGAGTGCCTGTTTTGCATGTCTACCACAAACTGGAGTAAAAGATGGATTCTATTAGTAGTAGTGGCTCTGCTTGAAACAGGAAGGAATCGGGAATCTATCAACATTCTTTGCTTTGCTTCAGATGTCTATTTTACTTCTGCATCTATGGACATACCGTAGTTAAAAAGCCCTTGAAATAGCTGCTCAGTCACACATTTGGTAAACATCAAGAGATTCAACAGTTAATAAGCCTTGAATGGTTGCTTCAAGCTAAAAAAAATACCCCTTCAAGACTCCTCACTGTCCTAGCAAGCAGCAGTAAAGCCTAGTTGTTATGGGTTGTCAGGTGTGAACAAACCAGACCTACACATGTAGGGTTCATCGAACTAGCTACTTTATTGTTCTATGACTATTTCAAAGGAATGTCTCCATGTAATGAATTCAGACTAATTCCCTGCTTGATCCTTCTTCCCAACTGGGACAGTTGCTCTCCAACATCGGCACGCATATGTTCAGGTGCTAAATATTTACACACATACTATTTATTTAGTCATCCTATTTATATGGCTGCCCATCAGATTCTGAGTGACGTACAATAAAAAACTATAAATCAATAATATAAAAACAGTCAATTTTTTAAAAAAATATTAATAGTATGATGAATTGGCAATCCAAAAACAATAAATTGCACCTTTCTTTGCATTTTGAATATAGGGTGGCAACCTCCAGCTATAATGGCTTCGTATCTTTTTGCTTCCTTTTGAGTGAAAAAGAGCACTATTCATATACAGTAAAAACTTGCTTAATGTTTAGTAGTGTCATCAGGAGGCTAATAAAAATGCCTGATGGATTCAGTTTTGCAAGCTGAGTCTCTAGGTCAGGGAATACAACAAGTGTGTCAATTCGTATTCTATTCCCCCAAAAGGAGAAACAGGATTGCATATATTTCCTTCATTTCTTTCACATAGCTTGTGTAATAGATAAGATGGACTTTGCCAAAAAAATGAAAACAACACACCTGTTTTGTTGTTCAATAGTCAAATCCTATGAACAGGGTTGGGAAATGTTTTGATAATTAATGCCACCACCTAACACTGAGGATGGAGCTTTTCATTTGTTTTTTCTAGATGTATGATCATTTTAAAAATCAGCTTATTTTAGGATATTTTTAAAAAATAATTCTGTAAGAAACAACCTCAATGTGATGGGAAATTGTGTCAATGATATTTCATCATTTAGCCACTGAAATCCAGCAGAGGAAATTTCAGCAAAAGAAAATAAGGAAAAGCCCAACACCGCTTGCGTCTGAGGAACAAAAACCTTCCCTTATGTAGCTCAGAAAAGAAACGCAACTAGGCAGATGACTCAAACAAGCTCATTGCAAAATGTATGGGGTTTTTTTGGACATAGCAAGAAAATATGCTCATAACGGTTATATCGCTTCTCAGACTTTTAGCTAAGATCAAGTGTAGTGCATATCAATTAAATACCCTCTGAGGAGACAGGGAATGATGAACATGATGAGGTAGTACTGAAAAGAATTTTAGCAGAAGTTCACACCTTTTAATAAAAGAAAAAAAATGAGAAAAGAAATATAAACAACCCCAAGAACTGGGAGGGAAACGGGATTCTGAAAAATGCAAGAAAAGAGATGCAAAAGTTTTAAAAAATGGGGTTTGCAAAAAATACAAATGACACCAATGGTTCACTTGCAATTGTATTTCATCACAAGATTATGTACAACTCATTCTGAGTCTCCAGAGAACAGAAAGGCGAGGTCTATACTGTACGCAGAACCAGTATAGCTAGCAAATGGGAAGCAGCAAAGCATCTAACCTTTAATAAGCATGCTCTCAATCTCAACTTTACTTTTTATCTCTCGCTCTCCCCCACTCTCTCTATTGTAATCTAATTTAACCTAATCTATTATTTATCTCTATATATCTTTCTATCATGGTTGTGTCATTATTAACTCCTGGCAACTTCCTCGACTAATGTCTGCAATTATCTTGGCAAAGTTTTCAGAAGTCATTTGCCCTTGCCTGCTTCTTAGAGCTGAGGACAAGCGACTGGCTCAAGCTCACCCAGCCTGTCTTTGTGCCCAAGGCAAATTAGAACTCACACACTCACATTTTCTAGCCTGATGCCTTATTCACTACACCAACTCTCCTACCTCAAGATAGACCACACTACCAAGAAAGCAAGTGAATTGCCATGGCAAAACCTCAGCATTCTTTACCAAATGTTTCTATGCACAATATTATCTGGTAACTGTTTATAGTGGAGAAAATCCTGTTCCATAGGTTTTACAGAATTTTACAGAATATTGCAGAATTTTCAAGGATTAAGAAACTCTGATATCTAAGCCAAACTCTATGCCAGCGATGGCGAACCTTTTTTGACTCGTGTGCCATAAGTGGGGGAGCGCAGGGGGGTCGTGTGCAGCCGTGCTGCACCCATAATGCAATATGCGACCCCCCCAGTGCACATGCACGCATTACAGGCACGACCCCCTCATTTTTGCATGCTTTTTTCGCCCTCCCCAGGCTCCAGAGGCTTTATAGGAGCATGGGGAGGGCGAAAACAGCCTCCCCCGCCGCCCCGGAAGCTCTCCGGAGGCTTCAGGGGTCTTCCCTAAAGCCTCCAAAGCAGTCAAAACGACCCTCCAAGCAAACCAGAACTTCTGGTTTGCTTGGAGGGTCGTTTTAAGCATTCCGAAGGCTTCAGGGACCTTCAAGAGGCTTCCCTGAAGCCTCCGGGGCAGTCAAAACGACCCTCCAAGCAAAGAGGAAGTCCGTTCCTGAACTTCCGGTTTGCCCGTAGGGCTGGTTTTTTTGCGCTCCGGAGGCTTCAGGGAAGCTCATGAAGCTTCCGGAGGGGGCGGGGGAGGCTCTTTTTGCCTTCCCCAGGCTCCTATAAAGCCTCTGGAGCCTGGGGGAGGGCGAAAAATGGCTTTAAAAAAGGGCAAACTCAGCTGGCCAGCATGCGTATGAGCGCTGGCCAGCTAACAGGGCAGCACCTCGCGTGCCCTGACAAATGGCTCTGTGTGCCACCTGTGGCACGCGTGCCATAGGTTCGCCATCATTGCTCTATGCCTAATGTCCAAAAACTGCCCAACCACAAGAAGAAAAATTCTCATTTGGATGAATATAATTTTGTATTGTACTGATTAGGGCTGTGATGGTGAACTTATGGCACACGCGCCAGAGGTAGTATGCAGAGCCCTCTCTGTGGGCATGCACACCGTCTCCAGCTGTTCTTCTGGTTTCCAGCTGGTCTTCACAGGCACCAGAGCACCGGAAAATGGACTAAAATGCCCCCCAAAACAGCCAAAAACCAGGCTGTTTTCTGGGCCTTTTTTGGCCTGAAAACTGGCCCGAAAACCAGCCAGAAACTAGCCCAAAAAAACAAGCTTGAAAAAGGGCCAAAAACAGACATGCCCGCACCGGCTAGCTGGTCTTTGAGTTTCCGGTGCTTCAGTGTGTGTGTGCATGCATGCACATTCCAGTTTGGGCACTCGGTGCCAAAAAAGTTCCCCATCACTGGAATAGGTAGTCCCATTTCCCAAGCTAGCATCTTTCCAGATGTTTGGAATTTCAACTCCCAAAATGTTCAACTTTCAATAAGGCTCATTGTTCTCCCTTCTATTTTTACTTATTATTCAGTCGTTTGTTTGGTAATTGAGACAGAAACATATGAAATATAACTTCATATATTCTATGTCTAACAATTCACTTTTTCCATCAATAATAATTTTTACATTGGGAAGTAAAAATTAGTAAATAATAATAATAATAATCCAAGCTGAACTGTGGCATAGTAGTTGATGGGATGGATTATGAGCAGGAACCAGATTCTAGCCTATCCTCAAATCTAGAAGCTTCTTAGGTAACTTTGGAGCGGTTACACCATCCTAGACCATCCTAAATCATGGACTGTTGTGGGAAAAACAGAACAGGGGAACCCTATAATATGCATGCCTCCTTGACCTACAAAAAAAGGCAAGATATAAATCAAATAAATAAACATATTTACTGCACAATAGGAATCCATTTTCTTGTAATGCTCCATGTTCTCATATGAATTATGCATTACGTATCCAAACAGTTCAAGCTTCATTTTTCTGAACTTTAATGACTTTACAATCTAAACTCTGCAAATTAAGATTGTTTCTAAATTTTCATTCAGGCTCGACCATTTTGCACTAGAGATTGGGAGTAAGGAACAAGAAATACTTGGCACTAAACTGTCTGGAGTCAATTCCAGAAACATAAACAATTTTTTTTGTACATCTGACAGCAATATTTTATTAATATTTTAAAAAATTAAAATATTTGTATCCTTTAATCAAAGCCTTGTAAAGACACTAAGGAAATTTTAAACGACATTAAAAAAATTAAACAACTTTCAAAAATTAAATTTATAACAAGTCATAAATAAGTTATAAGAGGGACCAAACAGGGAACTTAGGTTATAAACTAAAGAACAAAAAACTATTAACATAGAAGTCAGTCAAAAAAACTAGCATTCGTTTTCTACAATCGCAAAAGAGAGGAACAGTATAACTGTTTTTAACTAATAGGATTAATAAATTGCTTTTCTGTTCCTGAGCAATCTCCAAGTTATTCTTTAAGCATGTTCTTTAAAAAAAGAGTAATATCCCAACACATTATTTTAAAAAATCCCCCCAAATCCCCAAACGTTGCAGGTTATTAAAAGTCTCCCAAATTCAGTAAAGATGAAGCTGAACTCATTTCCTCAGGAGCTAGATCTTTGAACCAACTCAGTTCTAATACAGATAGCAAAACAAAAACAAAACAGCAACAGGAAGTGAACTGATGTTGCCTCTCACCTCAAATCCTCCCCTTTAGTGGCAACTTATTTCAAATTCCAGGTTGGATGCCTAACTAGTTGAGGTCACTTCATTGACTGTAAATTGTTCCCCAAAACATATCAGCAACAATTACAATTAAGTTATCCTCGCTGTGGATTTTGTTGGAAGGAAGGAATAACTCTTACCCTTTTACCTGTCACCACCATTGAATTTTCCAAGGCCCTATGAACAGTTAAGATGCAAGACTGCCAGTTTAGTGTAGTGCTTAAAGGCACAGGGCTAGAAATCAGGATGTTGAGAGTTCTAAGTGTCAGCAGTCTCTCTTTCTCAAGAACTACTTGTAAGCAACGATTCACATTTGGAAGATGTAGCGGTATAACGTCACCGCCGCCCCTGAATCTTAAGACACAAACAAAACACACGCGCGCGCGCGCATACTCTCTCACACACAAAACAGACAGAAAGACAAATCTACCGGGAAGAAAAGAAGCAAGGATTTTGCAACAGACGAACACGAAGAGGTCTTTCAAACAGGAGCTAATTTATTAGGGGGCGGGGAGGGCGAACTTAAACAGACTTGGGAGCTCAAACGGCAGTGAGCGTGTTGCTGTGGCTTCAAGGAGCGACAGGGAAAAGAAACCTGCACACTCTCCGAAGCGCTGTCTCCAAAGCTACCAGGACAAATGAAATGCAACCAGAGTCCCGGTTCAAACACTCACTGAAAAGTATCCCAAAAGCAGAAGCGGGATTACGGGCACTTCAGGTCAGATGACCCGCCATCTCCTCTCGGGGCGACGGATGGATGGAGACTCTTGTTTCAGGCGCTTCATTCCAGGCTCCTGCTCCTGTTTCGCCAACAGGCTGTTTCTCCCACCCTCTCCAGGCGCGGCAGCGATTCTCGGCCCTGCGTTTGCTCCGGAGGAAGAAAGGCGAGGCAAACGCCTGCCTCTCTCTTTCTCTCTCTCTCTCTCTCTCTCTCTCTCTGCCTCCCTTCCTAGTTCTTGCAGGGATGCGGCGGGACTAGGGGCCTTGCACAGCCGCCCGGGTGTCTGCGCTGCGCTGCGCCGCGTTGCCTTACTCTGCACACCGACTCCTCCCACCCTCCTTCCGACAGTTGCTCCCCAGTCCGCGAAGGCAGGAAGACGAGGGACGCTCGGAACCGCCACCTGCACCGCCGGCTGCGCGCGACTAGGGCGCCTCGCCCCGCCTCACCTGCCCCTTCTGTCGAGTCGCCCACCTGCAGGTTGCCTGTCATCTGGCCCGGCACCGCTCCACTGAGAAGTTCGCCAAACGGCAAGCCTCGGATGCTTGGACTTTTCGCGTTCAGAGGCCTTATCGGGATGAAATCAGCCGGAGAGGGGGATTTATAGAGGCAAGCTGTATATGATAGATATAGTGATCCTATGTCTTTTATTCTAAAGGAAAGTCCTATATTTCAGAAAGCAGCCTTTTAAATTTATTTGTTTCTCAAAAACCAACTTGTCCCTTATTTTCGTCATTTGACTTATTAAACTGTTTTTTTAAAACAAATGTAGTTATCTTAGAATATGGGGTTTTGCGCAGTTTTTTCTTGTTTTAGCTATTGAATTTTCCTTTGTGAAGAAAAGATACAAATAGAAGCAGTTAAATTTTTCATTGTTATGAACTGCTTTTCAGATTTGCCTCTTTTTCAGGTTGTCCTTTACTTTTTTCCCAAGAAAATATGGTTATCATAATTATAGGAGTATGTATGTATGTATGTATGTATGTATGTATGTATGTGTGTTACAACCCCCTGTATGCCCAAATATCCATACTAGTCTCCCTTTATTTATTTATCAGCACAAATACTATATATATATATATATATATATATATATATATATATATATATATATATATATATATATATATATATATATATATATATATATATATATATATATATATATATATATATATATATATATATATATATATATATATATACACACACACACACACACACACACACACACACACACACACACGCTGGTTTTGTTGTATTCGGGTCTTTTCCCGTGTAAGGTTGAGATTGTCTTTGCAACGTTTCGGCAGGATCTCACCTGCCATCTTCAAGCGTGGGCTTAAAAAAGATTTTAAGCCCACGCTTGAAGATGGCAGGTGAGATCCTGCCGAAACGTTGTATTCGGGTTTCGGCAGGATCGGCAGGATCTCACCTGCCATCTTCAAGCTTGAGCTTAAAATGGGAACGGAGCTGCCGTCTTTCTGTAAGTCTTGGTGGGAGGGGATGGGGTGCTGGCTTTGTTTCAGTAAGTGGAATGATTGGTTGTGTGGTTGTATCATGATTGGTAGATTGGTGCTGATTGGTGCAGGCTGTGTGTGCATTGTTGTTTTGTATTGTAACGGCTTGGGTGGTGGGTGGTGTTCGTTTGTTTGCTAGGGCTGGTTTCCAGATGTTTGGTAGGTGGGAGGTATCATCACGTTTATTCATGTTGTGGGGGTGTTTCTCTATTTCGATGGCTTCCAACAAACGAACACCATCCACCACCCAAGCCGTTACAATACAAAACAACAATGCACACACAGCCTGCACCAATCAGCACCAATCTACCAATCATGATACAACCATACAACCAATCATTCCACTTACTGAAACAAAGCCAGCACCCCATCCCCTCCCACCAAGACTTACAGAAAGACGGCAGCTCCGTTCCCATTTTAAGCCCAAGCTTGAAGATGGCAGGTGAGATCCTGCCGAAACGTTGCAAAGACAATCTCAACCTTACACGGGAAAAGATCCGAATACAACAAAACCAGCATACCTACACCCGTGAAAATCTACGAAAACAAATATTTATTTATTTATTTATTTTTATATGTATATATATTCTCCTATAATTATGATAACCATATTTACATACATACACACAAACACACACACACAAACACACTATCACACACACACACATACATACATACACACACATGGGGGTGGGGAGCCAATTTGCTCTAGTGTAGGGGTTCCCAACTTTTTTTGGCCATGCCCCACCTAAGCATCTCTAAAATCCTGATTCCCCACCCCCCACGGACATATAATTCTTACTATTCAAAAAGTGAACTACTTCTCCTGCAGAGGAAGCCTAAAAGACCATTAACTTGGTTTAAACAAGGTTCCAAAGAACATGGCATCCATGAAAGAGAAAAATAAAAGAACGAAAGACAGTAGAAGTACTGAGGAACTTAAAAAATAATAGTACGAAGGGATATGGAAAAACAGAAAATGAAGTTTCAAAACGTATAATACAAAACTGAAATGCATAAATACAAAATAATTTTAATGAAAGCTTTTTCTGTAATACTTTGATCATATTAATTACTCTACATATTAATATAAAGGTACCTAACAAATTCAAACTACAATTTGAGCTCACCTCAAGATCATATTTGAAATGTAATCCTATGCATGTTTATCCAGAAGTAAGTACAATTGTCTTCAATGGGGCTTAGTCCGGGGGTGGGTGGGTGTAGGATTGCAGCTTTAGTCTACTTACCATAGGTGGTTTCAGCACGGCCGGTACGTGCGTACCGGTGCCAGAAATCCAACATGTAGTTGCGTACCAGGCCCTCCGGAGGCCCTGTACCAGAATGGTCCCTCCCCTGGCCTGTCCCCCACACCGCTCACTCCCCCCGGTCGCCCCCCCCTCTCTGCCTTTCCGCACCATGCTTGCCCCGCCCACCCATTTTTTTTTGCCGGACTCAGCTGTTGGAAGAAGCCCACGCTTCCTTCTCTTTGACAAGCACCATGCAAAACCAGGACTTTACAAACCGCTTCTCAAGGGGAGGGGAGGGGAGGGGAGGGGGACAGATTTCTTCAGATGAGCCCAGAAAAACCGCTTTGCCTCTGCTGCTCTCCTTCCCGTACTGCAGGCGCGACCTCGAGGGGAAGATGTCCTACCAAGGCAGCAACATCCCTCGGATCACAGTGAGGTGAAGTGCCCTCAGGCATATTCTGTGGACCTTGGGCGGCCGAGGCAGATGGGTGGGAAGCTTTAAAAGTCCAGCAAGAAGGGAAGAGTGTGCCTGGCAGGGGATGCAGCTTCCCTTTCAGCCTCCAAAGCCACATTCGGCCCGCTCAGCTCCCAAGGATGCTTTCCCAGCCAGCCGCCAATTTATAAATGGAAATTAGCCATCGTCTTTTAAACTTTCCATTTCAATGAGAATTTAAGAAGTTTTAACCTTAAGGATATTATGAGTACAATTTTAGCAGAATACATTAAGAGAGACAAAGAACAGTTGTGGTGGGATATGGATCTGGTTTACAGGATTAATTCAGCATATGCTAGAAGTCATAATGTTCCAAGGGAGGTACATGTTAAATTTCTCAGGAGGACCACAAGGGATGAGGTGCTTGGGGCCCAAAGGGAGGGACCACTAATATATAAAGATGAAGAAATCACTATTCTTAAGCAAATTCCGAAAAAGATAAGAGAAAGAAGGAGGAAGTATTCCTCCTTATCAAAGAAATTATACAATAAAGAAGTTTGGTTTAGATGGCTATTGCCAGAGGGAATGTTGATCTTTGGGGAGGGAAATAGAATTAAAATTAATACAGTGCAGGAGGCTGAAGCCTTCATTAAAAAACATTTCTCTCTCCTAGAGGACGAACACAGGGAAGGTAGTGAAAAGGGTAGCAAGGTACAACATATGAAGGATCTATTGCTCCCTCCTTCTGGGTCAAGGAGGAAGGAGCAATATCAAAAAGGCTCAGGTCACAAAAATAAAAGTATTTGAAATATTTGTAATCATTGATATATTAAAAAGTGACAAAGCAAAAATGATTGAACAGATGGTTGATACAATGTAGAATAAGATTCTGTTTTTTGCTTATCTTTTATATATTGTTTTTAATATTGTAAAAATTGTGAGATTTGGAGGGATTTCTACCACTAGCGTGGGAGCTGCCAAATTTTTCTATGTACCCCTTTACCCTTTCCCATAAATGTTTAAAAACCAATAAAATTCTTTTTAAAAAAAGTTTTAGATAAATTTTCATTGAAACGGAAAGTTTAAAAGAAGTTGGTTAATTTCCATTTATAAAGGTCACGTGGTGGCGGTGTGCGGGCTGCTGACCGGAACAGTGCCTGGACACAGAGGCGGGGCAGTCCTGGAGCATCTCCCAGCCGGGAAGGGGCACCAGGAGAAAGCGGGGCCGCCAAAAGCCCATGGCAGTTGGCAATGGGGCATGAAGGAGTGGCTGCACAGCAGAATTGGGAGCATCCCCAGGTTGGTGAGCTGCGAGGAAGTTGTGCAGGCCTGGAGGCAGCGAGGAGGCAGGGGTCGAGGCTGCCCTGGGCACCTGCAACGGGCGGCAACCTGCCACCTGCAGCTCTCGGACGAAGGAAGCAGAGAAGTGGGCCCCGAGCTTCATCTCTGCCTCCTTCCTCGAGATCTGGCTTCAGGAATAGCCAGCCTCTCCCGCCACTGTGCCCTTCACTCGCCATCCACCCGGAGGCTCTGCCTTCACTCGCCTCCCAAAGAAGCTTGGGAGAGACAGGTAAATGGCCCAGAGCCTCCCGAGGAGGACACTGGACACCGGGGGGGGGGGGGCGGTGGCGCCCGCTGCTGCTGCTCCCAGTAATGCAGGCTTCTCGGAGAGCATTAAGTTGCAGGCGCACCAATTCCAGCAGCTGCGTTTTGCCTTGAAACTTGCTATCCCGGCAACCCAAAGGGGATATTCTCCCAGTGGTGTCTTAGACGGTCCCATCCTTAGCCGGGAGGGAGTAAGGATGGCTGTACACAGTTTGGCGCCTCCCGGCTCCCCTCAGATCATCAGGGGGCCTTATGCGCCTGCTCGCGTGGCCTGCATGCTTCTAGTGGGAATGGGAAGCGCGGGAATCTTAATGTAGTAGGGTGGGGGAGGCTGGAGTGGGAGGTTCCCCAGTGCTCGCGGCCACTGCTTGGGAGAAAATCAGCCGGAATCTTGAGTAAGAGCTGCGGGGCAAGATGCAAGTGACGAAATGAGTCACCGCAGGCATAAAAAGCACTGTCGGATTGCCTCCCACGGTCCGGAAAGCAACCAACCAAATAAATAAATAAAGTTGGCTTTGCTTCCTTGCATGGCAAGAGAGAAAGTTGCCTGAGACGCCTCTGGGAGAATGTCCCCTTCAGTTGCCAGGACAATTTCAAAATAGGCCACTCCCACAAAATAGGCCACGCCTACAGATTTTGAAACCCACCACTGCTACTTACCGTATTTTTCGGAGTACAAGATGCACCTTTTTCCCCTCAAAAAAGAGGGTGAAAATCTGGATGCGTCTTATACACTGAATACAGCATTTTTGGCCTCCCGAAACCTTTGGAAAAATAGCCCTTAGGAGCCTTGCAGAGTGCTCCTGGGGGCTGGAGAGGGCAAAAATTAGCGAACAAAGGGCCATTTTTGCTCGTTCCCCCCCCCCAAGACCCCAGGAGCACTCTATAAGCTTCCTAAAGGCTATTCATTCCCTTTTTCACAAAAAGGGGGCATTTTTGGTCTGCAGAGTGCAAAAACATTTGTTTTTAATTGCCTCTTATAAATTGTGGTGCGTTTTATTCTCCAGTGCATCTTATACTCCGAAAAATATGGTAGGTTAGTGAGATCCTTATGCTTGATGCCTGCTGCAGAGAGATTTTATATTAGGCTCCAATTTAGTCAGCTTCATTCTCAAGTCTCCTCTTTCAGTGATATCCAGTTGATTTCTTCAGTAGCAAATCTTTTATAGCACTAAATCCACATTCAGCTAAATATGAAAATGGGAACGGTAACAGCAGTTTTCTTGCAAAGTAGGTTGAATTTGGGTATTTAGTTTCTGTCCCATTACAAAGCCATGCCATCGCTCCTTTTATATTGAATAAAGTTTTAATAATAAGATTGTCATGAATGAAGGGGGTTGTAACCTATGACCCTCCCCTACTCGCCCACTTTGAACCTGCAGCTTAGTGGGGAAATGCTTTGATAGTTCAGTAGGTGAAGGTGAATAACACAGGCCTGGGAAGGCCTACGCATGCGTGGCCCAGCCACAGATTGCTCTGTGGAAAAGTTTATAAAACACGGCCTGGAAAAACACAGACTAAAAATAACTAAATTTAACAATTTCTTACTTAAACTTGGGTCCTGGTTTTGTATCCCCACTGCTGGGCTTCCCGCCTAGCAGCCTTCCACTCTGTCTCCCCACAGAGCAGCTCTCCCTGCAACCACCCAGCAGCAAAGCCCACAGGGAAGGGAGGGAGGGGAAGAGAGAGAGGGAGAGAGACTCAGACTCAGAGAGAGAGAGAGGGAGACACTCAGACTCTGCCAGTGCCATGATCCTTAGTGGGAACACATCTGATTGACTTGCATTTGCTCCCACCTTCCCCCAGCTAGGATAGCTTTTTCACAGCAGGCCCTAGGACAGCGATGGCGAACCTTTTTTGGCTCACATACCATAAATGGGGGGAGCACAGGGGGTCGTGTGCAGGTGTACCGCACCCATAATGCAATGCGCGACCCCCCAATGCGCATGCGCGCACTACAGGCGCGACCCTCCCATTTTTGCATGCTTTTTTCGCCCTCCCCAGGCTCCAGACGTTTTATAGGAGCATGGGGAGGGCGAAAACAGGCTCCCCTGCCCCCCCGGGAAGCCCTCCGGGGGCTTCAGGGACCTTCAGGAGGCTTCCCGGAAGCCTTCGGAGCGCTCAAAACGACCCTCCGAGCAAACCGGAAGTCACTTCCAGTTTGCTCGGAGGGTCGTTTTAAGCGCTCCGAAGGCTTCAGGGACCGTCAAGAGGCTTCCCTGAAGGCTTTGGAGCGCTCAAAACGACCCTCTGAGCAAACCGGAAGTGCATTCCTGAACTTCCGGTTTGCCCGTAGAGCCGGTTTCTTGCGCTCCGGAGGCTTCAGGGAAGCTTCAGGGAAGCCTCTGGAGCCTGTGGAGGGCGAAAAATGGCTTTAAAAAACAGTGAACTCAGCTGGCCAGCATGTACATGCGCGCTGGCCAGCTGACAGGGCAGCGCCACACGTGCCCTGACAAATGGCTGGCACGCATGCCATAGGTTCGCCATCACTGCCTAGGAAATGCACTTTAACAAAGACAACAATATGTAAATGAAACAGCTGTTTCATCATAAATATATAAAAACAATTGAGGTTTTTCAAAAATTCAGTTAATAGCTCTTTTTCTAATTTCTCCCATTAAAAATCAAATTGCGCCCCCGCCCCCCATGGGCCGTGGGTCCCACTGCTCTAGTGCTTAAGGCACTAGAGTGAAACAATGAGACAAAGAATTCTACTCCCACATTAGGCATGAAAGCTGGCTGGGTAACTTTAGGCCAGTCTCTCTCTCATCCCACAACGTCATCCTTTGAGCACCAAGCCAGTTGGTCAGTTCCTGTTACAACCAAGGTATCAGCACATGATTGATCAAAAAAGCAGATTCATTCTCATTCTCTCTGTCTGTCTGTCTCTCCCCCACCCCATCCCTTGCTCCCTCCTCTGTGTGTGTGTGTGTGTGTGTGTGTGTGTGTGTGTGTGCGTCTTTGTTTCATTCAATCATCTCCAATCTCAGAGGCTGCCTGGACAAATCCCTGTAGTTTTCTTAACAAGGTTTTTCAGAAGTGGTTTGCCAGTGCCTCCCTCCTAAGCTGAGAGAAAATGATTAGCTCAAGGTCATCAACCTGGCTTTGTGACTAGGAATGGACTAGAACTAAAACAAACCTGCATGCCTACCTAGAGGACCATTATCAACATTTTCCAATCATGTGGAGGGAAATGTGAGAGCTGGATACTGAGTCATAGTCTTCCACAGACACAAGCAGACTAGAAAAACATTCACCTTGGCACAATAAAAGTTGATTGTCATGCATGATGTAGCATTTGAAATAGTCACATGTTCACTCTTTCATTACATTGTTGTAAAAGATGTGCTGCTTGTATTTTTCCACAGTTAAATCTTCAAAAGCCCCTATTGTATGTCAACAAATATCTTTTCAAATCTAATTTGTAAGCTCTGTGACAATAATCAGCAATCATCAGCATTAAAAGACCCACAGGGAGGAAAAATACCATGACTATCGAAGCCTTTGATCTTTTATTAGACCTTCAATATCTTTTGAATGGATTTATATTTTAATTTCAAAGGAGCATGTATGGAAAAAAAACATCCTCTGCAATAAAATGTTTTAATGTTTTTTAAAAAATATGTTTATTCGGGACTTGAAGGGCGAAGAGGTAGTGACATTGTCTCCCACTGCTGAAAATATACTTCTAGTTTTTAATCATTTCTTTCCTTTAGCTATGGGAAAAACAATATTGGTGTAAATAATTCTGAAATGTGGAAATGAACCAATTTTTAGCGTTAATAATAATAATAATAATAAATTTGGATTTATTAGCCGCTCCCTTTCCGGGCAGGACTCGGGGCGGCGTACACTAAGACATATACGTTAACAGAAGTACCTGCCAAAAAGTAAGGCTGATGTTCCTTCCTAGGTGCTATTCAGCAGAGTGTGATAGCTGCTTATCTTTTGAGTTCCCAGGTAGAGCATTCTAATGTAATTTGTGGGTTGCTGAGCACCTATTTATAGTTATGATTTTAATTTTGTTTAGTATACATTGCCCAGAATCGCAACTATTTGAGTTGGATGGCCATGCCAATCTCATAAATAAATAAATCTTCCTCGTGCATACAGTTTTGTGTGTATCTATGTTGAGTTTCTATTTGTACAACAGAGGCTTAAGTGATTTCTTGAGTTGACTATGAATTCACAAATATCCACATAATTATCTTTGCAAATGGGCAGGTTTCCCCATTACATATTTTTAACTTCTAATCTTGCCTGCACCATCATTCCCCAAGATTTCCTGATGTAATCCTGCTTGGCTTTTTCAGGATCATCGAAGGTTGGTTAGATTCTCTTTTCACAAAAAGTGAGCAATATTACATGTCCCATCCTTCACATGAGGTCCTCTTTAACATGTAAAGGATATCCTACAATGTGAGATCTTAGCATCTTCTATTCTTATGTTTAAAGAGATGGAGACCGGAATGGATTCAATATGCCTTGTGGATTTGTTTTGTGCTGGCTAACGGATATTAATCCTACAACAGTGCAATTTTAATATATTGTCTGGCAATTTTAAGAGAAAGAAACTTGGAGACTGGAAATTCTAGTCCCACCTTAGACACAAAACCTGGGGGGAGGGTTTGTATGACCTTGAGCCAGTCATTCTCTCTCAGCCATAAGAAGGGGACAAAGGCAAACCATTTCTGAAATCTTGCCAAAAGAACTGCACAAATTTGTCTAGGAAGTCTCAGGAATTAGTACAAACTCTAAAGCACAAAAATAAGTAAAATAAAAATAGGCTTGGAGTACCCAAGTAGGTATTAACAAGTAACCAACTTTAGATTACCTTAGAAGGTAAGGATAGGATAGGATAGGATAGGATAGGATAGGATAAGACAGAATAGAATATAATTCTTTATTGGCTAAGAGTGAGGGTACACAAATAATTTGTCTCCAGTGACAGACTCAGTGATTCCTCTGTAGAATTATATCAGCAGCTGCTTGGACACTTTGAGCTTTCTGAGTTGGTGCAGGAAGAACATTCTTTTTGTACTTTTTAATGACATTTTGATGTTAGGTGTCCATTTCAAGTCCTGGGATATTATAGAACCCAGAACCTTAATGGTCTGTTTTGTTTGATATTGTGTTGTCTAGTATTGTAAGAGGTGGTAGAATAGGAGGGCTTCTCCTAAAATCTATTATCATTTCTATAGTTTTTCTATGAGTGTTTAGTTCATAATTGTTCTGGTCCCACCACAGGCCAATTATTCAACTTCCAATCTGTATGCAGATTTGTCATCATCTCAAATGAGACCAATGACTGTTGTATCATCTGCAAGCTTCAGTAATTTAACAGAGGGATCCTTTGAGATGCCGTCATTGGTATATAGAGTGTGGAGTAATGGAGAGAGCATGCTGGGGGCCACCTGAGCTAATTGTACAGGCATCTGATTTTGCCTAGTTTCACCTGAGCTTCCTATCTGTTAGAAAGCTTATAATCCACTTATAGGTGTGGTTAGGCACAGCTAATTGAGTCAGTTTAGTGAGAAGAATATCTGGAATGATGGTATTGAATGCCAAGCTGAAGTCTACAAAAAGAACCCTTGCATAGATTCTTGGAGATTCAAGATGTAAGATGTAGTGCAGTGCAATATTAACAGCTGATCTATTTGTTTGGAAAGCAATTTGCAAGGGGTCTAACAGTGGATCCGTGATAATTTTCCGGTGGGCCAGCACTTACCTTTTTAAGGTTTTCATAACTACAGATGTCAGAGCAACCGGAGGGTAGGAATTGTTGATCTGGCTTAATCCTAGAACTACAGGCTAGACTGGAAAGTTGACAAAAAATTCCTGGAAGACAAAGACAAACCCTCTCTGTAACAGATCATTTCTGTGATTCAACAGGGTGTTGACTTTGTCTTCTTATCGGTTCTAAAATCTTGCTTGCAAAGGGTGTGTTATTCTTGTCATTGCTTGACTATTACTTACTATAAGGATTTTCTTACATCAGTTATTTTTCCAACGATATGTAATAAATCCTATCATCTGAATGCATATAACTACAATTACATTTCTGTAGCATCTAATCAGGCAGGCAGCTGTCAGCCTTTCTTAGTTTTACTGATTTAGAAAATTACATCGGGTCTTTATTGTAGAGATTATTCAATTCACAAACAATTTTTGAATGTTTTCAATATCCTGTTCACCATTTGAATTTTCTATCAGGTTTTGAGTGCTGGAAAGAAGACTGACTAGTCTGTCTTTTATAATTTCCCTATATGATGCCTGGGAGACCTGCCACAATCTCTACAGTAGTATAATTTTTGCCCCTTGGGTATCAGTGCTGGGATTCACAACCCAAAAGTGGATTGGCCACATCCTTGCCAATTCTCATCTTTCCATCTAAACCTTGGGATTCATTCCCTTTTCCTAATCTGTTGTTCTTTAGCCAGTTATAAGGTCAACCAACCATCAACTAAAGATCATACAACTTGACTCTAAGCCATGGGCGTCAAACTCAAGGCCCATTGACTACATCCTGCCTGCAAGGTGCTTAAATCTGGCCTTCAGAGCCAGCCTGGAAATATCAAAGGACCAATCTGTGGTGCCTCTGCCAGCCAAAACAGGCCATGCTGTGGCTCGCTTTCATCCACCCTGGCCTCCACCAGCACTCTGCCATCCAAAAACGGGTTGCACAGAGGCCCCGCACAGCTCATTTTTGGCCTCCTCAGCCTCCAGCAGCACTCTGTCAGCCAAAAACAGGCCTTGCGGGGCCTCCTTGCAGCCTGTTTTCAGCCAGAAGAATGCCACTGGAGGCCATTGAGGCCGAAAACAAAGCGTCGTGATGCCCCGTTTTGGCCGACAGGAGGCTGCAGGCCCACGGAAAACTACAATGTTGATCCAGCCCTCGAAGAAATCCTGTTTGACACCACTGTTCTAAGCCATTTGTTCTTTCTTAATTTTAGTTTGCTCCTTAGTTTTAGTTCCATAATTTAGTTTCTTAGTTTTAATTACTTATTTTTAGTTCCTTTGTTCCCTGTTATTATATATACATTCCATACTGATAGACCTGTTTATCTTGCACCAACAGGTGGGAAATGACTAAATAAGGAATTTGTATGTATGGTTCTTGTGATTATTGTGATTAATGGAAATTATAGTTTGATACCATGCTATTGTACATTCCTCTGAAGAAAAGTCCATAGTCTATATATCTAATCCATGATTAGATTAATTTTTTCTATTAGCACTATAGTATGGAGTTCTGCATAATTTGATGGGAGAAAAGGTCATACTTCACTCTTGAGTTCAAGTGCAGGGCTGTCCTCCAAAATATGAAGAGTGGTGAATAAGACAAAGTAGTGGCAAAATAAGACAAGATTTAAAAATTAAATTGACTTTTTATCATATTAAAAATTATAATACACCTGCTTTGGGAGAAAGTACTAGGGGCTTTCAAAAGTTCAAAAGTTCATGGGACATATCAAGAAAGCAGAGAGTATAGGGCAAACCAGAAACTTGCTGAGCTGTCCTCCTTCCATTAGAAAAACAACATTTAAAATTGGAAAGAAAATTTACTTGATTTCTGATTAAGGGAGCATGGATGATGGCATAAAAAACTGCCATATTTTTCAGAGTATAAGACGCACCAGAGCATAAGACACACCAAGATTTTGAAGAGGCAAATTTTTTTAAAAAAAGGTTTTGCACTCTGCAGACCTTCCAAAAATGGCCCGTTTTTCACGAAAACAGGCTATTTTTTTCCAGAAAAAGGGATGAATAGCCTTTAGGAGGCTTGTAGAGTGCTCCTAGGGGTGGGGGTGGGGGTGGGGCAAAGAATGAGCAAAAGCAGCTCATTTTTCATGAAAAGGAGCCCGGTTTTTGTTTAAAAAAAGGGCATGCATAGCCTTTAGGAGGCTTATAAAGTGCTTGTGGGGGCTGTGGGGAGCACAATTAAGGAAAAAACGCCCTGTTTTTCACTTATTTCTGCCCTCCCCAGACCCCAGGAGCATGCTGAAAGCCTCCTACAGGCTCTGCACCGCTATTTTGATGAAGGGGGCGGGGTTTCAGGAGGCAAACAATGCTGTATTCAGTGTATAAGACGCACCCAGATTTTCAGCCTCCTTTTTGAGGGAAAAAGGTGTATCTTATACTCCGAAAAATATGGTATATGTCAGACACTTTTGCATGACAAAGGGTACGAAAAGATAGCTACTTTTCACAACAGGAGTTGAGATAGATTATAATCATTTCCTGACTACCATTCTCTACTATCCCAGCAGCTTTTCAACTAAATAATACTTTCTACTATTCTCATCTATTTGCTATTTTCATCTGGTTTCTCCCTCCACACCCCCCCCCCAAGGGTATGGTGCTTTTTGTACATATTTTATAGCTCCAGACTTTTGGCATGCTCTGTCCAACAATTTTGGATTGCTGCACTGCCTCCTTCTCTGTATCTTTTCATCTCAGACAGGATTTTTTAAAACTGAATTTGGTTCTCAGTAGTGCCATCCTGCTCTGATGCATATTTCAAATGTCACACACAATTTACCAAAACAAAGTCCCAAAGTATTCCAAGAAGTAGGCAGCATACAGCCCAGATACCCATATTACTCCAGCTCTTCTGAATTTAAAAGGGGGGCAGCTAGAGTATTGCTTGTGTAGTAATTTGACCTACAAATGTCCCTCGGTAGAAAATTCTGTTTCCAGTTTCATCTTGAAAACTGCTTTCCTTGACAAAAAGAACAAAAGGGAATTTCTGTTCTTCCAAATATCATCTGGATCTCATATGATAACGAAACATGCAGAAAAAGAAGAAGCAAGGATGACATGATGACCACAAGGGAAATGTTCTGGGCAGTCCATTTAAAGTTACTAACTATGCTTCCAGCCAAGGCTTTAATGGTGTGAGTGTCTTCATGAGTGGGATCAGAAGAAAAGAAGTTGGGCATTCTGATACAAATCAGTGTTTATTACAAAATTTACTTAGACTGTGTGTAAAAAGAGAAGCACTATTTTTACTCCAAATATTGTTTCATGATAGTTTATAATTCCTCTTATGTGAAACTTAAACATAATACTGATCTGCGAAAGCATAGGAGCAATTAATTAATCAAATTTATATAGCCAACCATTTTACTTTTATGTAACCCTAGCAGAATCTACTGTTTACATTGCCTATGTAATGTCTGCTTATGTAGTTGAACTTCATATGGTAACAATTCAAGCTGTGTACTTTATTTGAAAACAGAATCAGAATACAATTTCTTGAATCCAGGAAGATGAGGTATCTGGTCACAACCCTGCCAATCTTAAATCCAAAAAGGAACTCCCAGCTAAATAAAAATGAGCAGAGTATTTACTTGTCAGAGAACATCAATAGCAGAAGATAGTCCAGGGCTGCATTACAGATGCACAGGGAGGGAGGGAGGGAGGGGCTTTATTTTAAATTTTATTTTTGATTTGAGTTTCTCAATTTCTCAATAGAGTTGAGAAATATTTTGGTTGAAACTAAAAATAACAAAATCCAATTCATCATTGTGAAGAAGTTACACCATGACTATGCCTTTGATCAGTTTATGCATATGTACAGTATATTTTCAATTTTCCACAGCCTTCCTCACTGCAGTATGTTGGGACAGCAATTCTCTGCAATTCTGGCTGAGATTCTGAGGACTGCTATCTCAATTCATCCAGGCCAAGGAGCCTCAGGTTGGAGGAAAAAAAGTGTAGTCCAATGCTTACCTCTTCTTTCAATTATAAAATCCATGCAGGATGAATGGTCCTGATATCTGTCCCCCACAATTGTTGAATCGTTACTTTCATTCAGGGCTGCTAGTCAATCTACTTGCTTCCACACCCTGTTCCACCAATATACAGAACAGCTCACTAATCTAATGCTGATGCAAACATTTGCGTCCCAACTTTTGTGTGTCTTGATTGATATGACTATATTTGGCCTTAATACTGAAGTCAATGCAGAATATCATATCAGCATGAGAGCAAGATAATTTCTTTTCATATGTTTGCTTATCTAGAGTTCCCAAATTAAGAAATATTAAAGTAGAACAGTTACTGTTCTAATTCTTTCTCTTTGCTTTATTTTTCTCTATTGACATTGAGTGATGAATAGCATTAAGCAATAGCACTTAGACTTATATACTGTTTTATAGTGCTTTACAGCCCTCTCTAAGCAGTTTACACAGTCAGCATATTTCCCCCAACAACTGGGTCCTCATTTTTCCTACCTCGGAAGGATGGATGGCTGAGTCAGCCTTGAGCCTGGTGAGATTTGAACTGCCAAATTACAGGCAGTCGGCAGTCAACAGAAGTAGCCTGCAGTACTGCACTCTAACCACTGTGCCACCGTGGCATATATTATTGAATATTGGTGAATAAGGTTTAGACGTGTACTTCTTTCGCGAATGAAGGTAAATACATGTATCCCAGGATATTGTTACAAGATCCATTCTGAGTCAATCACCAGAACCAAAGGTTTATTCTTCCAAATTTTTGGGTTCGTGCTAAATTCTATCATCATGTGACAGCCGTGGCAAGGGGGGCGTTCCACCAGGTTCGCCTGGTGCGCCAATTGCGCCCCCTACTGGACCAGGATGCCTTACACACAGTCACTCATGCGCTGGTGACGTCTCGCTTGGACTACTGTAACGCTCTCTACATGGGGCTCCCCTTGAAATGCACCCGGAGGCTAGTTGGTCCAGAACGCAGCCGCGCGGGTAATTATGGGGAGTACTAGGTACTCCCATGTGACACCGTTCCTGCGCGAGCTGCACTGGCTTCCTGTGGTCTATCGGGTGCGTTTCAAGGTTTTGATAACTATCTTTAAAGCGCTCCATGGCTTAGGACCTAGTTACTTGCGGGATCGTATTCTGCCCCATACATCCCTGCGACCAATTCGCTCGCACAGAGAGGGCCTCCTCCAGGTGCCGTCCACTAGACAGTGTCGTGGGGTGGCGCCTAGGAGTAGAGCAGGCCCAGCCCTGTGGAATGACCTCCCTCCGGATATTAGGAATACCTCTGACCTCCGCTCCTTTCGTATTAAGCTTAAGACCCACCTATTCCAAGCAGCTGGCCTGGCTTAACTTTGATCTAACCATATCGCTCCTGACGGGTTTTTAACTGGGTATTTTAATTATATTTAATTATCTAGGGGTTTTTAAATACTGTATTTTAATTGTTTTTATTTATCAGCCGACCTCCTCCTTGTGTGTGTCTCAGTATATGTCTCTGTTATATGTTTGTTTTGTCCACATATTTATTTCATATGTTTCATTGTACGCCGCCCCGAGTCCTTCGGGAGAGGGTGCGGCTAAGAAATAAATATATTATTATTATTATTATTATTATTATTATTATTATTATTATTATTATTATTATTATTATTATTATCAGGAAATTTCTTTCTCTCTGGAATATGTTATTTCTTTGCATGAGGAAATTTGCTATGATAGGAAACTGAAAATGACTACATTATAACAGATTCACTTTTTCCAAAGCATCTTTGGACATAAGAATAGGAATAAGATAAGAATAGAAAGGGCTGAAGAAAAATCACAGAATAGAAAGATCTGTAAACACAAGTAGAATGACTGTGGCAAAGAAAATAAAGATGATACTAATAGTGATTGGTACCTTCTGTCCAATCCTGAAACATCAGGAGCACTATTAGCATTGGCCAAATCCCCATCCGTCAATTGCAAAAGATAGTTTTACTTGGAAAGCTTATATCCTGTTACAATATATTTAGCTCCATCAAACAGCAACATTTTAGTATCCCAGGGCCTTGGGAAGGATTTCATATGTGAACAAAATTGCCAAATTCAGTTCAAACATCTGGCTGATTCTCTAACCAATCAAAATAATTTATTAAACTTATATGCCCCCTGACTTTCAATGATTATGGGAGACTCAATGCAAAGACAGTCCGATCTTTGTATTAATATAAATTGGGTGACTGGATCTAATAATCAACCTGGGAAATGAAGCAGATGAAGCAGGGCAGATGGAAAACCATTTTCACTGGCCTAAAAGTGAATGGGCCAATATGAGTTTAGTTCACATCCTCACTGAAACTCTGTTTTTGTAAATGCAGTGAGAAAAGGGGCTTTTTGAAAAACCCAGGGGCAGAAAATTGGAGGTGGGAGAACTAGAAAAAGGATGTGTGAGATTTTCAATCAGGCCACCATTAGTCATCCAAACCACAGTCCCTTCAGTAATTGAGAAATAATGGGATGACGAAGCCTTAATTTTACTACCTGCTTCTTAGTATTTTATCTCTGCCTGTCTGTCTATCTGTTTTTCTGCTGCATTAGGTGGCCAATCCATCTTAGCAATTTATTTATTCTTTATTTCATTTGATCTGTTCTGTCCTGTCCTTCGCTATTTATTCACTAGTCTTGCTTGTTCTAAAACATATTCATTTATTAACCTACAGTTCTACTCAAGTGAGTACATGCCAGATAAAGTCAATCGTTGTTTATCCTCAAGTAATTCTCCATTCCAATTTGCCTTTCCTTTGTTATCTTATTTACATTTTAGTTGACTGCCTTATTTCCCCATATTATTTCCCCAGAACCTTTCACCTTCTATCGCTGCCATTTTTATCTACTATTAAAGCAATAATAGAATATTCAGCAGGTAGCCAGTCTCACTGACTTTTTGAAATACAAGCAAGTAGGACTCACTTAGCACTTGTATGGATGCCAATTCTTCAGAGTAGTACATGTTAGGAAGCCAATTCTATTAGTCTAACTGGAACTGTACTTTATTTCCATAGGCTTCAGTAATAGAATCTTGAAAACTTGACTTCGGTTCGCCTTCCTTTCCTTTTCTACCACAGTGAATTAGAGTAGAAGCAGTCTGAGTTCTTAATGTTTTTCTTGTTTCCCAGACTCAACATATGTTTCTGTGACAGATTCTGGATAGTTTCTCCAAAGCCATCTCCGGGGTTTTCTACAGTGAGAGTCTATATTAGTGCTTGGAAATCCCAGGGCTGTGGGACAGAATGGGAATTCAGATTATTCTGAAGGAAGTCAATTGCAAACCATTGTAATTGTTGCTAAGAGCCTTCCATTAATATAAATATGAAATTACCAAGAGTCACATTCAATTCAAGGGAGTCTTTTTACATGTATTAAAGCTACTGTATGTAGCCTGACATTTGTTGCACTGATGTTTTTATGAAATTTGACACACCTTGCCTCCTAAAGGCCTAGTTTGAGAAAGTTGCCTTTGTTTGCTAAATTATGAAAAAATGCAATCCATTTTTCAATCCCTCTCCAGATTCAGGAATCAAGTCAAATCACGCTATCTATGGAGTAGCTAATATTATTAGACTAATTCAGATTAGGCTACTGAGCTATCCTAGTCTCTGCACAACAAATTCTAAGATGCATTCCAAATCTAAAGTGAAAGACATACAGTAGGTTGCTGAACCAACATATGAAATTGGAAAACAGAGAAAGACGTTCAGAAGGAACAAAAACTGTTAAATAAGAAACTATTAAAACATGAAGGGACTATAAAACAGGAAGTTGAAAAAAATTCAAGAGGATCTAATCTTTCTCTAAACACCAGAGCGGGGAGGAGTTCCTTTCATATAGTAATAAAAGGTAAAGTTGAATAGTTACCATGGATTAGAAAAATACTATCAGCTTTAAGAATGCTGCATGTGGGACAGTGTCAAGTTACAAGAAAAAGAGTAGTTTGTTTAAAAGGTGAAATGCCCAAATGAGGAAATAATCACTATTTTGTTTCTTTGAGTCCAATAGATTCCCAGGGACTGCCTGAACAAGTCCCTGCTGGTTTCTTGTCAAGACTTGTGGCAGTGTTTACTCTTGCTTTCTTACGTCTAAGAGAAAGTGACTGTCCCAAGGTGACCCATGTGGCTTCATGCTTAAGGCAGAATTACAATTCACAAATTTTCCAGTTACTAGCTGGAGGCCTTAACCACTACAACAAATTGGTTTTCCAAATGAGGAAAGCAAACTGGCAAATGTGCAAGATACACAAGAAAGTAGTTTCAACGACCTTTTGAGGAACATATCATTAAAGAACACCATATCCACTGAGGAATGTATCATTAATAGACAGTATTTTGAGGACCCTCTTATGAAAGACCAACAACTAAAAAAATATCAACAAATCTGATTGGGCTGACAATTGGATGATGTGTATGAAGAGACTGTTTAGACACCGGAGGAAGACCATAAGGGTATCTTCTGACATGGGCCTCCTCTGGCATATCTGGCCATTCATCTAGTGCCCCACTTCCCATCTTAAGTAATAAATAGAGCATTACAAATGCTCACAAGAGCCAGTTTGGTATAATGGTTAAGGTACCAAGCTAGAAACTGGGAGTTGGTAAGTTCTAGTTCTGCCCTAGGCACAAAACAAGATGGATGGCCTTAGGCCAGTCAATGTGTCTCAGGCCTAGGAAATAAACTACTCGAGGGGGGGGGGAACTTCCCAAGAAAATTGCAGGGACCAGTCCAGGCAGTTTCAAAGAATCAAGATTGACTTGAAGGCACTATAATTGCATACAAGACCTTTTTATGATTCTTCTAAATAAGATCTCTCAACACACCCAGCTATTTTCATTGTAAACCCAGCAGGTGAAAAATAATGGATGTTATCCTGTTTCTTAAACATAAGCTGAACTGTAATGCAAACACCCATAACTGGTTTTTAAAGACGCTTCTGATGCTTCAGTCTTCACTACTGAATCATTCAATTGCTATGAAGATAATGGTCGTTATACTTCTTTCCCTCATTGCAGTATAAATATTTCCAGGTTCTTTATTTACACAGTTCAAGCTGAGAGAGTACTAAGGACCTCAGAGTTCAACCCTGAGCTACAAACATTTTCTTCTGTCAGTATTTGGTTTACATTTGGTGTTTCCTGGGAACTTTTTTATCTTCTCAGTCTAGCTTATAATTCTGTAATTTCCTAGTGATCTCCCACCCAATTATTTATCAGAGTTCCATTTTTGCTGGCAGAGGGCTGCAGGAGACCGTCGTGGCCACAAATGGAGCTAAAGAAGACCACACGCCAAGGGTGGATTTCTGTCGGCATTACTGCCGGTTTGATGCTTGCGTGATTTGTGTGTGCTCCATGCGCACACACAGTTGCCTTTAAATAGGTCTGCGCATGCGCAGAACATTAAAAATGTAAAAAAAACAAAACATGCCACTATGACTGGGGAACCAGTTCAGGGGTGTGGTGAGCCTGCCGTCCCTACTGGTTTAGCAACCCAGTCGCCATTTCCACTACCAGTTCACCTACAACCCACTTCTGCTGCACGCACCCACTAGCTCCATTTTTACTGGCAGAGTGCGAGCAAAATAAACTACTAACAAAAATGGCATTTGATCAAAAGGCAAGGAGGTATTGAGAAATGTTTCCCCTTCTGCATTTGAGAATCCAAGAGGGGACTGGAAAAAAGAAAGCGAAAGAGGAAAGAAAAAGATGGGAAGATGGGAAGACAGCAAGAAAGGAAAAAGAAAGAAAGAGGAGAAGGTAGAAGAAAGGAGAATGAAGAGGGAAGGAAAAAGAAGAAAAGGGGAAAAAGGAAGGAAAGGAGGGAAGGAAGGAGATTATAATGAGAGGGAGGGAGGGTCTGAAGGAAGTTCTGCCTTAGCACTTGGCCACCAGCAACCCTGCTGCCCTTTAGCCATCCTCTTGTCTCCTTCTCCTGACCTCTTCTGGTGGTCCCCCATCCTATCGCTGAGGATGCTTTGGTTACAAAGCTGGGTCTCCTTGAATGGAGAGGGAGTGGGCCTCCCTCTGACCCACACACTTTGCCCTCCCACACACATTATGAGCAACCTGGCCAAGGAGAGCAAGAAAAGCAGCAGCAGCCTTGAGGAGGAGGTAAGTGCAACCGGGCACTCCCTCAGCGGGGCTGGGTGGAGCTGTGGGGTCCCGGTGCCCTGGGAGCTTGAGGGCTGGCTGGGCACTTGCCCATTTGCCTAGGGGTCTGGACAGCCTGCGCTGCCATCTGGGGGTCTTCCATGTGGCCTGAATGGCGAGTTTCCTCTGGAGGACAAGGCTTTGGCACTCTCCCTAGTCTCACATTCCTGTGCTGAAGAAAATGGATTCTCCTCCAGCCCTTCCCACCACAGTGCCCCTGACATGAGTGACGTCAAGCCACGTTCTACCCCCGCCCCCTAGGTTGAACACAACCCTCAATGAAATTGAGGTTGACACCACTGTTGTAGGATAAGATATGGAGGCAGTTTAATAAGATCAGGAATGAGGTATTACAGAAAAAAGGAAGTAATTTTTCCTTCCAATTAATATGAGTCTTGTTAGATACTTGCTTCAACCATAGTGGTTTCCACCAAGGTCCTCTGTTCCAGCGGGAACAAAGGTTTAATCTCATTGGTCGAAGGGTCTGACAGCTCCCTATAAAAGGGCTGCTGTCAGACTCAACCTTTGCTGAATTGTACATACTTGTTCTGTTACAATAAAGAGCTGCTGTTGCCTTTAGCCTTGTGTGCCTTTCCATTACCCGATCTAACACTGGTGATGAGGATGGGATTGGAAGGCAGCTAGGCGAACCAAAAAGAGCGTAGCAATCCAGCAAGTAACTCCAGCTTGGAGCTCAGCACGGCTTCAAGCAGCCATTTTTGAGCAGCAATGTCAAAACACTCTCAGAACACAAAATGGCCAGAGCTTCACATCACAGTGCCACAATGACTTACCGGGCTCTCCGGTATTCTGGTCATTTGAATGGTCTAATCTGGACCTAAACTGTCCTGAAGAGATAGTGAAAGGTAGGGGGAGATCCTGCTGTCCCAGAGACACTCACAAAGTCTCTGGTGACCCGGAAAAAGGCCCCTTTGCCAGCGATCCCGAGTCAGCCTCAAGGCTGCTGAAACTGCTGACAGCTCCCACATGCAAGCGCAAGAGAGAAGCATGTCGTTTTGGTGAGAGTTTTTACATCTTTTTTCTATTGAAGAGAGAACACCCTAAAGTTGGAAACTTGTTAAAATAAAGGCGGACTAGAGAGAAAGCGGCAGATCTAATATGGCCAATTGAAGTTTTTTTTCCCCCTTTTTATTTTTGGAAACCAGGCTGGACTTTCAATTGTAACTTAATGTGGATTGGCTTATTGTGTTTTTTTTTCTTTTAATTTTTTTAATTCTGGACTTTGTGGGGATACTGAATTTAAATTTTAACTGCATTGAAGATCTTTTTTTGGGGGGGTGGGGGCTTTTCTTTTTGTATTTCTGAATTCTTGCTTTCGGAAGGTAAAAAAGTTAAAAATGGAGCCCGGAAAAAATAAGTATTGAGGGTGGATACAATTAATACTGCCATCTAGTGGACTTGAAACATTGTTACTAAGTGTTACTATTTGAACTGTTTAGAGAGAAGCTGTTCTCTTGAAGGCTATCTGGTTAAGAACTGATAGGGCCAGGACAGTTGTTTACACAGCTGTTTCCTGTGGAACTTTCAGTATCTGGAAACCTACTTCAGACTAAACAGAAGCTTTAAGGGAAAGCTCAGAGTGACTTTGTGGCAGTGCATATATTATTTTGCTGGGGAGGTGGTGATTTTTTTCCCCTCTTCCTTCCTTGGCTCCTTCCCTGGCTCCTTAAATTCTTTATTTTTTTTTAAGCTTTTGAAGTATTGATTTTTTATTTTCCTTTGCTCTCTCTTTTACTTTGAAGATACTGGACATAAATAGACGGTTTGCTTTAAAATTTGAGTAAATTGGATTGAATATATTTTTTTTAATTTTAATTTTTTCTTCCTTTCCCCCTCCCTCCTTTTTCTCTTCCATTTCTCTCTTTCAAGTAATAGATCACTATTTCTCTTTTCTTTCTTTTTTCTCCTTTCATTCTACCTACAATAAGCTGAATTATAGCTAAAATCCTTGTGATACTAATTAGACTAATTGGACTAAAATAAAACCTTAGAAGATGATCAGAAAGGTAACACCTGTTGGTTCTACAACAACAACCCTGCCTCCTCACCTGCAGGAGGACAAAGATCAATACAGTTGATGCTTCAACAGGAAACAGAGAAGGGAGTAACTTTAGATGCAATCATGCAATGATACCGAAATTACAAACAGGAGATGATTGTAAGAATGAAAAATTAGATACCATTGTAAAAAAGACTGAGAGTATAGAAAGAAGAATTGAGACAATAGAGCAACGAACTGAAAGCATAGAACAAAAAGTAGCTAAAATGGAAGGAAAAATAGAAGATATACAAAACCTGATGATGAAATACGAGGACAGAATCCAAAAAATTGAAGAAAAAGCTCAACAAGAAGAGAAGAAGGTTGAGTTTGATAGCAGATTGAGTGAGGTGGAAAGGGAGAGTAGTGGAATATTAGGGTGGGAGATGGATAGATCTGATTTTTTAAAAGATTTCAAAACATAGAAGAAAAAAGAGGAGAGAACCTAGTACAAATAATATCTGAAATTTTGATAAGTGTATTAGAGATATCCCAAGAGAAGATGATGGATAGCATAGATGAAGCATTCCGAGTATATACAAGATATGCAATGAAAAATGCTCTTCTAAGGGAAGTCCATGAAGATTTACTAAGAAAGCAACTAAATTACAAATACTACAGAAAATGAGAGATAGAAAATTAGAATATAAAGGTAAGGAGGGGTATAGTTCTGAAACAAATTCCGAGAAGAGTGAGAGAAGAGAATATCAATTTTTGACAAAGGCTCTGATTAAAAAAGGTGTTAATTATAGATGGCTCATACCAGAAGGCCTATTATTTGTATGGCAAGGACAAAGATACAGAATAGACACAATTGAGAAGGCAGAAGCTTTTTATACAGAACATTTCAGAGAAACAGCTGAGAAAACTGGAAAAGAAGAATCATCGGTACAATTATTGGAGGCACCTATAATTGAGATTGAAAAAATAGAAGGTGCTGTAGGTGGAATTGATAAAGAAGAAGGCACGGTGGGTGGAGTAAATCTCAGAGAACAATGAGAACCCAGATCAACTAGAGCTATAAATCCTGTATATAAAGTATAAACATGGAGGAAAGAAAAATAGTCACAATTAATATAAACGGACTTAATTCAGCAAATAAAAGAAGGAAAATATTTCACATAACAATTGCTTCTACATGGCGCTACGGCAGAGGCTCAAACCATTGTGACGCACAGGGGTGCATTCAAATGTCACCGCCTGCAATTTGGCGTTAGTATCGCCCCTGGACTGTTCCAAAGTGTCATGGAATGGCTTTTGCAGGGGATTCCAGGAGTCGTTTCCTATTTCGAAGACATCTTGTTATCGGCTTCAAATGAGGCAAGACTTTTCAAACGTTCGAACAGTTTTGACTAGAATTCGAGAAAAAGGCCTCTGTCTCAAAAAAAGAAAAATGCCAAATTAATGTGCCAAGGGTTGAATTCTTAGGGTACCTAATTGATGGCTCTGGGATTCACCCGACCACCCAAAAAATTCAAGCAATTCAGGACGCCCCTACACCTCACAATCAAACCAAGCTGCAGGCGTTCCTCGGGCTCCTTAATTTCTACAGCGTCTTTCTTAAACAGAAAGCCACCATTGCTGAGCCCTTACACCGTCTCCTGGTCCTGGGGCAGAGCCGAAGCTGCCGCATTCACCGCAGTAAAAAGACTTCTGTCAGCGGACACTTTTCTGGTGCAGTACAGCCAGACCCTGCTGTTGATGCTGACCTGCGACGTTTCATTTGGCATTGGCACCATCCTCAGCCACCGCATGCCCAATGGAACTGAGGCTCCCATAGCCTTTTACTTCAGCACCTTGTCCGCTGCCGAGCGGAACTACAGCCAGCTGGACTGTGAGGCTTTGGCTGCAGTGGCCGGAGTATAAAGGTTCCACGAGTACCTATACGGCCATGATTTCGAACTAATTACAGACCATAAACCACTTCTGGCCTTACTGGCTGGGGACCGACCCACTCCAGTGTCACTATCACTGCAGATGACCAGATGGACCATCTTCCTAGCTGCCTACTCCTACTGCCTCATCCACCGACCAGGCTCCATTTTGGGGCATGCCGCAACCATCAAAACAGTCATAGGTTGTTTGAGCTGCTGCCCACTGCTTGAACTTCTTGCTGACCCTACCCCCAAGACGCCAGTCCTTCTCATTGACTGCCTTGGGACTGGTCCTGTCTTGTCCAGTGACGTTGCTCACCACTCTGCAAGAGACTCCACCATCACACAAATTTTGAACTGGGTGTGGAGGGGGTGGCCCAAGGGGCCTGTTGGGTCTGATTTCAAAATGTATTTTATCAAATGTGATGAGTTATCTGTTGTAAATGGCTGTTTACTGTGGGGGGACTGGGTCGTTGTTCCACCCAAACTGCACATTGCAGTATTAGAGACTTTACACATAGGGCATTCTGGAATTGTCAGGATGAAATCTTTGGCTAGGAGTTACGTGTAGTGGCCTAACATGGACAGGGAGATCGAAGAATGGGTGGCTATCTGCGCACTGTGCCAGGAGTCCAGACCAGCTGCCCGCTATGGAGTGGGAACAACCTCAAGCACCGTGGTCTAGGGTGCACATTGATTTTGCTGGCCCAATTCATGGCCAGACATTCCTCATAGTTGTGGACGCCTACTCAAAATGGCTAGAGGTAGTCCTGATGACCTCCACTATGGTAGAAGTGGTCATCAAGGTGCTACGGAGACTTTTCTCCACGCACAGCCTGCCGACGTCTTGGTCTCTGCCAATGGGCCCCCAATTCATGGCCATGCAATTCGAGACCTTCTTAGCAGCACAGGGAATCAGACATCCCCTGGTCACATCATTCCATCCGGCCTCCAATGGTCAGGTGGAGAGAATGGTGAGATCTGCAAAAGAGGCCCTATCTAGGATGGGCCCGGGAGATTGGCAAATATGGGTTGACCACTATTTGCTAATTCAGCACATCACATCCAGTGCCACTACAGGGAGAAGCCCCTCCGACCTTCTCATGGGTCGCCAGCTAAGGTCCCACTTAGACAGGCTACACCCAAATTATTCTGATTCATCGCCCCCTGACTCCACAAGCAAGATTCGGAATTTTAGCATAGGGGTCTCCGTATACGCCCACAACTATGCCGGGGGAACTCTGTGGATTCCTACCACAGTGATAGGCATCACCGGGCTTCGCTCTTATCTAGTAGAGCTCAAAGGATGGTCGGAATTGGAGAAGGCATGTTGACCAACTCCGTGGCAGCCTCTCCAACTCCAACCAGAGGTAACTCCTGCACGAGTTAGCCAAAGCCCTACCCAAACGGAGCAAACACTCACTCCTTCCACAGGGAGCTCAAGTCCGAGGATACCGGGGAACTTATCTGGTTATGTTGCAGGCCTGCAGCGAGCTCCGAGCAAACCGGCTCTAGAAGCTTCAGCCACGGCCTGTGAAAGGGTTTCCACCAAGCAGAGCTGCGGAGCAAACTGGTCCGTCCGACCTGTCCAAATAACACCCTCTGACTGAACTGCGCAGGTCTGGCAGAGCTATCCAAAAGCCCGCCTACCTGTGTGACTACGTAACAAGTAGGATTGTTCCATCTAAGAGCGGAGGGGTGTTAGATACTTGCTTCAACTATAGTGGTTTCCACCAAGGTCCTCTGTTCCGGGAACAGAGGTTTAATCTCAGTGGTCGAAGGGTCTGAAAGCTCCCTATAAAAGGGCTGATGTCAGACTCAACCTTCGCTGGATTGTACATACTTGTTCTGTTACAATAAAGAGCTGTTGTTGTCTTTAGCCTTATGTGCCTTTCCATTACCCAATCTAACAGTTCTGATATCCTCCATCCTCCAGGTGGGTTTGACTCTAAAGAACTGTCCATTGGCCTTTTCCCATACAAATTAAAATTTTAAACAGAAACGGGTGAAGAAATGCTCCCCCCCACCCTGGAGAGGAACTGAGTCTAATTTTAGAGAACTTGAAATATTGCTGATGATTTCACTTAGGTAGCTAGCTATAGTACATAGAAATAAAGGTTATTTTTCTCCATCTTGTTCTCTTTTATTCAAAGACAAATTTGGGTTAAGAATTGTGAAATCTTGAACAAAGGGATTCAAAAATCCAAACGACCCCTAGATGGCAGCAAGCAATTTGGATTTTCTAAATTCCATTCCCAATATCTAGTGGGTATCCAATCTTTGAAGATCAGTTCTACTATTTAGATCAAGAATTAATCACAATGAAAAACTCTGCAATACAAGTTGCAAATACCTCTCTTGATAACGGATTTTGTAATGAATTTTGCAGCACTACTGAGCACCAGAGGTGATTTTAAAATCCTTGAGAAAAGCTGAAATAAAATAAAAACTTATTAAAAGTGCAAACTTGTTTTTTTTTGTAATTTCCCTGTTTGAATTACAATGTTGAAACACTGTATTTTTTATCATTATACCATAATAATTCATGAAACACACACGAGTTGAATTAAGGTACAAATAAACTACGCTTCCCATTATACATATGGAAAGCAAAGACACTCCCCCTTTTCCGGTCGACTCTACCATTCAAGAATAAACTTTCTCTCGCTAAAGAAAATATGATATCTCTCGTATGCTTTTTTCACTTTAAATTTAGGAGGGGAAACCATAGTTCCTTCCAAGTGAGACTTTGGTTTATAAATGGAAAATTCAAACCAAAACCCGAATAATTGAGCTTTAGATACTACAATTCCCACAATACATTTCGCCAAAATATACAGGCGTCGAGCTCACCCTCATAGCCTTCTCTTCATTGATTGGCGATTATTTAGGAACGTTCGGGCCAGTGGAGTAAAATATGCGGGATGTTATTGGTCGCCGGATGCAATAACTATGAAACGTCGGGGGCGGGGAGCCGGCAGCGTCGCCGTTGCCGTTTGGCGGGAAAAAGAGGTCAGGTTTTCGCGCCAAGTAGAGTTATAAGGAAGAGTCGTTAGTGAGGTTGCCTGTTAGGCGTGGAAGCAAAAGCAATTCCCACGGAGGAATTGATCTCGAGTCTGAGATGGCAACGCCCGCGCCAACCACTTTGGATGATGCTGAATTGCGAGAAGCTCAGCGAGATTACCTGGACTTTTTGGATGATGAGGTGAGCAGGAATCGGAGAGCTTGTGCTTATCCCGGCGACAGTCTTGCTGCTAAGAGATAAAAATGCTTATTGGCAAGATCTTGTGGGAGGAATGGAGCAATAATCATTCTGGAAAAGCACTTTTCTGCCAAATGAAGTCAGACTTTGTGAGGAGTTAAAACGGGGTTAGATTATTTTCTAATGGAGGTAAAGCCTGTTTTTCTGATGAAGTTGTATTACAGCCTATGGAAGAAATAGCACTTAAGCTGATGAGTTTCAGTCTATTTCATTAAGAATATGGGGGTATAATTCCACAACCCCAAATAAATTGCACAGGATGAAACAATCGTCCTTAGCTGCTTAATAATAGTTTAAATGCGTTGTTTTAATCCTCTTTCAATCAGTTGTCTTCCATGGTAGGCCAGTCCCTTGGAAGGAAGCAATCAATAGAGGCTAACTTGATATAGGCTTACCTTTGGAATTCAGGACTTCTATCAAATATTTGTGATGTAGGCTAACACTTAAATTTATCAATAAAATCATGAGGGACTGAACTTGATTGTAAATTTGTAACATCTTGTTTTTACTAGTCAGTTTTTAGCTAAAACTGCCCATGCTTCTTTGCTATTCCCCATGCTAATTATAGAACTAATGGAAGTTAAAATCTAAAACATCTGAAAAGTGCCTGCTCTCACCTGAAACAACATGATACACAAGATACACAACATATATACAATATGCAAAATATACAACATATACAATATGACACACAAGAGGAAAGGATAGGAATGTTATAAATTCCTTAAGACCAAAGCAACTTGAATTGCCATTTAAATTCATGTGGGATCCTAACTCTCTAGAACAGGGGTGTCAAACTTGTGTCGTCATGGTGGCATCAGGTGATATATCACAACTTTTTTCCCTTTCGCTAAACTGGGCAGCATGTGACACATCCACCCCACGAGTTTGACACCTCTGTCCTAGAATAATAGCAGCTAGAAAGAAAAAACTAATTCCATCTCTTAAAAGAGAAAAAGATCTGGATAGGGATTACTGAATAGAATACAGGTAGTTCTTGACTTACGACCACAACTAAGCCCAACATTTCTGTTGCTAAGTGAAACATTTGTGAGTTTTGCTCCATTTTATGACATTTCCTGCCACAATTGTTAAGTGAATCATTTCAATTGTTAAATAATAACATGGTTGTTAAGTGAATCTGCCTTCCCCATTGACTTTGCTTGTCAGAAGGACACAAAAGCTGTTCACATGACTCCGGGGACATTGCAAAAGTCATAAATATGAATCAGTTGCCAAACATCTGAATTTTGATCACATGATCATGGGGATGCAATCACGATTGTAAGTGAAACATGGTTATACGTCACTTTTTTCAGTGCCATTGTAACTTTGAACAGTCACTAAGTAAACTGTTGTAAGTCGAGGACCACCTGTATACCGTCCTTTTTATTTATTTTGCATTAGATGAAGAGTTTCTTCTTTTCTCTGCGAGAGAATAAGTGAACCCAGGAATTTTCCCTGGTTAAGGGCCAAGAGAACTTCCAGCTGCACATGGCTTATTCCGTGCTTTTGTGGAAGTGGAATTGTTTCTCTCCTCATTGTCCTCAGTAAATACAAGTTGAATCAGGTGGGGAATAGCTGTTTTCTTTATCACCTATTGTTCCAGACCAGCAGAGAGTCCTCATTTTATTTAGAATTGTAAAGCTACCTTTAAAAATATGAAGAGTTGCTTAGTAATAGTGTTTATTTTTTGGGTGAAATTGGGAAAATTGTGCACTTTTATTGGAAACATATCCGCTGAGCTTTGTGACATGGAACATTTATTGTCAATAGCTTTTCAGGTTCACTTCTGTATGTTCCTTGTATTTTTTTGTAGCTACCCTGAATTCCATTACCTTTCTTCCAGTGAATGCAAAGATAGTTTGCTCTACACATTTTACTTTTTGCTTTTGTTTTGGGTGACTAATCTTTGTAGAATAAGAGCAAAAGTATTTATCTAGAGGATGCATGGTGCTCTGAAACATGCAGGAATACAAGTATAGCACCTGTTTCCATTCCATATAACAGCTGCATCTTTCCAAGGGTTTGTGTGGCTGTTGTATGCAGCTGCTGTAGAATGCTGAAAAAGTGGTTTAAGGAGTTGTAGACAGGTGCAAAATAGTACATAGTCTTATTATAAGTGACTACAGAAAGAGAAAGTACTTAGTTTAATAAATTTGAGCATGATACAATTTCACTAAATAAACTTGGTGCAAAACTTTAAGCATCATGATAGTTATTCTCCATCTAGTTCAACTTGTATCACTGAGAATAATGAGAGGAAACACAATTCAGCTTCACTTAGAAAACATTGAATAAACCATGAGGAAGTGGAAGGCGTCTTGGCCACTTTCAGAATAAATGAATTAATATTGTCTAAACAGTTATTCTTACCTTCACTCCTTTCAGGAAGATCAGGGAATTTACCAGAGTAAAGTCCGGGACATGATTAATGACAATGGGCATCGTCTGATTGTGAATATCAATGACCTCCGCAGAAAGAATGAGAAAAGAGCCAGTCGGTAAGAATATGAATGTTAGCAAAATACTTGTTCTTCCCGCTCCCCACAATTTGTCCAGAAAAGAAACCTTAGGTAGCTTATGTATGTCTTCCGGTCCCTGTCTCATTTAGGAGTTTTTGGAGGTAACCATGCTTTGTATTTGGACCATTATTTTCTTTGTGAGCCAAACAAGAAAAGTTCTCAATAATCAGTCTGAAAACAAAAACCTATCTCTCTCTTCTGGTAATTAGGGTGTAATTGAATGTCTACACAGCACGGGTGTCAAACTTGATCACGCCATGTGATGTATTGAGACTTTTTTGCCTTTGCGAAACCGCGGTTGGTGTGGCTTGCACATGATGCATCTGGCCCACGGAGTGCCAGTTTGACACCCCTGCATTACAGAATGTTTTTCTGAGTTGTGCCTTTTGTTCTGATTCTAAGACAATGGCTGACCCAACCCTTGCTAAATATTCCTGATCTTGTTAAATATTTCTTGTTCAATATTACTGATGAACTTTATGTAATCTACTTTAAGATTAAAATAAGTCATCTCAAAACAAAATTCTGTTATTTAATGGCAGTTTTATTGCATGAAGGTTATCATCATTGGAAGGAATGACTATTTGCAAGGTAATTTTGCTTACACATGAAGATTGTTGAATGCTTTTACCATGTTTTCTGGTAGACTCAAGGGAGGGGCTACTCCTGGGATATTCTCACAGCCTGATTGGTCCAGAAAACTGAGGGAAATCTCTTTTAACCTCCTTCGTTCCCTGTGGTTCCCAGTTCCTCTCAGTCTTTGGTCCAAGCACTGTATGAGTTCCCAGAGTGAGTAAAAAATTATATTAATTAGATATATATTGGCTATTCTAAATTCCAAATTGTCTGAGCTGCCACTTGCAGGGACAGGGTCCTCCATCTCGCAGCAAGCCGGGGGGAGAGCAAAATTGGCTCCGCTCTCCTGTGGTCTTCGGGAGCTCTGACCGATCCCTGGAATTGCGGGGGTGTCAGGCTTTCCTTTCGCAACTCTGCGGGAAGGGCTGCTGTCGTGGCCAGTGTCAGGCCCGCAAGTTTAGCCTCAGCAGCCCAATCCTTCCTCCCGCAAGGCTGGTGACTTTGGGCAGCAGCACCCTCAGGACACGTGAGTAGCTCCAATGGCGGAGAGCAGGCAGACCACTTCAATGGACCAGGGGGTGTGCCCAGAACGTGCCCAAGGAGAGGGAAGGGCCCAGAACCAGGGCAGCAGCGGTCAAACCTACAGTGGCCCAGTGGCCCTCCAGAGCTACCCAGAGGGATGAGACCAGATGCCAAAAGGCTCTGGAAAAAGTAATTGCTAGGGCAGAACGACAAGCCAACAAGCCCTCTTCTCCTTCCAGATCTAGGTCTCTGTTAAGGCCAGCATCTGCTCATTCAGCTTCTCCCTCCAGGGTATTCAGTCCTTCTTCCCCTTCTATTTCTCCTGTTGGGGCACGCAGGTAATCAGGCCTGGAAATTTCCCCCTCCCCTCCTGTCTCACCCCATGGCTCGAGGGAGGTGTTTGAGGATCCATTGGAGGGTTCATCTAGGAGATTCCTTCCTCCCTGCACCCTAGCTCCACAGGACCCCGATCCAGGACACTCTGAGGATGAGTTTGAGGATCTGGAATTGCTCCCTAAGCGCATTAAGAGGCTTATTTCCTCTGCTATTTCAAAAGGGGTTGCCTCTGCAGTTTCAATACAATGCAATAACATAGTTGGAAGGGACCTTGGAGGTCTTCTAGTCCAACCCCCTGCCTAGGCAGGAAACCCTATGCCGTTTCAGACAAATGGCTATCCAACATCTTCTTAAAGACTTCCAGTGTTGGGGCATTCACAACTTCTGGAGGCAAACTGTTCCACTGTTTAATTGTTCTAACTGTCAGGAAGTTTCTCCTCAGTTCTAAGTTGCTTCTCTCCTTGATTAGTTTCCACCCATTGCTTCTTGTTCTACCCTCAGGTGCCTTGGAAAATAGTTTGACTCACTCTTCTTTGAGGCAACCCCTGAGATATTGGAACACTGCTATCATGTCTCCCCTAATCCTTCTTTCTATTAAACTAGACATACCCAGTTCCTGCCACCGTTCTTCATATGTTTTAGTCTCCAGTCCCCTAATCATCTTTGTTGCTCTTCTCTGCACTCTTTCTAGAGTCTCCACATATTTTCTACATCGTGGTGACCAAAACTGAATGCAAGTGTGGCCTTACGAAGGCATTATAAAGTGGTATTAACACTTCACGTGATCTTGATTCTATCCCTCTGCTGATGCAGCCTAGAACTGTGCTTTTTTGGCAACAGCTGCACACTGCTGGCTCATATTTAAATGGTTGTCCACTACGACTCCAAGATCCCTCTCACAGTTACTACTATTGAGCAAGGAACTACCTATACTGCACCTGTGCATTTCGTTTTTGTTGCCTAAATGTAGAACCTTACTCTTTACCATTGAATTTCATTTTATTAGATAGTGCCCAATGTTGAAGTTTGTCAAGTTTCCTTGAGGGACCAGCAATCCTATAGGGAGCCTAGGCCCCAGGGGCCTCCTCAGGCCAGAAGCTCCTCTCATCTTAGACTCCAGTCTGCGAGGCCTCCTTCTCCCTCAGTAGTTAGTGAGGGTTCAGTGCTGGGGAGGATCTGCGCCAGGACATGGGGTTTTCGGAGGATGAAGACACTGTTCTCCCAGATCCTCCGTCCTTCCCCAATCTCTTTGCTCCCCCCATGTTTAAACCCTTATTGCACAAGGCAAAGAAGACCACTAAAGTCGGTACAGGGGATCCTGCCATTCCCCCTCCCAGAGACCCTAACTTGGTCATGTTATCTAATACAGCGGCCAATAAGGAGGAGGGTCCTGCTCTTCCCATTTTTCTAGAGGTGATAAAGAATCAGTGGGCTCACCCCTCTACCTTTCCCAATCACGGGAGCAACGACCGCCACTTCTACAATATGGAGAAGGCCTTTTCCCAGGCTCTCCAGTTGCCTAACGTCGACCCTCCTATAGCCTCCCTCGCTAATGCTTCCTTGGTAGTGACAAGGGATTTGGCTGATAAGTTGAAACCGGAGTAAAAGCGGACGGAACTTAGACTTCGTAAAAACTTCAATGCATCCGCATGGGCAATAAAGTTCGCTGCAGCTGCCTCCTATTTCAACCGGTCAGCCGTTATGTGGCTTCGTCAGTTGCAGAATTGCATTCCAATCCAGGATGAGAGACTTCACCAGGATATTACAAAGATCATTGCTGCCATGCAGTTCTCTGCGGATGCCACCCTAGACGCTGTAAAGTACCCATCCCGAGCCCTGGCCACCTCAGTGACTTCTAGGTGGCTGTTATGGTTGCGCAATTGGCAGATGGACAATAAGTCCAAGTGGGGCTTGGCGGCTGCGCCCTACTCTGAACCCAATCTTTTTGGTGAATGTTTGGATCCCCTTCTCATAGGGAATAAGGACAAAAAGAAGGTCTTGCCAACCAACACCAAGAAGACAGATTATCGTCCGTCCTTGTACCACAGGCAGTCCTTCAGGGCCCCTGAACCGGAGAATCAACAACAGAGATATGCCCCTTATAGATCAGAGGCCCTACTACCAGGACAGAGGCAGGTTCCAGTCCAGACGGCCCTTTTGAGGAGGGGGTGGCAGCCGCCCCTTCCGCAAAGGAAAATGACTCCAATCCGAGCATTCCTATAGGAGGCCACCTGGAACTGCTTGCGGATCTGTGGGATCACGTGACTTCAGATGCCTGGGTTCGGTCCACTACCCGCAAAGGACTCCGCCTGGAGTTCCTTTCCATGCCCCCGACTTTCAGAACCTTTCCGCTACCCCGGGATCCGCAACGTCGTCATCAGATGTCCCTAGCCATCCAACATCTGCTGGACATCCAGGCAGTGGAACTGGTCCCAGGAGGGGAACACGGGCGGGGTTACTATTCCAATATTTTTCTTGTTCCGAAGAGCTCGGGGGGCTGGAGAGTGATACTAGACCTCAAGCGTCTCAACCGCTTTCTGGTGTACAGGTGCTTCAAGATGTCCTCCCTCACATCCATTCTGCAGGGCATCAGGTGGGGGGACTTCCTAGCGTCAGTGGACCTGACAGAAGCCTATCTCCACATCCCTATCCGTCCTGCTCATCGCAGGTTCCTTCGCTTCTCCCACAACGGGCTCCACTTCCAATACAGGGCCCTCCCCTTCGGGTTGTCCTCGGCCCCGCGCACATTCATGAAGGTCCTGGCGGCATTGGCGGCTCACCTGCGCTTGGTTCCTATGAGACTTCAATGTTACCTTGATGACGTACTCATGCAAACCCCCTCTTACGCTCGAGCTGTTTTAAACCTAAAGCTAACCATCCAAACCCTGCAGACCCTGGGGTTTTCCGTCAACTTTCCCAAAAGCCACCTCTCGCCCACAACAAGGATCTTACATCTGAGGGTGGTGATAGATTTCATAGAGGGCATGGTTCGTCTATCCTCAGACTAGCTGGTCGACCTCCAGGCCCTGGCAAGACAGGTTCGCGCAAGGCGGTTAGTTTCCATCCTGACCTTGCCCTGTCTGTTGGGCAAGATGGTATCGTGCATAGTTATTGTCCCCTGGGCACGGCTTCATTCACGGACTCTGCAATGGGCCCTCATCCTGTTCCAGCGAAAGCGCCTGAGCAACTCCCCGCACCTCATCCACCTGCCAGTGGATGTGTGGCTATCTCTGCGGTGGGGGCTGTCCCTGGCCCTTCAATGCGGATCGGAGTTCTAGGAGCCTGATCTAGTGACCATCACTACAGAGGCAAACCTGTTTGGTTGGGGAGCACTCATGGACTCTCACATGGTGCAGGGCCGTTGGACCCGTTCGGACCTTCGCAACAATATAAACTGGCTGGAGCTGAAGGCCACCAGACTGGCTCTCCACCAGTTCAGAGACATGATAGAGGGCAGTCACATTCTTCTGTTGACAGACAATGTGGCCACAAAGGCCCACATAAACCACCAAGGTGGGACTCACTCCAGAACGCTTTGGCTGGAGGCACTGAAACCCGGCTCCTGGGCAGAGAGACATCTGGCGTCAGTGGTGTCAGAGCACATTTCGGGCACGGCCAACCACCATGCCGATTGGTTGAGCTGCGCAACTAAAGACCACGGAGAGTGGCAGCTTCTACCAGACCTCTTCCAGAAGATTTGCCAGCGGTTCGGCGATCCGTCGGTGGACTTGTTTGTGACCCCGTTGAACGCCCAGCTCCCGAGATTCTTCACCCATTTTCCAGCCCGGGCCGCAGAAGGGACGGACGCTTTCTGGAGCAGATGGTCTCTGGACCTGTTATATGCTTTCCCCCCTCTCCCTCTGATCCCGGGGACGCTGAGGAAGGTAGTGGTAGAGAAGGCAGACATCATTCTGATCGCCTTTTACTGGCCCAGACAGCCTTGGTTTGCGGACCTCGTCCAGCTCTCCATCTCTCCCCCGTGGAGGATTCCCCGGGAGGAGCTTTCCCTATGCCAGGGGATCTTAATGTACCTGTAGCCCCAGTGGCTCCACTTGACCGCCTGGTGCTTGAGCAAGGCCTCCTGAAAAGTGCCAACTTGTCCTCCCGAGTAATAGCAACTATCGAGGCGTCAAGCGCCCCTCCATCACTCGAATATACAACTTCACGTGGGCTGCGTTTGTTAAGTGGTGCAGCCCAATCAGCATTTGTCTGACGGAGATCTCAGTCGCTCAAATTCTGGATTTCCTACAAAAAGGCCTGGATGGGGGGGCTCTCCCATAACACCCTACGGCGGCAGGTAGCGGCCCTGGCCTCGATCCTACCGGGAGAAGGTCGCTCGTCTGCCTCAACACCCCTTTATCAGGAGGTTCCTAAGGGAGGCTGCTAATTTGCGGCCTCCCCCTGTTCATAGGTTCCCAACCTGGGACCTGCCTCTTGTACTTAGGGCCCTGACGGGGACTCCCTTTGAGCCCTTGCTCACAGTTCACCTTAGGTTTCTATTTCTCAAGGTGGCGTTCCTGGTCGCCGTGACCTCGACCAGACGCATCTCCGAGTTAGGGGCCTGTCATCTAATGACGACCTCTGCCAGTTCCACCAGGATACAGTAGTTCTGAGGTTGGATCCTACCTTTCTCCCTAAGGTCAATTCGCCCTTCCATTGAGCGCAGGAGGTCATCCTATCCAATTTTTGCCCGATTCCCTCCCATGAGAGGGAGCGACTTTGGCACAGGCTGGACGTGCGGCGCGCCTTGCACATTTATGTCTGACGCACAGCTTCCTTCCGTAGATCTGAGGCCCTCTTCATTTCCAACCGGGCTCCTTGGGTGCCAGGGTTTCCTCGGCCACCATTGGCAGGTGGTTATAACAGGCAATATCCACTGCCTACGAGTCTTCGGGCTGGCCTCCCCCCTCAGGGATCACGGCCCACTCCACACGGAGTGCAGCTACTACAGCAGTGTGGACCACGAGGGCTTCATTCGAAGAAATTTGCCGGGCGGCCACTTGGGCCTCCCCAACTCCGTTTATCCGCCACTACCGGCTGAATGCCTTTGCATCGGCTGAGGCGTCATTCGGGCGTAGGGTCCTACAACAGGTAGCGATAGCCCCTTCCTTCGAGTCTTGGTTTCCCTCCCAGGGACTGAGCTTGGATACTTCCCAGGAGTCGCCCCTCCCTCGAGTCTACCGGAAAAAGAACGTTAGTCCTTACCTGAAGGTCTCTTTTCGGTAGACAAGAGGGAGGGGTGACATCCTGCCCCTATTAAGACATAGTTGGTAGTCAGTCCGGGTGAGGGGCTGGGGGGAGGTTGACCCCTGTCCGTTGTCTGTTTTTGTTTGACAGTATGCTTCCACTCATGCGGCTTCGAGGAACTGGGAACCACAGGGAAAAAAAGAGGTTAAAAGAGATTTCCCTCAATCTTCTGGACAAATCAGGCTGTGAGAATATCCCAGGAGTCTCCGCTCCCTCTCATCTACCAAAAAGAGATGTTTAGGTAAGGACCAACATTCTTTTCAGGTCTTATTTGTAATGTTAAATTTTTAGTCAGGGACTTGGAGAAATGAAATTTTGATTTAAAGAATCTCCTGGAGATTTTAGCTTTTACAAATAAGAGGGCAGAAAAATAGTCCGTAATACATTCACTGTGAAATATTTAAATGTCAAAACTAGATCATTTGGATTATGTTAACGAATTGGGAAATTTAATCTGCTTCTCTGACGGCAAAATAAAATGGTGAAGTTGGTGTTGTGGTGAATTTGACTCCTAAGGACTAGTCACCTTCTAGGACTTTTTTGGTTTCTCAGTATGTAAAATACTGCCAGAGAATTTTCTGGAAATCTTCAGTCCATGTACTAACAAGGCCAACTCGGAGGTTTTTGAATACAAATAAATTTGGGCAGTTGCTGTAACCAGACTTTTCTAATTCCCCAATTTCACTCATGTGGATAGAATAATAAGGGGCATTAAAAGAGCATCCATAACTCTTTATTTTTATTCTTGGAATGTTGTCAACAATTGTAATATTGTTGTTATATGTTAATCCATCTTTGCATTAATCTATACATTCCTTTTGTTATACAATAAGGCACATGTTATAATCTTTGTAAACTTTCTAACTTTGTAAAATTTGTATTTTTATGGCTAGACTTTCTGATGCTTGTCATTGAGGAGGTGAGGGCCTAATTCCTGATCTTTAACTATGACTTAGGGTGATAGTTCTAGGTAAATGCAGTATGGGAAAATTTAAAGGTGATTAGCATACTTAAAGATTAGCGATGCAATCTTCATTTTGAAATGAACACTGGGAATTAACAACATTGTTAATTCTTGATAGGGTTGTTTTAATGAGAATTGTTTTCCTGTTACGATATTGTCTTTTTCTGAAGGACTATTAAAATTCTTTTTCATCTTTCCTGCAGTTTGTTGAACAGTGCCTTTGAGGAGTTGCTGGCTTTCCAGCGTGCCTTGAAAGATTTTGTGGCTTCTGTGGATGCTACATATTCGAAGCAATATGAAGATTTTTATATTGGGTTAGAAGGCAGCTTTGGATCTAAACATGTGACACCTCGGACATTGACATCCCAGTTTCTCAGCTGTATTGTCTGTGTGGAGGGTATTGTTACAAAATGTGAGTAAGCAGTCTGTGCACTAAAAGCTGTTCAAAGAAGCTTTTGATTCCAAATGGGTGGAATATGATTGGTGAATTATTCTGTTTAAAAAGCAGTAAATCCTCCAGTTTTACAAATCTTTGGGGAGAGGGTGGGTGGGGAGAATGAACATGGTGATACTTGCTTTCCCACTAAGAATATATTATCCAATAAAATTACTCCATGAATACAGGCTTTCTCTCCAGGGTTTTGTAACAGAGTGAAATAGACACTTAAGTAAGACTTGTTCCAGTAAAGCTAAACATTATACATTCAGGATTAGAATGCCATTGAGAATATTATTCTAAAGAATCATTTGGAAGTACTTGTGTTAAATATGTTTGTGTTTTCCAAAGTCTTCGAATAGATTGCAATGCATTTAAAAAAGACTCTCAGCTGTTATCTTTAAAATGATAGTCTAAGACCAGTGTTGGCAACTCATGGCTCCACAGCCGCATACAGCTCTTTCGTCCCTCTGCTGCAGCTCCCTGTTGCCCTGTCGTGGTAGAGAGATGAAAGAGCTGTTGCCCTGTCGCAGCAGTGGTGATGGATGGAGCCTTAGTGTGGGAACGAAGTGCCCTGCACTTGCCAAAACAACATTCTGATTTCAGCGCTGTGCATTTGCTGTTGCTGCCTCCATGGCCTGCCCGCTGCTCTCACTGCACCTTTCACAATGGGGGAGACCCGGTCCCCTCCTTCTGGAGCTAATCATGACACAGAGTATCATTGTCGGCTCACTCTGGCCTCCCAGATGTCAGTTGCTTTTCCTGCATGGCCACCGGTGTTGTGATCCCCCGCCTCTCCACCAGACAGCTGGCCTTCAGCTGGTCAGCTGTCTGCTCCTGGGCTCATCAGCCTCTGGATGTCAGATTCCCACCAGCCAGCACTAGTTCAAGGGTTCCTTTCCTGCCCCCAGGGGGGAGAGAGGGAAGAGAGGGGAAGAGAGAGAAAGAGAAAGAGAGGGGGGCGGAAAAGAGTGATAGAGAGAGGGGGGAAGAGAGAAAGAGGGGGGGAGAGAGAAGAGACACAGAGAGACAGTCATATGACTGGGTGAGAGGGAGTGACATCAAATTGGCCACATCCACCCAGGTTTTTTGGCTCTCTGTGTTTTCTGTGGGAAACACATCCAAATGGCTCTTCGAGTGTTTAAGGTTGCAGATCCTTGGTCTAGGAATATATTAAAACAAATATAATGGGATTGAGTGTGCAATTGATGTGAAAAGACGTGGTATGTTACATCAACATAAATATGCAATGTTTTGCAATCTAGCATGTGAACATCTGAAGGAAGTGTTCAGGCTGAGGTTGGCTAGCCCTTTTCTTTATTTCCAGATGCTTTTTGTTTCTGTCCCCATGTAGGCTCTTTGGTGCGCCCAAAGGTTGTTCGAAGTGTGCATTACTGCCCTGCTACCAAGAAAACCATTGAGCGGCGGTACACAGATTTGACTTCCCTGGAAGCTTTTCCATCCTCTGCTGTTTATCCCACTAAGGTGAGTTGTATGGATTCAGAAACCTTTCAAAGCTCCTAGAAGAATTGTGACTCTATTATGAAAGAATTCTAAAAGTTATTAGAAGGATCTAGACATGATATAGTTAAATATTCTTTGACATCAAATTTGGTGCTCAGTATTTAATGTTATGTACCACTTTAGAATAAAAATAATGCTGCTGGGACAGCATGTATTCAGGAATTCAAGTAATCTGGGTAGCATATTTATATGGGGAATATAAATTCAAATCCCTTATTTTCAGCAAGTAAACAAAAAAACTTTAAAAAACTAATATAAAAACAAAGTACATTCTTGTAGGATGAAGAAAACAATCCTCTCGAGACAGAATTTGGCCTGTCAACTTACAAAGATCATCAAACCATCACAATCCAGGAGATGCCAGAGAAAGCACCAGCTGGACAACTTCCTCGCTCTGTAGACATCATTTTAGATGATGACTTGGTAGACAAAGTAAAGCCAGGAGACCGAGTACAAATCATTGGAACATTCCGTTGTCTGCCAAGCAAGAAGGGTGGCTACACTTCAGGGACATTTCGGTTAGTAGTATAAGCTGCTTTATTGGCTTTGGGTTGATGTACCAGGACTTGAGACCCATATTGCATTAAACTCTCCTACAACAATACTTTTGCTTTTGTTTTGTGGTTCTAAAAAATTGGCTTTTTAGAAACTGTTTTTCCAACAACTTTCAAGCCTTGTATTCAGGAAAATAATTTGGTCTGTCAGGGAACATGCCATATACATATTGTAAAATAATTAATGCTAAAGAAATATAGCAATTATTAGAATGTAGTGGAAGCTATGTTCCTCAGGCATTTTCTTTCATTCTAAACTGAGTTTAAACATTAAAAATTGTGCTTGGAAGATTATTATTTTTTAAATATTTGCCTTATCTTTGACACAGCTATAGGTTCTTCATGTTTTTTTTATTAAAAGTTTTTTTTTCAAGACAAACACAACATATCCTCCTTTACATACTGTAGAAAGTGTATCAGTTGGTTACAAAAAAGCTTACGTGCATCTCTTCCACAGTCAACAGTTCTCCGGCTGGACTTCCCTGGTGCTACCCCCCGCGAGGAGGCGGAACTGGAAGGTATTAGATGGTTCCGCCCCAAGCGCCTGATGGAACCAGATAGGTTCCAGACGGAGCTTGGGCCACCTCCTGTGGACCTGACCCGCCCCCGAGTGGAGGACCTGGTAGACGCATGGAATAGTGCGACTACCGGGGCCCTAGACCGGGTGGCGCCTTTGCGGCCTCTCCTGCGGCGACGAACCACCCTGGCCCCTTGGTTTACCGAGGAGCTAAGGGTGATGAAACGCCACAAGAGACGCCTAGAGAGTCGTTGGAGATCCTCCCGTTCCGAATTTGACCGAGCACAGGCACGAGCCTATTTGAGGACGTACCTCGTGGCATTAAGAGCGGCCAAACGTCAACATTGCGCCGCTCTTATTGCGTCCGCAGATAACCGCCCTGCCGCCCTGTTTCGGGTGACTCGCTCCCTCTTGTTTGAGAGACCGCGGGAAGCCCCTTTACAGGGCAGAGCAGAGGAGTTTGGGAAATATCTACAGGACAAAGTCGCTCAAATCCGGATGGGATGGGCCCCTTTCAGTGGTTCAGTAGAGACGCCCGTGGCGAGTCTTGAGGGATCGCTTTGGGAGGAGTTTGACTCGGTTGCCATTGAGGATTTGGACAGGTTGCGTGGACGTCTGCGACCCACCACATGTTTATTGGACCCGTGTCCCTCCTGGCTTGTACTGGCATCCTGGGAGGTTACGCGCGACTGGCTCCTGGGCCTAGTGAATGCCTCGTTGGGTGAGGGGTCTCTACCGGCCGCCTTGAAAGAGGCGGTGGTGAGGCCCCTGCTCAAGAAGCCTTCCCTGGACCCAACGGACCTAGTCAATTATCGTCCAGTCTCCAACCTTCCTTTTTTAGCGAAGGTTGTAGAGAGTGTGGTGGCACAGCAGTTCCCACGTCACCTGGAGGAAAATGATTATCTAGACCCGCGCCAGTCCGGCTTCCGACCCGGGCACAGCACGGAGACGGCCTTGGTCGCATTGGTTGATGATCTCTGGAGGGCCAGAGATAGGGGTTGTTCCTCTATCCTGGTCCTATTAGATCTCTCGGCGGCGTTCGATACCATCGACCATGGTATCCTGTTGCACCGGCTAGAGGGGCTGGGAGTCAGGGGCACCGTTTTACGGTGGTTTGGCTCCTACCTCTCTGACCGGACGCAACGTGTGTTGGCAGGGGAGCAGAGATCGACCCGGAGGCCACTCACATGTGGAGTGCCACAGGGATCGGTGCTCTCGCCTCTCCTGTTCAACACATACATGAAACCGCTGGGCGAGATCATCCGTGGTTTTGGGGTGGGATATCATCTGTATGCTGATGATACTCAGCTATACATTTCCACCCCGAACCACCCCAATGAGGCCGTCGAAATGATGTCCCGGTGTTTAGAGGCCGTACGGGTCTGGATGGATGGCAACCGACTAAAACTCAACCCTTCCAAGACGGAGTGGCTGTGGCTTCCGGCCTCCCGGTTCAACCAGGTGCTTCCATCTCTGGCCATCGGGGGCGTGCAACTAGCCCCCATGGAACAGGTGCGCAATTTGGGCATCCTCCTAGATGCCCGGCTGTCCATGGATGACCATGTAACAGCCGTGGCAAGGGGGGCGTTCCATCAGGTCTGCCTGATGCGCCAATTGCGCCCCTTATTGGACCGGGATGCCCTACACACAGTCACCCATGCGCTAGTGACGTCTCGCCTGGACTACTGCAATGCTCTCTACATGGGGCTTCCCTTGAGATGCACTCGGAGACTACAGTTGGTCCAGAACGCGGCCGCGCGGGTGATTATGGGGAGGACTAGATACTCCCCTGTAACACCTCTCCTGCGCGAGCTGCACTGGCTTCCTGTGGTCTACCGAGTGCGTTTCAAGGTCTTGATTATGATCTTTAAAGCGCTTCATGGCACAGGGCCTAGTTACATGCAGGATCGCATCCTGCCCCACACATCCCTACGACCAATTCGCTCACACAGAGAGGGACTTCTCCGGGTGCCGTCCGCCAAACAGTGTCGGGGGGCGACACCCAGGAGCAGAGCCTTCTCTGTGATGGGCCCAGCCCTGTGGAATGACCTCCCCCGTGACATCAGGATTACTTCCGATCTCCGCTCCTTCCGTGTACAGCTGAAGACCCACCTCTTTCAATTATCTGGCCTGGCTCAACCGTAATTTTTCTTACTCCTCCTGACTGTCTTTTTAAATTTTAAATTTTAATTGTACATTGGGTTTCTTACAATTGGGGTATTTTAATGGTGATTTTTAACTGTCTAAATGTTGTAATTTGTTACCTCCTCCGTGCATGTGTGTCTTTGTATATATGTATGTTTATGTGTTTGTACACATGTTTTATGTTCTATATGCTCCATTGTACGCCGCCCCGAGTCCTGCCTGGAAAGGGAGCGGCTAATAAATTCAATTATTATTATTATTATTAACAAACATTACTTCATATTAACTCAAGTATCTTAAGATCAGATATTTATACATGTTACCATCATCATACCTCCGTTTTCATTTGACTATAATTGTTTAAATGTCCTTCATCATAGAATATACCAAAATTTAATACATAACCACATACTAGCATTTCATTTACTATTTCTAAAATCCTCCAATAACACTGAATCTTTATATCCTATTCTAGCTAAACATCCATAATATTAAGAAACAAAATTTTCTAATTCTTCTTTCCAAATCATTATTTGAAATTTACATCAAATTTCCTTATGTTGTACTCATACCTATATATACGTTATCATCATCCCTCCTTTATTTAACTATATCCTGTATCATAACATTTTCCCCCTAATATTCTAAACTTAACTATATCTAACTTAGTTCTTTTTTATTAACCTTTATATATAATCCAAAAGAATTTCTAATCTTCCTTTCGTGGGTACCATTCAATATTCATATCCCATTATTGCTTATCATGACACAAGACATTGTATACATTATTATCATTATCAATTATTTGTTTAACTATATCTATTATCACTAAATTTCGCTAAGTTTAACTAGTTTTAAGTTATACTCTTCCATTTATCAACCTATATCTTTCCAGTAGCAAAACAGTCTCATATCTTCTGCTATTTGTGGTATCAGTCCTCTAATCTTCTCTTTAATCAATGTTGTATGGACTCCTCTTAGCAATTTTTTGCTTATAAAATCTCTCATGTAATTACGATGTCCTTCTTCTGTTTCCTTAATCAGCTTGTCTTTGATTGTCGATGGTGTTATCAAAATTATTGCTAATAAGATTTCTCTCTTTAAATCCATAAATTCTTCTATTTTTTCTCCTTCTGTATCTTGCCATCCAGGGTAGGTTTCCCCTCCATTTAATTCCTCTTTCAGTATTCCACTCTTTCCATTTTCAGAGACATACCAGTCACCATAAATATCAGCAATTTTAATTTCTTTATATTTATTTTCCTCTTTGATTTTAACTGCCATTTTATCCATTTGATGAACATCTTCAACTTCTTCGTCATATTTTGCTGTTAGATGCACTAAAACTTCCAACTTCTCCATCCTCTCACGTATATCTGATAATTTCTGTATTTCTGAGAGTATCTTTTCCAGGCTTAAAACTTCTTTCTCCTGTTGAAATTGCGCCATTGTCTTCAACTAATAAACACTGCTATTCTAGCTTACAGGATTTTAACAAAGATTAAGCATCGATTCACAATAATCATTTCATTTTCACCTTTCTCTGGTTAGAAATACTTCAAAGGAACATCTGTGTGCTTTTCTTCTTATCATCCTCTATAAACAAACAGTAAGACCTTGAAGTGCCAAGCCAAGATAATCAGTGAAAGAAAATAAAGTCTTTCATTTCCAATACACAAAACTCTAGCCTCCAAAGTAGCAGTGTTATTGTTACAATGTTGCAATTTTTAAAAATATATATCTTTTTTGTATTTCAAGTTGAAAAGAAAGTCCAATTCTTAAATGAATTACAAGAACACCACAGTAATGAAAGAGTAGAATTGACCATAGGTTACAAAGAGTAATGAAGAAAAAAGAAAAATAGAAGAAGGTTTAATCCATTCGTTTTAGAAGTCTTACATAAATTCCATCCGTGAAGATAGCATTTAAAAAAAAAGGATAACCCACTGTCAAAAACCATTCCAAATTTAATTCTGCCGCTTATTTCTTCTGTTCTCCAATTTGAATTTAGTTTACGTTTTTTATAGACAGTCACTTCTAAAACGGTAAAAAATTCTCACCAGCTGGAAACACTTTCTCTTTCCATATCCTTCCGTTTTGGAGCCGCCCCGACTTCATCAGCCAAATGGCTGGATTTTTTGTCACCGGCTTGAAGACTTTCTCTTGGATTGATCAGGGACTCCTGTTTGCCGTCTCTGCGGGACGGTTTAGGTCCATTTGGACCACCCAGTGGCAAAAGTGTTGACTGCGATCTCAGAGCACTGAGATCGCACGTCGTGTCATGGCGAGTTCGGCTCCTCCTCTTCAGGGTGTTCATGTTGGACTGCTCAACATCAGAATCTGTCAGAGGTTCCTCCCACAATGGTTACTCTTGAAATTCAATGCAGTAGAAGTCTTAAATTAATCTGGTATTTGTTTAGCTAATAACATATTACTGGTATTAGTGCTCCTATGAAGCTGCAGGGAAATGTTTAAACATAAAAAGAAAAAAAGTGATTGTCTTGATTTCTTTCTTTCCAGGACCATCCTGATTGCTTGCCAAGTAAAGCAAATGAGCAAGGAAGTCCAGCCTGAATATTCATCTAGAGATGTTAGCAAAATTAAAAAATTTAGCAAACAGCACTCAAAGGTAAACTGGATGCTGGCATTTAAAGTACAAATATGATTAATTTAAAAGTATTTGAAAATTCTGTTATTTTAATGTTAGGGTTCTTTTTCCATTGGCCTTTTAAAAAAATCATGCTCTTCAAGTAGTTTACATATTTTAGCAAGATGACCTGTGTGTGATGCTAAACAGTGAGAGAAATATAGCCTCCTATATATGTTTCAAACTGTTGTAGCAAACTGTTATAGCAAACTGTTAAGAAATGAATGTGGTCTTTTTATCCTAAGTTCACATTTTTGTGGTAGCATGTAATATTTTAATTTTTGATGAAGCAATGCTTGTTACGAAGTAATAGGGTAATCACCCTTTTCTTTTTACTGTTCTTTGACTTTAGTTCTATGTGGATATTCTACTTTAATATTGTCCCATTTGTTTCCTGCATCTAGGATGTTTTTGAACAGCTTTCAAAATCTTTGGCTCCCAGCATTCATGGGCATGAATACATCAAGAAGGCAATTCTGTGTATGCTCCTGGGAGGAGTCGAAAAAGTGTTGGAGAATGGAAGCCGACTCCGAGGGGACATTAATGTCCTACTGATTGGTATGTAATGGAGGCCTTGTATTTGGAATGTTCCAGAAACACTGATCATATCCTATAATAGGAGAGTATAGCTGGCATTTATGTAGAATTTGAGGGACCTGGGTATGTCTAATCTATCAAAGAAGAAGATTGGGGGTGCGGGGATATAACTCTCTTCTAGTACCTGAGGGGCTGTCACAAAAAGGAGGGGATTGACTTATTCTCTAGGTCACCAGAAGGCAGGACAAGAAGTAATGGGTGGAAGTTTGTCAAAGAGAGATGTAACCTAGAAATAAGGAGAAATTTTCTGACAATGAACAATTAAGCAATGGAATAGATTGCCTCCTGTGGTTGTGGTTGCTCCATCACTAGAGATTTCCAGCAATAGACGAGACAACCATTGGACTGGCATGGTATAAGAATCCTGTCTTTAGCAGAGGGCTGGGCTAGAAGATCACTTCTAGCTCTATGATTCTATGTTCTAAACAGCCTATATCTCTTGTATTTTCAGGTGACCCTTCTGTTGCGAAGTCTCAATTATTACGTTATGTGTTATGTACAGCTCCCCGGGCCATTCCCACTACTGGCAGGGGTTCTTCTGGAGTAGGCTTGACCGCTGCTGTTACAACAGATCAGGAAACTGGTGAGAACTTAGAGGCAAATGATATGCAAAGGGCACAGGTGGTACAGTCATGGGAAAAAGCAGCTGACAGTCTCACTGCAGCCAAGAGGATTGATTGATTGATTGATTGATTCAATTTATGCCTACTATTAATGAGTTGCTTTCTGTCTATTTTGAAAATTTAAATACAGTGAACACAGAGCTTGAGGTATAAGTAAAACAGTGGCCTAGTGATGCAGTGTTATGCTAACAAATTAAATCTCTAGCTAGAGTGAATTGGGCTAAATTTGAAATGGACAGGCAAGTTGGTATGGTGAGTAGAATATTATTTAGCACAGTGGTTCCCAAACTTTTTCAGTCCACCGCCCCCTTGGTGCTACAAACTGATCCTCAGTGCCCCCCACCCAGTGGTGGAATTCAATTTTTTTACTACCGGTTCTGTGGGCGTGGATTGGTGGGTGTGGCTGGGGGGGTCATGTGACTGGGCAGTTTGCACGACGGAAGGAAGATAGTAACAGTAAAATTCAAAACTAACAATTGCACATTTATTCAAAATCCAATTTAAAAACCTTTTTAGTTAATATTAATAGAATCCAAATTGGAATGGCGAAAAATGGTTTTGTGCATGAGTGTGTGTGTGTGTATGTCTGTGTGTGTTTGAGTGAGCGAGGGGTCTGGTAAGGGAACTGCACCTATTTAGAAAAGGTAAATTGTTGCGAACATGATTAGTCGAAGATAAGTATGGGGACAGGTTGGGCGGTAGAGAGAAAGTGATAAAAGAGTGGGAGAGAGGAAGAGAGGAAGAAAAAAGAGAGTAGAGAGACAGAAAGAGACAGAGAAGGCGAGAGAAAGTGACAGAAAAGTGAGAAAGAAGGAGAGACAAAGAGAGACAAAGAGAAAGAGAGTGAGAGAGACCTAAAGAGACAAAGAGGAGAGAGAAAGGAGAAGGCGAGAGAAAGTGACAGAAGAATGGAAAAGAAGGAGAGAGAAAGAGAGACAAAGAGAAAGAGGATGAGAGACAGAGAGAGAAGAGAGGAAGAGGAAAGAGTAAGAGAGAATACCTCATTTCAACCCTGAGATGCAAATATTCTCTTTGATTGGTAATTTTATTTGTCCATTTACTATCCAATACTCTCATTTCTCCTTAAATTCATCAAGAATTAACTTTTTCAGCATAGTTTTACAGCTATTTAAAATATATAGTAATTTAGGTCAGGTTTTCAGAACATTAGTCTATTTATAAGTCACTAAGTGCAAAGAAACAGAATTCAGAAATTGTAATTGCCTATTGTCTGCTTAATTTTCTACCTACATTTTTGATAACTGATATTCACTGTTGACCCAAGAAGCCCATCATAGAAAGAAACCCTCCCTATGAATTTTGTTGGGTTTCCATGGAATGAAGTTTGATCTTTTTCTCAACCATACAGTAGCATATTCTTTCTAAGGAGGATATAATCAAGATAGTCCACAATTGCCTATCAATCTAACAGTATGGCGATTGACAATCTCTTTATATTTCAACTCTAACTCTTTCAGTCTTAAAGGTTTGGTGGGGAGAAATCCAAAAATTCTTTTAAAGAGGGGAAAAAATGCTTGCACAATTGCATCCATGGAGACATGTATATATACACAACACACAGAGAAACAAACTTACCAAAATGCTAAGTCTGCCCACCAACTAACTAACTAACTAACTCTCTCTCTCTCTCTCTCTCTCTCTCTCTCTCTCTCTCTCTCTCTCTCTCTCTCTCTCTCTCTCTCTCTCTCTCTCTCTCTCTCTCTCTCTCTCTGCTAGAGAGTGAGAGAGAGAGAGTGTGTATCCCGCCTTCCTTCAGCCCAACACTCTCGCTGGCATCCCGGCCAGACGAGAGGGTCTCCCCGAGTCTAGGGCAGTGAGTCATTCGATGAGAAACTTGCCTCTTGAAAGGAATGACCCGGTTTGGCTCCCGCTTTCGATCCGCCGCCCAACGATCGAACGGAAAAGCGAAGAGGCAAGAGAGATAAAGTGGGAGCCAAGCCGTGTCATTCCTTCCAAGAGGCAACTTTCCCATTGAATGACTCGCTGCCCTAGACTTGGGGAGACCCTCTGCAGTCCCTCTCGTCTGGCCGGGATGCCAGCGAGAGTGTTGGGCTGAAGGAAGGAGGGATACACACACTCGCGCTCTCCCTCTCCCTTTCTCTCCCTCTCGCAAATGGCAAATCTGAGCAGCCGCTGCTGGGAGCCCGTCCCATGCCTTCTCCCAACCCCCACACCCCTTCTCTCAGCTACTTTCTGCCTTGTGGACCTAGAACTGATTGCTGACTCCAGGCTGGCTCTCCTCTCCTGTTATCGTGGAAGGCATCTCACAAAAACCACTGCGCAGCAGTTGGAAACTGCTGCAGGGTGTTTTGTTGCCACATGTGTGGTCGCGCACCCGCTCAGCTTAGAAGGAATATTGCTAGTGACCCAAAATATCCAACAAAATTGCACAGATAAACTGACAGATAGGAAGTTTAATTAGCTTAAAAGCAAAAATATTCTCAATGACTTTGAAAATCCCAATGAGTTATCTAATATCAGGTGATGTCAGTTGACTGGCTGGCTCAAAGATAGCTGAGATTGCAGCCAGGAGAGGTAGAACAAGGAAGATTTTCTTTGAAAGAGAGAGATGCAGGAGGAAACAGACCCTGCTTCCTGCATTTGGATTCTGTGGCGCACGCACTCTAGGTGGGAATTTAGGATCACTGCTGCGCCGTCCTGGATTTGTCAATGCGAGCCTCAGGTAGATAGCCTCAAGAGAAACGGGCAGTGAGCCTCCTGCCATCGCGAGAGGTAGAAAGCGAAAGCAGGAGGCTCACTGCCGGCTCACTGCTGCCGTTTCTCTAGAGCGTGGATTGCTCTCTGCGGAGCAACCCACGCTCAGCTTAGTTGGCTCGTTCTTGGTTTGTGACCAGTCCCCCACCCTTTCTGGTCTTTTATGTGTTAATCGAGGCACGGATGCTGGAGAGGCTGCTTTCACACAATACAGTTTATCTCAGAGGCTGAATTAATCACGCGGGTCAGAAAGAAAGGGAACTTTCAGCGAGTTTCGGCCAATCACTCCCCCACCCACCCAATGAGGCAAATTTAGCCCTCTTAATCTTGTGCGAAGGCAGCTGTGGGCAATGTTCCCTCTAAAATAGTTGCTCCAGGAAGCCCGAGCCACCTCAAGTCCTCAACCCAGTCACTTTGCTGCCCTGCTGCACCTCAAGACTCCTGTTTAGCTGGAGACGGTTTCAATCGCGATTGTGAGGCCGCTCTGCAGACTGCAGTCCGTGTCCCGCAAACGACACCGCGTGGCAGTTGGAAACTGCTGCGCGGTGTTTATTTTCCACATGCCAACTTGGGGGGCGGGAGATTGAAGCGGCGCGCGCCCCTCTCCTGGAAGGAAGGCGGTGATTGGAGGGGAGGGTGGTGACGCCCTCTGCAGCCAACACATCTTTTTTTCTTCACCCCCTTAGCGCCCTCCTGCCACCCCCTTGCCTCTTACCACCCCCTACCGCCCCCCTTGCCTCTTACTGCCCCCCTAAGTTATCTCACCGCCTCCCAGAGGGCGGTACCATCACTTTGGGAACTACTGATTTAGCAAAAAGGAGTGAGGATATCAAACCCTTCATAATTACATCTAATGCGTATTATAGATTAAATAGCTCAAAATCCTGTCATGCTTTGGACTGTAAAATAAGTAGGGTCAGTCCTAGTTAGGAACTGAATAGGAAAGTACTGGGAACTCCAGGACTTTAGGGCAGATTGGAAAATAAAACTCACCCCAATGGGCAGCAGTAACAACCTAGCTTCATTTTGTTGCAGCATCATGATCAGCGACTCATGTTTTTTACCTCTAATTGTGTGATAGTCCAAGACCTTCCTATAATACCTGAAACTTTGCTAGAATTGGTTAATCTCACATTAAGATTTAAAAGCAGCAAGATATTTTCTTTAAAAAAATATTTTTAAAAAAATTAAATCATTTTACTTTCGAAAGATTATGGGTACTATTTTGAGAAGTAATTGTACAGAGGTGGGTGGATGTTGTTAACATTGGAGTTAATTACCATGTTTCCCTGAAAATAAGACAGGTTCTTATTTTCTTTTTATCCACAAAATATGGCTTGTGCCTTATTATCAGAGGAGGGCTTATTGTTTTGTGGTTGCTGGGCGGCTACTCTCTTGCGAGCGGGCTCCCAAAGAGCTAGGTACAGCCTCAGGGGCGAACGGCTGTGTTGCGCTGTCGCAGCAGCGCAAACAGCAGCTATGAAGCGACCATGCTCACGAGCAGCCACCTGGCAAACCCCCTTTCCAGCTGGGCACAGTACCATTCACTGACCTAGGGGTAATGACAAGCCGTGTGAGCACCTATTCACCGCTGCCCAGCTCCTGCGGCTTGGCATCTTCAAAATGCCAGTGAACGGCACTCTGCATGGCTGTACGGGGTTTGTGCGAGCGCTGTCCTGCTCCCATGTCTCCCAGCCTCACGATGCCCTGGCTCAGCTCTCCCTGCAGAGCCAGAGGACCTCCGCCGCCACCATCCCAGCATGGCTTTTTTGGCGGCTTCCAAATTGAGTCTTCTGGCAGTGGCACTCTGGGCGTACGTTCTATGGTTGTATGCTCTGGGAGTACGCTCAGCCGGCCCACAACCATAGAGCGTACTCCCAGAGTGTACAACTATAGAGCGTACACCCAGAGCAGCCACTGCTGGAAGATTCGGTTTGGAAGCTGCCGAAAAAGCCATGCTGGGATGGTGGCAGCGCCGGAGGTGCTCTGGCTCTGCAGGCAGAGCTGAGCAGGGTATCGTGAGGCGCAGGACCGGAACAGCCACTTGTGCAACACCCCTCTCCAGCCGTGCAGAGTGCCATTCACTGACATTTCGAAGATGCCAAGCCGCGGGAGCCGGGCAGTGGCAAACAGGCACTCATGTGTCTTGGCGATACCCCTAGGTCAGTGAATGGCGCTGTGCCTGGCTAGAAAGTGGGTTTGCTGGATGATTGCTCGTGAATATGGTCGCTTCATGGCTGCTGTTTTGCGCTACTGCGACAGTGCAATACAGCCAGTCGCCCCTGAGGCTGTGCCCGGCTCTTTGGGAGCCCACTCACAAGAGAGCAGACGCCCAGCAACCTCCCTCTCTAGCTGGGCACAGCGCCACTCACCAACCTAGTGGCATTCTGAAAGCCCCAAGCAACGCAATCACCTTTGCTCCCCTTCCCCCCATTACCACAGCTTGGCACCTTTTGGATACAGCTAGGTTGGTGAGTGGCGCTCTGCCTGGTCAAAGGTGGGGTTGTCCAGGGGGCTTATTTGCGGGGGAGGGATTATATTTTTGCCCACCAGAAAAATGTGGCATGGCCTTATTATCAGGACATGTCATGTTTTCGGGGAAACACGCTACCTTGGCTTTTCTGTAGGAGATGGGATAATATTACTATTTCTTTCAGAGAATGGAGCAGTAGTAGAAACGTGCTTATATAAGTAGGAACTACCACCACATGCAGCAGGGGAGTCCAACAAGACGATCCTCTGTCTCTGCTCCTTTTTACTATGGTCATTGAAGAGATTGTCAAAGTTCCGTTACCCAACGTTGGATATGACTTTGATGGCCATCGGATAACAGCATAGCCTCTGCCGACGACCTAGCAGAGAAGTCCACCAGGCTCTAAGAAAACCTACTTCTTTTGTCTGGAGCTCTCCGTAAAGCTGGTGTCGCACTTAATGCCAAGAAGTCTATTGGTCTTCCTATTGTTCAAGATGGCAAGCATAAGTGCATGGCCCTTTTACCAACCACCTATAAACTGTGAGGGAAGTACCATCAACCCTCTGGGGCCGGATAATTCCATTCGCTATCTTGGCCTCCAATTTAACTGAAAAGGCTGAGTAATCCCCCAGCATACTGGCAAATTGGATTATCTACTCCAAGTGCTTTCGCAGGCACCACTTAAGCTACAATTGCAACGTAAGCTATTGAAAACATACTTAGTGCCTAAATTTATGCATGAGCTCATACTGGGTCATGCGCATAGGAATATGCTGAAAAAAACTGGACTATTTGATCTGTGTGGCGGTGAGATATTGGCGGTGGCTGCCCATCAAAGATGGAGGCCTGAAGGTGCCTTCTCCACCTCAATCCTGCTGCTTCAGGTGACCCGGCTTGAAAAGATTGCATCACATCCCACCATGCTGTTTCATACTGCAGCGCCAAGATGTTTTCGGCTCATAGAGGTGCCTGATGAATCAGCCATGCAGAGTCAATGCTACAGTGGTAACAACTAAGCTGAGGTGCGAGAGGAGTGGAAGATTGCGCTCTCAAATTCAATTGACGGTCGAGAGCTGAGTATCCCAAATATTGATGTGGCCAGCCATGAATGGATATTACATCCCTCCCGAGTATTTCCCTGTTCATATATTAAGGGTATCCAATTGAGGCACAGCTTACTCCTCAGAGAAGCCTGCCGGATCCCTGAGATGATTAATCATGTCCTGCAAGTTTGTGGGGTGACACATGATGGGGATATGCATGTCTTAATTGCATCTTACAATGCCTTGATCAACTTTTGCACAAACAAGGCATCCATCCATATGTCAAACCAATCATCCCATCCGGCACTTCATTCATAAAACTGCAGTGAACCAGCTATGGATCATGGATGTCTCTGTGGTCATCAGTTACCAAATGAGTGAGACTTGGAACATCAAGGTCTCAAAATACGAATAGCCTGACGACATTGACATCTAATGCTGGGCCACTTTTCCCCCCTCCGTATCGGTGCAACATCTTCCCATAATCATCTGAAATTGGGGATTGTTCTACGAACCATCAGGCAAGGGGCTTAGGACCTTGGGCTTGAGCTGCAGAGACATTATGGATTTATGTCTTCTCACTCAAGGGCTCAGTCAAGTGCTACAACCTCTACATGCGTGGAACTGGGAAAGACTGAAACTGGAAACCAGTGGACACGTGATTTATGACCCGCCACAAGGGGCTTGCCCCTCTAAAAATACATGTAACATAGCTTGAGATCTTTAATAGTCCAATCCTGACTTAGAAACGCAAGATAGCACTTTGTTTAACCTTTATATACTTTCTCTCCCTCTCTTTGTTTCCCCATCCTTAGGAGAACGTTGTCTGGAAGCCGGTGCCATGGTCTTGGCTGACCGTGGAGTGGTGTGCATTGATGAATTTGATAAGATGTCTGATATTGATCGTACTGCCATCCATGAAGTGATGGAGCAAGGCCGTGTTACTATTGCCAAAGCAGGCATTCAGGCCCAGCTCAATGCCCGTTGCAGTGTATTAGCTGCTGCGAATCCAGTCTATGGAAGGGTAAGCATGGAAAATATTTTGTTTGGATAAGCTAGGTGGCAACTTTCTGCCATTATATTTTTAGTTGATAATATTGGTTTAGTTGCTTACTAAACCAATAGTTCCAATAGGCCACAGTTTTGAAACTGAGGATTTATTTTAAGCCTGAATGATTTTTTTCAATTGATTATGTTTCCATGCATGTTTTTGTGGAACACAGCAATACTTCATTGAATTCTCTAGAGTTAGTTCATATGTTACTACCGTGTTTCCCCGAAAATATGACATGCCCTGATAATAAGGCCATGCCACATTTTTCTGGTGGGCAAAAATATAAACCCTCCCCCGCAAATAAGCCCCCTGGACAACCCTCCACCTCTGGCCAGGTAGAGCACCGCTCACCAACCTAGCGATATCCCGAAGGTGCCAAACCGCGGGAACGGGGGAGGAAGGTGATCACGTTGCTTGGTGCCTTCGGGATACCACTAGATTGGTGAGCAGCGCTGTGCCCAGCTGAAGAGGAGTGTTTCCAGGCAGCTGCTCTCTTGCGAGCGGGCTCCCAAAGAGCCGGGCACAGCAGCCACCCGGCAAACACCCTTTCCAGCCGTGCAGAGCGCCATTCACTGACCTAGGGGTATCGCCAAGCTGCGTGAGTGCCTGTTCCCCGCCGCTCGGCTCTCGCGTCTTGACGCCTTCGAAATGCCAGTGAATGACGCTCTGCACGGCTGGAGAAGGGTTGCGCAAGCGGCTGTTCCACTCCCACTCGCGCGCCTCCCAGCCTCACGATGCCCTGGCCCAGCTCTCCCTGCAGAGCCAGGGCACCTCTGCTGCCGCCGCCGCCATCGCAGCATGGCTTTTTCGGCAGCTTCCAAACTGAGTCTTTCAGCAGTGGCCGCTCTGGCCGTACACTCTATAGTTGTGGGCTGGCTGTCGGCACCATTCACTGGCATTTCAAAAGCGCCAAGATGCGAGAGCTGGGCGGCGGCGAACAGGCACTCATGCGGCTTGGTGACACCCCTAGGTCAGTGAATGGCGCTGTGCCCGGCTGGAAAGGGGGTTTGCCAGCCAGCTTGTGAGCGTGGTCGCCTCATGGCTGTTGTGTTGCACTGCTGCGACAGCGCAATACAGCCGTTTGCCCCTGAGGCTGTGCCCAGCTCTTTGGGAGCCCGCTTGCAAGAGAGCAGCCGCCCGGCAACCCCAAAACAATAAACCCTTCCCTGATAATAAGGCCCAAGCCATATTTTGTGGGTAAAAAGAAAATAAGACCCTGTCTTATTTTCGGGGAAACACAGTATTTCCTTGCATTTGGTAATCCAGATCTATGAAGATTGGCATCCTACTAGAATATTGTCTGCCCTTTTTCAATGCTCTATTCCATTGGGGTTGTTGTTTTTTGCTTATTACATACTGCATTGTTATTGAATGTCTCTCAGCTGCATCTATCACATAGTTTCATAAATGTACTTCGTCTGTGTAATAAAACAAAGACTATTTGTGCTTACATTAAAAACCCAACTGAAAAAAGATAAACTGCACAGCATATATGGCATATACAAAAATCACTTCTTGTGTAGCATGTAGAAGGAAGACAGAGAAAATGTGACTCCTTTGCTAGTTTTGACTTCTTTAACATTTCCCTGCATCTTTGCAGTATGACCAATACAAAACTCCCATGGAGAATATTGGACTTCAGGATTCTTTGCTGTCCCGATTTGATTTGCTCTTCATTGTTTTGGATCAAATGGATCCAGAACAAGATCGGGAAATCTCAGACCATGTCTTGCGAATGCATCGTTATAGAGCAGCTGATGAACAGGATGGAGATGGTGAGTTCCTTGGCTTCCTTGAAAACTGTCAACTGGGTCAAACATATTCTCTATGATCTTTGATGAAACTTTTCTGGCTTGTTTAAAAGTGACAAAATTCAGATTATTTTATATCTTGCAATGGACAAAGTGTTGTTTAATGTACTGATTAAATTGATATATTCTAGATAACTTTCCGAGGAAACATTTTCCCTTACTTTTCTAGCCATGCCTTTAGGCAGTACAGTAGAATTACTAGCAACTGATGACCCTTCCTTTACCGAGGAGGAAGATCAGGAGCTACAAGTGTATGAAAGGCATGATGACCTACTGCATGGACCTCGGAGGCAGAAGTAAGTATTTCCTTCACTCACTGTCTTATCAAATAGTGCATGCACAGGAAGAAGAGAGAGTCTGTCAGATGCCACTACTACACTTTGAGAATTTCTTTTGGTGCCAGTCTGCCATGAACTCTGGAACCAGGTGGGAGGGGAGTATATTTCATGGGAATGAAAGTTCACCGTTTCTTTCCAAACGAAGTCCCAGGGTCAACCGCTCGGGAACAGAGTGCAGCTTCATCCCCAGGCGACCCTTCTAAAAACATCTCTTTGATTTAAATTTGAGGGGACTAACGATGGGAGGCACCTTTTGGGAGGAAAAAGTTACACTTAGGATTTTGGCATGTGAGTTTCACTTCTGGCTTCTCACTACTGTATTTCATTTGGGTTCTAGTAAACTATACCTTTCTCAACCCGATGGTGTAAAGGATAGTTCTTATCAGGGTGGATTTGATTTAAATCAAGTCAATTTGAATCTTGATTTAAATCAAATAGATTTAAATCATAATTTTTAAAGAGCAACTGTCATCTCTGTCCTGCAGCAGCTCCTTCTCTGACCCGTTGTTGACTTACCGACAGTCCCAATTTTGCAGAATATGCAGCCTCATGCTACATACTGTAACTAAGCTCCATTTCATTTCAATTATTAATGTATCTTAAATAAAAAACTGTCTTTAGATAGATTTTTACTCCAAAAGCATTTTATTAAATTGGATAAAAATAAAAAAAATCTGATTCAGATTTTTAAAAATCCATTTAAAAAAATGAAAATAAAAAATTATTTTTATCCAACCTGGTTCATACTTAGAGGGCCAAGCTGAGGCAGGTCTGACAGATTCTGAGTTCAGGAATTGCTTTATAGTTGCTTCCTATATTTCCACTGTCAGGGTATTAAGACTAGTATCAAGTAGCCTAATTCTGGCAGCCACATTCTCTTAATGGATAGTCAACCTGTTGGTTTCAAATCCGTCTTTATCTCTGCTTCTCGGTATCTACCAACAGCATCCTGTTTCATTTTAACTACAAATCAGTGATTTCCAGCCAAGAATCCCCAGAGGTGGCAGTTAGACTCCTGTTATCCTCTAATAAATGGAAGTTTATGGATTTTGTTTGATCAAACTCAGAGAGAAGATTGTAAGCATGGAGTTCATGAGGAAGTACATTCATTTTGCCAAGATGTTGAAGCCAGTTTTGACTGAGGAATCAGCAGCCCTCATAGCCCAGGAATATTCTTCCCTTCGCAGTCAGGAGCAGATTAGCTCTGACAATGCCAGGGTGAGTCACGAATCAAGCTCTATTTTTTTGCAATGTGTACTGCTTTGAGAATCATAATTCAGTCTAGAAATCTTTATCTTAATGTCCAATTAAATTTTGACTGGAAATCCCCTTCTGTATGGAACAAGGGATGCAGAAATGCTGCAAATTTCATTATCTTTGTACACTGTAGACAAGGCTCATAAAATAGGCCATCTATCATGGTGTAGAGTGCTAGGCCAGATTTTTTTTGGGGGGGGGGGTGCTCCCCATTTTATACATATCAATTTCATTGAATTCCAATCTAACCTAATACCTGCATGAATGGTAAGTCTGTAGTCCATGAATAGGATTGAATCTTAAAGAACTATTGTGCTGCATCAAACATGCTCACATCTGTACATGCACACAACACTTTGAATGTTGATCATCTTCTCAATTATCATCTTTTCATCCTCAAAAGCATTAAGACTTTTACCTGCTCTTTTTAGACTTCCCCTATTACAGCCCGAACTCTAGAGACATTGATCCGTCTCTCAACTGCGCACGCTAAAGCCAGGATGAGTAAAATAATTGAGAAGCAGGATGCTAAAGCTGCTGTAGAGCTGGTACAATTTGCTTATTTCAAAAAAGTAAGTAGACAAGAGTTATAAGAAAAAGTTGGGCTGACCCCAAATAGTGGTTGGTTTGCATATTTGAATATAGAAGTGTCTTCAGTACAGGTAGTCCTCAACTTACAACTACAATTGAGCCCAAAATTTATGTTATGAAGTGAGATATTGGTTAAGTGAGTTTTTCCTCATTTTAAGAACTTTCTTGTCATAGTTGTTAAGTGAATCACTGCAGTTGATAAGTTAGTAACCTGGTTGTTAAGTGAATCTGGCTTTCCCATTGACTTAGCTTGTCGAAAGTTCGCAAAAGGGGATCACATGACCCCAGGGCACAGCAATGGTCATAAATATGAACCAGTTGCCAAGCATCTGAATTTTGATCATGTGGCCATGGGGATGCTACAAAAATTGTAACTGCACTATGGCCATAAGTCACATTTCTTGTAACTTTGAACTAAATAAATTTGTATGTCGGGGATTATCTGTATTCAATCGATGTTACTGATATCATTACTTGCCATGTGTAAATACCTCAATTTATGTCATGATGAGTAGATAAAATTAACCAAAGCCAAAGGATATGAGCAGAAGAGATGGCATGAACTGTCCCACTCGAGCATGTACAGGAATCTGCCTCACTTTATTTGGATGCCAATATAGGTCATTGGTTTCATTTTCAGTCATTGTCAGCAGCCGAGACTTGTAGAGTCTGTAGAAGTTATACCCATCATGAATGACTAATTACTTTGGTGTCTCTGAAGTGCTTATGAAAGAGATGGAGGTTGTGCTATAGACAGCCTTGTGACATGATTACAGAGTGTGTGAATGGCCATCTGGTTTTGATCCAAATTTACAATTCACTTTCATCAGCAACGTTCTGACACTTGCTGAAGAGGAGATTGTGATACTTCTCTAGTACTTGTTTGAGATTTTTCTTTATAGCTTTAATCCTCTCGTAGGAGATGCCATGTTTTTATGGCTGCTAGGTCTATTGAAACTAAAATATTGGATGGTTTTATTTATTTTGAGGCTGAAAATAATACTTAAAACTATTAGGGCTTCCCATCCTTGGAGGAAGAAACATTTGGCTCTTGTCTTCCTCTATGGAACTCAGATTACCCTAGGCTTCTGAGCAGCCATTGATTGGCCCAGATATGGACTCTTTGGTTTTTCTGCTTTCAAAGGTTCTGGAAAAAGAAAAGAAGCGGAAAAAGCAGACTGAAGAGGACCCAGAAGAAGAAACAGATGGTGAAATGTCCCAAGAAAGGGAAGAAAGACAAAAAAAGAGGTAGACAAGAAAAGTGTTATAGAGGAACTTAAAAAACAAGATTTTAAAATAAATCCTTAATTTAAAAAAAAACCTTGATCCAGCAGATATGGCAAACAGACTGTTAGGGTTGATATGGAATTGAATAATCTGCATTTTTCATCAGCCTGTTCAGATAGTATTAACTTGGATTGTTTCCCTGAAGCTGCATATTTCTAACCTTGGAATCTGATTATGCTTTTGAGACCTGTTGTGTCTTGCATATACTGACCTGTTTGGGTTTGCATACTAACACCAAATACTGTTGAACTATGTGGTGCTTGAGAGTCCTAAGATCAGTAGCTATTTCCTGTTACCAAAACAGATGTTGAGACTTCATTTCCTCTTTATTAATGGATGACATTATCGGTAATTGTTGTTCAGAATGGCCTTTTTAGAAGAAATGGAGTGCATTTTCATCAGCCCCAAATAATAATATTTGGCCAGCAGAAAAGCTTTAAAATTTTGGATTTTCTCCTAGATTTTTGGGCAATACAATAGATGAACACATCTGTCAGACAAGACTGTATGATTAGTGAGCCCTGGTGTCATATTGTTGATACATTGGCTTCTGGATTTTACCTTGTGTTGATATTGCCTGGTTCTCAACTACCATCTTTCGGGAGAGTTTTTAATTTAGTGTATATTGTGTTGAGTTGCAATTATCCAAGTTAAATGGCTGTGTAAATCTTCTAAATGAATATATTTTGAAAATCATTAGTTAAAAAGCTTACTATTAACTTGATGTCCTTCTACAGAAGGAAGACAGATTCCAGCCAGCAATCACCCACAGAAGGAGAAAGACATGATCCATATGACTTCAGTGACACAGAAGCAGAAATGCCAGAACGTAAGTCATTTCTTTTAGACTGATAAATGAATAGATTCAGGCAAACTAAGTCTGTTCTGCTATGAATTTTAAAGTGCAGTTCAATCCTTCTGGAGTTTGGAAAGGATTTGTTTATATCTGACTGTCTTCATCAGTTTGATCGCATCTTTCAGATAGATTTGCTGTTTTTATTCTTTTGGATTTTTTAATGTTTGTAGTTTTTAACCAGTATAGGTAGTCCTTTTTAAACAACCACAATTGTGACTGGCAACATGGTCATTAAGTGAAGGATTGCTAAGTGAAATCACCTGTGCTTACAATCTTACTTTAGTTGTCCTTTGCTTTACAGACCTGAAAATACCATTAATGTGAGGATTGGTCCCAGAATTACTTTTTCAACACTATTATAATTGTGAATAGTTGCTAAACAAGCTGATCACTAAATGAGGACTATTTGTATCTTATTTCATGATATCTATCCTGCTTGTTCTTTACCAGCCTTACTTTTTAATATCTCCAATCCTTCCTCCAATAACTGGTTTTTTTCCATAAGGAATTTGAATGCATGACATCCTCAAGCTGAAATATTTTTAGCATGGCAATCATGGAATCCAATGATATATATGGCTTGATGCAGTCTAAACCTTCCTCATTCATTATTATTATTGTCCAGGATATGTGTAGTAGCTATACATAGGGTTAGGATAGCTATATAATATCATACCATCTTCATATCTTGTGAAACAGCCTTTATTGCTGCCTTTCGCAAGAGGTTTCATAGATTCTGAAAGATTGGGATATCCATGGAAGCAATGGTGAACCAAGGACAGTTTTAACAGAGCCAATGACAGCAGCGGAACAAGGAGCTGCAAATGGATTGTCACCTAGAATTTCCTCTCTGGATAAATGTGGGGAGGGGAGACCTGGGATTGCCAATAGTACTCCATATAGATGTCCTCCATGGCAAGACGGGCAGGTTTAATGCTTGGAGAGTCAAGAGAATCAGGTTTGCCCAAGTTGTAGTCCAGGGCCTTCAAATGGACATTGGGTTTATCGGCTTCCTCTCTTAATTACTTCTGTAAATGGCTTGGTAACTGTTTTGGGATATTAAGAACCTTCAGAATGACAAGTTTCATCACAATGGGTTATCCAAATGTGGTGGAATAGAGAAAAACATGGTAAAAGGAGACTTTGAAGGCTGGACAGTAGAGGCAACAAGAAGGAACTTAATGCTATAATTAATGGAAAAGAGAACCACTAATGCAGAATGAAGAAAAATATTTTAACTGGAAGAATTCAAGGATATTTGGCAACAGTGCACTTAGAAATTTCTCTTAAGATTATCTGCTAATACAAAAATGAATTTGAATGAGAAGACAATGTAACTCAAAATTAATTGTTTTGGATATGGATTTTAAAATGACAAGATATAAGAAGGATATGGAAAAAGTTGTTACACACTACTTACAAATGAAACCAACTGATGGCTTAATAACTAAAAGGGATACACAAATAATAAATCAGAAGAGTGACTTGGACAACTTTCTTATCTTGAAATTGCAAAAGAGACTTGTTAAACTAATGAAGGAATTCCTAAGAAAAGAAGAGAAAATATAAAGAAGTTCCTAGAACTTTATTTAAGGAGAATAAGTATGAAGACTTTTAAAAGTAAAAGGAGAGAATGTGAAGTCAGTTTATTTGATCAAAGTTTAAATATTTATGATGTTTTTTCTAGTAGCTCTCAACAGGTTTTTCTTGACTAGAACTGAACGATGAGGCTTTAAATATTTTTTTGAAGATAAGATAATGGGAAGAAGAGTTTTTTGTTCTATTTTTAGAGACAGTGATAAGCTATGGTGTTGAAAGTAAAGATACATTTTTAAACTTGTAAGGGTGTTTGAGAGGAGACCAAGAGAAAAAATTGAATATGTGGGACATTATATGAAGGGATTCACTTTAAAAAATTAGTATGTTGCTCTTTTTGGTGTATAATATATTTTTGACTTAAGCTTGAATCATGAGGTTTTAAAGATTTGTTTATAGATAAGAGAAAATATAGGATTTTGGTTGTAGTTTTTGAGAAAATGATAAATTACTGTTTAAAAAGAAAAGGAAATGAAACTGATTTTATCTGAGATTAAAATTTACTTCTGTAAATCTTAATAGATCTTTGCTGATTAAGATTGAGTGAATGATGAGGTTTTATGAGACATGAGATACAGAAAGAAGGGATCTTTGGCTGAAATAGTAGAGAAGGTATTAGTTACTGAAATTGTACTTGCCGTGGGGCAGAAGTCAAAAGTTTGATAAACTTTGGATTGTAAAGATTGGTTTTTCTGAATTAGAGGAGGAAAAAGTGCTGCCCATCAAGACAAGAAGAAATAATTCTCTGCGTTTCTGAAGAAATTATTTTATCTGTGATCAGTGGATCTTATTCTAAGGAAAATTGGAATGGAACTGCTCTCAAATGCACTGAGCCTATGAGCATATTAAAAAGGTTAATTAGCTATAAGGAAATAGTCCTGGCAACCTTAAAAATGGCAAACCCAGTAAATGATTGTTTTAGCTCTTCAGCAACTTTACTAGTTGTATCTTGGGGCTATTTTTGTGTTTTCTGGGTAAAAATAAACTGAACATGACATTAAATTGATTTGTTTAACAATATAATTAAATGGAATAATATAGAATTTGTGCAGTTCTCTAAGATATACCGTATAGTTTACAAATAACAGTGGATAGGCTCGTGTTTCATGTAAGCTGCAAATGAGTAAGTTCAGTAAGTGGAACCCAAATATGCTTAGGATTCCACTTTAGCAATAAATTAATAATCTTGTTTTAATATCTTCCCCAGTAGACCATGGTGTCTGCTTCTTTTATGGAAGGTACAAATCAGTTATGCCAATTGGTAATTAATTTCATTTTCCTGTTTTTATATTTTTTTAGATCAGGCACACCTCTCCAAGGTTCCTGAAACATCAAGCACTGATGAGATTACATCAAAGTTGTCTGAGTGCAGGTAGGAAGCATGCAAAGACTCTTACACGATAAGAGTAAAATGAAATGTGATTTGGGGATCTGAAATAGTGATATGGAAAACATACTTAATCCAAACAGATTATTTTTGACCTTAAAAAACCCAATTTCAAGTTCAAAATAATCATTCTGATCAAGTTCAAAAGAGGTGTTCTGTCCATTCCAAAAATATTCAACGTCGGACAATCCTGTTTCTGTGCATGACAGCCAGGACATCCTCATGTAGCTAACTCCTTCCTATCTTTGTTATTTGCCAGGGAATCAGGCAGCCTAGGTACCAGAAGGGATGGAAACAGGCAGTACTAAATGTTAGATCTCCCTACTTCAGTTATTATCTCCCACCTTATTATCCGGGGAGGTCTTATTTTCAGGGAAACGGTATATTCCTGAATGAAACAAGGAGTTTATATTCTTAATAGACCCTTTCAACTTGTATACAGCAATCTCAATTTATGGCATCTACAAATCATGAGATGTTATGTGAAATCTTTAAGATAAGCTTTCAATCAAAATATAAAATTCTACACTGTAGAATAGGAAGACTACAGCTTCCTATTTTGCCTTTATAGATGAAAACAGTGTATTGTGTTTCAAATGTAATGTTTTTGGTATTCATGTGACTATACAGAAGTCAGCAGAGAGGCACTATTAAGGACTGTATGACTTTAGAAGGGGGGAATTTGGAATATATGGTATGCAGAATCTTATGCAATCCTCTAAAGCATGGGTGTCAAACTCGCTGTGTCACGTTGCCATCATGTGACATTCCACGACATTTTTCCATTCATGGAGCTAGGGTGGGTGTGGCCTGCACGTGATGCATCTGGCCTGTGGGCCGCCAGTTTGATACCCCTGTTCTAAAGCATATCTTCTTCTGTGACTGTGCAGCTATCTTTCATACAGCAGTGGAAAAAATGCAGTTGATTTAAAGAGTTGCAGGCAGGTGGTAAAATTGTATCTCTCTCTATACTCCAAAGCTTACTTGAAATTGAAATGATTGTACTGATTAATCCCCTGGCCCTTTTCTCCCTGTCCTATTCATTCCCTTTCGTTGCTTTTTGCTCCCATTCACTCACTGTAGTAGCAGGGTTTTCCTTCAAAGCATCCTTACTTTGTTCTTTTACTCACATAGGCTTAAAACATTCAAGGCAGCCCTCCTGGAAGTATTCAGAGTTGCCCATGCACAGTCTGTGAATCTGAAGAGCCTGTTAGAATCCATCAACCAGGACAACCCAACTCCTTTTTCATCAGCTGAAGTCAAAGCAGCGTTGGAACAGATGCAAGAAGATAACCAGATCATGATGTCTGATGACATAATTTTTCTGATCTAGAGCAACTCTTAAGAGAGGAGAAGGACTTTTATGTTCCCCTTAAGTGCATGGGGTGGATGGAACCTCTTTCCAGCAGCATTAGTAGAGTTTGTCCAGAAATCTTGGCTTAGCTGATTTCTCCATACCAAATTCAAACTTATCTGAACTAAACTATGAGGTGGGGGAATAAAGTCTTGACAGTTTTGTTATTTTCCTACTTCAGTTTTTTTTTTATAATTCAAAGTGCTTTGGCTCCACCTGCTTGCCAGATACATTCAAGCTCCCCTAATAAAAAATATCTGCATTGTATAGAGCAGCTTTCTTTAGTGTTTAAGCACATATTCTGATATGTGGTTCCCAAATTCTCCAGATGGCTGAGAAATTTGGGAAATCCTGTCTCTGCATTTGGAAAGCATCCAGGTCAGGAAAATAACTGTACAGTAATGCTATTCTAATATTCAGCCTTGTCACATCATTTTACCAATTAATTTATAATGCTCCTTTCATTTTCTGATCAAGAGTTTTATAAATTCCAGTGTGGTAATAAAAATGTATTTGCAAAGTTAAAATTAGAATAAGTTGAGTGCTCACATATGCTGTATCTCCTCTTATACGTAACAAGCCCTACTACCTTGAACTATATATTTTAAATTTTAGGTAAATGTTTTTGATGGATTGTATAATATAAAAATATTTTTTTCTATCAGAAAGAGCTTTTATCTGTTGGGGTAAATAGCACCAGCATTCTGAAAGTGGGCCTGTTCTTAATGAGCATTTAGTTTACTGCTGAATCACCATGTCTTCAAATGCAAGCAGGAGAAGCTAGCTGGAATGCAAAGTAGCACTGATAAGGGGCAAAGAGGAAAACAATAGGCTGAGTCTTTCTGCCTCAGTGTTTTTTTTCATGCACAAAAGTATAATGTTTACTGCAAACAGTAAAAACCCCTATGTTTTTTATGATATCAAGATTGCAAAAAGCTTTCCTTTTTAATGTTGTTTGCATTGCACATTACAATACAGAATAAAACTGAGCCCATTTCTAAACAAGTGGCTTGATCTTACATCAGATTATATATGGAGCAGTTCCAGTGCTTATTATCTGAAATTTAGTTTCAGTGAGCTTAAATATTAAAAATAAGGATGTATGGTACTATCCTTTTATAAATCACATTTCAAAAATAAAATTGATTTAAATATCTTCTGGTTCCCCCCCCCCCCCCCCGAGAGTACAATACCAATCTCAATTTAAAACCTTTAAATATGTGTGCATGAATCTAAGTCTTTCGAAGTGGTTCCATTTGAGACACTGGCTGAAAGAACATAATGAGCTTGATGTTTAAAAAAGCTATAAAATGATGGGTGACTGATCAGAGAAAAGGGAACATTTCTAAGCAAGTTCTGTTTTGTTACATATTACCAGTTTATATTTCCATCTCTTTCAGATCTTCAAACAATACCTTAAAAGACCATAATATTTTTATAATATAAATTATATAAATAATTTTATATAATTATTTAAATACATGAATTTGCATAAATATGTTGTGAAACATTCATTGTTTATGGCAGTTTTTATACATCATGTTTTCAACCATTAAATATTCCAGCAGCCTACTTTGAATTTCTAGACAATTTTTTACTCAGGACTTGACTAAGCAAAACACAGAACAAAATGTGTGTTTTCAATTAGAGATCAGCTAGTTCTCTGAAGACTAACATGTAAAATGTAAATTCATATAAGAAATCAGGAGTGGTGCATTTGATATTTATTTATTGGATACATTTAAATAATATTGTTATAGACACAAGTTATTTTTGCACAAGATTATTGGCTTTTCACTCCAGTATATCTATCCTGGAAACTAGAGCGGCACAAAAGTTTTGAATTCAGACTATTTTGCATGCCACTGAATTATTTTGATGAATCTGAATTAATTCTAATCTGCTGCCTTCAGTTTGGCAGGAGAAGCAAATACTACACTGTTGACCTGCTCAGACTCTAGTTTTGGCCTCCCTAATTATCTTCTCTGAGTCACCTTCAGATAACATTACTTTGCAAATTGTGATTTGAGATAATCTTACGCAAGAGTTTTACTGAATTTAGTAGGACTTACTTTGGAATAGATACACATCAGATTGTTACACATTTTGCCACTTTTCTTCATATAGTCTTATGAAGAGAATCTTATAGTCTCAATTTACCAAAAGCCTCTTTTTTGCATTCATTTGCTAAACTATATTTCATTTCTATAATGTCCTGGTATTTTTTTACAACTTCTTTCTGAAGCCTTAATAGGAGTTAGTAAATTTTCTTGTCTTACTACTTTTCTACTCATTACAACTTTATTTCTTTATCCCCTCATGTATGTACTTGTCTTTCTCTTTTCATTTTTCAACCTTTTTTCCTTTATTATTTTTCTTTTTTCATTCTTTTTGAAATGACTTTCATATGTATTTCATTAGGGAAAAATAAAGTTACTTTGCTTTCTGTTATGAGCTGACTCTAACTTCTATATGTAATACTAAACTCAGACTTTTCAAAAGTTCTGATCTGCTAACTACTACATCGTCACCTTCTCTATTTTCATAAAACGTAATTAAAGTAACCTGATAAACTAACAGAATAAATTCACCATTTAGAAAAACTAAGGTTCCACATGCTTCCATCGCATGTCCATGCAGTGTGCTTCTCAACCTGATGGAATATTCTCTTTCTAATTCACTTTCCCATTTAACTGCAACCCTGGGCAACCCTAATCCCCCTTACCAAGTATTAATCTGATCTGATTGTTCTTTTTTCTAAGATCAACCAGGGTTTTGTAGGTTATATTTACATCTATATATAATGCGACTTATAAATATCTCTAAGATGGGCCAAGTAGTTTTTTTCTCTAAACGGTCAGACTTCTTTACCAAACCTCACCAAAAATTATTACTTAAAGCCGAGATTGCCAAAGAGAGGCTGTTATACTTTGGTCATGTCATGAGTCCTGACTCACTCAAAAAAACAATCATGCTGAGAGTGATCAGTGGAAAAAGGAGAAGGGGCCTCCTTAGAACCCACTGGCTGGCCACTATAAAGGATGACACCAGGATGAGAATGGAGGATCTAAAAGAGGCGGTATGAGATGGGCATGGAGAATGCTGATCCATAGAGTGGCCAAAGGGTGGATACGACAATGGCTGATGACAATTGCCACTTAAGGCAGAACTGGAAGCTCTGCATGCAAAGGAGCCCTAAACCTGACCATACAAAATAATGCTGGGCTAAACTCTCAAACCATTAAAACTTAATTTACATTAGGAACACTCAAAAATAGGATAATGTCTCATATTTTAACCGAGTAATCAGATGTAAAATATTTCATTAGAGTTAAGGTGGCCTTAAGGAGCCAGCAAACCAGTGGTCCTACCTGATAGGCTGAGTATTTATGTCCAACAAGAAACTTGATGAGAAATTCCAAAACACCCAAAATTGTGTATCCCTGGCAACTTTGTGCAAATAAAGAAGCTGCTTGCCAGGGATGACACATGACGGGGGGGAATTTAGAAGTGTCATTAATAAACCTAACCACATTTTACCCAAGCATGCTACGTGGATCCAGCTTGACTGATTAGTTGATGATTCACTGTTTTAGCAAAACTAGAAAACTGGGTGGAATAAACACGGTTTATGGTTAAATACCCAACTGGGTATTGTGAGCAAAGCCACCCAAATAGAAAGGAACTCATTTCAGAAAGGAAGCCTAAACAGTGAACAAACAGAGTTCTATCCAAGATAAGAAAATAACTATAACTAGTAACTGCTTCAGGGGTGGGTTGCTGGCGGTTTTACTACTGGTTTGCAATATGCACACACGCTGTTCAATGTAAATTATTTTTCACGCATGCACAGAACAATTTACAGTGAACTGCGCACACGCAGTCACTAAAATCCAAAATGGCGGCAGCCCAGTGGCAGCGAGGGAACAGGTTCGGGGGCGTGGCAGGCCTGGGACACTGCTTGTTTTGTGACCCCAGCCGGAATTCCACTACCGGTCTAAACCAGGAGCAACCCACCTCTGAACTACTTCCATAGGAACTGCACAAATAGTTCTTATATTGAAAGTTAGATTTGGCCTTCTCGGGGGGCAGGGGGAGAAAGAAATGTGGAAGCTCCAGCCCAGCTCTTCTATACCCACCCTGCACATAATAAGAATCGAGAGAAGACCAGGAAGAAAAAAGGATTAGAAGTCACCCTCTGTGGGATGTGCTCACATCTGGGAATAGGCTGTCGTCTTCCAAACAGCACCTGCTAACCTTAATCATGCATACACAGACTGAGAAAGTTACTGAGGGACCTAGTAAGCCCCAATGGGACAATAAGGAATTCATCGTTTGAATTCACAGTTTGAAAACAGCTATGAGAATCACCCTCTGCCCTACACACCTTATTCTGTGTTTGGTTTCCCCCCTATCTCCTTTGGTCACTGGTTGGAGTCACACCACGCTAAATCATAAAATGTTCTCATTTTGGCTTAGATTACTCTGTGAATCCTGCCATTGTTTATTCAGTTTGCACAGTTGAACAAACCATGACTTAACATAATGTGTGGTTGCCATAGTAACCAACTAGAACAAAACACAAATGCTTAGAATAATTATGCTGAACACATCAGGCTGACAATAGTAAATCTTAGCAAGAAAAGAGTATTTCTATATTCCCTATACCAGGGGTGTCCAAACTTGAGAACTTTAAGACTTGTGGACTTCAATTCCCAGAATTCCCCAGCCAGCATGGCTGGCTGGGGAATTCTGGGAGTTGAAGTCCACAAGTCTTAAAGTTCCCAAGTTTGGACACCCCTGCCCTATACATTTAGATTTCCAAACTGCAAACCTCTTTAAAATACTGAAACTCCTAGTTCTACAAGAACTTTTTTTGAGTAGTTGCTTTGTTTTACGTATTATACATTTGTTTTACTTACTATAAATAAATATAAAATATTTATAAATAAAATCTTATAGGATGATAAATATAAAAATAAATAAATAAAATAGTCTAAAGGCAGGAGTTACTAATATGGAAATAAATACCTAGAATTATAGGTTAAGACATACAACTGTACTGCTAAAGCTTGCTATTTCTTTAGCATAACCTATGTCTCGCTCCTTTCTTTCTGCTTGCCTGTTTTCAGTTTTAAACACTGGTCTTAAACTGATCAGCTTCAAAGATATCAATCTGAACCGAAACATTATTTTATGCAAAAATTCAGCTTATGAAAATAGTAATCTAAAAAACCCTCTGCATTTGTGCTTATTGTGTACAGTCAGCTAAGTCTGTTGTGGTCTGTGGGTGGCTGTTTTATCTTCTAGCTAGCTTCTTTGCCAGTAGAGCCATGCTGTTGCATCATAAATGCCAGATTAGACACCTCTTCCATCTGCTGCAGGTTTCTAGCATGCCTATTTCAGTTGCTGCTGCTGCTGCTGCTGCTACTACTGCTGCTGATTGGTTGTGTGTGTGTGTGTGTGTTAAAAAGCCCACTTTACTCAAATGAAATAAAATATATATAAGGAGCATTAGGAGGGTAGGATACAAACAACTTATAATTTTAAAAAATATTAAAACAAACATTACAAAAAGATAGGTAGGTAGGTAATATATATCTAAAAGCAAAAATATAAAAATTATATATGAAGAGATATAAACATTAAATAAATATTTTTAAAAATAGCAATAGTATATTTAATATTAATCTTTTGCCCAGGGGACATTCCCTTAACCTCAGAGGAGCCTCAGACAGGTACTAATTGTTTTATTTTAAACATTCACATGATGTTTTGCTCCCTTCCCTTTTGCTGCTTTGTTTTCAGATGTCTTTATTTTTATTTTAGCTAGGAGCTTCAGATTGGGGTCTCTGAAAGATCCTCACTTTTACCTCTACTCTCAGTTGCAACAGTTCCCAGCTGCACAAATACATTGGCATTAGATGGTGGGCTGTTCCAGGCATTTTGATGCTAGATGTTTTGGCCTATTTGGACAAACATTCAGAACCAGCACTATCTTTAGGTTCTAGAGAAAACACTCTGGAACCTTTTGGAGATACCTCCTTCATCAGCAGGCTTATGTGGTAGGTTTGTCTTTTCATTCAGATCCTTTTGCTTAATATAGATACTTTAGATACTTTCAACTAACTTGGTCACCTCTGTTCTTCTTCATAAACTAGCTAAAAGGCACCAATTACAACAAGAGCCTTTGGGGAATTCTACTTTGAAACTAACTCCAACATGAAAATTGTCCACTTATTTCATTCTGATTCTCAGAGGGGGACACTTGAAAAATCCAAAAGTTCTAGAGTTACCATCGCATCTGAATAATTAGCAGATGAAGCGCCAGAGAAGATGCCTAGAGAGTGGTTGGAGGGCCGGCCAGTCCAAATCTGACCGAACACTAGTAAGAACTCATATTAAGTCCTACTTAGTGGTGATAAAAGCAGCAAAATGGGAACATTTTTCCGCTCTTATCGCATCCGCAGATAACTGCCCAGCTGCCCTGTTTAGGGTGACCCGTTCCTTACTTAATCAAGGAACTGGGGAAGACCATTTGCAGGGCAGGGCTGAGGAATTAGTCCAGTATCTGCAGGACAAAATTGCTCAGATTCAGATAGGCTTGGACTCTGACTGGGTAGATTCGGGCAAGTCGACGGGGATTAATCTTGTGGAGACTATCTGGGATGAGTTTGATCCTGTGATTCCCGAGGGCATGGATAGGATTATGGGGAGACTTATTGCTGCCACTTTTGTGCTGGACTCGTGTCCCTCCTGGTTAGTTTTGGTTTCCTGGGAGGTGACACGAGGCTGGCTCCAGGCGATTACCAACACTTCATTGAGAGAGGGATTCTTTTCCACCATCTTGAAGGAGGCAGTGGTGAGGCCCCTCCTTAAGAAGCCTTCCCTGGAGCCAGTTTCTTTAGCCAACTATCTTCTGGTCTCCAACCTCCACTTTGTTGTTGAGAGTGCAGTAGCACGTCAACTTCCCCAGTACCTGGATGAAGCTGCCTACCTGGATCCGTTTTAGTCGGGTTTCATGCTCGGGTACAGCATGGAGACGGCATTGGTCGCATTGGTTGATGATCTCTGGCGGGCCCGGGACAGTGGTTGCTCCTCTGTCCTGGTCTTATCAGGCCTCTCGGCGGCTTTTGATACTATCGACCATGGTATCCTATTGCAACAACTCGGGGGATTGGGAGTGGGGGGCACCATTTTGCGGTGGTTCTCCTCCTACCTCTCGGATTGATCGCAGTTCATGTCGACTGGAGGGCAGAGATCGACCCCGATCGGCCTCACTTGTGGGATGCCCCAGGAGTCGGTTCTATCACCCCCTCCTGTTCAACATATATATGAAACTGCTGGCGAGATTATCCATGGTTTGGAGTACGGTATCATCAATACGCTGATGATACCCAACTTTTCATCTCTACCCTAAACCACCCCAACGATGCCCTCGACATGATGTTCTGGTGCCTGGAGGCTGTGCGGATCTGGGTGGGGACGAACAGGCTCAAGCTAAATCCCTCCAAGACTGAGTGGCTGTGGTTCCCGTCATCCCAATTTGTGCATCACGTACCATCTTTGATGATAGGGGGAGAAATTTAGTCCCTTCAGAGAGGGCCCACAATCTGGGAGTCCTCCTGGATACGGGGCTTAGTTTAGAAGAACATCTTATGGCCATGACCAGCCTGGTATGCCAGTTGCGCCCCTTCCTGGACTGGGATGACCTGTGAACAGTCACTAACGCCCTCATCCTTTCTGGCCTGGACTACTCTAATGCTCTCTACATGGGGCTGGCCTTGAAGAGCACCCAGAGGCTCCAACTGGTCCAGAATGTGGCTGCACGAGTTGTCATGGGGGTACCTAGGTGCTCCCATGTTACACCCCTTTTAAGCACTGGTTGCCGGTTGTTTTCTGGGTGCTATTCAAGGTGTTAATTATGATCTTTAAAGCGCTCCATGGCTTAGGCCCAGGGTACTTGCGGGACTGCCTACTGCCACCGGTAGCCTCCCATTGTCCAGTACGATTCCACAGAGTTGGCCTCCTCAGGATGCCGTCGGCCAGGCAGTTTCAGCTGGTGATCCCCAGAGGGAGAGCCTTCTCTGTAGGAGCACCTTCCCTTTGGAATGAGCTGCCCCCGGAGCTTCGCATAATTCCAGACCTCTGGTCTTTCTGGCATGCCCTAAAAAGTTGGCTTTTTCAGCAAGCCGGCCTGGACTGAATAGAATAAAATAAATTATTAATTTTAAATTGTCAATTTTAATTTAATCCTAAATTTGATTTAAATTGTCAATTGAAGGTTATTGGATTTCCTATTTAATCTTTTTTAACTTTTGTCATATGTGTTTTTATGTTGTACGCTGCCCTGAGTCCTTTGGGAGAAGGGCGGCATATAAGTCCAATAAAACCTAAACCTAAACCATGTGGATGTAGTACCATTAAGGACTACACATTGAGTATGGTTTATCAGCTAGTTACAAATCCATCTGATGGTGATGCTATCTATCTCACTTTTTTCTATCTTACCAAGAAGTAGGTTAGTACCAAGACTTTGTCTTCTGGCAGATTCTGGCTAGCTGCTGATATTCTGCCTTAGTTATGTGTTCCTATTTCCATTTTTGTACTTATCCTTTTTGTCTTTCAGTTTATCAGAAAGATGTTTGTGCAGCCATGCTGGTTTCTTCTTGGATGTCTTGTTTTTCTTTTTCAGTGGTATTGTGCTGGACTGGGCTTTTATGATAATATTTTTCGAAGTTTCCCAAGCTTCTTGTTTGTTTTCTACTTTGGTATGTGGCAACAACTCTGAGGATGCAGGTAGAGAGCAACTGGAATCACCTAGTAAGCTAATCAATAATGCAGTTCGGATCTTTCACATGATAGGTATTAGTTAATAGGACATCGTAATCCTAGGGCAATCTTTTCTAGCATGGTACCTTCCAAATACATTTGTAATTCTAAGAATTGTAATCAAACTGGGAAAATTCAATTAATTTGAATTTGATTAAGAAACTTGATTATTTCAGAAGGTAGTTTATTACTCTTCAGATGTCTGCATCATTAGAACAAACTCAGAGTGGTAAAATCACAGATGCCAAAATTGTTCACCAAGCTTAGCTTACCATGAGACTCCAGTTGATCCTCCTCTTGATTCCCTTGGTTACACATATGTGATGATACAGAAGCAAAAAAAACCCCAACCCCTTTCATTGATAGAAGGCCCTTCTTCTCTGAGGGACTCTTGGGGTATCAATCCTTATTCATCCCTTAAACTGAATAAGTTTTTTGACTGAACCAGGAACCTTAAACACATGGTGCTGTCATGTTCTTTACTAATAGAAAATATGGTAGGAAAGTAGGGAAGGCTAACTGCAAGATGAGTAGAAGAGAGAACTATAGTCTGTAGCCCTCCTTTGTCAGTAGGATTTCTTGGCATAACTTTCAATTACCTCTTCAATATTTTTCTCCCAGGACTGTCTCCCTCTCACCTGTTCAATTAAATGACTCTGAAATAAAATGGAGTAAATATCATAGGTGAATTTATTATTTTTAACCTGGGCAAATCTTTTTTTCTGGTGTGTCTGGATTAAAGTTCTAGAAAAAACACTGGAACTTTTTGGAGATATCTCCTTTATCAGCATGCTTATCTGATGGGTTTGTCTTTTCATTCAGATCCTTTTGCTTACTGTAAATACTTTAGATACTTTCAACTAACTTGGTCACCTCTGTTCTTCTTCATAAACTAGCCAAAAGGCACCAATTACAACAAGAGTCTTTGGGGAATTCTACTTTGAAACTAACCCCAACATGAAAATTGTCCACTTATTTCATTCTGATTCTCAGAGGGGGACATTTGAAAAATCCAAAGGTTCTAGAGTTACCAGGGACCGTATTACTGTAGTCTAAGTATGATCAGAGCAAGATTAACATGGCAATGTTGTGATCTGTGTGGCAACCATCATTCATGTACATCAGAGGTGGGGAACTGTGTTTTTTTGTGATTTGTGGACTTCAACTCCCAAAATTCCTGAACCAGAAATGCTGGCTCAGGAATTCTGGGAGTTGAAGTCCACCAGTCATAAAAGGGCCATAGTTTCCCACCCCTGATGTACACAAACACTATTTGAGGCTTTATATTTTATGAGCTTGACCAGCATGTTTTCACTGTCTGACAAATCCATTGAAACTGAAAGCACCAGTAAAACGATGTAACTTAATACTTTTGCAAGTTACAAGGAAAGCAAACAAAATTGTATTTTTGCAAAGGAACATAAATCCCATTTTTATTAATTATTACAGCATTGATTAGCATTGTGTCAATTGCCTAACATGATTTTCAAATAATTTTTTCATCTCTAAATATCTGTACCAGCTACAAATAATTTGATTGATCAGAAGTTTTCAATAATAATAGTGATCAAAACTAAAAAAGTAACCCATAATCAAGTTAACGATTGTTGATAAGAAAGACAAACAAGTCTGGATAGTATCTGGAGACAGCAGAATAGAAAAGAACTGGAGAAATATCACAAAATACAAAAGCCTGCAAATAGAAGTAGAATGACTGTGTCAAAAGAAAGCAAAGGCAAAAGCAATAGTAATAGGTGCCTTAAGTGCAATCTCAAAACAACTGGAACACCACTTGAATATCATTGACATTGACAGAATCACCATAAGTCAACTGGCAAAAGGCAGCTTTGCTTGGAAATATCTTACATTGTGCAATGATACCTCTAATACCCTCAAGCAAGAACATCATCTGCCTATTGCAGATCCTTGAGAAGGACTTAATTAAAATAGGCACACTTTAACTACACCAGCTCCTCTTCCCTCCGGAAGCTCCTCCTCCCCCCCTCTCGCAGGTATGGCCTCCTGCCCTTTCGAGGGCCCACCTTGAGGACGGGTTTATTAACCCAGAGAGGTGGCGGAAGCGCACATTGAGGGGTTTTTTAATTAAATGTTGTAATTGGTTACCTCCTCCGTGCATGTGTGTCTCTGTATTTTTGTATGTTTATGTGTTTGTACACATGTTTCTATGTTCTATATGCCCATTGTACGCCGCCCCGAGTCCTGCCTGGAAAGGGAGCGGCTAATAAATTCAAATTTATTATTATTATTATTAATTATTGAATTATTAGGTTTTACTGTGTTTTTTATTTGCTGTCTTACAACATGTTTTCTTTTTGTTTTTTGAGCAGGTCAATGACTATAAAGGTAATAACTAAATGCTCTCGGGTAGCTAAGAATACAAATCAGTAAAAATTATTTGTGCAATAACCCAGACAAAGGAACAAAAGTGTCAGACTGAAAGACATGTCAGCTGCTGACATTATATTCTTGGTATTTCACTTAAGTACAATTAGTAGGGTACCAAGCAGGTCACCTCATTTCTGAAGGAAATAAGTAAAGCTATAAAGAGCATAACTGGGATTCATGCAAGAGGACTCATGATTAATACCATTCTGGCGGTAACTGCAACGTGGGTACAGAGCTCATCTTGCTGGGCTGCTATTTCATTTCCCCCACTGTACACCCACATTAGGTCTGACCTCCCTCTCCCCTACATTTGCAATGAATCAAACTGACATCAGCAATAGGATGGGAAAGATTTGTTCTGCTGAATGGCTTGTGCTGAACTTGCTCTCAATCACAGCCCAGGGAAAGTGCGGGGGAAAGTTTCACAGGCAACTCAACTGGCCTACCGGTCATAATACTTTCCATTTGATGCACTACCTGCCATTACAACAAATTGATGACACTCACCATTGTCTGTCATTCAGTTAAAAAAAATGAAAATAGGTCACTCTGTCATTCTGTCCCCTTCCTGAAAATTACGGTTATTTAGCTTACAGACAAATGTTTACTACATAAAAAGTCTTTAAGGGTAGAGTGAGAAAAATGATTTATCCCCCAACAGCATTCTGAAACAACCATTTAGAGAAAATGTGCTATCCAAAAGCTATAATGAGATAAAGTCTCCTTCAATCCCTGGGGGATTATTGGAAAGTTTTTTTTGGCAACAGTGTGATAGTGGTTTACCATTGGCTTTTTCTGGGATTTTCTTCTTTTGACTTCACAGTGTTACCTGCAACCATGGATCTTCCCCATCCAAGCATCAACATGTTTTGGCCTGCCAGCGGTCAGCGGAACTGGCAGCAGATTTGGACAGTGAGGAGATTGAGGAGGAATATGAGCCAGTCCTGGAGTCTGGGGATGGCTCTGATGAGGGGTCTGTGTTGGAGGCAGAGAGGGGCCAGAACCCTATGCCAGCTATCAGCTGCCTTAAGAGTCAGACATCAGTGAGCAGATGAACAGCTGGAGCCTGTTCCCAGTGTGCGCATGCGCAGAGTTGCCAGATGAAGGGAACAACTAAAGAACAGGGGCAACTTGGAAATAAAGCCAGATGAGGAATGCCCCCTCCCAGAGGAAATAGGGGAGCGAAAGGGGAGTGGAGTTTGCAGGGTTTGCTAATTGGTTCGTGACTCTCTGAGACTCCTTGTCAAGTTCTGCAGATATCGGCCAGTCAGTTCTCCCAGCCAGATAAGGTCTGTGACCGTAAATCCTCCTTTGAAATATTTTGCTGGCTGTGAATGAGCAGAATTCACAGCAAATTAAGAGAAGGGACAAGGAGTTTGTTTCATGCTCTTGGGAAGCCTCGGTCAGAACACAACCAGCTCTCAAGCCTTGATAAGGTAATCAGTTGTTGCTACCTGAGGAGGAATCTGGCCTTATTCTTATGTATGCTAGTGATGTCTAGATTATTATTTGGAGAAGAATATCAGTGTGCGCCCATTTCTGTTACCACTTAAATATTTATTCCCATTCACCACTAATATTTTGATGGTTACATGCACATCATGGGGAAGGATTCATTTCCTTGGCAGAACAACACAAATGCCTTTCTCAATCTCAGTCACCCTCCATATTTTATACCAGTGTTGCCTTTAAAACTCACTTGGGGCTGGAAGAACTGTTCCTGGATTTGGGAGAGAAAACACTATGACTTTTTCATCCATCTTGATAATGCAAATCATGAGTATGCCAGGCAAAGCAAAAAACATTTATTAAAAGGGATATATCCTTATATTAGGTAATAAACTTTAGCCCAATCTCTCAGTCTTTTTTGGTATATGTGATGCATCATAAAACAATAAATCAAACTATAAGATACATTGATTAGATATGAGAAGTAAACAATAGAAAGCATTGATCCTAGATAAAATTCCACAACTGGGAAAATTATGGGTTATGTCAACCTCTTTCCAGGTCAAATTTGTATCTTCCTTAATACTTGCAAGTGTAAGGATTTCCAGAATGCAATCCCTATTATTCAGTTTCCGAAGAGGCTAGTATTGACTAACAACAAAATAGTGTTGGCTAAAATAAACCCCACCATGGTTTCTTGAACTTTAAAGGAGACATGGAGTCCATGCTGAATGTGCTAATATTATCTTTAAGAAAAAACAAATAAGGAAGCTTAAAAAGACTGAGAGAGACTAACTGGACCAAGTCACTGGCTAAAGCAGGACTTGAAATCATGATGTTCTGCTTTCTATCCTACTGCCTTAGCCATTAGACCAAATTGGCTATGATTTTTTTTAATTGCATAGATTATAGAATAGAATAGAATATTTATTTCTAAGCCGCGCCCTCTCCCGAAGGACTCGGGGCGGCGTACAATAAAACAAATAAAATACAAAGTACAATACAATACAATACAAATCTGGACAGGACATACATATTACAAGGACGTATATAAAACGTATACAAAACGTATACAAGGAGGAGGTAGGCTAATAGCTAAAAAACAATTAAACAATTAACAATTAAAAGAATTAAAAAGTCACAATATTTAAAAACCCCGATAAATAAATTCTATTGAATTACATTAATAAAAAACCCGTCAGGAGCGATATAGTTGGATCATGGTTGAGCCAGGCCAGCTACTTGGAATAGGTGGGTCTTGAGCTTAACTCTGAAGGAACGGAGGTCGGACGTCGTCCTAATATCCGGAGGGAGGTCATTCCACAGGGCTGGGCCCGCCACAGAGAAGGCTCTACTCCTAGGCGCCGCCCCTCGACACTGTCTGGTGGACGGCACCTGGAGGAGTCCCTCTCTGTGCGAGCGAATTGGTCGCAGGGATGTATGGGGCAGAATACGATCCCGCAAGTAACTAGGTCCTGAGCCATGGAGCGCTTTAAAGATCGTAATCAAGACCTTGAAACGCACCCGATAGACCACAGGAAGCCAGTGCAGCTCGCGCAGGAGAGGTGTCACATGGGAGTACTTCGTACTCCCCATAATCACCCGCGCGGCCGCATTCTGGACCAACTGCAGTCTCCGAGTGCATTTCAAGGGAAGCCCCATGTAGAGAGCGTTACAGTAGTCCAGGCGAGACGTCACCAGCGCGTGGGTGACTGTGCGTAGGGCGTCCCGGTCCAATAGGGGGCGCAATTGGCGCACCAGGCGAACCTGGTGGAACGCCCCCCTGGCCACGGCTGTCACATGGTCATCCATGGACAGCCTGGCATCCAGGAGGACGCCCAAATTGCGCGCCCGCTCCATGGGGGCGAGTTGAATGCCCCCAATGCCCAGAGATGGGATTAACTGGTTGAACCGGGGGGGGGGGGGGCGAAACCCACAGCCACTCCGTCTTGGAAGGGTTGAGCCTGAGTCGGTTGTCATCCATCCAGACCCGTACGGCTTCCACACACCGGGACATCACTTCGACGGCCTCGTTGGGGTGGTTCGGGGTGGAAATGTACAGCTGAGTATCGTCAGCATACAGATGATATCCCACCCCGAAACCACGGATGATCTCACCCAGCGGCTTCATGTATGTGTTGAACAGGAGTGGCGAGAGGACCGACCCCTGTGGCACCCCACAGGTAAGGGGGCTTAGGGTCGACCTCTGCTCCCCTGCCAACACACGTTGCGTCCGGCCAGAGAGGTAGGAGCCAAACCACCGCAAAACGGTGCCCCGGACCCCCAACCCCTCCAGTCGGTGCAACAGAATACCATGGTCGATGGTATCAAAAGCCGCCGAGAGGTCTAATAGGACCAGGATAGAGGAACAACCCCTATCTCTGGCCCTCCAGAGATCATCCACCAACGCGACCAAGGCCGTCTCTGTGCTGTGCCCGGGGCGAAAGCCGGACTGGCGCGGGTCTAGATAATCATTCTCCTCCAGATGTCGTGGGAACTGAGAAGCCACCACACTCTCTACAACCTTCGCCAAAAAGGGAAGGTTGGAGACAGGACGATAATTGGCCAGCTCCGTAGGGTCCAGGGAAGGCTTCTTGAGCAAGGGTCTCACCACCGCCTCTTTCAAGGCGGCCGGAAGAGACCCCTCAACCAACGAAGCATTCACTAGGCCCAGGAGCCAGTCGCGTGTAACCTCCCAGGATGCCAGTACAAGCCAGGAGGGGCACGGGTCCAATAAACATGTGGTAGGTCGCAGTCGTCCACGCAATCTGTCCAAATCCTCGATGACATCCAAGTCAAACTCCTCCCAAAAAGGTTTCTCAAGACTCGCCACTGGCGTCTCGACTGGGCCACTGAAGGGGACCCAATCCTTCCGGATTTGAGCGACTTTATCCAGCAGATATTTCCCAAATTCCTCTGCCCTACCCTGTAAAGGGGCCTCCCGCGGCCTCTGAAACAGAAGGGAGCGGGACACCCGAAACAGGGCGGCAGGGCGGTTCTCTGCGGATGCAATGAGAGCGGCACAGTATTGACGTTTGGCCGTTCTCAATGCCACTAGGTATGTCCTCAAATGGGCTCGTACCTGTGCTCGGTCAAATTCGGATCGGGAGGATCTCCAACGACTCTCTAGGCGTCTCTTGCGGCGCTTCATCACCCTTAGCTCCTCGGTAAACCAAGGAGCCAGGGTGGATCGTTGCCGCCGGAGAGGCCGCAAAGGCGCCACCCGGTTCAAGGCCCCGGTAGTCGCATTATTCCACGCGGCCACCAGGTCCTCTACCCGAGGGCGGGTCAGGGCTGCAGGAGGTGGCCCAAGCTCCGTCTGGAACCTATCTGGTTCCATCAGGCGCCTGGGGTGGAACCATCTAGTGTTTTCCGGTTCCGCCTCCCCGCAGCGAGGGGTAGCACCAGGGAAGTCAAGTCGGAGGAGTGAGTGATCTGACCATGACAGAGGAGTGATGGTTAAATTCACTCCTCCCAGATCACTCAACCACTGGCCAGAGACAAAAACAAGGTCCAAGGTGTGACCTCCCTCATGTGTTGGGCCCTGAATCATTTGAGTCAGGTCCATGGCTATCATGGAAGCCATGAACTCCCGAACCCCCTCTGATGCTTCTCCCACCGATGGCAGGTTAAAATCCCCCATCACTAGAAGTTTGGGGGTCTCAACCGCCACCGATGCGATCAGCTCGAGGAGCTCAGGCAGGGTCGCTGATGTATGGCGGGGAGCCAGGTATACTATCAGCAGGCCCAACTGCCTCCCAGGGCCCCATTTCACAACAAGGGATTCACATCCGGACGTCTGTGGCACAGTGGACTCCCTCGGCTCTAAGTCCTCCCGGATAATCACTGCTACCCCACCGCCCCTTCCCCGGGCCCGGGGCTGGTGAAATGCTTGGTAACCTGGTGGGCACATTTCCACGAGGGGTAAACCTCCCTCGTGGCCCAACCATTATGAATGTGTGCTAGCTTTCTAAATGACTTTTTTAAACAATAGGCTATAATCACTGAATATATAGCATACTGTCTATCATATTCCTGAAAGCTGATCAGGTGAACTCACAAAACATGCTATTATCTTACATAACGTCTATATTTTTTTCAAACAAATCATTTGGTCCAGTAACCCTGTGGATTCCCCTTCATATCCCCTTGATTGTGTGTGTGTGTGTGTGTAACTACAAGGAAATAGTTAAAAGGAAAAAAAAAGCCACAATTGCCCAGAACCACAAGTGGAAACCTATCTCTGCATTACAGTGGAAAAATAATGTCTGAGATAATATAAAAGGAGATGCTATTGCATTCATGAACACAGTTTGACCTACTAATCTCACTGTTAGAGCAGGAAGCAAGTCAAGATAATAACAACACAGAGAGTAATTATGACATCCAAAAGATTGCCCTTATTGGTGAGTGCACTATTTATTGCTGTTAAAAACTATTCTTTTATCTCTGTATTTTTATCTCCAGATATCTAACATTTGATTTTACATACTTGTTCTGTCTTTATAATTTTTGAAATCATTTTTTTTATGCTCACGTTATAGTTATTATATTTTTTTATCATAAACAAAATACCTCCAATCTATTTGATACCAAAAATGAAAACTATTGGTTATTGAAAAAAGTTTTTTTTCTATATAATTATACTTATTTCAGACATTTCTGATAATCTGAAAGATGAGCTGTACTTGATTTTCTTTTTGTCGCTTAATCATTGATCATTTGGTTTTCACACTCTTAATTGTACACTTTAACCACAATACCGCACTGGCTGTCTTAAACAATTCTCAATGCAGTTCAGCATTTCAGTAAATCTTGAGCAGTGGTGACTCTCAATTTGCAAATTAATTATTGCTTCCCACCAACTATCTTAATGCTTGAGTTGTAAACTCTAATATTAAAATAACGCAAGCTACCAAGGATGGACATTTTTTGCAGAAGAGATGATACTTTACTCTTACCTATGTCTGATACATCCATGGATTCTTTTACAGGTTGTTCTGCTGGTACTGGTACTTGCAGTGGGGAATTTAGCCCATGGAAGAAACACTAATACAACTAATAACAAACCAAGGGGAAGAATGACTGACAATTGTCCAACTCAGCCAGGAATCCAAGAAGATACTGAATTCCCAGAGACAGTGAAGGTGCGCATATCTCTTGCTCATGCAGAATCAATGACCAGGATGCCTCGTGATGTTAAAAACAGATCTCTCTCTCCATGGGATTACAGGTAATATTCACTCTTTTACTGTTAAACTATATTAGCTACAATATATTATGGCAGTGACAATCCCTCAATGCTTTTTGAGTGCTTCAAAAATTCTGGGATATGAGAACTTCTAAAGGTTGCAAGATCTTATGAGGTTGGCAAACCTAAAAGCTATACACATTTTCTGGAAAAAAAATACACTGGACAATTCATAATTGGATAGGCAAATGTCACTTGAATTGTTCATCAATTTGTTAGATTCTTAGTGATCACATTTATTATTCTGCAAGAATATAATATGGCTTTGTGAATATGATTTTTAGTTAGTTGGTCAATTCCAGTCTTTGCACTTACATTCATTACTATAAAAGCAATGTAGGAGAATTTTCTTTATGGTTCCTTTCTTAAATCTATTATATGAGATGAGAATGGCCTTTCTTCAGGATAGGGCCACATAGGGAATTGACTCATTGATAAATTCTAGCTGACAATAGAGATAACACTAAGCCACAGATTCAACCATTTTCTTATAAGGCAAAATCTCTTTTATCAACAAAGGGATGCTATAAATATCAGATATGATTTCTGAATAAAAAGCAATGTGGTGGTAATTGTTAAGGAGACCAAACAGTCTTTTCTGGGTTTTTTGGTTCAGGACCATAACCAAAATATGGGGGAGAGAACTAGAAAATTCTGAGAAACATTCACCATAAATATTTATGTTCACATTTAAGGTATGATTAAGGATTTCTGGGTGATATGATTCTGTCTTGTAGGAGACAAAATTAAGATTCCTCTTTAGTCTATCTTTCTCCCCTAATGGGTGCTGATTAACATTCAGGGTTCCATATTCATCATGAATTTTGTTAAAGAAACGTTTTTGCTATCATGTGAACCACATCTTTCTCTGTCTCTTGTGTGTTAATTTGCAGTGTTAAGGAAGATCCTAACAGATTCCCACACACCATTTCTGAAGCCAGCTGCCGTTATACCTTTTGCCTGGATTCCACGGGGAAGAATCTAAACTATGCTATGAACTCTGTTCCTATTCAGCAGGAGATCTTGGTTCTGAAGCGCAAACTTATTGGCTGCAAGCAAAGCTATTGGTTAGAGAAACAGGTGATCACTGTTGGATGCACCTGTGCCTTTTCTAGTTCCAATGCTTATCAGAAAAAGGTTTTCTAATATAGTTGAAAGGTGGCACTTTATTGACTGAAGTAATCAGGGTGATACAACATTTAGTTGGCTAATTGGAAAGAAATTGGTAACCTTGAAGGTCAAAGAAAGTAGCCTCCTTTGGAATTTTATTTAGAGCTCTTACAGTGTTTCAAAATGTGTTTAAATGTTCTGGGAATGTATCAAATGGTCATTTTCTTTAATTGGGGGTGGGGGTTGGGGGGTTGGGGGGCGCAGAGTTCAGATGTTCACTATCCGGCCACTCCATTGAAGTCTTGCTCTTTACTAATTTTGTATGATTCATTGCCTGTTGTCTTGTTGATCTCTGTGGATGTCCTGAAAATTGCAATGCATATGATATTTAAAACTCGAGGAGGAGCAAAGAAGAAATATGCTTTTGTCTCTATTTATAATATGTATTTATAATACCATATTTATGCATTTGCAGAAACATTGTTGGATAAAATTTTTGTAGTTTATCAGTATTTATTCAGTAATTTATGTAGTAAATAAAAAGGTTGATATATTTAATTGTCCACATAGTCATTGGTTTCCCAAATCTCCATTTTGGGACATGAACATCATTGTGAGACACAACTATTTGGTATTTAGAAAAGGTGCTCTGAGTCCATGGGATAGGCTAAACCAGAGCAGACACATGTCTTAATATGGATGAAAATGTAACTCACCTCCCATTACGATCTTTTTGAAGGAAAAAAAAAGAGCTACTGAAGAGTAGCATGGAAAGCAGAGCTCAGGATCAAACATGGCAAACTCTGTCCTGGAACAAAGGTTCATTCCTTTCCAAAGCTCAGCGGGGCTGGGTGCAGTTGGTGACCTTGATCATGTCAATCTTCTGCTCGAACAAAGTAATGGATTCAATGCTGGCCCAGTTTCTTAAGGATCCTATGGTCTTACGCTGGTCTTCCTAAGGGACACAGTTAATAGTATCTGACCCTGTTTCAGGATAAATAAGCATCTGCTTATGTGTCAGGATCTCATTTTGGATCTAACTCTGTCTGCAGGGTCTATTCAGTCCCCAGTCTAGTGCATCTCCAATCTCTGTCAGCTTTTCTATCATTTTTGGCAAATTGGCGAGACTATATACTATGCAGAAATTCTGGGTCTGATATAATAAAATAGAAAAATAAAGAAAGCTTTAACGATACTTTTTGCATGACTTTATCTAAGGGATTATTGAAAAGAGGCTTCTGGAATAACCTTACTTTATATTCCTTCCTTCGGACTAGTTTCTATGGTTTGTATGGAGGTTCTATTTTGGAGTGTTTCTGACTTTCTCTTTGGGCTGTTTCAGTTCTATGGGGCAATGACAAATGAGCCTAGTGGCCCTGATATGTGGGGAGTCATACAGGTCAAGCCTCTCTGTTTTATTATTTTATTTTATTTTTTTGTTTTGTTTCAACCATGTTATCTTTACCTTTTATCCCTTTGGCAACAATAAGGACATTGCACTAGTATCTGATGGCTCCAGCATAGCCCTAACTATCAGCATGAATCTTTCTTTCTTGTCTCATTTTTTGGGATATATTTATTTTGATTAGTCTAAAACTTCATTTTGATATTCTTTGGATTAAATCTTCCAGTTTGCACTGGGATTACAGATATGTAGTAGCCTCCCCTCCCCCAAAAAATCACCTTGCATTTAATCTGTTTCTTGGTATCTTATCATCTTTTCATTCTATTGATTTTGTGGAATGAAGACTCATTTCATTTGATTGATGTAAGTTTAAAACCGCAGACAGTCCTTGAGTTCCTTCCAAGAATATTTCCTGAACTAACTGAACACTAACCGAGAGCTTCAGAATGTGGTGCACTGTGGCTTTGTGCGTTTTGTTCTATCAATTAATACTTTGAATAAGGACACACTTGATCTTCTACCTCTCCTACATGTCTGCTCAAGTATTGAGGTTGAAATGCTTGGTCAGCCTGTCCTAAATTTCACATCCATGAAAACCTCTTTTGGATACCGGTCAGAGCAGGAGGGCCACTGACACAACAACCTCTTTGGGTGACTATTCATCTCTGCTAATAACCAGGCAGTGTTAGAGGGGCCAGAAGATAGCTGCAAACCTCCCTGCCATGCACAGGTATTTACATTATTTTTTTCCTCTGTGCAAGGTGCAGTGAATTTCACTCCAGGATACTTCTCTTGCCTTATTTCCCCAGTACTTGGAAAGTTTCACATGGGTCTTCTGTGTAGGCTACCTTCACAACAAATTACAATTGTTCCAGGGGTGGGTTCCTGCCAATTCTAACCTCTTCTATAGAAGAGGTTCCACAAATCTACAGTGCCATTTAGAACCCGTTCCAGCTCCCTCCCCCCACCCATCCACACATCATCAAGATGAAGAGTGAGAGGAGGAATTCTGGGAGCTGAAGTCCACAAATCTTAAAGCTGTCAAGTTTGAACGCACTTGGGTTGTTTTTCTAAAGGGTTAGGGGTGCAAGGGTCTTGTAACTTGACAGCTTTTAGACTTGCGTGCCTCAAATGCCAGAGTTTCTGAGCCAACATTTTGGTTGCTAAGCAAGAGTGTTGTTAAGTGAGTTTTACCACATTTTACAAGTTGACCACACCCACCCAGTCACATGACTGCCAAGCCACTCCCATGGCCGGCAAGCCACTCCCACAAAGCAGACCACACCTACAGAAGAGGTTCTAAAAAAATTTGAAACCCACCACTGAATTGTTCCCATTGTTGATTCTTTTAGTGGTGAGGCAGTATGTGCGCATTGGATACATTTTGATAATCTGTCTTCTATTCTCTCTTAAAAACAAATCTCTCTCCCCTGAAGAGAGGCATATGGAATTCATAGTAATTGCCACAAAGGGTATGTGAGAGTCACTTATATTCAAATGGCTAGGATTACTATTAAGATTCTTATGATATATGCATAAACTTTAAAGCCAGGGAAAATATATCTGAACCTTCATTTCACAAGGGAGATGTCATATTACAAAGGACCAAACTACTGAATGTGAGCAGTATGCTTCTCTCACCCCTTTTAGTCTCTCTAATGTCAAGAATGGAAGTCTGATTGGCCTTCAGCTTTGATGGATGGATGGATGGATTTTGTGTCATTGAGTGATTTTCTCCAGGAAGATCTGTTCCCAACCTGGTCCTTCAGAACTTCAAATGGTGCAGCATACCCTTGTAACTGAGTCCATCCACCTTGCTATTGATCATCTTCTCCTCTTTCCTTCCATCTTTCCCTGCATGAGATCCTTCTCCAGAGACTTATGCCTTCACACACAATGTGTTCAAAATGTGATAATTTGAATCTGGTCCTTTGGGCCCCAAGTGAGAATTCTGTATTGATTTGTTTGAAGATCCATTTGTTCATTTTCTTGGTTGCCCAAGCTATTCTCAGGAGTCTTCCTAACACTAAAGTTCAAAAGCACCAATACTTTTTCTAGCTTGTTTTTTCAAACTCCAATTTTACTGTCAGAAAACGTTACTTCTGTATTAATATGAATGCATAATATTGTGTTCCAAACAAATGTGACTTTGCTGTTAGAGCACTTTGACTGTGAGAACTTCCAAACAGCCCACACTTCTCCAATCCTTACAAACCATTTGGAAACTGACTGTGTGGATACTTATATTCTTTGGTATGGTGGGAGGTTGACGAGATCACCATGAGCTATCAATTCTCCCATCAGAAAAGGGTGAATCCAATTCATTCAGTGCTCTACTTCTTGGATGGTGAAGAATCAATGTAGAGTGACAAAGTATGCCCAATAGTCCTGCTTGAGAATATTTCATCTGCTATTTATGGAAACATTTTATACTGGTGATTTATCAGGAGGGCTATGACTTTATTAAAAATTTGGCTTTATTGGCATGTTTAAATGTTGCAAGGATCTCCTAATGTGTGTACTGTATGTGTGTGTGAAAGAAAGAGATTCAGGAATTCTAGCATGGGATTAGATAATCCTGACATAAAGTTATCTTTGCATGAGTTGCATTAAATATGCAAACATGAATTGAAGCATAGAACCTAATTTATACATAAATTTCTGAATACACAAGCCAATGGAAAAGTTTTTATCAGAAGAAAATGGTTTCCTTTTAGCCACCTGCAGATATCCTCATACCACCATATGAAATGTTTTGGTTTCATGTTACTTTAAATAAAACACTACTCAGTGAAAGAGACTGTACGTTGTTTAACATTTTATGATACTTTCAAGTTCAAATAAACAAAATGGAATAGGACAAGCGATCAAATCTGAAAACATGAAATCTTTATTGTATAGAAGGATATTCTACAGAATATGCAACTTTTCTCAATTGATCTTGCCTAATGGAAGATCTTAATTCAATTTTTCTGCTGAAAAAGTACTGTCTCCCCCCCCCCCTTATCCACAACAGTGGTGCTTAAAAATTTGTGAACCCATTTGAATTTTCAATATGTTTGCATGCAATTATCTAAAATGTATTGTGTTCCCCACACAAGTCCTAAAACTAGGTAAAGAAAACCTAATTAAACAAATGAGTCAAAAACACTATACTTGTTTACTTTTTTATTGAGGAAAATAATCTAGAATTACATATGCGCCTTTTAAACAGTGAGAACATATGTGGAAAAGTATGTTGGAATGCAGCCAATATATATTTAAAACATATATATTAAAAGGATTTCCTCCTAAATGCATTTTAGGAAATTATGTGGCAAATTCATTCATATCACTGTATTTTTCCTCCTACACAGTTTAAAGTTAATCTGGAAAGTTGCAGCATCAGTCTTTCCTGTCTTAGATCTGTTTTTTAACTGATCCATGACTAGAGGTTAGGGTTAGCGTTATGATAAGAAATGGATGATACTGAATGATAACAGATAATGAATGAAAACTAACAATCAGTGCTTAGAAAAACTTGCATGTAAATGTAAATTTATCCTTCAAAAATGTTTAAGATCTTCGCATTTAAAATGTTGGCTGAAAATATTAATAAAAGTGAAACCACAATGCCATTTAAAATAAGTAGAAATGAAAGAAAGAAAACAATATAAAATTCTGAAGTTAAAAAAGAGTGCTTGCTTATTCAATTTCATATCTGCAATATGAACTGTAATATGAAACAGATTGGGATCTTTTGTTAAATACAGAATTCATTGTTGTTGCGGTTTTGCACAGAAATGTAAGAGAAGCTTAAAAACAACCAGTGACAATATCTTCACTGGTTGTTTTGAAATATAGAAATATAGAAGAGTTTTTGAGTAGATAAGAGACCTCATTGATGATAAATTGTTTTCTATGGATCTTCCAGATAATATGGAACCAATTTAGACTATGAAGAGATTTCTTAAAATTTGACCAGGAAACTATATGAAAATGAGTTGCATTAAATAAAAGTATTCAACCCTTTCTAATAGAGTTTATGCATGTATAACATCACTTTTAATTTTATAATTGTAAAAATTGCATACAAGAAAATTAAAATGATGATCTCACCTTGAGTTGGCTTTACACAGGTGGAATAACCAATATGTGAGTTGTACATACAGAATAATATTGGCCCCAACTTCAGTATTTGAAGATAATAAAAAACGATAACAAGGACCAGTTCTTTCACATTTTCCATTATAAATGGAGAAGCTGTTTACTGCTACATTGCAATTCATATGGGAGCTACCAGCTGATGGTCAGATTAATTTGAGATGTAGTAATCCTACTACATTTGAGGAAAATAGTTCTAAAGCATGTACTGTATGTGAAAAAAATACTTTTGTAGTATAGTCACATATTGTTCAAGAATTTCTGAACAATAATTAAAATTTTTAAACAATATTTGGAATATCAAACAATATTTTAAACCTGTCTTTAGAATTTATGGATTCATTGTTTGAATGGGACTATTAAAGTACATTTGAATTGAACTATTGAACTAAAGGAACTGAATAGACTAGTAAATACAATCAAATGTTTTTAGTACTCTCCTGTTATTTGAAACATTTGGAATATTTACCTTGATCTGTTTCCTTAGAGCACTGTAATAATCATACTGACTTAGTTAACGTTATATTTGTCTCTTTTGTAAAATATAGAATTTGCCACTTTAATGGGAAACTGAGCTCTCCTCAGCAACAGCCAACTAGCTTTGTGGCAGATCATTTAGTCCTGTTAAACGCAGTATTTCTCAACCTTGGTGATTTTAAGTCCTGTGGACTTCAACTCCCAGAATTCCCCAGTCAACATATCTGGCTGGGGGATTCTGGGAGTTGAAGTCCATAGGACGTAAAGTCGTCAAGGTTGAGAAACACTGTGCTAAAGAATCACACAGATTCACACAGAATCACACAGAGTTTTAAGGATCTGCATCTTCCTTTTGCCTCACAACAGTTTAACATAGAAAGCTTTGGGCAGAACTTCCTGGAGTTTTCAGAAGTGGAAAATCTAAATTTGAATCAGCTGAATGTATGTTGTGGTAGAACATTGAATAAGGTTAGCACTGCTATAGCTGGTTGAAGGGGACCAAACCTCCAGGAGAGACGGCCTTGGTTCCTTTTGACCAGCCAGAGCAATGCTTTTCTTCTAATGTATATATGCACATGCTAATACATATGAAGTCATTACCAGACCCTCAGAAGAACAAGTAGACAGCATACAAATGCTACAGGCTGACACTAAAACTCTTATGTGAACTTCAAGTTGAAAAGCTCTCTGTTTTGGCAGCTGGGCTAAATAATCATAATCTGTTTAGTTTTACAAAAATGACAAGATTTGACAGGATTCAGAGACATAACCCAATACTAGTACACGTAGGAGTACTTATCTTCCCCTTTGAAAGAAATGGGTTTTTCCTCTTACTTGAAGAAAACACTGTTGTCAGCTGGAATCACCTGCCAGCTGTCATTCAAACACTGATTTTTGTAAAGCTATTCCAGCTGTACCTGACTGACAGCTGCCAGGGGCTGTTCAACTCCTTGGCACGTGGCAACTTTGTAACCGCAACAAAAGAAGCATTTTCTAGCCTATATGGAACCCACAAGCAATGAATGTATGAGGCTCATCACGAGCTGGGTGAAACTTAAAAGTATTTTCCATCAACTTTCTGTAAATCGCTTAAGCCATTTATGGATTTCTATGATTTAGGCATGATTATGCATGATGGGTCTTTTATAATGTATCCTCTATTTTCTATAGCAACATAAAATTAATCAAAAATGTTAAATGAGCAAAATCAGTATAGGTTTTTTTTCATATTGGCATTAAGTGATCAATTTCAGATTTAAATCCTGTCTTATTGTATTAGAAGATTGCAAATAACAAAACTTGTCTAGAGCAGCAAATATAAAAAAGAACTTAAATAACCAGACATAGAGGAGAATATCATATTCTTATGTGTTATAGTTGCTGATTGTTATAGCCCTAGGAGGTGTTACTGTTGCTATCAAAAATCCTGACATAATTAAAGTCACTAAAGTTGTGTAACATTTCATCATTTTCTGACCCCATTCTGAGTCTTTTTACTCAATTTCAATTTCATAAATACTCAAGCAATTTATTTGATATTTTTGGATTTTTTAATGTATAACCTCAATTTCTGTTTGCTAGATGTATTTTTTTTCCTTTCTAAACTACACAAAGACATTATTTGTTACCATCTCCACTTATTATTTCTCTCTCTTTTGCTCAAGGTACAAAAACTATTGCTTATATTTGCCATTTAATGAGAAAGAAATTGATTAAAGCATATCCTGCTAATTAAAATACATAATAATACTTAAAAATATATTGGAGAAGCTTATTTAGTGACAACTGCAGTCTGTTTGCATACGTTCCAATAAGCCAAAAAATATTCACATTTCTGAAATCAGGACAAAACCTTAATTGTAGCATAATTGATTTCTCTGTCTATGTCTTTCTCTTTCACTCTTGCCTCCATATTATGAGAAAGAAACACAAGTATCTACATAAGCAGACAAGGATTCCTCAAAGTGCAGATTCATCTTTCTGAAACCACACACTTCCTTACATTCCATAGTCATACAATTCATATGAGATTATAAAGAAGCGTGTTGTCTCAAAAAAAAAAAATCCACTTCTGTCAGGAGAAAAGATTAATGATTAGAAAGCTCACTAAAATGATGCTTCTAGAGAAGGGTATTAATGTGCAATCACTTTGCATTTTCAAACATAGAATTTTGTTGGAGATTCAGATTGTATTTTTTCAGTTGTAACCCTTCCATTTTTTGTCTCCATCTTTTCTGAAGCCATCATTCTTTTTTTTTCTGGAAAAAAAGAGGGAGAGGGAAGAAAAAAAGCGATATTTCTAGCAAGATCTCAGTTTTTCAGAATACGATAATTATATTTCCTTAGTTTCAGAACAGTCGACTGACTTTGGTGCATACCTATATAATCTGATCTGCAAATTCTACACATATCAAATACATCTAAAAGACGTTTCAAATATTTTCAACTCACCTGTAGCCCTGTCTCCCATCATTAAATGATGATAGAACTGAATGTGATTTAAAATGGTCAACTGCCATAGATAGCTTCTAAAGAATAGATTGGAGTAATCTTCCAATAAGTATTAAAGTAAAGCTCTATAAAATTCACTTCTCACTTCCTGCAGTCTACGTGAAACAGAATGTATTATTTGTCCAAAGAAATCCACACTTTTAAAATCATTTTGTAATGTGGACTGAAATTCAAAAACTGCATACAAAAATATGAATATTGAGATAGAACAATGCATTAAAGTGTTAAAGAAAACATACATTACTTTTTTAAAAAAATAGCTTAGATTAAGGATATAAAAATGTATTGGGAAAAATGCATACAACTTTTTGTACTTTTTTTGGTCAAATTTAGCAATATATACAAAAAAAGTGAAAAGTAACCTTATAAAATTAGGTGATCCACTTTTACATAATTTAAACTTTTATTTAAAATTGTCTCAAAATTATTTTTAAATATTAAATTTGTATCTTTAAGCACTTAAAGTGGTTTCTAACAATAAATTTATCTTATTTTTTTTTATAGAATTAGTTTCTTTCCCATTCAGCTATGCCTGATAGATCATGTGCCACATCTATAAAGAAATAGAAAAGCTTAAGAAGTATAAATAGCAATGCTTAATGAACAGAAACAAATGGCTACATTTCCTTTAGTTTTTCATACTGATTTTTTATGGTTAAATAATAAATCCAAGCAGCACTGGGAACAATTACTATGTGACTGGATCATAGCTATTACAAAGATGGATGGATAGATGGATGGATGGATGGATGGAAGGAAGGAAGGTAGGTAGGCTGAAAAATCCCCTATCTATGGAAAGTCAGTTACAAATTTGCATGTAGCTTTCAATAGGACAACCAACCATAATTGGATATGAGGAATCATCATTATGGAAGTGCTACCTACATTTTCCTTAAAAGAAAGAATCAAAACATGATTAAGAAGTCTCTTATCATTATGAATAATTTCAGCCCAATATGCCACCGGGTGCAATCATGGTGTAGAGATAAGGTTAGAAGGAGGTGAGTTGTTGACATGATCTGGAAGTGAAGGATGATCTTCAGAGAGAGCTGAAGTTATGATCTTAGGCAATATCCTATTTTGGACATAGGAAAAAGAATACAATTATGCCTAATTCTGCAAGGGGTTAGCTCCAAGGGCTAAGCAAACTGTTCTTCCTTCAGAAGTCAGAGTCAGAAACAAGGAAGGGCAGATAAAACAGGGTAGATAAACCACCAGGCCAACATATTTCATTACCTCAAATGAAGCAGTACATGACACCTTTCACTGTGGACTCCAGAGACTAAAAAACTGAAGTATGATCCTTCTTGGGAGAGAAATATACAATATATTTTTAAAAAGGCCTAATAACTTCGGGCCATGCCAAACAAAGGCTGCTTGGCAATCAGAAAGAGAGAACGGGAGCAGCGTAGCCTCTTTGGAGTTATAGTTTTGATCTACTTATGGTCAACATGTGACCAGAGGCCTTTCCCAGGATGCCCATCAGGGCTCCTGATTCTCTCCCACTTGCAGGTAGTTCTGTAAAAGAAGAAAAAAGCAAACTCTTCTGCAAACTCTAATTGGCAAACAGCACTCCCAGCAATAGTAGCTATAGTTCATTCACCAAGATTAATTGATATTTTACTTTTCTGACTCCCACTACTTAGAACACCCCCCCCCCCCCCAGTGTAGCAACAGAAAAATTCTATGGAGCTAAGTTAAGGTGACCAACTTTTTTACAATGAAAAGGAGGACAAATAAATTGGAAAAAATATATCGTAAATAAAAGAAATATTTTATTCATTGCAACAATAATACACTAAAATATGATATATGCATAATAAAAACATTTGCAACATTTTATATTGTAATTATGCTTACATGCCTGTTAATTATTATTTAAATGAGTACTTTTCCATTGAATTAATATTTTTTGTCAATGTATCATCTTCTAACAATATATGGGAAATATCTGAACAAGAAATATCCTTCATATTGAATTTTACGGCAAGTGCTGCAGCTAGAGTATCAACATTCAATCTCGATTTCTCACTTGTCGAAAAATCATTGGCAATTGAAAAAAACTCTTTCAACTGCTGCATTAGTTCCAGGGCAGCACAACGTAAATTGAACAAGTATAAATAAATGTTCACATGGAATATGTTCATTTTTGAAATGGCTGAAAATATCCACCCATCTTTTATTAATTTCAACATGTTGATTTTCCCATTGTATTAATTTTTCAGAATTTAAATATATATTCAGTCTTCTAATTTCTTCAAAGAGACAATTGTCATCTATTTTAATGTCTAGCATTTCTTTAGATAAAAATTCAGCACAAGATTCAATATCTGTTCAATATACTTGCAATGAAGTAAAAAAAACACCATTAAAAACTGTTTAATAAAATACGTCACATAACGCGCAACAGATTAGCCTTCAAATATCAAAAAGGAGGACATGTAGGAGGACACTTTTCAAGGGAGGACAGAACTTACAAAAGAAGGACTGTCCTCCCTAAAGGAGGACGGTTGGTCACCTTAGCTAAGTAGTTCAAGATCATTTCAAGGTTGTGTCCTTACCACCATAACATATTGTCTCATTTTCTAAAAGTGTTGAAATAAACTCAGAGAAGGCTATTCCAAGCATTGAGATTGAATATATCATACAAGGACAAATCACATCTCTGTCTAAACATTTGCAGCTGGGTATGAAATCAAACTGGCAAAGCAGAGGAGTAATAACTGTAGTTGTGTGAATTATTCTATCAACTTTATCAGTCTACTGGTATAGCATATTGTTTTTCAACCACACTGGCTGGGGGAATTCTGGAAGTTGATAGTCACAGAATCTCAAATTTGCCAAGACAAAGCTGAAAAACACTGTTATAGGATTTAGGCATTGAAGTCATTCTGATTATTAGTAGAGCAGGGGACAATGTAAATGAAAAGAGAAGATTTTGCCAAAAGGTGAATAATATAACAGCAAGGCCAATGGAAAATAAAATTAACTCCTATTTTTTTCTTATTAAAAATAAACACATAAAAAGCAAATTAAAGGGGACAGTTTGAAGAAGTTATTAACACCAAAGTTAAATTCTCATCTATAAATAGGGGTGATTATATAATGAATAAGCCTGATCTGGTGACAGTAACCCAATCATCTCTGGACTATAGAGTGACACATCTGTCCATTCCTGGCATGTAATATACAATGGGAGACTGATAGATGCAGCTGTTTCTTACTCCTTTTAAATGGGTGACGATTTAAGTACTAAGCAATTGCGATCAAACATTTCCTATATTTTTTAATTGCTTGTCAGTTGGAAAACTTTCTGGTTGTTTGATAAGTAATATATATAGAGCTTGCCCCAGATGCTTTATAAGAAATGTAGAACATTAAATCACTATCCAACAACTTAAAAGATGTACCCCCATACTACCACTTTTGATTCCTGAAGGTCAATGTAGATGTGGGAATTGCCTTTAAGATCTCTCTATACAGTAAATATTAATTTTTACTGTACATGCTAGGTTTCTGACCACCTGGAGAAGCATTTAATTGGACAGTGATATAATTTTACAATAGGTAGCCTTTCAAGGTGATGTATGGCTGCCAGATAACCTGCAATATTATTCCTGGCTCCCAAATTTGTACTCAATTTGCTTTTTGGTAACATAGTTCTTCCTGAAAATCAGCTAAAAAATATTTTTTCAAACAGATCGTGTCTTCTGTTATTTCTGTCACCCAGCTGATTTTTAATATTTAATGCATTTAATATACTATTACTTCTTAGCATATAAAAACAGAAAGGGATTTGGGGTGTTTGTCTGAGTAAACCTTTCTGCTCTATGAGAATTATGGTAGACTGTACACTGGTTGGATCTTCCTGGCATGGCTGGCAGTGAAAAGCCCTTCTTGTTCTATTTCTGTTCCACTGTTCTTAAATACCAAATGCTACTGCAGGAAAGATAGCTATGAAATTGAAGAATTTTCCAGCTGTTCCTCAAACAAACGCCTGATATAAATTCATGCTTTATACAATTTAGTAGCACTGATAAAGGGTTATGTTGTGCCTCAGCTCTAATAGTCATCCAAGAACTGTTGAAAAACAGCAGTATAATGACAGATTGCAACATGCAGCTACAATAGAAAAGAACCTCAAGCAAAAAGATGGGGTGATCCAACAGCCAAATAATTAGAGGTCAATTTCAGTGTCAGCTAAGAAATAATTTAATTTCTGGCACTGGGAATAAACCTGAAATGTTTTTATTCCTTGAATTATTTTCTATATAAATTATATTAAAATAATTGATGTCTCCTTTAAAATGCTTACTGGAAAGTAGTATGGGCATAAAATATATGCTTGAATGTAAATTTAAAAAGAAAGGTTGCTTTTGGTTTTCAAAAACTGTTACATTCTTACATAAATTTATTCAGCCTTGATAAACCAACTAGTAGTCATGTAATTCCCCAACTAAAATTAATGTAACAGAACACAGGCCTAATAAACTCTAAATTATAAGTAGTCCTGCACTAACTAGCTGTGCTATTTAGAAGTCTGTCTGACCAATTTTCTGAAATATTTCTGAAATGCAAGATAGCTTTAGATAAAATAAAATTATACATATATTTAAGGCATAAAACAGAACATAATGTAGTTTGTTTGGCATCTGGAAAACTGACTGTAGGTAATGTATATCCTAGGTAAACAAAGATGTTTCTTCTCTGAATATTGGGGACAAAATGGAATGCACCAACTAATACACATCTATTTAGAAGTTAACCCTATAATACTGAATTTAGTCAGATTTTACTTCTGAATAAATATGCAAAGCATGATTGCTAGTATCTTTAGCACATCAAGCATCTTTGCTTAGTGAAGCTAATGGATGTGTCAGAAAGTATGGGAGTGCAAACTCACAAACTACACAATAATATATATTTTAAATGCCCTATTTACATTAAAAGTACATGTTATATTTATTGTTATGAATAAGCGATATACTAGAGATAGTATTATAATCAGAAAGACAGAATGACTTATCTTTCCCTCCTGAGTGATTCTTAATGGTAGCTTGCATTAGCTGTCTTAGCAATGTGACATCTCCCTCTGGTTCTTCATTTTCTATTTAAGTAAAAGCTAGTCTTTCTTAATAGTCCTATATTAATGCATTATGTACAAGAATAAGACATATTGAAAGCATTATATGTAAAATCAATAAATAACAATTAGAGCTTAAATGAAACCATTCTTGATAATACCTCATAAATCAACTGGAGACTTCCTCTTGATTCTTGTAATGCTGATGGACCCATAATTCCATCATCCATGTTTGTAGAAGAGTATGTGAAGAATTTTTTTCTGTAGACAATCAGACCAAAAATATTTCTCCTAGAAGCCTTAAGACTTATCATTTATTTTCTTTAGGTTTTTAATTAATACAAAAAACTTGCTTCTCCTTCTTCTTCTCCTCCTTCCTTCCTTCCTTCCTTCCTTCCTTCCTTCCTTCCTTCCTTCCTTCCTTCCTTCCTGATATCTGTATTTGCTTCATTTTCTATTGCTTTGACTAAAATATATCTATTCCTCTCTCTTAATCCATATAGAATTTTGCTCCTGGCAACAGTTCTTAAGTCCCTTTTCAACCATTGTAAAGCTGCTTAATGCAAGTTTCAGTATTTCTTGTCTCTCTTATTTATTCCAAAAAAAGAATGCCTTGGAAAGGCCTGCATGATCTTTTTTGTACTAGATGCACTTCCCCGCCTCTTAGCTTGGCCTCCCACCTGTCTACGTCCTTTATGGACCATAGCCACATCCACACCTCCTGTCCACCTCAATCATTAGCAGTGACAGCAGCACAGAGAGCTGTTGAATTACACCTCTTCAGCTGTCCTATCTTTTGATTTTGTTTCATATAAGATATCATCTTTATATGCAAACATAAGATGCTCTTAGAAAGAAGTATTTTCCTTTGCTATATAATTCGGTAGGATAAGCAGTTTTATATTGATCACTTCCAGCAAAAATTCACTGAAAAAGGGAATGAACTATGAGGAAAATCAGACAAGAAAGTAACAGACAATTGGACATGGCAAAAATCAGGAACTTGAAATTGAGGAAGTCTATAAAATGAGAAATTGGCACCCCTCCCCTCCCCACAAATGTAATGTATCTGTTTATAAATCGAATTAATTCAAGGAGCTTTAGGATATCCATTTAACCATTTCTTCAGATCTGAGAATTTCCTTGAATGTTTATTGGGAAATTTCAGTACATTTAAAATCTAGTCTTTTTTAAAAAACCTTAGAATTTCATTTCAGGATTCAACAATACATTTGGCAAGAATATAACATAATTGAACAAAACTACTTTTCAAATATATGTATAAATATATTTGAATTTCATTTATCAGGCATTTTAAAAATTATATTCTTTTATGATTTATTTTATTGACACTATCTGTATTGTTTTGTTTCTAAATTTTGTTAGTTATCTTGAATATTTGTCACACTGCAAATGAGGGTAGAAATAAAAGCAAGTAATAGTGAGTAATAGTAATAATAGTAACAACAGCACAATATGCTAGTTGATGAAAAGAAAACCCTTATTTTTTACACAAATGTAACAAAGAATTGGAGTTTTTGGAAATGTACTTAGTCAAATATGATGTTATGTGAGGATGCATGTTGGCCAAATCTTGATGTAAAATCAACATTAAATTACTACTTAGTAGGCTCAATTCTATTCTTTTTGCTACTACAATTTCCAGTTTCACAAACAAATAAATATTAAAGAAAATGAAATGAAATGAAAGAAAATTTCTGGAAAATGTATACAACTGGAACCTACAACTTTTCCCAATTACTTTGGTATATGTATTTGTATACACATGTACATATTATAATTTCTCAGCTCTATGTTTTAGGAGAGAACTGCTTTCAGAAGTTTCCCATGCCAGAATATTTCTACTAAAAAGAAATGTCTCTAAAGCGATATCTCTGTTGTAGGAAATATTGATGATACATTTTGCTTCATATAGCTTAGTTGTCTTGCAATATAAATTTTCCTCTTTCAAGAATCACTGCCTCAAGCCATCTTTCTTTCTTTGAAGAATGAGCAATCCAAAAATCAGTGCTGAACTACTTCATAAAAGCCACAGCCATCATTCTTCATAGCTGAAATTCTTTACCAAACAGGTGGACTTTCAGTATGTCATGGGTCAGGACGAGAACGTCAGAAGAAAAGGATTTACAAGTAGACAAAAGAGGGAAAAGAGGTTAAACATACGAATCTACAAACAAAAAGGTTCAAATGTGAAGGGAAACATGTCTGCACAGAAAGTAGAAAATGTATTTACATTATTCCTTGTTTAAACATGATTTGGTTATTAAACCCAAATTGGTGCAGTTCACCCAGTGTACCAGTGACGTGCAGTCAGGTGAGGCAAGTGAAGCATAGCCTCACCTCTCATCATGAAAAGAAAAAAAAAACATAAAAAGAAAAAATAAATTTACCGTTAAACTAGTCAGGCGAGAGCTCGCGGTGAGGCTTTAGCCAGCTCAGCCTCTCAGGTGACAGCTGAGGTAAGGCTGAGCTGATGACTCTGCTTAACTGTTTAAAAAAAGCCTCTAAAAAGCGCCCTCTACTATGAAGCAGCAGAACTGCATGCCTCTTAGTCTGACTTTTTAGGTGTTTTATGATCGCTATGTGTGGAACATGTTTCTTGTGCTGAACAATCATAAAACGCCTAAAAATTTAGACTGGATGAGGCAAGTAGTTCTCCTGCCTCATAGAAGAGGGCGCTCCTTCTTCCTGTGACTCAGCGGCAGCAGGGTAAGTGACAGCCACAGAGCGCGACTCATTCCGGATTGCTGATTGTGGAGGTGTGGGCTCCCAGCTGCTTTCGCAGCTTCCTAGAGTGCCGAGAACCTTCACACTCTCCCATTAGCCCCAAATGCCACTTCTTGACAAAGAAGCCTAAGCAAAGGAGGGCTGGGCAGAGTAAGAGGGAAACCTTAGTGAGGGCTGCTGGGGCTGCATTGCCCCACTGGGTTCAGGGACTTCTGCCTCTCATGCCGTGCTTTGCAGCCACTGCAGCCCCACGCAGATCTCTTCAGGGTGCTGGGCAACCTGGTTCTGGGGATTTCTCCCCCCCAAAAAAGACTGACCGTGGTGCTGGGAGCCGGGTTGTGCGCGGAGGAGCTGGCGGCCAAAGTGGCCTAAAGCAGCGCTAGCAAGCATGTCCCACAAGAAGAGCCCCAAGGGCAAAGGCGGCAGTGCTGTGCTCTCCTCCTCCCTGCCCACTGCCCAGCAACATGCCGCTGCCAATGCTGCCTTCTACGTCTGCCTTATGAAAAGAGATAGCCTAGCTGTTAGATCTGGGCAACGAGAGAACAGACTGCGGACACGAAGTGACTTAACAGCTCTTTATTAGTAGTAGTAGTGATCCAGCTTGCTCTGTGGCTGGAGGGTTCCCCTTTTATAGTACTCGGGTACGCCTCTCGACCAATCAGAGCGATACCTGTTTCCCGCTGTAGCAGCGGACCAGAGAGGAGACTTCCTCCGATATATGCTAATATCTAACACCCCTCCCCTCCTAGACGGAACATTGCGGTTAGTAACATAGTCTTTTAGGTATGTTGGAGTTTGCCTTAATCGGGAGGAGCGTCGCAGTTTGGGTTGGTTAGAAGTGGTTGCAGGATCGGATGCTTTTTCTGCTTTGCGTTCGGAGGTTTTCGTGCCTTCGTTGCTAGGGCGTTCCGGAGTCTGCTCGGCTATGTTGCTTGGGGGTTGCTCTGCTTCGTGCTCGATCTCTTGTTCAGACCTGGGCTCGCAGGTGTCGTAATTCTCTGCGATGGGGCTCTCGAGTGGCTGGCTTTGTAATGGCAGATAGCTCTCGTCCTCCGTTCGTAGATCTGAGTGCGCCAGGCGACCCCGTAGTTGATCGATGTGCCTTTTCCAGTTCCGCCCATCTTCTAGTTCCAACAGATACGATCGTGGACCCGTGATGCCAATGACCTTTGCCGGCATCCACAATGTCCCCCCCTGCATAGTTGTGGGCGTATACTGAATCCCCTATGCTAAAACTCCGAATTTTGCTTGTAGAGTCTGGGGGAGCTGTGGCAGAGTAATTTGGGTGAAGACGGTCCAGATGAGACCGTAGACGGCGGCCCATGAGTAGTTCAGCGGGGCTCCTACCCGTCGTTGCGCTGGGGGTAATGTGTTGGATCAATAGGTAATGGTCAATGCGTGTTTGCCAATCACCTGGACCCATCCTAGCGAGGGCCTCTTTTGCGAATCGCACCATTCTCTCCGCCTGTCCATTTGATGCCGGATGGAATGGCGCAACGAGGGCATGCCGAATTCCCTGACCTGCTAGATATGTCTCAAACTGCATGGCCGTAAACTGGGGCCCGTTATCGGAGACCAGGAGGTCGGGCAGGCCATGAGTGGCGAAAAGTCGCCGTAGAACCTTAATGACTGCCTCTGCCGTGGTTGAAGTCATTAGGACTACTTCTAGCCATTTCGAGTATGCATCCACAACTATAAGGAAGATCTGACCTTGGAATGGCCCTGCGAAGTCGATGTGTATTCGCGACCAGGGTGCTTTAGGCTTCTCCCATTCTGTGGCGGGCGCTTCCGGGGGTGCTGGTCTCGATTCCTGGCATGGGTCGCAAGTGGCCACCCATTTCTCTATTTCTTTGTCCATGTTTGGCCACCAAACGTAACTTCTTGCTAACGCCTTCATCCTAACAATCCCCGGATGACCAACATGTAAAGCATCTAATACATTCCTACGCAAAGCATACGGAATAATAACTCGATCCCCCCACAATAAACAACCTTGTAACACTGATAGTTCATCCCGTTTTGACCAAAACACTTTGAATTCCGGGCCCACGTTTTCCTTTGGCCACCCCCTCCAAACCCAAGTTTGAACTTGCTTTATTAAACTGTCTTTAGAAGAAAACCTTGCAACATCGTAGGACGAAACCGGTCCTGAGTCCAAACAATCAATGAGCAGCACCGGTACTTCGGGAGTGGGGTCTGGCAAAAGGTCCGGTAGTGGGCAACGGCTGAGTGCGCCTGCGTGTCCTAGAGTGGAACCCGGTCGATGAATTAATTTGTATGAGTACGCAGCCAGGAAAACAGTCCACCTGGTCATGCGTGGAGAAAGGGAGACTGGAGTGGGGCGGTTTCCCGCCAAAAGTCCCAACAGCGGTTTGTGATCTGTAATCAGTTCAAAATTGCGGCCGTAGAGGTATTCGTGGAAACGTTTTACTCCAGCTACAGCAGCTAGCGCTTCCCTGTCCATCTGGCTGTAATTCCTCTCGGCCGATGAAAGAGTCCTGGAGTAGAATGCGATGGGTGCTTCTTTCCCGTCGGGCATCCGGTGGCTGAGGACTGCGCCGACTCCAAAAGGTGATGTGTCGCAGGTCAATACCAGCGGTAGTGTCTGGCTGTATTGGACTAACAATGAGTCAGTGGTGAGCAGGCGCTTTACTCCGGCAAAAGCTGCTGCTTTGGATCGTCCCCATTTCCATGGTGTGTTCCTCTGGAGTAGACGGTGTAGTGGCTCAGCAACGGTCGCCTTCTGTCTCAGAAAAATGCTGTAGAAGTTAAGTAGTCCGAGGAAGGCCTGCAACTCGGTCTGATTTCGTGGTGTGGGGGCGTCCTGGATCGTCTTAATTTTCTTTGAAGTGGGGTGTATTCCCTGACCATCGATTCTATAACCCAGGAATTCTACGCTAGGCACGTTAATTTGGCATTTTTCTTTTTTGAGGCGGAGACCCTTTTCTCTGATTCTGGCCAAAACAGTTCTGACTCTTTTATTTAATTGCTCCTCATTTGCAGCGGACACCAAGATGTCGTCAAAATAGGGGACGACTCCCGGTATCCCTTGCAAAAGTCGTTCCATGACGCTCTGGAACAATCCTGGAGCAATACTCACACCGAATTGTAGCCGGTTGCATCTGAATGCTCCTCTATGCGTCACTATAGTTTGGGCCTCCGCTGTGGCGCTATCTACGGGCAGCTGCTGGTAAGCTTGTGCCATGTCTAATTTAGCAAATACCTTTCCTGGCCCCAACGAGTGCAATAAGTGCTGTACTACAGGCACAGGATATGCGCTTTGTTGTAGCGCGACATTAATCGTGCATTTATAGTCCGCGCAGATGCGGACTGATCCGTCTGGTTTGACTGGGGTCACGATGGGCGTTTCCCAGCGCGCGTGATCCACCGGCTCAAGGATTCCTTGCTCCACTAACTTATCTATTTCCTTATCTATTTTTGGGCGGAGTGCAAAAGGCACTCATCTCGGTTTAAGTCGGATTGGCGCCACTTTGGGGTCTAAATTGAATGAAATTGGTTTACCCACATACTTACCAAGACCGGGGCTGAACACATCCTCGAACTCCTTAAAAATCTGCTCAGCGCTGCTGTTTTCCACGGCGTTGATCCCGGTGACTTCTAACCCCAAGGATTCAAACCAATCCAGTCCTAGGAGGTTTTGTAATGGTGCGCTGGCAATGGTCACGGGCAGCTGGGCTACGATGTCCTTGAAGCGGATCTGGAACGTGCCTTGGCCTACGATGGGGACTCAGTTCCCCTGGTAGTCTCGTAGCAGGATGTCTGGAACGCGTAGTTGGCTCTTTTTGAGGCTAGGGATAGCATGTTTCATGGATGCCCATGAAATGATCGTCAGGGACGATCCTGTGTCAACTTCCAGCTCGCAAGGTGAGCCCTCCAAGAGGACTGTGACTTTCAGCTTTTTAGGCCGCTTGGTGCGGACCTGGCTTATTGTTGTGAGATACGTTCGCAACTCCTCTCTCTGGGTCAACTCTATCTCAGCATCTGTATCCTGAAAATACTCTCGCTGAGCGTCTTGATAGAACGCTCTCTCAGCTCTTGGTGTGTAATCTCTCTGGGGATACGCTCGCTCAGCTCTTTGGGAATTTTCTCTCTGGGTAAACACTTGTGGATTTCTCTCTGGGCGCCCTTTTTGATTTCGCCAAGCCCCTGGGTTGGGCTTCTGTTGGCGGTACATTGGTGGCTGCCGTGAGGCAGGGACTTCGCTCCGGCACACTCGTGCGATGTGCCCAAGTTTGTTGCAGTGCGAACAAACAACGTGCCTGAACCTACAGGTAGACCTGGGGTGATTCCCTCCGCAGTTTGCGCAGGGCGGCAAACGGAATCCGGGTCTCCCCCCAGGCCTCAAGTGACTGCTCCACATCAGGTGACTGTCCTCGAACTCGGGATCCTCGTAGTCGGGGCTTGCGTCCTCGTAGTGAACTCTGGTTTGCCTCGGAACTGGCTGGTTTTCGCTGAAACCGCGTTGTATGGTTACCGATGATTTCTCCGCTGACTCTGACGCTCTTGCTTCGTTTAAAGCTATCTGTAGGGTTAAATTTGGGTTTGCCAACAGCTTTTTTTGTAGTGAAATGTCTCTTAACCCACAGATAAGCTGCGCTAAGATATGCTCGTCCAGATCCCTGAACTCGCAGTGAGTTGCTGCTTTACGCAGGGCTGCAACATATTGATTGATTGATTCTCCCGCTTTCTGGTTCCTCGTGTTGAATTCCTTGCGGCAAACATGGCGGGACGGTTTTGGCGCGTAATGAGTCTGTAGAGCCTGTTGCAACGCCGTCCATGATACTGCCTGTATTGGAGTAGGCGCGGTGAGGTCTCTGGCTGTGTTGAAGACTTCTTTTCCGCAGTAGCCGAGGAAGATGTTTTTCTTCCGGGCGTCGGTGATTCCCGTGTATTCGTTCGCTTCGAGAAAACACTCGAAACGAATCATGAAGGCTTCCCATTCGTCGTTCGCTGGGTCGAATGGAGCGGGGGGAGTGTGCATCGCCATCTTCTCTCGTTTGAATTTGCCGCGCTGCGGTGACCGAGATGGCTGTCGGAATTTCTGCCGAATTCCTGGGCTGGATCAAATCCGGAGATTCTGGAGTAGCGTTCTTCGTCCTATCTGCCTCTCGATCCCATCCTCGTCGCCAATGTTAGATCTGGGCAACGAGAGAACAGACTGCGGACACGAAGTGACTTAACAGCTCTTTATTAGTAGTAGTAGTGATCCAGCTTGCTCTGTGGCCGGAGGGTTCCCCTTTTATAGTACTCGGGTACGCCTCTCGACCAATCAGAGCGATACCTGTTTCCCGCTGTAGCAGCGGACCAGAGAGGAGACTTCCTCCGATATATGCTAATATCTAACACTAGCCGTGTCAAATGAGCTTGCCCTGCAGCCTCCTTCATTCACACGTTTGGGCAGGGGGTGGGGCTTTCTTGCATGCCTTCAGAAAGCCGCCCCCCCATTGCCCGAACATGTGTGAATGAAGGAGGCTGCAGGGCAGGATCATTTGCCTCTGCTATCTCCTTTCATTCTCTGCCTGCGTCACAAAATGAGATAGCCTAGCCAAGCAAATGAGTCTGCCCTGCAGCCTCCTTCATTCCTTCCTTCTCTCAGCACCCACCAAAGTGTTCCCAAAGCGTTCTCATATCCCAGATTAGGAGTTCCCAGGTGATTGCAGACAGAATGAAGAAGAAGAGAAATAAAGTCCCCCCTGCAATCTCTTGGATGTAACTCTAAGCTATTGTCCATGTGACTGGCTTGATTGGCCAGTGGGATGAGTGGATTCCAAAAGGAATCTGTTCATCCATTTAGACCCTGGACAGATAAGATTTATCTAGTCCAGTGATGGCGAACCTTTTTTGGCTCGCGTGCCACAAGTGGGGGGAGTGCAGGGGGGTCATGTGCGGGCGTGCCGCACCCATAATGCAACATGCGACCCCCCCAGTGCGCATGCTCGCACAATGCACGACCCCCCCATTTTTACATGCTTTTTTCACCCTCCCCAGGCTCCAGGGGCTTTATAGGAGCCTGGGGAGGGCGAATAGAGCCTCCCCCCCCCGGAGGCTTCAGGGACCGTCCGGAGGCTTCCCTGAAGCCTTCGGATCGCTTAAAACCACCCTCCGAGCAAACCGGAAGTGTTGCTCGGAGGGTCATTTTAAGTGCTCCGAAGGCATCAGGGAAGCCTTGACAGTCCCTGAAGCCTCCGGAACGCTTAAAACCACCCTGTGAGCAACACTTCCGGTTTGCTCGGAGGGTGGTTTTAAGCGCTCCGAAGGCTTCAGGGAAGCCTCCGGACGGTCCCTGAAGCCTTCGGAACGCTTAAAACCCCCTCCGAGAAACCCGGAAGTCACTTCCGGTTTGCTTGGAGGGTGGTTTTAAGCGCTCCGAAGGCGTTAAGGAAGCCTCCGGATGGTCCCTGAAGCCTTCGGAATGCTTAAAACGACCCTCCGAGCAACCCGGAAGTCACTTCCGGTTTGCTCGGAGGGTGGTTTTAAGCGTTCCGAAGGCTTCAGGGACGGTTCCTGAAGCTTCTGGGGGGCGGGGGAGGCTCTTTTCACCCTCCCCAGGCTCCTATAAAGCCTCTGGAGCCTGGGGAAGGGGAAAAATAGCTTTTAAAAAGGTGAACTCAGCTGGCCAGTGCCTTGCGTGCTCTGACAAATGGCTCCGCGTGCCACAAGTGGCACGCGTGCCATAGGTTCGCCATCACTGATCTAGTCCAACCCCTTCCCAAGGCAGGAGTCCTTCCTTCTCTTTGAGAGCTGTCAGTGGCAGTCTGGCAGACATGAGGGAAATGGTGTGTGTGTGTGTGTGTGTGTGTGTGTGTGTGTGTGAGAGAGAGAGAGAGAGAGAGAGAGAGAGAGAGAGAATGAAAAAATAAGAAAGAAAGTTGGAGACAGATAAGAAAGAAGGAAGAAAAAGAAAATAAGTGGGGAGAGAGACACAAGAATGAAAGAAGGAAGAAGAAAAGGAAGGAAGGAAGGAAGGAAGGAAGGAAGGAAGGAAGGAAGGAAGGAAGGGAAAGAAAGAAAGAAGCCCAAAATTTTGGTTGCTAAGCAAGAGTGTTGTTAAGTGAGTTTCACCACATTTTCCACCCCACCCAGTCACATGGCTGGTAAACCACTCCCACCTAGTCACATGGCCAGCAAGCCACTCCCACAAAGCAGGCCACACCTTCAGAAGAAGCTCTAAAATTTTTTGAAACCCACCAGTGTATCAATGCCTCACCAGCCATAAACCTCATCGCACGTCACTGCAGTGTACTAATCCCAAAACAAAAAAGCCAACACATTATGATTTATTTGGGACATGTAATCCCAATCTGTGTGCAACCAATATTTATCCTACCTAAGAATTCATTCCCTTTACACAAAGAAGAAATCACTTTTTATAGGATCTTCATGTTTCCTTAGTGGAAAAGTGTTTGCTTATTTGTTTATAAAACTGGAAATTGCAATAACAGAAGGAAACCAGAGGTGTTGATGCTTCAGATTCCATCTAGTCAACAAAACAAAACAAAACAACTATCTTATTGCTACTTCCATATTGGAGCAAATAAGGGGAGCTCATTTTGTCATGAGACTCAAATTTGCCTAATCAGAGGCAAAATATTTCCAAGCAAAATTTCAAATTTTAGGTAAATATGAGAAAGACCATCTGCAAATAACAACAGATTGCCTGCTTCTAATGCACATGAGAGAGATATGTGCTGTGCCAGGGAAGATGGTAATGGAGAACCATTGAAAACAGACTTTGATGATCTATTGATATACAGGTAGTCCTCAACCTATGACCAAATTGAGTTCAAAATTTCTGTTGCTAAGCAAGGCAGTATTTAAATAAGTTTTGCCTCATTTTACTACCTTTCTTACCACAGTTGTTAAGTGAATCACTGCAGTTGTAAGGTTAGTAACATGGTTTTAAAGTGAATCTGGCTTCCCCATTGACTTTGTTTGTCAGAAGGTTGGAAAAAATGATCACATGACCATGGGATACTGCAATCATCATAAATACATGCCAGTTGCCAAGCATCTGAATTTTGACCTCATGACCATGGGAAAAATTGTCATAAATCAACTTGGAATGGTGACTAAATGAAAAGTTGTAAGTCGAGGACTACCTCTATGATATACAGCAGGAAATGCCTTTATCTTTCTTTTAGTTTCTCTAAGCACATAATTGGCCTTAATTATCATTAATTTTTTCTCTAATCAGGTTTCATGAAGTGAGATGAAGGGACTGAAAATTCTATTAGATTACATTTGCCCTTTTGCACTTTCTATAGTTAAGAAGCATTACTTACTTAATTTCAAATTCACAGGTAGGGTGAGAATCAAATATTTGATACCTAATTATGCATGACTCTTTATAAAATACAGGAAAAAGTATTCAGTTAAAAACAAGGAATAATTCATACAAAATATGGCTTTAATATAGAATTCATCCTCCTGAAAATCTGCTTTCATTTTATAAAAATTATATATTTTATATATACAACAAATGTGTAAGTCCAGAAACCAATGAAAGAAGATCTGAAGGGGAAGAGGCTCATTTTCCAGTTAGTTGTAGAAGGGCTTTCTCTGTACTCCACCCTATACTTTGGAATAATCATAGAACATAGAACAATAGAGTTGGAAGGGACCTCGGAAGTCTGCTTGCTCAACCCCCTGCTTGAGCAGGAGATATATTTCAGACAAATGGCTGTCAACTCTCTTTTTGAAAGCCTCCCGTGAGGAGCACTCACAACTTCTGAAGGCAAGCTATTCCATTGGCTGATTGTTTTCACCATTAGGAAATTTCTCCTTAGTTTTAGGTCGCTTCTCTCCTTGATTAGTTTCCATCCATTGTGCACCATTAGTTTTTATTTAAAACATTAAAAAATTTATTTACAAATAAAACATTTTAACCAACTCTTTGGTTAGTTACCAACCATTGTTTGTTGTCTTGCCTTTTCATGCTTTGGAAAATAATTTGACCCTCTTGTCTTTGTAGGAGCCCCTCAAATATTGGAACACTGCTATCATGTCTACCCTAGTCCTTCTTTTCATTAGACTTGACATACCCAATTCCTATAACCGTTCTTATATTTTAGCCTCCAGCCCCCTAATAATTCTTGCTGCTCTTTTCTACACTCTTTCCAGAGAATCTTTCTTATATTGTGGAAACTAGAACTGTATGCAGTGTTTCAAGTGTGGCCTTACTAAGGCTTTGTAACTAGAACTTCATGTAATCTTAATTCTATCCTTCTATTAATGCAGCCTAGGATTGCTGCTACTCATTGTTGGCTCATATTTAAGTGACTATCCACTAGGACTCCAAGATCCATCTCAAAGTTACTGGCATTAAGCCAAGTTTCACCTAGTGTGTACCGATTCAGTTGGTTTTTCTTGCTTAAGTGTAAATCCTTACTTTTATCTACATTGAATTTCATTTTGTTAATTAGGCCCACTGTTCATCTGTCAACATCATTTTGGATCTTGAGCTTGTCTTCTGAGATATTGGTTCATCTGCAAATTTGATGAGTTCCCCTTCTATTCCCTCATCTAAGTCAATTATGAAAATATTGAAGAGTACTAACCCTAAAATGGTATTTTTGGGAACCTGACTGCTTATTTCTCTCTACCTGGATGTAATTCCACTGAGGACTACATGTTGAATGTGGTTTGTCAGACAGTTACAAACCCATCTGGTGGTCGTGCTGTCTATCGTCTTAATATGCCATATTTTTCAGAGTATAAGACACACCTTTTTCCCCAAAAAGAGAGGGTGAAAATCTGGGTGTATCTTATACACTGAATACAGCATTTTTGGCCTCCTAAAAACCCTGCCCCGCGGATCATGTTTTTCGCAAAAATGGACATGCAGAGGGTTAGGGAGGCCTGCAAAGTGCTCTTGGGGGCTGGGGAGGGCAAAAAAGAATGAAAATGGGCCCATTTTTCACAAAAATGGAGGTGTTTTTGCCCTCCCAAGCTCCCAGGAGCACTCTATAGGCCTTCCAAGCCCTCTGCATGCCCTGTTTGTTTTTCAAAAACTGGGCCCATTTTTGCAAAAAAATAGGTCGTTTTTTGCTTGTTTTTGCCCTCCCTGGTCCCCAGGAGCACTCTACAGGCCTCCCAAACCCATGACATGCCCAGTTTTTCACAAAGATTTGGGAGGCCTGCAGAATGCCCCTGGGGGCCGGGGAGGGCAAAAACTTTTTTTAAAATTTACCTCTTCAAAATCTTGGTGCATCTTATACTCTGGTGCGTCTTATAGTCTGAAAAACACAGTATTTAATATGCCTACTGTGTATCTTTGGGATCTTGTTGAAGACATGTATCCTAACCAGCTTTTCCCTATGTGAATGTTGGAAAAGTGATTTCACTTTTTTGTCTCTTTCCTCCCCTGCCCCATCTTTTTCATGTAAATACTTTACATATTTGAATTCATGGTTATAAGATTGTCTTTTATTTTACATTATTGAAAATTTCCTTGAGATGAAATCATATGGAAGCAGTTGAAAAATGCATTACATATGAGGAGGAGTCAACGTCGGGATGATATGGATGTGCGGTCTCGATGCTCCGAGACCACAGCCAATACTTTTGCCGCTGGGTGGTCCAATAGGACCTAAACCATCCCGCAGAGTCAGTGAACAGGAAGAATAGGTCTTGCTGATCTCAGGGACATCACAAAGTCCCTGATGAATCCAAGAGAATTCTTTAAGCCGGTGACAAAAAATCCAGACATTAGGCTGATGAAGTCGGGATGGCTCCAAAATGGAAGGATATAGAAAGAGAAAGTGTTTCCAGCTGGTGAGGAATTTTTGCCATTTTAAAAGAGACTGCTTATAAAAAACTTAAAGTTAATTTAAATTTGAGAAGAGAAGAAATAAGCGGAAGAATTAAGCTTTGAATGGTTTTGGACAGTGGGTTATCTTACTTTTTAAATGCTATGTTCATGGATGGAATTTATGCAAGCCATTTAAAATGAATGGATTAAGTTTTCTTCTTCTATTTTTTTTCTTTTATTATTATTCTTTGTAATCTATGGACTAAAATCCTACTTCTTCACTACTGTGAGTGTTTTCCCCCTTTTCTTCTCTAACTCATTCAAGAATTTGACTTTTGTTTAACTTAGAATATAAAAAAGATACACAAGGAAACAAAGAAAATTGTGACAACAGAGGGAAAGAAAAATGCTGCTGCTCGGAGGCTGGAGGTTTGTGTATTGGAAACAAAACACTCTTATTTTCCTCACTGATTATTCTGGTGCGGCACTTCAAGGTCTCACCATTTATTTATAGAGAGTGATAAGAAGAAAAGCATACAGATGTTCCTTTGAAGTATATCCTTAACCAGAGAAAAGTGAAAATAAGACTTTATTGTGAATTTATGCTTAATCTTGTAAAAACCTTCTAAGCCAGAGCAGCAATGCTTGTCAGCTGGAGATAATGGCACAACTTCAACAGCAGAAAGAAAATTTAAGCCTGCAAAAGATATTGTTAGAAATTCAGAAATTATCAAATACATTTGAAAGAATAGAGAAGAAGTTGGAAAACCTAGGGCATCTAACAGTAAAATATGATGAAGAAGTTGGAGATGTTTATCAAGTGGAAAAAGTGGAGGTCAGAGTCCTAAAAACCGAAGAGGTAAATGACCATAAAGAAATTAAATCCGCTGGTATCTATGATGATTGGTTTGTGTCTGGAAATGGAAAGAGTGGAACACTGAAAGAGGAATTAAATGGAGGGGAACTCTACCCCAGATGGCAAAACACAGAAGAAGAAAAAACAAAAGAATTTATGGATTTAAAGAGAGAAATTTTATTAGCAACATCATTGATAACACCACTGACAATTAAAGATAAGCTGATTAAGGAAACAGAAGAAGGGCATTGAAATTACATGAGAGACTTAATAAGCAAAGAGTTGCTAAGAAGAGTCCCTACAAATTTGATTAAGGAGATGATTAGAGGACTGATACCAGAAATGGCAGAAGACATGAGACTGTTTTGCTACTGGAAAGATACAGGTTGATAGATGGAAGTGCGTAATTTAAAATTAGTTAAACTTAGTGAACTTTAGTGACAATAGATATAGTCAAATAAATAATTGATAATGATAATAATATATACATATGTATTGTTATGACAAGTAATAATTGGATATGAATATTTGAATGGTATCCATGAAAGGAAGATTATAAATCTGTTTGGTTATATATAAAGGCTAATAAAAAAGAACTAAGTTAAATTTAGTTAAATTTTGATTATTAGGGGGAAAATGTTATGATACAGGATACAGTTAAATAAAGGAGGGATAATGATACAAAGGAAAATATATATGTATGGGTACAACATAAGGAAACTGGATGTAAATTATAAACAATGATTTGGTAAGGAGGATTAGAAATTTTTGTTACTAAATATTATGGATGTTTACACAGAATAGGCCATAAGGATTCAGTGTTATTGGAGGATTTTAGAAATAGCAAATGAAATGCCAGTAGGTGGTTATGTTTTAAACCTTGATATATTTTATGATGAAGGACGTGTAAACAATTGTAGTCAAATAAAAATGGAGATATGATGATGGTAATATGTATAAATATCTGAGTGAAAATACTTGAATTAATATGAATTATGATTGATGACTGTGGAAGAGATGCACGAAAGTTTTTTGTAACCAACTGATACACTTTCTACAGTATGTAAAGAAGGAGGATTCTTTGTTGTGTTTTGAAAATTAAAAAAAATTAATAAAAAAGAAAAGAAAAATGCATTACATATATTAACAATGAGAAAGTGATACATCATTTTCATGAGCCTTCATAGTTTAATTGCAAATAATCTTAAAGTGCATAAATGTGCTTGATTTCTTTAATCTGTAAAGGCTGGAAAATTCAGCTTTACCAAAGAAATTTCTGTATTCTTTTGGCCCAGAACCTGTTTGTTAACCTAGACAGGTTCAAGGGTAGGAGTGTATTGGAGCAATTGTGGCCTTCCACACCTGCTTGCACAGTTGTGAGGGTGGGGAAGCAGTTGCTGGTTAAGACAAATTCTGAGAGTTCTTTGGCATGGGAGGCCCAGTGCAGCTGCTCTCTTTCTTGAACATTTTGCAGTGAATTTTGTATATATGATTTGCCTCAGAAATTTGGAAATGTTCTACTGGAACTGAAATCTTTTACATGTCTGTTATTAATGTAATATTCATCCCCTTAATTTCATTACATGTTTTCAGTGAAGACAATCTCAAGTGAAGGAGGGATACCAGCTACTATATAAAGACTGTAACTGAAGAAAGTAATATGATCAAGGATTAAAAAGAAGCAGATTGACTTATTTTATTTAAATTTTATTTAAATACCAAGGCTAATGGCTGGAATGAAATGAAAGATATCAGGGCATAGTTCAGTATCATATCTAGTTAATATTCAAAATGTTATTTATTCTAGAACTGCATATTAATCTGTTAATTAATTGGGTATTAATGACTATCCTTATACTTAATGTTTTTCCTTTAAATACTTAAATAATAAATGTGAGTTAAGAATAATGTAAACAACTGAAAAAGAAAAAAAAGAATGGAATGGAATGGAATAGAATAGAATAGAATAGAATAGACAAAGGTGGGGTGCTACCAGTTCGCACCAGTTCAGGCGAACCAGTTGTTGAAATTGCAACTGGATTGCCAAACCGATAGGGACGGCTGGCTGGCACACCCCTGAACCGGTTCCCCGGTCGTCCATGCCATTGCCGGCATGTTTTTTAGTCATTTTATAATGTTCTGCGCATGCACAGAACAATTTACAGGCAACTGCGCATGCGCAATCAAAGTGCACACGAAGCAAACCAGCAGTAACGCTGGCAGCAACCCACCCCTGATAATAGACTAGACTAGACTAGATTATACCAGATTACTTTATTGGCCAAGTGTGATAGACATTACAGGGAATTTGTCTCCGGTGCAGAAGCTCTCAGTGTATATGTAAAACAACAAGGTAATAATGCTCATAATATCAAAGTAATAATGATCATACTAATGATACCAATAAGAGAACACGATGGAACAGATGAGAAGGATAAAAGTAATACAGCCATGCTACATGAGTAAATATACTTAGACATAAGACTACTGTGGGAATAAATAAAATAATTTGTAACTATTTTAGAGAGAAAGCTTCCAAGTATTTAAAAATGCAAGCATTTTAAGAAGCAGACTAACAGATGTGAAAGTTTTGCACTTTTTTTTCTGTATGCTTGAAGACATTGGCAAGAGTGAACAGCACCTGTTTTCTTGAAGTTTATGCAGCTGCTCTCTAGACTGTAAGCAGAATGGTCAAATGTACAGAATTTCAGAAATCTTGTACCATTAGAGAAAAAAGGTCAGAGGTGGAAAACATCTTGACTGACAAACAGGTGTAAACGAAAAGGGCAATAATACTTGCAGTGTCTTACAGTCTATCCGGATGATAGTGTAGGAAACAATAAAAATAGTATCATAAGCAAGTCACAAAGTTTTGTTTGCATTATACTGTTCTTTAAAACATCCTAATCTGGAGTTGTGTCATCAAAATTTAAAAATAGGGTGTTTATTGGGGGAGGGGTTAATAACCTCACCTTCAATGTTATATTCTCTTTGACATAACAGATTTATTTTTTAAAAAACAAATTGTCAGCTGCCCTCATTCAAATTAGATTATACTGGAACATACAAAATGTTTTTCTTTATGTCATCCCAGTATCTGAAAACTTCTGGAGACATCCAGGAGGAATAGTTGAGTACCAGATTAATTTTAAACTGTGCAGTTTGGAAGTATCTGTTCTTCCAAATTTCTGTTTTCCCTTTTCTTCATAGGGTTTCACTTTTCTTCTCCTAGTTCCTATCATTAAATGCCAGTTACATTTCATGATTCGTGATGCTTAGATCCCGTTACTGTTATACATTTCCACTTGTCATATTTTGAAAGTCATTCCTAGAATCCTTGAAAATAGCTCGACTCGCCTGCATCTCAAATGTGCAGCTTGGGAGGAGCATGGACTGAGGGTGAGACCAACATATAGAAACATTCTTTCCAAGTCATTATCTTTCCATCATTAACATACCTGTTTAGTGAAGAAGAGGATTAATTTACATGGAAAGGAAACAGGCACAGGCAAGGGCAGATTTAAAAGTCTTTATGCATTGCAAAATTCTAACTAGAGAGAAAGCATGCCGCATGCTGGCCAAAACCTCACTTCCTGCACACATGCACACTTTTAGCCTGTGCAGCAAGCAGCAAGATCAGGAAGAAGGTCCTTTTCATGTTCCCTTGTGTTATGTATCATAGTTTTCCCTCTGGTCCATTTCGCTAGAGGGCACTGTGCTCGAATCTGATTGGTTGACTGTTTGACAGCCAGCATATATAAAGGGCTGTCAAACAGGGCTCAACTGTTGCCAGTTAGCTGAGTCGCGCGAAATGTGAAGTGCTGCGTTTGGCAACCTGTTAGCAATAAACTGTTAGCATTTGTTAAGTCCTGTCTCACCTCCATTTGTCCACCCATGTTCTCCCAGCTAGAACATTGGCGACGAGGATGGGATCAACAGGCGGAGCCCAGGCAGAGCTGTGAAAAGTCACTAACCTACGAGCTAAGTCACTGAGAGCTGAATTCCCTCAGGAAATCACTCGACGAGAGGTCGAGTGTGTCACTTGCCTACGAAGACTGCCTCTGGTTAATCGACAAAGAAAGAAGTTACCTCAGAGATGGCTTCAATGAACACACTAGCCGCTTTTAACATGACTGCAGAGACTTGGGGCTCCTATGTTTCCCGTTTTGAGTGTTTTTTAGGCTTTACAGACCTAACTGAACAGCGGAAAAAGGCATGTTTCCTAAATTTATGTAGTACAGAGATGTTTAATCTTGCAGAGACCCTAGTTGCCCCGCACTCCATCCACGATGTGACCTGGGAACTTTTAATGTCCAAGTTAAATAATCATTACGCCCCAGTGCTGTCCCACACAACGCACAGATTTGCCTTTTACAGAAGGGTTCAGCTTGAGGGAGAGACAATAAACGACTATGTGGCTGCTTTACGAGCCACAGCTGTTCATTGTAGATTGATTGTTGGGGGTGTTAGAGACCTCCGTATACAACGCCGCCTGCTGGCCAAACCTGAACTCGACTTACAGACGGCCCTGGATGAAACCAAGGAAGTAGAGCTGTCAATGAAATCTACAGAGGAAATCCAGAGATTCTACAAACCACAACCCGCAGATAAGACTACCGAGGTGCACTATGACGATGTTATCGATGACACCGGGGCCACCGGGAACGACAAAGTACATTGCCTAAGGGGTGAGCAATCCAAAGGTCAGCAGGGTAAAGCCATGTCCCAAACAAATTGCCCAGGGTGTGGGGGTAGGCATGATAGAGCAGACTGCCGTTTTAAAAATGCGTCCTGCCTGTTGTGGAAAAAAGGGCCATTTAGCAAGGGTTTGTAGGGCAGCTGCGCCTTGCGCAAGTGCTTTAGAAGGGAACTCTCGCAGCACCAGCCAGGGTTTCAAAAAACCCTCCAGTTTTGGTAGGAATGCAGGGTTCAGGAAGTAGGATTCCTGTTTTGCAGTCAGTGAGGACAGAGATGAATCTGAAGTAGATCAGATTGCCCATACCCCGAGAGGGAAAATATTCCTCACCGTTAGACTGGAGGGCAAACCCGGTCAGATGAGGTAGACACTGGCTCAGCCGTGTCTATAATATCATGGGCAGACATTAAGAGACTTGTGCCAGACATTTCCCAAGCAAGATTGAAACCGTGCCCATTAAAGTTGAGGGATTTTCAGGGAAATCCCATTCCAGTGCTGGGAAAGTTTTTCTGTAGGGTGTCCTTTAAACAATATCATAAGAGACTTCCTCATATTGTAGTCAAGGGTCCCAGGCCCAGTTTGTTAGGTTTGGAATGGTTTGAAGCCCTGGGACTGACCATAACGGGAATAGATCAGGTTCAGACCACTCCATACCTTGACATGCTAATCAAAGAATTTCCCAAAGTTTTCAGGGAAGGATTGTGAAAATACACTGGCACCCCCATCTCTTTTAACCTAGACCCCCAGGTACCACCATGGCATCTGAAGCCACGTAGGGTACCATTTGCATGGTAGACGCGGAAATAGACAGGTTATTGGCCCAAGGGATGTTACAGCCTATTGACCATGCCCGTTGGGAAACTCCCATTGTCACACTAGTTAAGCATGATGGCTCTGTGTGCATCTGCGCTGACTTTAAATGCACTTTGAACTGTGCCTTGCAGCAGAGCGCATATCCCGTGCCCGTGGTGCAGCATTTGCTGCACTCCCTGGGCCAAGGAACCATATTTGCAAAGCTTGACCCGTGGATGAGGCAACTGCTGAAGCCCAGACTATAGTTACACATAGGGGTGTGTTTAAGTGTAACCGTTTACAATTTGGGGTCAGCGTAGCACCTGGACTTTTTCGGAATGTAATGGAACGGCTGCTACAGGGGATACCAGGCGTCGTTCCCTATTTTGACAACGTCCTGGTATCAGCCCGCTCCCTATCCAACCTCCTGGCCCGATTGCGAACTGTACTTCGGTGTTTCCGTGGCGCTGGCTTAAAACTTAAAATGACCAAGTGCCAGATTGCAGTTCCCCAAGTTGAATTTTTGGGTTTCTTGGTAGACAAGAAAGGCATTCATCCGACCCCTGAGAAAGTGGGGGCTATTAGTCAAGCTCCTCCACCTACCACCAAAGCCGAGCTTCAAGCTTTCCTGGGTCTGCTCAACTTTTATAATATTTTCCTGCCTCACAAGGCGTCTGTTGTGGAACCCCTGCACAGATTACTAGACCACTCAGCGAAGTGGGTTTGGGGCAAGAAGGAAGCCACAGGTTTTGACAATGTAAAAAATTCTTAATGTCTGAGAGTGTCCTGCACCAATACAATGAATTCCTCCCTGTGATTCTGACTTGTGATGCGTTTCCTTACGGCATCGGTGCAGTCTTAAGCCACCGTCTGCAGTCAGGACTAGAAGCCCCTGTGGCATTTTTCTCTCGCACTCTGTCTTCGCCCGAAAGGAACTATAGCCAGCTTGATCGGGAAGCCTTGGCTATAGTAGCCAGGGTGAAGCACTTCCATTCTTATCTCTATGGCCATCATTTCCATATAGTGACAGACCACAAGCCCCTGCCGGGCATCATCACTGGGGACAGACAAACGCCCCAAATTCTATCTCCAAGATTCACGAGATGAACTGTATTCCTGGCTGCCTACAACTATACCTTGCATCACAGACCAGGGAAGCACATTTGCCATGTCGACGCTTTGAGCAGGTGCCCTTTGCCCATCACAGTGAAAGACCCAGCCTGCCTCTGAGGTTTTGCTGATCGACGAGATGCAGCTACCAATAACAGCAGCTGATGTGGCCGTGCACATGAGTTGGGACAAACTACTCGCCAAGGTGCTGGCTTAGACTGAACAGGGATGGCCAGAGAAACCACTGGGCATCGAGTGGCAACCCTTCTCAACCAGGCAACACAAACTCTCTTCTCAGCAGGGTTGCCTCCTGTGGGGTGGCCGAGTGATCATTCCTGCCTCCTTGCGAGAAGCGGTGCTGACAACTCTCCACGAAGGCCACCCGGGCATAGTCCGGATGAAGTCACTGGGCCGGAGCTATGCTTGGTGGCCGGGCATGGACCAGGACATTGTGAGGTGGGTCTCTGGCTGTTCCCAGTGCCAGGAGTCCAACCTGCCTGTCCCAGAGCTCCCATCCAGAATTGGGAGCAGACAAGGGCTCCATGGTCCCGGATTCATATGGACTTGGCAGGCCCAGTAAAGGGTCAGTCTTTTCTTGTTATTGTTGATGCTTATTCTAAGTGGGTTGAAATTGCATTATTGTCTACCACCACTGCCCCGGCCATTATCAAGGTGTTAAGGAGGGTGTTCGCGACCCACGGGTTACCTGATCTAGTCGTTTCTGACAATGGGCCCCAATTTACTGCAGCATTGCTAGACAATTTCTTTGCCAGGCTAGGGGTCCGACACGCTTTTGTAGCCCCTTCAACCCAGTGGCCAATGGCCTAGCGCAGCGGTTCTCAAATAGTGGGGCGCGCCCCCCTGGGGGGGCGTGAGGCTCCGTAAAGGGGGGCACGAAGGCTCCCTTTCCATCTGGGTGCAACGGCGGCGGCGGCGGCGGCGTGGGCGAGGCATAATATATCCCGCCTGGAAGTGGCAGCACTTCGGACTGTGGATTTTCATTGGAGACGCGGGCTGGAGCTGTGCAAGAAGCCTGCTCGGGCGGGGGTGAGAGGGAGGGAAGCATGGCTGTCCCAGGCTTCCCTCCCTTTCCCCCCCCCCAGCCCAAGCAGACTTTTTGCACAGCTCCAGCCCGCGGCTCTGATGAGTCTCTGAGCAGTCCCCAGCGCTGCCACTTCAAGCCAGGATATATTCTGCCATGCCCTCGGCGGCGTCTTTATGCAGGTAGCTCGCCTCCCCGCCAGCAGCTCCACCGCCAGCATTCCGTCTGGAAGCGGAAGCGCAACAGCCGCTGTTGGGGAAGGGACAAAGGGGCGGCGGTCACCCGATCTTGCCACCGCCACCCCTTCGCCCCTGGTAACGGCGACTGTTGTGCTGCTGCTTCCAGCTGGGATGCTGGAGGAGCTGCTGGCAGGGAGGGAGGGAAGAAAGGGAGGAGGGAGTAAGGATAGACAAGCAAGAGGGAAAGAGGAAAGAAGGCAAGCAGGCAGGAAGGAGGCAGAAGGAAGGAGGGAAGAATGGAACTGGAAGGGAGGCAGGGAAGGAGGGAGGGAGAAAGGAAGGATAGGAGGATAGGGAAAGAGGAAAGAAGGCAGGCAGGCAGGGGGAAAGAGGAAGGAGGGAACTGGAAGGGAGGCAGGAAGGAAGGGAAGGAGGAAGGGAGGGTGGAAGGAAGGATAGACAAACAAGAAGGAAAGAGGAAAGAAGGCAAGCAGGCAGGAAGGAGGCAGAAGGAAGGAGGGAAGAATGGAACTGGAAGGGAGGCAGGGAAGGAGGGAGGGAGAAAGGAAGGATAGGAGGATAGGGAAAGAGGAAAGAAGGCAGGCAGGCAGGGGGAAAGAGGAAGGAGGGAACTGGATTGATGGTTTGGACATATCATTTACAACCAGTTCTTGAAATTATGGCTGTTGCAGCAGCCACACTGGCAAGTGATTGTGATCTGAGCTTCTGGCAACCTGTTTGCATGAATGATGGGTTTTTAAGCCCTCTGAAATCATGTGATCACCATTTGCAATCTTCCCTGCCAGCTTTCTCACAAAGTCAACAGGGAAGCCAGCAAGGAAGGTTGCAAGACGCTTCCGTTTTCCAGAACAGTGTTCCCGTTCCTCTGTTTGCCTTGGACTATACAGAGTTACAACCATTTCAGCATCCCTGTGGATATTTGATCAAATTTCGAGTGATTGGCAACTGGCATGTATTTATGATGGTTGCAGTGCATGGGATCATTTTTTGCGACCATCTGACCAGCAAAGTAAATGGGGAAGCTAAATTCACTTAACAACCCTGTTGCTAAATCAACAACTGCAGTGATTCAATTAACTGTGGACAGAAAGGTTGTAAAATTGGGCAAAACTCACTTAACTATTGGTTCACTTAGCAACATAAATTTTGGGTTTCATTGTGGTCATAAGTTGAGGACTACCTGAAGTCTTTCTTTCTAACCCAAGGTGGAAAAATGAAAATGTTCTAGCCAAGGGCAGGCAGGGAAATTAGCATGCTGTGCTGGAGAAAAGAAGCTCTCCCAGCTTCATTTCTCCAGTTCAGGGCACTACCTCTCTTCCGTGTGCTGAAGACTACAAAGCATTTCTAACTTTCTAGCATGATGATGGTGAGGGGGACCAGCTTGCTGGGCCAGAGAAAGGAAGCTCAGAGCAGTGCCGTTTCTGCACATGGAGGGGAGCTGCCCCACTACTTTAAAATATTCAGGTGCACCTGCATATGAATAACATCCCAGGGGTCTCTTGGTAAAAAACTGAAAGGACTAAAATTTTCCCTAGTTTTTTTTAAAAAGTGTAATAATGTTTCCCAAATTCAAAGAAAAAAACAATCAAGTAGGCAACAAGTTTAAGGGTTAGATATTCATTGTAATAAAGAACTTTTTCTTTCAGTTATGTGAATTTGATAATTTGTGGTCTTAATTTTAATCATGAACACTATTTCTAGCTATTATAAACTGATTTAAATAATATTTATGAAGGCTAATAAATGTATCCTAATTCAGTACTCCATCCTCATCTATATAATGCAGTTGTTCTACATAATTAGTTTTATAACTAAAGAAGGGGATTCCATGTGTATACTTTGCTCTGGTGCTAAAACCTTATTTTCTAAGTTGATTGCAGACAATGTTGTTTGTGCAGAATATGTACTGGTCCCATTTTCTCAATTGTGACTCAGCACCGCCACCCAGTGCCCAGAAAACTCTAAATCTTTCCTAGTTAAGCTTGAAATTTTGTTTGGGGCAGGAATTGAACATTTTATTTTCTTTCAAAACACTATATCAGTGCAAGCACACAGATTTATCTGGAAACTGCTGATATATTTTTTATTTGGATTGGAACTAGAAGGGCTTTTAATTAAATGCAGTGATATCATCATATAATTAGTATTCATGGAGCAACATTTTGGGTGTCAAAGGCTTTATAGTCATTCCCTGAAGCCTTCTGGAAAATCCAGATTTTTACCAGCTTCTGGGGGGCCATGAGAATGGGGTTGTTCTTGCCTTGGGTGGATGTGGTGGGCAACCTATTCCATTGAGAAAAGCTACCACAGGGAACTACCCATTCTTAGTGCCTACTGCCACATCTCCTGGGAGGTGGGAATCATTAGTAGATTCCCTGGTTGTCCAGGTCAAATGAGCAGAAGGTATCTGCAAAAGGTGGACTCTTTAAGTACCAGGTTTCAAGAATTAAAGGCTGCCACCAAAATCTTGAATTGCACTTGGAAGCACACTGATAGTCAATGCAGCTCCCACAATACTGGTGTAATGTAAGTATCATAATTGATTAATAAGCATGTGTGCTGCATTATGAACTAGCTGAAGTTTTTGAATGGTCATAAAGGATATCCCCATGTAAACAAAAATTTGAACCCTAGATGAGAGATGACAATCATCTTAGCCCATCCTGTTTTAAAGTCGTAACTAGTACATCCGGTAGAACTGGCCAAAGAATCTCTTGGCCATGATGTTCAGACCTTCCCCAGTTAGGTTCCTAGGAAAGAAAGACCCTCAACTCCATTTGGTTGAAGTGATAGGTCCTTTACTAGAGGTTACTGTCTGCAGTAAAATCAGGCTAGAACTAAGATTCTGCACAAAAGGTTACAAACATTTCCCCTCATCCCAGCTGCCCCCCCCCTCTTGACCAGTTTGTCTTTGGCCAATAGAGACCCACAAAAATGTTTTGAGAATCGCTTGGATGTTTGGAGCAATCCACATTCCATTCTCAGGCTTTGTGGCCTTGAAGTGGACAGGCTGGTTTTGTGCATCTCGGGTCTCCATCAAGATGTCAGCTCCCTCCCAATTTCCCATCTCTGTCCCATACATGTTTTTTGCCCCTAGCCTTTGATGGCAGGATGCTGGCAAGGTCCCAAGCCAAAGACACATTTCTTTCATCTGCTCATCTAGCAGGAGCTGCGAGTCCAAGAGGACCCCTCTCCCCCAGATTGCAAATATACTGATTCTGAAAGAGGACCATTCTACTGGGAGTCATAGTTGGTACAGTCATAGAGTCAATGGGCTTTGGAAGTGACAGCAATTCTGCCTTGCTTGGGTTGAGTTAATGGCCATCAGTATTCACTTACAGTACTGTAATTGACAGAGATATATAATATCTCCCAATTTTTCAGTGCATCTAATATAACAACACAAGCATAGTGCTTTTAGAGTTCATGCATTTAAAAGTGGCTTCATTCTAGGTAATATTTCTGAATAATGAAAAAAATATATACCTTTTTTTAAAGTATGAGGTCACCATGCCTGAGTGAAACAGGTCCAGTTTTCACTCAACCTGTTTAATATATAAAAGTCTGTTAATGTTCATAGATAGGAAGTAAAAAGTATTAAAATGTAATAGATTTTTTTAAAAAAACTTAAAAACATCAAATAAGATACTTGTTGCCTTACCAGAAATATTCTAAGCTACTTATCACTCTGATTATTAAAAAAAACTTGGAGCAAGTTTGTTTAATAGAATAAGTAGCTTATGTTAATCATTAAGCTTGGCCTGAGGGAAAATGGGTTTTCTCCCCCTTTTATTTTTTTTTCTATCACAAGAATTCAGAATGGTGGAACAACTTATTCCCGTTTTCAAAAGAAAGTAATATTTGGATGGAGTTTTTCCACCCCTCTCATTTTTGATTCAGTACCAGAAAAGAGAATGGAACAAAATGAAATTTTATGTATTTAAAGGAACTGTACTGAACAACTAATTCTGAATTTTCATTTACCACAATCAGAATGTTCAATCAAAAAAGAGGAAAAAACAAATGCTATAATGGTAGGTTTCAAAATTTATTAATTTTGAAATGGGTATATTGATGATGGTTGTTTTACTGTAGATTAATGATTTGAAGGGAAAAAGAGAGAGACTCCATGATATATGGCTGTCTAGAGGTGCTTTCCCATTCTTAATGCTGTTCACCTACTGACATAGAAAAATATGAAAGATTTTCTAGCCAGGACAGTATACACCACTATTTAGCACAAAGGTTTTTGTGTTATTCTTTCTGAAGCTGGGAAATCTTGTAACATCGTAAATTTATCTAAAGAAATAAATTGTTATCCACGAAACATTCCATATAATAATAATAATAAACTTTAATTTATATACCGCACCCTTTCCTAAACAGGACATATAGTTAGTGAATGAAGTGAAAATCTCCTTCTCACTCTAAATTTGTATATTACCAAACAGGTTTTTAGATCTGTTTGCAACAACAATAAAATTAAACAAATCCATTAAATCTACAAAATGCTTTGTTAAAACCAACCTATGTAGTTGGTACTAGAAGGATAATAACAAAGAAGCCACTTTATTAATTTTTTGGGAGGGAATTTCATTATGAGGTACATGGAGTAATACTGAGTTTTTGAAGGTGAAACTTTAATAGATTGAGTCCAATATAGGCAGATTAATACAACCATAAGAATTTAGTTTAGGGGTCCAAGCTCTAAATGCCTTGATAGATAAGCATCACTATTTCAAATAGAAACAGAAAATCTGCCTGAGATTATCTTTTTATGGAAGAGAGATGCTTTAAGTCATATTCAAACTTCTTGGGATCCTGAGACACTGCATATACTTCCTAGGATGAGAGTAATTATTTGTTAGCTACTGACATAGAATGGTGGGATGTTGCCTTAGAAAAAAGTTTGTGTTTGTGGCATACTGGCCAAAATGTGACAAAAGTAACTCTACTATCCTTAATATCACTGTGGAATGCTGCACATGGCATAGGTGTGATTGGTAACTTAGACAGATCTTAATTTTAAAAATATACTCTGTAAAAACCTCATTTGACCAAATGAGACATAGAACAAAATGAGTGGATTATTTGGAGACACCAAAATGAAGACTTTTTGGCAAGCGTTCATTTTAAAAAGCTTTCTTTATTTTAAATATGTCAATACAATATTTAAATATATTAAATAAATAAACTTTATTCACATGTACTCATGGCAAAAGAATAAGTGTAAATCTGAAAACAAGATTCATTTGATTTTTTTAATGGGGAAAGATTGAGAATATTAAGAAGGGATACAGGTGTAATAAGAAATGTTGAGCATTGAACAGACTGTTATTTGATAGTGTCATAACTGGAATGGAAAATGAAGAAGTAAAATAAATAATAATGAATTTGCAGTGCAAGAGAAGAAAGTTTGAGATGTGTAGGAAACAGTATTTGAGAATGGTATTAGAAAATAGGCAGTGGAAAAAAAGAAACTGAAGGAAAGGATTTGTTGTTTATTCTATTTGTAACTGATCTATTTGTGTGATCTTGTTAAAGGTTAACATGTGATTATGCATTTGATTTTGAATAGGAGGCTATGTGAATGACTGTGAATCCAAATGATTTTCAGTAAGTTTTAAATTGTATGATACTGTCAGAGTTGTGGAATTGTAAGATGATGTACTGAAGACCAAGACCGTTGTGTTGATAGAAGAAATGGAATGGAATGAAAGATTATATATCAGTATGAAAAGGAAAAGAAGATATATGCGTTTTGCATTTTGTTAGATTCCCCCCCCCCCCCTACTAAAGACAGAAAAATGAATGGAAATTACTAGACATGAAAATTTTGGTAGAAAAAGAAACTAACATGTTGCAAAGGATGATTTTTTTAAAGCAAAAAAGATGGTATATGAGTATACTTTGCCACTTTGCTTTCTTTGTATGCCAAGAAAAATATAAAAGTATGCTGAATGCAGCGCAAGTAGACATTGGGTCAAGAATGAATGGCTGCTGAATGATAGTGGACATTCAGGAGCCATTAAGAAAGAAAGTAATATGGTCATATCAATAGAATAAATGAGCTGTATTTGGACAGAACATATAAGGGCTAGATGAACAAAATTAAAGGCAAAAGGCAACAAATTAAGCTGTCTATAGTATGGTAGAAGTAAAGGTAATTCTGCAAGAATAGAGCAATAGGAAGATGCATAATGTTGGCACAAGCCAGATTTAGCTATATTTCCCCTCCCCCTCCTTATCTCAGCCTTTAATTTATTTGGCTCACTATTTTTCATTCCTTTTCTGTGCTTTGCATAAAGCTGCTTATCCCAAAAGGGAATAGCATGATGGGCAAGCATACATGCAGGGAGGCAGAATGTTTCTGTATCTTCTCAGATCTATCTTTTTGCCTTTGATTTAAAGACATGAGAAGAAATTTCTCTTTGACAGTTTTTTTTTCCTGGTTTTATATAACTATTCTGATCTGGTGTTACATGTCTACTGGGCATCTATCTCTAAGATGCAAAGGGATCTAATGTGAATAAAGGACTGTAGAGTATATTTCTCTTGCAGGGAAAATGGGAAAACTGCTGAGCTTTGATCATTTATGATATCACAATCTCAACAGGAAGTCTCAAATTGAAAGCATAGGAGGAGGATAAAGATGGATTTTTTAATGTCATTCTTTTTCAAGGTTTTGCTTCTTTTTGTTGCAGGTAAGTTCTATGAAACCACTTTATGAAGCAACATTATTATATAACATATTCATTACAGATGTATGTCTGCCTATTTGATCCTATCAAGCAAGGGAAAATCACATATGATTCCTTTTGTTTGAATATTAACATAAAACAAGGGACATATAAGAGAAATGAATGGCAATTGCAGTAATCTCTGACTCCACCGTATTCATACTGTTGTGCGTCCCTGTGAACCTTCTTCCTTCTGTTGGCAGCCACTCAAAATCTCACTTAACCAGAGCAACGGGAATGGCTCATATTGCCATCACATGACATCATGTGTTATAACTGTACCACTTTGTGGCAAAAATTCTAGTCCTAGTTACCGACATTAATCAAGGACTACCTATTTATCAGAAAAGTGGATGTCTCTGCCATTATATAACAGACGGTATTTTCTTTCTTTTTAGTTAACTTGGAAAAATTAATCATGGAACCTAAAGCTGGCAGTCTTGGTGGTGGAATTTGGATCGCAATAAACTTTGATGGTACTTTGAATACCTGTTCCAACTGCTGGGTATTTTTTTTTAGATAAGCAGTTGCTTCACACGGTTTAGGATGACATTATCTAAGAATTGGCCTAGGAAGCTTGTGGCCCTCCAGATATTGCTGAATTACAGATTGTCTGATCCACAATCAGATTCTTCTGAGCAAAAAGAAATAGCAAAATACCTCTTTTAGAATGGTCTTTGTCATATACGCTTTGGAATTCTTTGATTTGAAATTCCAGTGGTAATGCATGACTGGGAAACCTGGATTTTGAGTATAAGAAAAAGAAGGTTGACTCTTTCAAATTATGGATATAATTTTACTAAAACATCATGGGTTGCAACAACCCCAAAATAGAAAATAAATGTTTCCTTAAGGTAATGATTAGCAAAGAAAAGTTGGGTATATTAGGTAAACAGAGGATAGACTTAGAAAGCAATGTCTATGCTTGGCAAGTTTGAGAATAGTAAGCACAGAAGAAGAAAACCACAATAGGTAAGTGGGTGGAATCAAGGACATCAGGCGTGGTATTCAGCAGATTCTGACCAGTTCTGGAGAACCGGTAGCAGAAATTTTGAGTTCAGAGAACCGGTAAATATCACCTCTGACTGGCCCCGCCCTCATCTATTCTCTGCTTCCCGAGTCCTAGCTGATCAGGAGGGAATGGGGATTTTGCAGTAACCCATCACTGGAGTGGGGAAGGAATGGAGATTTTACAGTATTCTTTCCCTGCCACGCCCACCAAGCATGATTTGCCCACCAAGCATGCCATGCCCACTAAGCCACGCCCACAGAACCGGTAGTAATTTTTTTTTGAATCCGACCACTGAAGGACATGCCTTAGAAACTCTACAACTTTTAACTAGAAACAGATTGCAGTAGCAAGCACAGATCCTGCCATCAATAGAAGTTGAGATCAGACTGAGGGAATTTCAAATCTCCTGAATCTCAGGCAGCATTCCTTCAAAACGAAGTGCTGAAATCAGACAATGTTGAAAAAAATTAGAAAAGTTTGTGGCCAAGGATCAAAACAAAATTACGGACCTTTTGTTCTCAGGCTACACAAACTTTCTGTTTTCAAAGAGATATACCTAGTGTGTAAATAGATTAATAGCAAGCCACATGCTCCATAATTATGGAAACAAAAGGAAACTAGGGACGATTTGGCAATCAATTAGTAAATTGCCATAAAGTTACACAATGAAGAAAGAGCTAAAGGAAAAGGTAATCTATTGTATATTTTAATATATTTATCCTTATTAAAGATTTGAAAGCATGTGTGATATATTAGTAATATCTGAACCTGGTACGAATGAAAAGGAATATCAATATTTATTTATTAGTTTATACCATCCATGTCTCTATAAAGTGACTTTTTATCCTATACAATCTTCTTTATTTCAAAAATATTTCAGGTTGGAAATATGATGTGAACGGTAAATAGTAATAATAATGTTTGATGTTTTATTTATTAGTTTGTCACTTACCATTAGGTCTCCCTCATTTGGTCAACTGGTCACAGCTCGAAGTGGCATTATGGAATCCAGAGCTGCCTCCAGTGCTGTGTGACATTATGCCTGTCAGTTTCTTCATGTCCACAATAAAATGCCAAACAAGGTACAATTATTTTCTGCATGATAATTACTAGGAGCAGAGCATAATATTACATGCCTGTGACCATATAGTTAAGATATTTCTTATAAATCATTCAGCATTTTGAGTTTCCTTTAGTGGGCATTCAAACAAGTGGGCATCCAAACAAGAAACATACTGGACATAGGAAGATGTTGGTGCCAGGTCCCTTTGTCCATCTTATCTAGTATTCTGACTAGAATACTAGGCCAGATAAGCTGTCATCTCCAGATGCTTGAGACTTCATCTTCCATCATCATAGCCTGAAGAATCAATGGAAAAATAGTTGGAGAATTATCAGCCAAAAGATCTAGATGGCACCATGTTGCCTGTTCCTGTTTTAGAATTCTATGGATGACAATACTCACTTGACTTTTAGCTACAAAATTATTTTGTTCTATATTGTCACATTATTAATGTTTTCTTTGCTTGTTATTCATTCTATCTTTGCTATCTTGTTGTTTTCAAATCTTTTCCAATTCACTGATCACACTAAACAGGGGATAAGTCCTATTGTAATGAGAATTAACTGATATATTTTTAAAACTTAATATAAGTCTCATGAGTCATCATCAATTTAAAATAAAGGTAAATAATTGTACTGTTTTATATAATATTTCAAGGTAAGGCAATCCAGTGGCTTTGATATTTGGATGTTAGGGGAGCTGTGGTGTAAGACCTTTGGAGATGGGTGGGTAAAGTCAACACAGACTAAGAAGTCATATTGTTGAGTAGGATCTACAACTCCTCAGATCTGGTAACTTATTTCTGTTAAGAAACTGATGAATAATAGTAAAATAGTTTTAGTCTGTGTTCTGACCTAAAAGCCAAGGAGAAAGTCAGTATTTTAAAAACCTATGAATAACGATTAACAAGTCTAACACACACCTGAACAGTGACGGAAAAATATTTAAGCCTAAAGATTAGATTTCTGGACAATTATTATTAACTTAAACCATTGACCTAGTGCACTTTGCTGGTAGTTTGTAACTGTATTCCATATAGAGTTTGCTTTTTTCTACCTCCATCCTTACAATAAACCAAAACCAACCAACCAAACAAACAAAAACATAATCATATCACCTAGTTTTCCTTGGTTTTGTTTTGTACAGTCTTTTTTTCATGAAAGAGCCACATCAGTAACTGAAATGCAGCAAGAGGTGGTGGTTTTTTTTTTCCTATGTGAAGAAAAGCTTACTCTGTTTAAAACTGTTTGTTGCAACTGTAAGCACAAGATCTCTTCAACTGTTACAGTGATGAAGTTGTTTGCTCTTATGTATATTTGAAAAGCCCTAGTTCTTAGCTGGCATGCAGTAAAAATAATAGAATTGTTCCTTTTTTTTAAACTGCACACAAACCAGTTAGTTTTAGGCCTGTTTGATTAGATTAATAGAGAAGACTGTACATGGCTAGGTTATTAAGTTGAAGTTGCCATATCTTCTTGATTCTTCGTCTTCACATCCGTTCTATTGTTAGTTTCCTTTTCCACCTGCTGATCTATATCCTGATGTTTCTTCTGTATCATTCATCCTCTACTACAGAAAGTTGAGGGCAAACAAATTTTGTAGACAAAATCAGGCAGAGGAAACCACAGTTTCCTCATGTCTAACTTTAGTTATAAAATTAATTGAATCGTGCAAAATGAGAAGCTCATTGTCTCTCTTAATAACAGTGTGTGTTTCTCTGTTTCCACTTTTTTACTTGAAGATCTTCTCGGGAAGGACTTTACCATCTCTTGTTGAGTTTGAATGGACAGAGTATCAGCAACCAAGATGAATTACATGAAGGGAACTGTACATTCCAGGTACATAATAAAGTAACTTAAATAGTAAGACTCCGATAACCAGGAACAGTGACAGATTATTATTTTTATTCCAAGAAGAATTTAAATATTCAGAGTTAGTTTTGCTATATGATACCATGGAATATGAGTTTTCTAAGTTAAGTTGTACCTCTTTTCTCCAAAAGAGAAATCATCTAGAGTTTTCTGTCATTGTAACTAGATAATGGAACCGTATCAACACAAATGTGCTTTAAATGATAAACAAATGCAAAATACAAATGCAAAACATTATATACATCAGAACGTCTAGCATTTTCTACAAATACAACCGAACTTTGATTGTACATGACAAAGCCATATTTTAACATATTGCATATTAAATTGCCTGTTCTCCAGTTCAATTGACTTACAAAACTTGTGACAACTCTTGGAGAGATACAGATGAAATATATACCAAGTAAATAAAACATAAATTGCTGGTTTTTGTTTTGGCAACCTGGGACCTATGGACATGAAAACATTATTCTCTTTCTAATAGTTGTGACAATGTAGACAGTATCTGGCTATGACTAATTTCGGGAAAAGGAGTTCCATTTGGTCGATTCCCCTACCCCCAATAGTATCAAACATGTCCAAAAAGTATTGTGAGACACTGATCTCCATCATGATAATCAGCACAATGAGAGGAGTATTCTTATCCCCTTCTTATCCAGAAATATATGTTCTGTAAAGGATGATGGCCTTCTTGGAAGTTCATCAAAATTTATATAGGCACCTAAAAATGAAGCTTAAGAAAATGTAGTCTGAAAAGTCTCCAAATGGGGTTTGTATCAAGATGTTCTTTAAAGTTGACATAATAGAGGTACCATTGCCCAATCTTGAAAACTATGTTATGTATCTAAAAATGGGTGGACCCATATAATTTCTCCAGTGTTAAATGCATTACATTTGCTCTACATATCTATTATAATTATTTATTTTCATCTTGCTGCTTTTTAAAATCGAGATTCTTTTTTTAAAACATATTTTGGTATTTTTCTCTAATATAAATATATTATTTATGAGCAAAAATACACAACCACTACCAGAAAAGTAGACAGTATCATGCTACATTGCACTGCAAGTTTGCTTACATGTTTGCAATTATTTAGTGAAATGACAATAACATGCATATGTTTCATGTGTAGGAAGTTATCACCCAGCCCTCTCCCAGAAAAATGAAATATCCTAGGAAATATTGATAAGGCAGAATATTATATTTTCCTGAATGTGAAAAAGGGAGAAACACATTTTAAACACTAAATTCCTACAGCTTCCTGCCCATCCCCACTTTGTCAATGGGCCATTAAGAAGGCCAAGCTAGTCCACTTTACATAATAAAGAGTTCTCCTCTTCAGCTGTGATGGGATTAAGGCAGGATAATAAGCCTTTACTCAACTGACCACATGGCATCTGAACTCAATCAAACCTGAATTCAAAACAGCCTAGAGGGTTGCCTCTGCATGGGCCCATGTGAGTCTGGCAACCAATCAGAATACATTTCTTACACAGGAACAGGAAACAGATAGGTGGGGCAGAACAGATTATAAAAATCCCTGCAAGCCCTTCTTCAGCCCTTCTCTTCCCTTCTCTTCTCTTCTCCACCAACATTGAAGCATGTGATCACTTTTCTGTTCAGGGCTTAAGCCATGTGGTCCTGTCCACCATTAAAACCATCTTTCCAAGCAGCCTCCATGTCTCCAGTGTCTTTTTCCCCACTTGGAGCCGAACCCAGAAGGACATTTCTTCCAACAATTGGCGACCCAGATGGGACTCCAAGCTAGCCTAACAAATGGATATGGCCCAGGTAAGCCTCCCATGCCGGCACAGACCCCATTGAGTCTGTGGGTGGACTTTATCTTGGCCTTAGCCATTTGGATCTAGGCTTTAAAGGGGTTTTGAGTTTGAGCTCAAAGGCTGCCTGGAAAGAAGGTGAGTACCTCTAAATTTTAATTCTCTAAAATTTAATTTTAAAGCATGGGAAATGTGTGTATGCCTGCCTGTGTGTGACTAGTGTGTGTGAAAATGGATGGAAAAGTGAATGGATTTTTTATTTTTTGTTGTTGCTGCTGTTTTTGTCCTGTGAGAGAAAAAAGCTAAAGCCCATAAGAAAGTTAGTGAGAAAAAGGGAGGTACGCATACCCGCTCCGACAGCACCCCTCCTGGGTCACTGTGCGGCTGGTCCTCTGGGTCTCTTTCCCCAAGACTTGAAACTGTAAGAAAAGTCCCTGCGTGAAAGGGCGCGAATCGAGAGAAGGTTCCCGCGGTGAGGAACGCGTCAAAAGTCCCTCCGAAGGGCACCCCCCGAAAAGTCCCTCCGAAGGGCACCAATAAGACCCTCCGAAGGGCAAACAGAGAAAGTCCCTTCAAAAGGGCGTGAAAGGTCCTCTAAGGACGCGAAAGTAAAGCGGGGAAATACGAAGTGGCAAACCCGGCTAGGACGAAGTGAACCCACATCTAAACGGGATCATGGGAAGCGGTAGCTCGAGGATAGCCATGGAAACCCCCCTAGGGGAGTTGTTGGGGGCCTGGGACGAAAAGCAAATGCCCGTCCTGGCCGGAATGAAGAAAAAAAGAGCAGATTGTAGAAAATGGGCTTTGCTGAAAGATGATACAGGAAAAACTAATTTGGCTAAAAAAGGTACTTAAAAGAAAATGGTGGGATTTCTTTTTTCTCTTGTCTGTCTCTTTCTCTGTCTTTTATGTAACCACGTGGTTTTTGTTTGTTAAGATTTGTGCCTTCCCCAATTTAACTGAAATTCATGGTGGGAATGATTTTGTTTTTCCCTCTTTGTCTGTGTGTGTGTATGTCTAAGTCTTTGTGCACCCTCAAGGTAATTGTAACTAAGATGTCTCCAATCCAAAAGACAAGAATTTTAAAGTGTTCAAAGAAAGAAAGGAGTAAACTGGCAGAAATTGCCTTTGCTCAGTTTGTTGGGCCTAGAAAACTAACTGAAACTGGGAGGAGTCTTTACTTTGTGTCTGTTCTGGCCAGCAGAAACAGAGTAAAAATATTTTTTTTCCTTCCTTCCTTGCCTATACCTTAAAGTAACAACCCAGGAAATGTTTGCAAGAAAAGTTTCATCCTTGCATTTATTGTGTGACTAAATGATTTTACCTGTTCATTTCTTTCCTGGAGCATGTGAATCCATACCCCATTTCTCATCTGTGATATCCCCATAATATCTGTTTATCTGCTGAGTAACTGATGCTTTTATTTTTCAAACTCTGCCTGCAAGCTATCTACCCCCCCCCCCACGCCCCTCCCTTACCTCTAATCCTCCAACAATGCCTTTTCTGTGGGGGAGGGAACCTTGTTCTCATGTCTTTCAGCCCTAGAAGATTGTACTCTTCAGGTGAGTATAGATTTTTTTCCCTTTTGGGGGGAGGAGGAGAGTGTTGCCTTGTGTGTGCATGTATGAAATGAAGGAAATTCCTACTAAAGGTTTGCCTTCAACCTGAGTAAAAACCCTCTGCACATTTTTCTGACCAACCTACTCTATTAGTCCTAAAGTAAAAACCTGGCCTCCAGAAGGCAGTTTTGATTTAGATTTTGTCAACAAATTTGCTGATTTTCTGGCCACCATCAGATGAACCAAGGGCCCCACCCAGATGCAAATGATGTGTTAATGAAAGTCTCCATACATCTTGGATCTTTAAAAATATGCCAGCATGTGCTGGGAGAGCCAACCTAGAACCCTGGCTGAATGCAAACAATGTGTGGACAAACATCTCTGTACATTGTTTCTATACATCTTGATATTTAAAAATGCCAGCGCGTGCTGGGATATCAAGATAGAATTTGGATCTTTAAAAATTAGCCAGCGTCCGCTGGCAGGTCCAAATTAGAAACAAACACCCCAGGGCAGAGACAGGCATTAACAATCTAGTGCGTGATCATTTCCAGACCTGGAGGGAAGTTGAGATCCTTTAATAATAGAAAATGGAGCTCATTGGCTTATGTACAGCTCCCTGAAGTAATTGTAATAACTGCCTTGCATGAAGAAAGAATGAAATGGGATTTTTGTATGTGAAATTAATGATTGCAGTGCAAATGTGAGTATGTTGATGGTAAAAGTTGGTATGAATGTAGTTTGATTCCCTTTCATATAAAGAAGCAGTAAGTTACAAGGTTGTTTAATGGTATGTGTGTGTATGCATGTGTGTTATCATTTCCAAACCTGAAGGGAGGGTGAGATCCTCTAATAAAAGAAAATGAAGCTTGGTGGCTTGTGGAAAAAAAAAAGCTTCCTGAAATACCTATGATTGTTTGGCATGAGCATGCATGAAGGTCTGATTGCAGTATGAATGTCAGTATGTGTCCCCCATGCCCCAGGGAGTGATAAGTGAATGGATCCAGAGATCCACGTGATTGCCTGTGTGAATTCCCCCCCCCCCCCCAATCTTCCTTCTGGGTCATTCTTTGGAGGGAAAGGAGAGGAGAATGAGTGCCTGCTCATTTTTACCATGAGTGTGTGTATGAAACGCCCCAGTGATACCTGTGAATGCCTCTGGGCATTCCCCCCCTCCTTCTTTCCCTCCTTCCTTTTGGGTCATTAAAGGCTGAAATTTTTTCTCCTCACTTTAACCACTTTCCCCCCCCCCCCTCTCTTCTGAGAAATTTGGAGTAAATGGGTGATCTGATCCGCTTACCTTTCACTATTGTGATCTTTTATCTGCATATAAAATTATGCAGTTACATTTCTTTGCTCTGAATACAATTTTGATTTTTTTTTCTTGAAATTTTTGAGGTTTAAAATGCTTAATTAAACCTATAAAAAGGAATGATTTTGAGATATTTTGCTTACATTTGTAAATGTTTTAACATACTTAATGAGAATTTGCTTCCATCTGAATGGAATTTGATATTTTGGAGTGTTGACTCAAAGTACCTTTTTTTTAAATTGCAATTTTTTTAAAGCTGTTCTTCTTACCTCCCTCTTTTACACCTGTGCATTTTTAAATGTTTATGAGTCAAGGTGCTCTACCCTATGATATTTTATTTGTTTGTTTGTTTGCAACACAAGTTGTTGTCCCTCTTGGAAATTTACTCATCTTACTGCAAAAGTGTTTCAATCATACAGGCAGTGGGAATGCCATGTTCCATGAAATTTACCTCGTCTGCCTCCTGAAATAATGTTTGGATTTCCACACTTGGACAGAATGGGTGAGATTCCACAACATGAGACTAAAGATATGTCTGTAAAGAACTGTATTCTTGGCCTCTCCTCTTTTTTTTTAACCTCAGAAACAAAGGACTGCTAACTCAAACCATAACTCTCCAATTTGCTGCTTGTGATTGCCTCCTGATAAAACCTGACATGAGGAAAAAAAACTTAGCCAAGCCTGGGACAGACTGCCAAGACTGACTGACCACTCTTACCAGCAAGCCAAGCCTAGTACCATCCAGCAGACATGAAAGAACCCTGAAGGAGATGAAGAAGTAAAGACCAAAAGACTCTTTTCAATTCCCAGAAGACAGCTGAAAAGATTATGGGGAGGGTGGAATTTGATAAAGTTTTCTTTCTCTGTTTCATTCACAGAAATTTATTATGCTTTCTTCCTTGCCTCATTTATATTGTAATCAGTTTAATGTACTCATGTAAGAATTGTATTTGAGAGTGGCTGGCACAGCAAGATCTGAACACCTTAGATTTCTGGCTGGTGGGAGGGAAATTTTGTCCAAAATGTCTGTATTTTCTGTATTGTAGAAGCAGCTACACACACACACACACACACACACACACACACACACACAAAGAGAGAGGGAGGGAGAGAGTCCCCATTCAGAACTAGATTGAAACTATCTCCTTGACCCAACTCCACAAAGCATTTCCTAGGTTGATTTTTGTCTTTGCACAAAAGCCTAAACAGTGATATCTCCCTTTTAATCCCATGGGGGAGGGTCAGTTCCCCTCAGGCAATTCCCCCACTTGAAGAGTAGCAGAAAAGATCTTCAAAACTCAAACCCTGTGACTCAAAAATAAGTGATGCTGCCCAGTTGCCCAGTAAAGCAGGACATGTTGCACTGGTGGTCTCTGATAGGAATCCCAGGGCTCATTGTGTGTAGTTTTAAAAATACTAAATAGTCTGGATTGCACACTAGCTAAACTCAATTTGGCCTCACTAAAATAGGAGCCAGGGCAAGTTAAAGAAATCCCTTGGAAATGGGCAGCCTGTACTTCTTTAAAAGGAAGAATCCTTCAATGGCTGTGAAGGTTTTTTTGGGACTTCTGCTTGCTTGTAACCTGGAAGCTCACAGAAAGTGATATCAAACATCTGATATTAATTGGCATGGTAAATTGGATATTGTAAATTTCTTTCCAGAAATTGTGCCCTGGTTGCTAAGACCTTCATGGTTGAAAGCTCTCTGGGAGCCACTGAAGGGATCCTTCTGCTGTCTCTTTCAATGCTTTTCCATCAGAAAAATTAAGTTTCCCTGATCTGACCAATTTTATCTTTTGTCAAAAACATGTGCGTTCCACTCACATTTTTTTTTGAAAAAAAAAAGGAGGGATTGTAGGAAGTTATCACGGAAGTTATCAGTTACCTGCAGGATCGCGTCCTGCCCCATACATCCCTGCGACCCGTCCGCTCACACAGAGAGGGACTACTCCAGGTGCCGTCCTCCAGAGAGTGCCAGAGGGCGACGCCCAGGAGTAGGGCCTTCTCTGTAGTGGGCCCCACCCTTTGGAATGACCTCCCCCCAGACATCAGGACAACAACCGACCTTCGCTCCTTCCGTATGAAGCTGAAAACCTACCTGTTTCGACTAGCTGACCTGGCATAATACTACAATCCCTCCAGCCCAGGGCATTTTTAATTGGTAATTTTAGTTTTTAAGGGTTAATTTCACTGGGGTTTTAACTTTTTTAGGTATTGTAACTTATTTATTTATTCTTACCTCCTCTGTACGCTATATAATACTTTTGTACGTCGCCCTGAGTCCCTGTGGGGAGAGGGGGCGACTAATAAGTTCAAGTAATAAATAAATAAAATAAAATCACCTAGCCCTCTCCCAGAAAAATGAAATATCCTAGGAAATATTGATAAGGCAGAATATTATATTTTCCTGAATGTGAAAAAGGGAGAAACACATTTTAAACACTAAATTCCTACAGCTTCCTCCCCATCCCCACTTTGTCAATGGGCCATTAAGAAGGCCAAGCTAGTCCACTTTACATAATAAAGAGTTCTCCTCTTCAGCTGTGATGGGATTAAGGCAGGATAATAAGCCTTTACTCAACTGACCACATGGCATCTGAACTCAATCAAACCTGAATTCAAAACAGCCTAGAGGGCTGCCCCTGCATGGGCCCATGTGAGTCTGGCAACCAATCAGAATACATTTCTTACACAGGAACAGGAAACAGATAGGTGGGGCAGAACAGATTATAAAAATCCCTGCAAGCCCTTCTTCAGCCCTTCTCTTCCCTTCTCTTCTCCACCAACATTGAAGCATGTGATCACTTTTCTGTTCAGGGCTTAAGCCATGTGGTCCTGTCCACCATTAAAACCATCTTTCCAAGCAACCTCCATGTCTCCAGTGTCTTTTTCCCCACTTGGAGCCGAACCCAGAAGGACATTTCTTCCAACACAAGTAAACCCCCATATGGAGTCCCAGGAAAAGAAATGACTTTAAAAGTAAAATACTAATGTAAGTGGTACCCTAATAAGCAATTAGCAAGCAAAGATCCCTGATTTCAGTCTTCAGTCTGTGAAGAAATGGGGGGTGGGGGTGGGGACTTATGCAGGAGTTGCTAAATTGTCAAAGGCTCCAAATGCTGTTGAGCAAAAAGACCAGCCTTTCAAAGAGAAAATAAAAGCATCTCACTCATACTGCTGGAAAAGCAGGGCTGAAGATCATGAGGTAGAAGACATTGCTGGAACCTGGGTAGCCATAGTTTTCCTGAAAGATGCAGGTACATTTTACATTCTACAATGATTTACTTATGTTCCTTCATAGTGATATTTCACCACATGATTTTGTGACAATACAATGGAGGTTTAAAGCAAGCAAAATAAATGGCCGACTAGCCAAAGACAGTTTAATGTGTTTTAGTGAATTTAAATGTAACGAATTTATATTCTGAAGTTTACATTGATTTAAATTCAAGAGGAGAAAATGTCAAATCTTTCAAACTAGCAGTATCTAGGAAACCTGACCTTGGAAAAACAAAACAAAACATCTCACTTGGCATTTGGATGAGAATCCCCCCACAAAGAAGGAAGTTCACAAAACATTTCAGAAGGCAGCAGTGACAACCCACGCCTGTACTGTTGACAAGAAGTCCACATGGATTTGTCCATGAAGCCACAAAGAGAACAGCATGTATAAACAACATGTATGCAATAATTATACGATTGTGTAAGTTAGCAGTTACTAACATACAGGTAGTCCTTGATTTACAACCAATCATTTAGTAACTATCCAAAGGCACTGAAAAAATGACTTATGATTGGTCTTTCCACTTATGACCACCATGGGATCCTCATGGTCATGTGATCAAAATATGGTGGCTTGGCAACTAGCATGTGGTTGCAGCATCCCAGGGTCATGTGATTATCATTTGTGATCTTCCCAAGCAAAATAAAAAAAATCAAGCCAGATTCACTTAATGATCACATGATTTGCTTAACAATTGCAATGATTTACTTAATCATGGCAAAAATGATTGTAGAATTGGTCACGATTCAGTTAATAATCACCTTGCTTAGCAATGGAAATTCTGGTCCCAGTTGTGGTTGTAAGTAAAGGACTGCCTGTACATCCCAACTTCTGATACAAGTCAGAGGTGGTATTCAGCCGGTTCTTTCCGGTTCAGGCCAACTGCGGGAGGCTCTGCCCACCCATCCCAACATAATGCACAAGCACATGAGACGGGCACTTACATTTGCAAACTGGTAGGGAAGGTAAGTGAATCCAACTGCTGATACAAATATATAAATGGTGGCATTTGCATGATGACATCAACACATGTGTGTCATTGTTTACCTTTCTTGTCTTGGCTCTGTGAACACTTGAGCACCAGGAATCAAGAATTTCTTGAAGAATTCTGCATATAATATGCAATATATCACAATAAAATTAATCCTAAACCAACTGGAGGTAATATACAATCAAACTTCAAAACAGTATCCACCCATTAAACTATCTTTATGAACAATTTTTATCACCTCTCAAAAGACACTTTATTTAGGGGCAAATCTAATCTCCAGTGGAAGGCTTTCTGGAATCAATTTCCTAATTTGCAGAAGTAGGTCAAGTAGGGAATTTGCAGAAGTAGAGAAAGAGCAACAGTTTTTCCCAGAAAGTGTGTATCATGCATGCCAATTTTAGCTGAAAAAAGCAGTCCTGTGTGGGATACCATGTATGTAAAATTTTAAAGGTGAAAGGAGTGAAAAATAAAAAGTGAAAGAAGCTTATCATAAGCTAATAAAGACGAGGAGGAATGACAATGTCAAATGGGATGAATGGAATACTTTGAAGTTCATTTATGTCTAGTGTATAGATGAATGAGACTTTTAAAACACATAGTAAAAAGATGTTTTTTTCTGAGCTGTATTTCTTATAAAGGATATTTTTGTTGGTTTGAATTTGCATCAAACAAATCAATGCATCACTCCCCTTTCTCATTTTTCATATAGATTCATTTTGCTTTTGAAATAATATGTTCTAATTTCTGCAATGTAATATAAATTTATGGTCGGATTCTGGCCCAGGATTATGAAACTTATAATTTCAACGTGGAGTTTATTGATGGGTAAACCTACATTCAGTGTTTCTCTGAGTTACAACGTCCAGTAGTATTTTCTCATATTTTGGAAAGGCAGTTAATAGGGATATTGAAGTGATATAAAACTATTGTTCTGTCCATCTGCCTTCCTATATATTTGAAGCAGAATAGAGCAGGTGTGACCTCTTTTTTTTTTAAACAAAGTTTTATTGGTTTTTTAAAAAAATAATAAGGAAAAGGGTATTGGAGTAGGTTACAAATTTTGGCAGTTACAATGTGTGAAGGGTATCCCCGCCCCCCGTACTCATAGTATTCATTTAAACAAATAATTCAATATTACATAGTAGTAATTTTTCAGCATATAAATTCATATAAAAGTTTCAATCAATTTGTATAAAGCCGATTTCCTTTCATTTTTGTGATCTGAGTTTTCTTAGTATTGCCCCTTCTCCCCCCGGCAGCAGAGCTCCGGCCCCTCCCGTGTCTTGTATGTCGGGTGTAGGATCATCAGGTACATCTAGGAGTGCTTTATTTTTTTCCATAAAGGTCTGTGCCTCTATGGTTGTATTGATTCTAACTCTAGTATCCTCCCAGAAAATTAACATACCTTCAGGCATCAACCATCTAAACCACACCCCTTTCTGGTAAAGCTTCTTCGCTAATTGCGAATAATTTTTTCTTTTCTCTCTCACTTTCTTGGGGATCTGTTTCAGAATGGTTATTTCTCTATCTTGATATTTCAACACTTGCCCTCTTTGTGCACTCAGAATCTCATCTCTTGTGGTCTTTTTGAGAAATTTAACATGTACCTCCCTGGGAACATTATGTGTTCTAGCATATGCTGAATTTACTCTATAAACCAGGTCCAGTTCCCACCCCATCTGTTGTTTTTCTTTCTGTATATATTCAGCCAAGATGTTTGTCATGATGTCCCTTAAGTCTTCATCATCTGCCTCCACTACATTTTGGAACCTAAGAAAAAAGGACATTCTTTCAAATTCTGTTTTCATTTGGTGGATTTCAATCTCCTGGTTCCCCTTCTGCACCCCTTGCACCTCCCCCCTCATCTCAGCCATCCCTCCCTCCAAAAGATCCAGTCTCTCTGTGTTTTTACTCGTCTGGTCTTGGTTCGCTTTCAGCTGTTCTCTCATCTCCTTCAGTTCACTTTTTATGTCCTCCTGTCCCTTTAAAATTTGTTGGAACATCTGTTGAAAGTCCGTCTCAGCAGGTTTGGGTTGCATCAGTGATATTAACATTTGTTGTCCACTCGGACTTGAAACTGTAGATGTGGGGGCGGAGACAGCAAAGCCCGGCTTCCCCGGAGGTGGTCTTTTAGGTGGCATTATGTTGAGCAGTGAAAGTTCAAAGTCAATACAGAGAGGAAATTAAGGAGGGAAACCGCGGAGAGAGTTCAGGAGGCTAGGAGTCCAAGCAGAGAGGAAATTATTCTAATTGCTTCTGGCAGTAGAGTAAAAAAGTCCTTTGTTCCAGGGAGATGCAATTCAACAAGAGATTTGTCTGAGTGTCACAGAGGACAAAGACAGGAAGCCTGAACTTCTATAGGTGGAGTCAATTTTCAATGTTTATAAAGACAACGGAAGTGTGCCATCTTGCCCTGCCAGCTTCGGGGTTTAGAGGCATAACAGAAAGTTTCCAAAGTTTCCAAAGTTTTCAGATCATCACCTCATTTATAAAGTTAAAATCCAAAATCCGCCTTTGTTATGGGCATGAAATCATTAGTTGGCTCTCTCCCTTCCTCCTCCTCTAGGGCTGAGAGCAAAAGGTTTTAAAGCCGCCTGTCCGAGGGGGGGGGGAAATCCCCCTCCCTCCAGTCACACCTCTCCAGCCAAGTTGAAAATGACTTTAAAGACAGCTGGCAGTTTTTTCTTTTCTTTTCTTACGAACAAGCAAGGGAACAGGGGGGGGGGAGTTTCCGCCTCACCACACAGCAACCGCGTCCTTCAAATCGTGCATTCTTCCAGCTGCCTCCTCATGAAGACGCCACAGCGCCTCCCCATCATGCCTCCCGGTGCCTAGGTCGATGCGGGCCCCCCTGGCTGCCGCCGACTCAGGGGATCCCCCGCTGCACTGGCCCTTTGGCAGGAGCCTCTACGAGGCATCCTGTGCCCCCCAAGCGGTGGGAGGGCCCACTAGAAGAGCGTGGGGCGAGCAGAGCCTGTCCGTTGGATCAGCAGCCGGAACTGGAAGTCAGGTGTGACCTCTTGATGGTGACATGTGGCTGTGCAAAATGAGATCAAGAGGACTTTTTTGCTAATCTATTTAGATTACACAATTGTCTGAATGGGATTCAAACATCTGATAAGCAAGTGATTTCATTGTTTTTGCTGACTGACATAATGTTTTGGATATAATATTCAATTTGTTCAGAGTGCTGGTGGAAGATACTACCGTAAATGAAGGGCATTTAACTTCCTTGTAAACTTCTTGTTATATTTTGTGAAGAAATAAGAGGAGAGAGATGTGCCTGAATTTAAGACATAAGGAAAGAGACGATTAAATTCCAATAAAAGAAAATATCTCTAGATCAGGGTTTAATTGTGGAGCCCTTGGTGCTCTCTGGGCTTGGCTGTTTGGTTGTAGACATTTAATTTCCCAATTAGTAATATCATCAGTGTTAGTGAGTGTGGGGTTAGCTCCCTGTTCATATAATGTGACTTGCCATGCCAGTGTTGGTGGAGGTGTGGTTTTCCTGTTGGTAGTTCCTTCATTAGGGTATTTGTGTACTGTATGTGTGTATATGTGAGAGAGGGAGAGGGGGAGGGAGGAAAGGAGGGAGGGAGGGGGAGGGAGAGAGAGAATATGAGAATTTTTTTCCCTGGCTTGATTAGCTATATCCCTTCACTACTAGGCCTGTAATCCTTGAGGCAAAAAATGGGTGGATAACTATTTGTTCTGTTGCCAGTCAGCAGATATGTAGCATGTAAGTTATAAATCATTGTTTCTTTTATGCTATATTCTTTAAAGTTTAGAAGTTTACCAGACAAGTCTTGTATTGGTGCTGGTTGTTTGAATCAATATAAATTGGTTTTAGAAGTGCCTTAAAAGCTTTAGGTTGCATTCATTCACCTGAAAATAAGTCCCATGGAATTCACTGAGTCCACCTTCTGGAGTGGACTGCTGAGTATTAATGAAAGTTAATTTCTAGCTTTAGATGGTGAGGGAAACAATCTCAAGTTGTGAAATCAGTTCTGACCATTACAGTATTGGTCAGTGAGACTTCATTGTGGGTGGATTCAGAGACAATGAGACCTTATGTTGAGACTGTTTTCAACCCCTCCTGCTTTTAATTCATGAAAAGACCTCTGTTTCGAATCAGGAAATCAATGAAGCTTTCTTGTGAAGTGTTTTAATAAGTCATTGTTTAGAAGTTCTGAGACTGGATAGTAACTTTTTTTTACAGGAAAAGAAAGTAGGTCAAGTATTAACCAAGTATTAACCTGAGCTTATTTTTTACTATCTTCTGGCACAACAATTTGACTTGATTCAGTTAATGTGTTTAAAACTTTCCCCATCGAATGCATTGGGATTCCATCTTTCCTTCAAGGATAAAAGATCAAGGTTGGGATTCAGAAATTGGTATATTTTATTACAGACGTTGTTCCAGTGTTAGGGTACAGAGACTGGGTGGGCAATAGGAGATGGGAGAGGGCAGAAAGACCTTGACACTCTTATTATTTTTTAATTGCTGTTATACTGAAAGCCATTGAAACCAATTGGCACAGTTCATAAAATTAAAATAAATAATATTTCATTAATTTAAAAAGTCATCTTCATCAGTGAGAGCTGTGTTGTACATCTGGTTACAAACAAAATAGTAACACTTAATATTTTGGGCCAGTTTCAAGTCTTTAAGTGCAATCCATCTCTCTCTCTCTCTCTCCCCCCCTCTCTCTCCCTCTCCCTCCCTCCCTCTCTCATTCTGTCTCTCTCTCTCCCTCTCTCATTCTCTCTGTCTCGCCGTCTGTCTATCTATGTGTTATGTGGCAGGTGTTTGTTTAAATCCATTATCCAGATTTTTTTTATTTTGTTATCAACATAGCGGTATACTGAAAAATAACTGCTTCATTTTTCTGAGCAAGTGAGAAACAGCAAGTGAAAGAAGATAATATCAAATCATAAACTTGGAGGTGGTTACTAAGAAAAATTATTTTGCAAGAATAATTAGCCAGTCTGGGCCAAATATAGACTGGCTACTCCCTCAAGGCAATGATAAGAAAGCAATTCTCAGATTATGAGTAGACATTGAATCAGAAAAAAAAAGCTGTCCTTGGGAAGTCAAAGGCAACAGATAGCATGGATGAATGGAATCAGAAAAAATGCAGCAATGTCTTTGGAATGAGGAACCTAGAGATATGTTAATATAACAGGCATTTGTCCATGTAGTCACCAGAGGCTGATCCTTATTTGATGATATATTATTAATTATCTAATTATTCCCCCATCCCCTTTTTACATATGCAGTATCAGAATGGTCTGATACAAATCTTTGGTACAATCACATACTGAATTTTGCGATCAGTTCTGGTCAGTGTTGTGTATCAAAAATTATATTATAGATTTTGAAGTGGCAAGCAAAATGTTCAAGGAGTTGAAGCGATTTTCTTATAAAGAATGGGTTCCTTATGTTCAGCTAAGCATGGCTATACAGTCCTGAATGCTGGCACATACAGATGCATCTATTCTCTCTTGTGGCAAAGAAAAATATCATTACATTTATTGTTTGTAAATGACAGTAGTTTGTGTAGTATATCTTAATTTAGGATCAAAAACTTTAAAAGCATTTAATATTATCTCAATGATTTTGTGTTCAATTAACACCTGAAGGCAATGGCCTGCAATTCATGTATCATTGCCTTTTTAGAAATCTTTGTAATGAAGAAACATGATCTCTCTTCATTTGAACAAGATATTTTAACCTTTTCAGTAATATTTTCTTTTGCTCTGTTTACAGTTGTGCTATTCATCTAGTTGATGGCCTGGGGACTGTAGTGTGTCAAGTGGAAGGCAACTATATTGGTTAGTTAAAATTAATACATACATACATATATATATATATATATACGTTTTTATTCAGTGTTATAAACATGTATGTGTTGATCTTCTTCTGGAAGGAATCAACTAGCTTTCCTTTCTAACTCTTCCTGTTATATTTATTTCCAATGGATACTCCTAGCCACTGTGACAAAGCATAAGTATAAAACAGTAGCTAAAAGCATTGTGAAAGCTAAGGAGACCAAAAATATTTTCCTAGGGAAAAATGTCAAAGTGAACACAAAATTTCTATTCAGAATTCTGAAAATTGTTTATTATATTGATGAAAAACAAAAAAATCTAAAATATAGCATTCATAAATTATGCATTCAAGTTCTTACACTGAAAGTGTGTTTTCTTTTCTTACAAGGTCACACAATGTTAGCTTTTCAGTATATAATAAGGGAAAGTAAGCAAAGGAAAAGTTCTTTCATTTGCTTAATAAAGCCCCTATTAATTTACATGGGAAAATGCCTTCATGCAGTTGTGTACCAAGGGCAGAGCAGTGGTCTGTCCCAGATGCAGGCAACTGGAGTCATATTGTTTGACAATTTGGAGACAGTAAAGAGGCTCTCTGGAGGTGAGGAGTTAAGTCACTGTGGCTGGTGTGCTGGTTAGATGTTTGGCATCAGGCAACCCGGGGAATCAGTGATAGAAAGGTGAGTGTCAAAAACTGATCTGCTCCAAGTGTCACATATGTCAGGTATGCCTTGCATTCATGAAACCTTCTCATTCCCATCTGGTTTCAAGCATGAGGCCATTTAGGAGAAATGAATAATGTAGAAATAACTTAAAGAGATAACTTAAGAGCAAAAGCAATCTATTTGGAAGACCCATAGTTTAAAAAATGTTGAGGTCCAGCACAAGAGACCACCTTTTATAACTTTCAGGATGAGCTACCAACTTGACATACCATGGCATAAGATAATGCTTTAGCCAGATTTTTTTTTGCAAGTATTGCATTTCAGTAAATACTTAGACTTAGCACACAAATTGGCAAAAGGTCATAAATGTATATATGTATTTAGTATCCTGCAGTCTTCTGTCTTTTTTATTGTTGGAGAAGAGAGCAGAAGATTTAAAAGCTCATCTGTTCTATAATTTTTTCCCCCAGCCTCTGAATTTTTCTGATGAATAGCAAGCTTTCTTGTTTTCTTTAACTTTTAAAAGAATGCTTGCTGCTTACAGGTAGTTCTCAACTTACAACCATTCATTTAGTGATTGTTCCAAGTTGTAATGGTACTGAAAAAAGTAACTTATGACTGTTTTTCATAGTTATGACTTTTGCAGCATGCCCATGGTCATGTGATCAAAATTCCCACTCTTGGCAACTGGTACTTATTTATGACAGTTGCAATGTCCCAGGCTCATGAGATTCCATTTTGCCACCATCTGACAAAGTCAGTTTCACTTAATAACCATGTTACTAAATTAACTGCAATGATCCTCTTAACAAGTGTGGCAAGAAAGATTGTAAAATGGGGCAAAGCTCACAACTTACTTGCTTAAGGATTACTAGTATTTGGATACAGCGGCTTAATCTTTGAATTCTATTTCTGAAGTCAGAGAGACGGATATCAGGGGGTGGGAGAGGAGGGGGTGGAAGCCAAAGAGGTGGTTGAAATGGAATTACTTTTTTTATTTTTGTTAATGTTAACAGAATTGAGCTAGGTACATCTTTTTTTCTTCTAATAAAATTTTTAGTATTGTATTTAATTTTCTTTAATTCAGATCCATATTTAAAATTTAAATGTTTTGTCTTTATTTATCTAATATTTATTAAGCTCCCAAGAGTGCAAGAAGCCTATAAGATGGGAAAACTGTTCTTGAGGAAAAAATTATCTACTTAGAAGCCTGAGTATTGGGCATTCCACCAGAAAAATATGAGAAAGAGACTATATATTTGATTTTACATGCACTAACTGCAGCCAGAATTGTATTTGCACAAAAATGGAAGTAAGATGAGATCCTGACAGATGAGAGTGTAATTAAGAAAATATTAGAATGTGCAGAAATGGATAGACTGTAATGTTTCCTATTAAAGACGAAGAAGAAACTGAATATTTTTTGATATGGGACCTATTCTATTAATGGCTAGATAATATAAACAGAAGTTAGAAATACGGGGATATAAAAGGATAAATGTTAAAACAGAGATTTGTTAAAACAGACAAGCTAAATATTATTGTTATTATAGTATGAATGTTGTTGTGATTAATACTATTACAAACTTTTGATTACAATTGCTTTAAAACAGTTGTATTCAGACAACACACTGTTTGATTGAAATGGAATTTTTTGATGTTATATAATTAAAATAAATGAAACATGGGAAAAAAAAGAAGCCTGAATATTTAAAATAAAGTATGTCAATAAACTCAGATTTTAAAAAAGGAAACAAATCTGCAATGTGCTGCAAAAATTACAATACATGATTATTATGTTGCAAGAAACATTTATTCTACACAATGACAGCTTTTTTTTTGAGGCTCAGGTGCTAGATTAGACCAATTTATATTAGTGGGTACTCAAATGAATCATATGAGATAGTGATTATGCTTAATAGAAACTTTAGAACTGATGTGGAATTTGAGTACTATTACAATGAAGAATAGTTCAGTTCTTTGACAGTAAAGAGAAGTGATACCATTGTTCTGCTAATAGTTTACTTATTTATTTTATATTCTCCTTTTATTATTATTATAAAGAACTCAAGGCAGCAAGCATATACTAGTACTCTGTTATCCTCCTCTTTTCCCCACAACAAAAACCCTGTGAGATGAGTTGGCCTGAGAGACAGTGAGTGGCTGAAAGTCACCCAGCCATTTTTCATGTCTAAGGCTTTTCATGTCTCAAACCCATGGACTCCTAGTTTCTAGTCTGGTGCCTTAACCACTAGATCTGGCTATCTTTTAACTTTTATGGTTCCACTAAGAACAATCCTGAAATATTTAATAAATGTTATCCTGAAATTTTGCAAGCTATCAACTTTTTTTTATTTTTAACTTAAGCAAAGATTCTCTGTTAGATATATTTCCCAAAGACCCTCATTTTACTTTTCAAAAGGACATATTGGACTTTAAGATAGCCTGCATTTTTAAAATCTAGACTGTACAGAATGTACTTTTTTTTCTCAAGTGCACCACATCTGTTTTAGGCCTCATTAGTTTTTTATTTCTTTTGCTTTGCTGTGGACTCCTCAGTAGGCCTTGTTGCAGAGGTGGGTTCCTGCCAGTTCTAACCTCTTCTATAGAAGAGGTTCCACAAATCTACAGTGCTGTTTAGAACCGGTTCCAGCTCCCTCCCCCCCATCCACCCATCATCAAGATGAAGAGCGAGAGGAGGAATTCTGGGAGTTGAAGTCCACAAGTCTTAAAGCTTAAGGTGACCAACCGTCCTCCTTTAGGGAGGACAGTCCTTCTTTTGTAAGTTTTGTCCTCCCTCAAAAAGTGTCCTCCTACATGTCCTCCTTTTCAATATTTGAAGACTAATCTGTTACGCATTATGTGACGGATTTGTATTTGACATGACAATTCGTCAAGACTCGGTATAGTGCGGTATAAGACGCGATTATGAGACGCATGCGCTCCGCATGGGAGACCTTGAGAGAGAGCGCCGCGTGCAAGTGGCTTTGTTTACTTCTTACCGAAACACAACACGGCACATATGCACACAGTAGACTCACGGCACATCGGCAATTGAATGACTCACGGTAATTATTTCTTTCTCAGTGAATATTCAATTATACAGGGGTAAGTACAATTCACGTTTTATTAAAGAGTTTTTAATGGTGTTTATTTTTACTTCATCGCAAGTATTTTGAACAGATATTGAAACTTGTGTTGAATTTTTATCTAAAGAAATGCTAGACATTAAAATAGATGACAATTGTCTCTTTGAAGAAATTAGAAGACTGAATGTATATTTAAATTCTGAAAAAAAAATACAATGGGAAAATCAACATGTTGAAATTGATAAAAGATGGGTGGATATTTTCAGCCATTTCAAAAATGAACATATTCCATGTGAACATTTATTTATACTTGTTCAATTTACGTTGTGCTGCCCTGGAACTAATGCAGCAGTTGAAAGAGTTTTTTTAATTGCCAATGATTTTTCGACAAGTGAGAAATCGAGATTGAATGTTGATACTCTAGCTGCAGCACTTTGCGTAAAATTCAATATGAAGGATATTTCTTGTTCAGATATTTCCAATATATTGTTAGAAGATGATACATTGACAAAAAATATTAATTCAATGGAAAAATACTCATTTAAATAATAATTAACAGGCATGTAAGCTAATATAAAATGTTGCAAATGTTTTTATTATGCATATATCATATTTTAGTGTATTATTGTTGCAATGAATAAAATATTTCTTTTATTTACGATATATTTTTTCCAATTTATTTGTCCTCCTTTTCATTGTAAAAAAGTTGGTCACCTTAGCATTTTGGACAATAGAACGTGTTTTGTCGTCCTTTTCATTGTAAAAAAGTTGGTCACCTTATTAAAGCTGTCAAGTTTGAACACCCCTGGGTTTTTTTTCCTAAAGGATTAGGGGTGCAAGGATCTTGTAACTTGGCAGCTTTAAGACTTTCGTGCCTCAAATGCTAGAGTTTCTGAACCAACATTTTGGTTGCTGAGCAAGAGCGTTGTTAAGTGAGTTTCACCACATTTTACAAGTTGGCCACGCCCACCCAGCCACATGACTGCCAAGCCACTCCCACTCGGCCACATGGCTGGCAAGCCACTCCCATCCAGTCACATGGCTGGCAAGCCACTCCCACCCAGTAACATGGCCGGCAAGCCACTCCCACAAAGCAGGCCACACTTACAGAAGAGGTTCTAAAATTTTTTGAAACCCACCACTGCCCTGTTGCAACCTCAGACTATGTTCAACAATGAAATATGATATCAGAAATTCAGGCCAATAATTGTCAGTTAAGAACTGGTACAGAATCTATCAATTTCCAATTCTATGATTTTTATGCTCAGTTTTCAGAAACATCAGTAATTAAACAGAAATTATTAATTTATTGGCAAACAATTGAAATGGAAGTGATGTCTCAGAATTTTTTTTCTTAAAAAACCTGCCAACTACAGTGATATTATAAGAAATTGTTTAGACAATACAAACTATAAAACTGGGGAAAGGTCCTGACAATTTTCCACTTGAATGGTAAGGGGAATGTTTGCTTTCTGAATTTTGGTTTTAATCAAACATCTGTAAAAGGAAAAGAAGCACAAGAGGAAAAGAAACAATGAATAGCTAAGAGATTTACAAGCACCAAAGTACCGAATAGGTTGGGTAATTTTGATTTCAGTCTAACTAAACATCAAGTATGTCTACTTAGGCTATATATTTTTAATGTTTGCTGAAAGGTTCAGTTAATTCTTTATTTAAACACTGATTTTCTCAGTGTTTCATCCTAATGTTACAATTTCTCCCTCATGTTATAATCTATCGGTGTCAATTTTACCTTCTTCTCATTTGAGTATCTCTGATTGTTTTTCTTGTTTTGATGTTGCAGGTCAATAGTACACAAAGATGCTTGGCTTATAAGTGGTAAACAAGAACTTTTCTTGTACCAGACATTCTCAGATACTGTGCTCTATCTTGCTGTAACATTTGCAGTGCTTCATTTTGAAAGACCGTGGAAGGAATGTGAAAATAAGTTTAATCAATAACTGTTATATATTTTCGTGCTTGTATTCATTACTAACTACTAGGAAACATTGTACAATCTAAATTGTTCTTGTTGGCATGTCGGCCATAGGTAGCCCTTGAATGTGTTTATTTATTCATTCATTAAATTTATCGGCTGCCCATCTTACCATAGGGTAATTCTGGGTGACTTACAGTTATATATACAGTTAAACATAAAAAGTTAAAATCAGCCATTAAAACCAAGGACACATGGGGAGGGCAAGGGCGGAGTGGGGGTGGAAGGTGTGTTCTGTCATTACTAAATCAGCCACCTCCATTTCACTGTTCCCCCACTGGGGCCTCAAGCTAATTGGCAGAGCCACATCTTTAGATCCTTATGAAAAGATGGGAGGGTTGTGGGTTATATGTTATATGTTCAATCCTTTACTGATAGTTCCAGGCCTTGCACATTGATGACTATTATATGGTTCTTTCAGCAGCTTGAAGGAAGAGAAGTCTGTAGATCCAATGAATGGCACACCTTCCTTTCTTATTTGTTTACTCTCTCCGATTAGAGACATAAATTAACCCCTATTTGCAAGATAGCTTTAACCATACCATATTGCATTATAGTCATCAATACACAATCGTGGGAGTTCAGTAAAGAGTTGGACATACATTGAATAACATCTAATAAATAGAGATTACCTAAACCTGGCAAGTTCCAGCAAGAATGAAAATGGTCTAATAGGACATCATTGGTAGATAGTGAATACAACCAATGTAATGGAACATTATATACCAACACCACCCACCTTAGAGGGAAAGTATTGGGGCTCCTAATTTGAGGTGCAGACAAATTAAGATCTATTATTTTCTAGCCTGAAAGTGTAAAGAAGAAAGGAACATGTACCATCTATAGTATTATTTTGATATTCTTCAGTCTAATCCCAGATATATGAGATGTAAGTGTGTTTACCTAGGATCCAGTATGTTTTTTCCCTGCCAATTCTAAGTGAAGACTCAGACTTTCTAGGTGACTGTGAGAATGAGGAATGATTGTTAAACCAGTTTAAGTCAAGTTTTCCTGGAGTGTCCTAAAAAGTTACTTGTTACTTGCCACAATGTAGTAGGAAACAAGCTAACCAAAGAACACTTAGGTACATTTTGCTTCTCTCTCTGTCTTATTTTTATTGCATTCTATGTATTTAAGCCAAAGCTTCAGGAGGTCACATAGGAGGTCTTCCTATGGAAGCACATAGGGTGCTTCCTATGTGATGTAGAACAATGACCTTTTAGGAGCCTTTGTTGCACTGAGAGCTTTCAAAGGCACAGTTCTGGGAGAAGAAACAGAAGCTTTAAGAAGTTACAGGGATCCATTTACTTTTGAATCTGAAGTGCTGCACAGCCCTAATATGTATAAAATTTCAAGCTAATCTCCATTTTAATCACTGTTTTATTTATCTAATCAATTTCAAGCGGCATTTTAATTGGCTGGGAAAGCTGTCTGCCTAAAACAAGTTTTAGATTGATTGATTGATTGATTATGTGTCATCAAGTCATTTTTGATTCCTAGAAATGACATAGATAGATGTCCGTAAAGGAGAAAAATGGAAATGTAGAATATTATATACATTTACATATAAAACCATTCATGGATAAGGGGACTTTGTATTTTTAACCAAATTATCATGAAAAAATTGCCACCTGCAGATAATCTAATCCACATTTTTCATGGTACTTTGATTAACAATTCAAGGATTTCTTTATGCATGAATAAATATGGCAAATACAGGTACCTTGAAAAAAAGTATTACTAGATGTACTCTTTAATAAGCCCATCTGCAGGTAAGCCAAACCCAATTGTGGGTTGTATTTTGGCATGTATAAATCTTAGTTTATCCACAAGTATATGTGATAAATAACAAATCAGTTGAAGGACTAGTATAACAGTTGAAATCAAGAAAGCAGTAATGTATTTTGGGATTAAATATTACATGTATAGATATAAATGCTAAAATTTCCATATATTAATTAATATAGATAATATAAAAGTGTTTATTCAAGAGGCAACTGGAGTTTCTTGCTTTTCTTTAAAGACATTTCACTTCTCATCTAAGAAGCTTCTTTAGCTCTGAAGAAGCTTCTTGGATGAGAAGTGAAACATCTTCAAAGAAACACAAAGAAAGTTCAGTTGCCTCTTGGAAAGCACCTTTGGAACAACCATGACCTGGATGACTGGGAATCTCCATAGATTTTACAACTAACATAATTAAGATTATTTTCCAAAGTAAAAATTACAGAGTCAACCTTCCATCCTTTCTTTAAAATGTGATAATTTCCCCCCATTACATGATCAAGATCAGGAAATGCATCACTATTTAGTTATGAAAACACTACACACTAGTGTTCTTATATAGTGAATGCTTGAACTACCAGACATTCGAACTACCACCGACCTCCGTTCCTTCCGGCAAAAGTTAAAGACTCACCTATTTCAATCAGCTGGCCTGGCACTTTCTTAGTTTTACCTCCCGGGATTTAATTTAATTTATTTATTTTAATTGGGTTTGGGGTTTTATAGGCTTTTAACGTATTATATTTATTATTCTATTACAGTCTCACAACCTCCTTCACCAGTATTAATTTAATTGTTTATGTATGTATTTTACAACGTATTTTAGTGACTGTACACCGCCCCGAGTCCTCTCCGGGAGAGGGGGCGGTCTATAAGTGTGAATAATAAATAAATAAATAAATTGAATAGAATACCAAGGGCTCTGGAAAATATCACGTCTTCTTTCCATTGCTATCCATTGTTTTTGGTATGGATTCACTGGTTTCTTAAGTACGCAGACATGTTCAACCAAGAAACATATTCTCAAAACATTAACAGCAGTAAAGCAATAGCAATAGCACTTAGACCTATGTACTGCTTCACAGTGATTTACAGCCCTCTCTAAGTGGTTTACAGAGTGAGCATATTGCCCCCAATAATCAGGTTCCTCATTTTACCACCCTCAGAAGAATGGAAGGCTGAGTCAACCTTGAACCATGAGAATCAAACTGCCGAACTGCTGGCAGACGACAGTCAGCATAAATAGCCTGCAATACTGTATTCTAACCACTGTGCCACCACAACTCCTAAATAAAGAAGATTTATTTGCCATTTCTTGAGTCATTTCTTGAAATTTCTAATATTCTGGGCTGAAATAGTGAACATGCCTTTATGATTCTTTTAAAAAGGAAAGATCTTTTAATTCAAAGTAAGGATTACTATATGGTAACTAGTTCAAATTACATCTCTTAGACTCAACAGAAGAATCTTGTTTGAGATTAGGTAGCTGAATATCATTGTTTTTGCTGTCCAGTGCACAACTACGTGGTTTTTTTTGTGGCACCAGAGACAAATAATTATACATTTTGGATTCAGGCAGATGGCAATGCTTCTTTGTATCTAAGCCTCTCAGATGATCCCAGAAAAAAGGTATGACATATGACAAGCTATCAAAAACCAACATGGTAAAACGATGTCCTTGATTAATTGTCTATAGAATCCCACTTTTGGGAATTTGAACTTTGGCCTTGCTTGAAATGAAAGGAATATACATTCTCTTTTAATTAACTGTGGACTTTCCAAACATAGCTACTTAAAATGAATTGGATAACTTCAGGAGATATGGAAAACAAATCTGGAATAAAAACCTGAGTTGTGAGACAGATCTATAATTTATATGCAAGATGGGTAAAGTAGGAAATAAGCAATTCTTTTGATAGATCTTAATCTAAAGAGAACTGCAACCCAGTTTTATGTATATATAATAATCTGGAAACCAAACTATTTATTTATAGCATATCGCCATTTCTTATGATGAGGTTCCCCTTTATGGAATGGAACTTTTGGCAGGCTTGGGTTCTCTCTGCTAAATATAAATTGATTGGAATTTTGTTACCAATACTATACAGTACTGGATGAGAGCACAACTGTTTTAGATGTTTGTAGCGATTTTTATTCACTATACCAAATGATTGTCTACAATAGACTGTTATCATTCCCACTCCCATTCCAGTCCTTGCCAGTGAATCAAGTGATTCAAAGGAATTTAAGTGAAATGTTTATATTGCTAGTCCATGTATGATACAACATACACTAAATAAACAAACAAACTGAGTTTTAAACAGTCTCAACTCAAATGGTGCTTTAGTGCCTGGGGACTGAGGCTAAATCTGTCAGGAACTAATTAGCATTAATAGGCAGATATTTATCAGTGGCTGCTTGCTGATTTGTAAATAGCAATAGTAATAGCACTTAGACTTATATACTGTTCCATAGTGCTTTACAGACCTCTCTAAGCAGTTTACATAGTCAACATATTGCCCCCAACAATATTGGTTCTCATTTTACCGACCTCGGAAGGATGGAAGGTTGAGTCAACCTTGAGCCCATAAGGCTTGAACTCCTGGCAGCAGAATTAGCCTGCAATACTGCATTCTAACCACTGTGCCCTCACACAGCACAGTCGGAGAAGGAATAATCACTTCTCCATTGTATTTTTTTTGTCCATACGTGCTTGATGGAATTCCACAACACATATTTCAAAAGATCCAGCTTTATTACTATTTTAAGATGTTCCTTGGAGAGGAAAACACACCTTCAGTAAGTCAATCCTTTTTTTTTTTTTACCAAATTATGGCAAGTCTCTAGTTTTGTGCTTTTTCATTAAACTGGCTTCCTCGTTGTTAAGGAAATAAATGTTCTCAAGTGGAGTAGGTTTACTTAAGTTATTCTCTTTTGTTTCCAGCGGATTGTCATGCAATTGTCCAAATGCCTTTTTCAGTCATCAGTCAAACTAATTTGTTGATAAAGCAAATTCATTTTCTTTATTCCAGATTGATAGGGGTGAAGGTGGTCTCATCAAAAGTCAGTTATAAGGTCTCTTGGATCTTTAAGGCAGGCCGGTATGTTATTTTCCTCTTACTTCTCTCTTACTTTTCCAGGGGCCTGCAGGCATTATTCAGAGAAGTGGGATGTTCTTCTAGATTAACGGCTTTTGCAAACAGGGGTGGCTGAATGCCTGCCCCGTTTTTTGGGTGTTATTGTTTGCTGGCTTGATTGATTATCAAGGGAGGGGTCCTCTTGGGGCTCGGTCTTTGTGTTGCCAGGAGTTGTGAAGCGTACAGTGTGTTTCTTTGTTGGTCTTTCTTCTGATGCTGCTTTTGGCATGGAAGCGTTGGCCATGCTATAGAAAACCTCCTCATCAGAATAACGTGTTCTTCTCTTGGCTTTTTTCTCAAGAGCAGAATGCTTGGCACGTTTTTTGTTAGCTCTTTGCTTCTTCAGTTTGGCTTTCAGAAAAGCTGAACGTGTACGGTTATAATGCTTCTTCTTTCTTGGTCTACCTACTTTCAAGGGCTTCCTGTGATAGATGTTGCCCCTGTAGGAAGTCATTGAATGCTTGGCTTTTTGGGCTGAGAGCACATTGTCTCTGATTCTTCGGTCCAGATATCGGGACACGGGCATACGCCTCTTTCGATAGCCGCTCCTTGCATATCTCATTATGTGTCTGGTTCGTGTTTTCCTACCTCGCCTAGAATTATGCTTCTTTCGTCTACTTAGGAACTTTCGGTATCTCCTTTGGCGCATCCTCCTCTTCCTCCGGAAGTAGGCCTTCCTGCCTCTTTGGAAAGCAGCCATGATTTTGCTGGTTGTTACCCCTCCCGTTCAGCTTACTTGCCCCCTTACAAATGATAGTGATCTCATTCTAGCTATGCACTTATATAATGGGAGCCATTCAAATGAGGGATTAGCTCTAAGTGCTCTGATTGGCTGGTTAGAACAATAGCTCAGGAAGCTACCTAATAATGCTTGATTGTGAGATACTTATATTAAATCATGAGAGTGGGACTCACTGTCTAGTTCAGTGTTGTTAAGGGGAAATTTTCCAAATGATACATATCTTCAGAACTCAGATTTGCTACCAAATATCAGAACTATTTTGGACCCAAAACAGAAAATATTGATTGCTTGTTTGGCTAACATCCTGTTAACTTTTCATTCTATCTTTTTTAGCTCCAAAATGCATAACACAACTGTACAGTATTTTTCCCTGCTTTGAGAAAGTATCTGCAGTAACTAGTTGTACTTTGCAGAATGTTTTAGGGCATGTGTACTGATAGCATATCATAGGGATTTTAAAGGAGTTCTCAGGCCTATTTTTCTAGCATTCTTTTTCATAATACCAACTACATGCCTGAGAACAAGAGAATTTTTCCATTTCCCCAGCTGCTTTGGTCCTGGAGATGATCTCCAGCACTGCCAAAAATATTAGTCCTAGCAAAACATTGCTTTCTATGTCTTACTTCGCTTTCCTAAATGAATTTTTCTTTCTTTCTTTCTTTCTTTCTTTCTTTCTTTCTTTCTTTCTTTCTTTCTTTCTTTCTTTCTTTCTTCTTTCTTTCTTTCTTTCTTTCTTTCTTTCTTTCTTTCTTTCTTTCTTTCTTCACTTGGGCTGCCTTACCTCATATCTTTTAGTTTCATAATTTTCTGCTTAAAAGAATTTTGTTTTATTTCACTTATAGTTGCAACAGGATTTTGTATATAAACATTGCTATACTAGCAATTTTATTTTACACCACTTTTCCTATTTTTTTTAATGTATCCTGGAATTTTTTTGTTTGTTAATATATTTATATTGCAGTACTGATAATTTCTCCAGCCTTGAGGGGCTGACAGTGACATTTTTTCCTTAGTATTTATATGCCGCCCTTCTCCCAAAGGACTCAGAGCGGCGTACAACATTAAAAAACACACATCCCAAAAGTTAAAAAGAAATTAAATACATATCCCCCCCCCCCCAAAAAAACCCTGAATTTATAAGACAATACATTTAAAAATGAGTTAAAATTAACAGGCCAGGCCGGCTTGCTGGAAAAGCCAACTTTTTAGGGCGCGTCGGAAGGACCGGAGGTCAGGGATTATGCGAAGCTCCGGGGGCAGCTCATTCCAGAGGGAAGGCGCTCCCACAGAGAAGGCTCTCCCCCTGGGGGTCACCAGCCGACACTGTCTGGCCGACGGTACCCTGAGGAGGCCAACTCTGTGGGATCGTACTGGACGGTGGGAGGCTACTGGTGGCAGTAGGTGGTCTCGCAGGTACCCTGGGCCTAACCCATGGAGCGCTTTAAAGGTCATAATTAATACCTTGAATCGCACCCGGAAAACAACTGGCAACCAGTGCAGGCCGCCTAAAAGGGGTGTAACATGGGAGCACCTAGGTACCCCCATGACAACCCGTGCGGCCGCATTCTGGACCAGCTGAAGCCTCCGGGTGCTCTTCAAGGGCAGCCCCATGTAGAGAGCGTTGCAGTAGTCCAGGCGAGAAAGGACAAGGGCATGAGTGACTGTGCACAGAGCATCCCGATCCAGGAAGGGGCACAACTGACGTACCAGGCAAACCTGGTAAAAGGCCCCCCTGGTCATGGCCGTCAGGTGTTCTTCTAAACTAAGCCACGTATCCAGGAGGATTCCCAGATTGCGAGCCTTCTCTGAGGGGGCTAAAATTTCTCCCCCTATCGTCAAAGATGGAACAAGATGTACAAATCGGGATGAAACCACAGCCACTCAGTCTTGGAGGGATTGAGCTTGAGCCTGTTCCTCCCCATCCAGATCCACACAGCCTCCAGGCATCGGGACATCACGTCGAGGGCATTGTTTGGATGGTTTGGGGTAGAGATGAAAAGTTGGGTATCATCAGCATATTGATGATACCGTACCCCAAAACCACGGATGATCTCACCCAGCAGTTTCATGTATATGTTGAACAGGAGGGGTGAGAGAACCGACCCCTGGGGCACCCCACAAGTGACGTGCCTGGGGGTCGATCTCTGCCCTCCAATCAACACAAACTGCGACCGATCCGACAGGTAGGAGGAGAACCACCGTAAAACAGTGCCCACCACTCCAAACCCCCCAAGTTGTCACAGTAGGATACCATGGTCGATGGTATCGAAAGCTGCCCAGAGGTCTAATAGGACCAGGACAGAGGAGCAGCCCCTGTCCTGCGCCCGCCAGAGATCATCGACCAACGTGACCAATGCCGTCTCCGTGCTGTACCCGGGCCTGAAACCCGACTGAAACGGATCCAGGTAGACAGCTTCATCCAGGTACTGGGGAAGCTGACGTGCTACCACACTCTCGACAACCTTTGCTACAAAGCGAAGGTTGGAGACTGGACGATAGTTGGCTAAAGAAGCTGGGTCCAGGGAAGGCTTCTTAAGGAGGGGCCTCACCACCGCCTCCTTCAAGGTGGTGGGAAAGAACCCCTCTCTCAATGAAGCATTGGTAACCGCCTGGAGCCAGCCTCGTGTCACCTCCCGGGAAGCCGAAACTAACCAAGAGGGACATGGGTCCAGCACACAAGTGGCAGCGCTGAGTCTCCCCATAATCCTGTCCATGCCTTCGAGGGTCACAGGGTCAAACCCATCCCAGATTGTCTCCTCAAGATTCAACCCCTTCGGCTTGCCCGAATCTACCCAGTCAGAGTCCAAGCCTGTCTGGAACTGAGCGATTTTATCCTGCAGATACTGAATAAATTCTTCAGCCCTATCCTGCAAGGGGTCTTCCCCAGTTCCTTGGTTAAGTAAGGAGCGGGTCACCCTAAACAGGGCGGCTGGGTGGTTATCTGCGGACGCGATAAGAGCGGAAAAATATTGCCGTTTTGCCGCTTCTATCGCCACTAAGTAGGATTTAATATGAATTCTTATTAGTGTTCGATCAGATTTGGACCGGCTGGCCCTCCAGTCACTCTCTAGGCGTCTTTTCTGGCGTTTCATCTCCTGGAGCTCCTTGGTAAACCAGGGAGCCACCCGGGATCGACACTGGGTCAGAGCCCGCAAAGGCACAACACAATCCAAGGCCCCAGCGGCAGCCCTATCCCAGGCTTCCACTAGGGCTTCAGTCGAGCTGTGAGCAAGGGATTCAGGAAAAGTCCCAAGCTCCATTAGGGACCTTTCGGGGTCCATCAGGTGCCTGGGGCGGAATCATCTAGTCAGTTCCGCCTCCCTGCGGTGAGGGGTAATGGTATGGAAGTCAAGCCTCATGAGGAAATGATCAGACCATGACAAGGGTTGAATAGAAATATCCCCTAAATCTAGATCATTCATCCACTGCCCAGAGACAAAAATCAGGTCGAGCGTGTGTCCCCCATTATGGGTGGGGTCTTGAATTAACTGAGTTAGGTCCATAGCTGTCATGGAAGCCATGAACTCCCGAGCTGACTCGGATGTCTCGCCAATGGAAGGCAGATTGAAATCCCCCAGGACCATGAGCCTGGGGAAATCAACCGCCAATCCAGCTAATATATTCAGCAGCTCCGGCAGGGCCAATGAAACATAGCAGGGAGACAGGTATGTAACAAAAAGGCCCACCTGAGCTCCAAGGCCCCACTACACAAAGAGGGACTCACACCCGCCTATCTGAGGCACAGTGACCTCCTGAGGTCTGAGACTTTCCCTAATAACCACAGCTACCCCCCCGCCCCTGCCCTGGGCTCTTGGCTGGTGAAACGCCCGGAAGCCTGGTGGGCATAGTTCGCTAAGGGGCACCCCGCCTCATGGCCCAACCAGGTCTCCGTAATGCACGCCAGGTCTGCTCTACCCTCTTGTATGAGGTCGTAAATGAGGGGAGCCTTATGTACCACGGACCTGGTGTTAAGCGACACCAGCCAGAGACCAGGGTCCTGTAATCCCAAGCACCCGGGCGTGCGAGAAGGGCGATGAGGGTCGGAACGTGCGATCGCTCTTAAACAGCAAACCCGCATCCTCCGAACATCATTTGGCCCTCGGTCCCCACCATATCTGCCTCTCCCACAAACAGTAGAGATGGTGAACCCCCCCATGGAATGGCTTAATGTCTCCCCCGGAATCCCAACCCTTTCTAGCCCTCCCAACCCACGCCCATTAGTTAGCTCTGGCCTGTGCCCTGGCAGACTCCCCCCAAGCCTGTCTGAGCCATCCAAATCAACCCCCCTCCCCCCCTTAAAATTTGGTTTAAAAGCCCCTGTAAAAAACCCTTAAGAAGTCTCTTCTTCGCATGCCACATATAACATCATTGTCAATAGCAATGATCTTCCCAAATAACAATAAACAATAATGTGAAAACCAACAGACAATCACAAAAAGAAAAGATGCATTTCAAACAAAGCAAGATTTATGCCACAGTTAACAGGAACCAAAAAGACATTGAAATAAAACTATTTTATTCTGTTACCAGAATTGAAGTAAGACTGGAGAAATAAGGTGGGAACTAATATAAAGAAGGCTAGTTGACTCACTAATGCCCTGCAGCCTTCAAAATGCCATTTTTTACAATGTGCAATGTTTTCATTTAGTCATCTACCAGAATGATTATTTGCTTTGTTATTTATCACTAATGTAGACCATGTTAGCAAATTGTATACACTGTATTTGCAAAGTTAGGCTTCTAATTTCAATATCTATCACTGCAGACTTGCTTATATTGAAATGACTGCTATTTTAATATCCATCCCCAATGTGGAAATTCATTTTTGGAATTTTTCCCCCTCTGTTTCTTTTTGTTTTTACCACGTAGGAATATCTACAGGGGAGTCAAAAAGAGTCAACCTGTGTCTGTATGATTGAAACAAACTTTTCTGCCACCATCTTGTTTGATGTTATCAGCAAATGTTGTTACTTCAGTGAATGCTCCAACTCCATGTCACTGACAAATAGATTAACAATTTTCACCCCAATATATATCCTTGACTGCCCATTTATTTTTACTGTCAGTTTGTTTAACTAGTTGGGGAAAAATTTTATTCCAGTATTTTCTGAAGATTTAATTTTTGAAAATCGAAGAAAATTGGATTTTTAAGCATATTACCTTTAGGTTACAAGAGGTAAGTATACAACTTAGAATGGCAGAATCTATAGTGATTCTTCTTCAAAAATGTATCCAGATGTAAACTTAACTGGTCTATAATTTTACTCATTCTTTTTTTCTTTTAATTGTGCCAGAGGCTAATATTACTGACTGGCTTACAGTTAAAAACAAATAACTGATTTAAACAGCTAAACTAATCATGAGGATTGACTATGGCAGGAATCTGTCAAATACTGAGCAATTAAGGATTTTTACTGTAATTAGGAAAAGTCATTTTATTTTATTTTGCTTTTGGAATCAATTTTTCTCAACCTGGAAGCTTATGTCAGTGCATTTTATTAGATTGGTATTATTTGTATTAATTATAAATAGAGCTCATGCATGCCTGTTTTCTGTTCTGTACGTTTTTCTCTTATAGAAAAAAATGAATGATGGATATGTGATGAGAAATAATTCTAGGCATGCAAGAAATATTACAATTTTAATTAGTAGATTTTTCAAACTGCTTCAGTCAATCTATCTTTATTATGGTCATGGACCAGCACCATAAATAAAAGCATTAAAACAGAAATAATAATAAAAATAACAATAAAAGGCAGGATAATATATTGTGATTTGTAGGTGGATTAACAGTGGACAGTTAAAGTTACAGTTTGTCTAATTTTATATAAAACGTATCAGAATTTGGCCACATTTAGAGAAACTGCTTCATACTGATCTGATACAATAGCTGCACATAAAAAAGATCAGTAATTCCCAGATATCTCAGATATTTTATTAGGTACTAAACCTTTTGTTATAGAAGAAATACTAGATGAAAAATGTCCCTTTTAATATTTGTGTCCCAATTTGAATATATTTTCTTGTCTTTTGAGGAATGAAATTGTTTTTGTATAAACTATTTCTTGGTATCTCATAGTTCAGTATGAAAAAAAATGTGAAACTGATATCATGATAATTGATAACTGATTATTGCCCTATTCAGAGGTGGGTTCCTACCAGTTTGCACCGGTTCGGTAGAGCCGGTTTGTCAAATCTACCGAACTGGTTAGAAGAGGTTCCATCAGTGGACCCGGGCGGAGGTTCCACTGGTGGACCTGGAAGTAAGTTCTGGAATGCCTGCCCCGGCCCTGTTGCTCACTCGCCCTGCCTGTCCGTTGCAGCTTGCACGCTTCCCCGCCTGTATGCACTAAACTAGCCCAGCCCACCGATCACTGATTGTCTGGAGTCCAGCCAATCAGTGAGCAGGCTGGAGTTGACCCACCTGCTTCTAACACCCATTTAAAAGCATGACGGGTCCTCACTTTATTTCATTTTGTTTCGCTTTGTCTTCCAGCAGCTTGCTGCTTCCCTCAGGTAAGCAACTAAGCGCAAGGAGGGGGGTGGGTGCAGGTGGGAGGCTAGCTTATGCCAGCTTGCGGCTTTCGCGAAAGCCACAAGCTGGTGTATGCCACGTGGCTGAAAGGGGGTTTCCTGCTACCCCTCTCCCCCTGTCTCCAGTCTCACCTGGCTGGCTAAGCCTGCCAGGTTGTGTGCCTAGCTGACCCTTTTGTCCCTTGTCCCTTCAGTCCAGCTTACCTGCTGCCTCATCGCCTGCCTGCTTCCTGCAGCATCCATCACATTAGAGAGCTGCTGATTCTGCCTGCTGGTAAGTGACCCGATTTTTTTTCTTTTATGCTTTTAATGTTTTTTTAAAATAATATTTTATTTATTGTGTATAGAATTTTTTAAAATCGTTTTATTTAAAAGTATTGAGTATATAATTTTTAAAAATGGTTTATTTCAATTTATTGTTTGTAGAATCTTTTTAAAATTGTCTTAGACTATTAAAAAAAATTCTATCAATAAATTAAAATAAACCATTTCAAAATATTCTATACTCAATACATTTAAAAGTATTGTGTACAGAATATTTTTAATGGTTTTATTGTAATGTATTGTATATGGAATATTTTAATGGATTCATTTTAAATTATTTTGTGTGGAATCTTTTTTTAAATTGTCTTATACTATTAAAAAAAATATGCTATCAACAATAAATTGAAATAAACCATTTAAAAATATTCTATACTCAATACATTTAATTCAGTGCAGCTTAACTTCCTGTTTCTCTAGACAGAACAGTGAGTTGCTTCTTCACCCATTTGAGTTATTCAATTTAAGAATGTTTCTTCAGAAGCATGATGGCTTCTAAATGTGCCAAAACCTTGCCACCAGTCTTCTTGGCACCTTTTATGAAAGGTGATAGGAAAAGCATTCAGTGTGGAGTTTCTGAAACCAAAATCTGTGATAGTCAATTAGAAAAAGTAAAAATGTTGAAATTGCTACTTCAGATATGAAGCAAATAGTAACTACTGGTCAATTCTATTGTAATCCATTTGATACAGAGTCTAATAAGAAATTATCTTTGTAAATGTAGAATAATCTCTGAGCTTGGTTGCTTGCTTGCAGACATTTCATTGCCCAACATCATCAGTGCTAGTGAGTGTGGACTTTGCTCCCTGATTATATGCAATAGCTTGCCTTGTTACTGTCACCAGATGTAGGTGAAGAAGCTGAGCTGGAAGGCTGGGTTAAATATGTCCTCAGTTTGGAGTTATTGCATTTTCACAATAGTCACGCTCCCGCCCCCTTTGAATTCTATTGACAGTTATCTAGCATCTATTTATGTTGTGGCCCAGCAGCGGCCAGCTGAGCTGTTGGTGGACTCTGACAGCGATGACCATTATGGGACTGCTCTGGAGGATGAGGAAGACTCTGGAGGGTGTTTGGAGTCAGAGCAGGAACTAGAGAGGCCTGTTGGCCACCAGGTGGCATCTGAGTCAGGGAGCAGTGAGGAGGAACATAGGGAGGTTGTCCCTGATGTGCATGTGTGTAGATTTGAGAGGAGAAGGGAGCAGCTGTGGAGAAGACGTCATAGAAGGAAATAGGGACAGCTGGCTACAATTGTGGCCTCTCCCAAAGAGTTTATAGGTGGAGCAACGGGAGGGGAATCTTTGCAGGAAACAACAGTCCATTTTACTAGCCGTTGAGAAAGCATTCCGTAAATCTAATCTTGGTTTCTTGAAGATAGCTTTCTAGGCTCCTAGCCAAGGGGTGGCTTTATCTCCGAAATTAGTTGTGGCAGACAGCCAAGCCTGTGTCTGCATATTCATTAGAATCATGGGACAGAACAATTTACCTTTACCCTTACCATTAGTTGACTAGATTCTTGTATTAGAGGTAATAAATAATACAATCTGTGCTTTAAACTCAATGGAGGTTCCTGCTTTCATGTTTGATACTTGGAATTATAATTTGGAAAAAAAATCATTTTATTTTTCCTTGCTTTCTGAATCAAATATTCTTTATGACTTGCGGACTTCAACTCTCAGAATTCCTGAGCCAGCCATTTTACTGTTCTCATTTCTTTGGTCAACAGGTGGAAGTTGTATCAATTCCTATGGGCACCACTGATTGGTCAACACTTTGGGAAGAAGATTGGTTTCATCCTAGGAAGCCCAAATTAGAGAAATATGAGCTAATTGCTGGTACAATGTACTATATGGAAGCTGTGCATTATGGGATAGCCCCAAACAATGGAATGAGCATGGGGTTTCAGGTGCATAATACCTGGCTGAACCCGGATGTGGTTAGTACTTATCGCAGAGAGAGATACATAATACAAGCCAGTGCTATCCATCTTCCAGAGATGCAGGTAAATTCCAGAATATAATCTGAATTTGAAATTTTGGCTGCTTCTGCACAGTTTTCCTATAACAGTTGTCAATTGAATTGATAAAATTGATTGATTGAAATTGATAAAACAATGAACTAATGTTGTTACTTGAATTTATTTTCGAGTTGAAATTGTGAATTGAAGTCCCACTTCTTCAACGAGTTGCATAAAAGTCATAGATTGTGTGAATGATTGCTATAAAATGTAGTGTGTGTGTGCATCTGTGAATTTGTCATTTCTTTTTATGTTTTTATTATTTTCTTTGTACTGTTTTATTAAAACAGGATCCTTTATTATAATTATAATGTTAAATCAGGTTTAGATATTATATTTTCATAAATGGCAGTAAAAAAGGCTTATATTATCGTGGCCATCTCAGTGTATTTATATGTACATTTTGTCCATTACAGTTTCCACCATAATATAGATGCCACCAGACTTCATCTTTTTTTCTACTTGTATTCTGCCCATGTATTTTACATGTGACTGCTGGTCAGTCTGAGCCATGTTTATTTCTTCATCCATTAATACATTTATGGATGTAAACTGATGTTGTATCTGTTGTGTACTAAACTCTCCTGCCAAAGACTTGCATTGCTAACTTCACCTGCCATAGACTTACATTGCTCGCTCCTGATTGGCTACAACGCAAGCAGCCTGCCGGCGGGAGAATCCAGCCACCCGATTGGTTAAACGCCTGACAGCTCGAGTATAAAAGAGCTGTCAGCTGTCTTTTGCTGCTGTTTGCCGGTCCGAGATTTGCCGTACTTATGAGCTGTTTGTCACTGTTAATAAAGGTTGTGTTAGCTTCAACCTGTCTTGCCTCAGTCCCTGTCTGCCTCGTTCTCCCTACAGAACAGGATCATTCTTAGCAATTGGGAAATAGGCTGCTCCCTTTCATCCCTGCAAAGGGATGCAAGGCTTCTTATGATTAATTAACTAAAGAGAGTAAAGGTTTTGTTCATTATTTATTTATTTCTCAAATTTATATGCCACCTATCTGGTCTAGAGGCAACTGTCGGCACCTTACAACAATTTAATGAATGTTTTGATGCTAGGATTATTAGAAAATAGTAAACAACAATTTCAGGGATTCTCAGACATTTTCCAGGATGACTTCATGAGTTCCTTTATTCCCTCCTCCCTAAATGAAACTATTTGCAGAAATTTTGCTGCTCTGAAACTGTACATTAAACTGGGACTCAAGGTTATCAAATTCAAAACTCTTCTAAATTACATACTACATTCATTATGTGGTTTAGGAGAGAATGAAGAATCCCAAGTTGTTAAAAAGTACTATTTTTATTCAGAAAAAATAAATATACTTTGTAAGCCACCCTTAATCTTTCTGCTTTATAGTTGCAGACATTGTCTGGCAGAGGATGGTTTGGTCTTGCTTGGGACAATGTGACCAGTAATCCCATGTCAACAAACATTACTGCTGATCAAGTAAAGACTCCCGGATATAAAATAATTAATAATATATACAAAATGTAGAATTGGGATGGTAGCGGTGATTGGTATAACAGTAGCCTCAACATCTAAAACTGTTATTAAATTTTATAAGCAGAGATCACACATTAGGAAAAAATTAGGAAAATAGTATCAGCGTTCCAAGTATCATGCAGAATTAAATCAGAATCCAAGACAAAACTTTCCTTAAAGTTCCAATTTAATAAGTCAGACATCTTAGCACATCTGTGGAATTCCAACTCTGATTTGCTTCCTGGAATTCCACCGAGTTGAAAGTTCATGATCTTATTCCCACACCCATAAATCCATCACATGGTCCAATCTTCTTCTTCCACACTGGCATCTACACCCCTCTGCTTCCGGTCAGGTGTCGAGGTGCGGAGACAAAAGATGACCTTGGCTTCTAGAAAAGAATGACAACAACACATTCCACAATTCTACTCCTTTCTATTCCCCCCTCCCAATTACTACACCAATGACACAGCATAGGAAAATAATAGAAAGTGTGGCAGGCCAAAGATCCTAAAAGGAATATAATTGCAGGCCTGACAGTCGGCCTCTCCTCAGAAGAAAAACGTTTTCTGGAAAAGAGAATTAAAATTAGAAGTTACCATACACAATTAACCACCTCTGCCTCCCCCAGGGGGACCCTTTGGCTTATCGGGGAACTTCTCATCGAATTGTTTCACTAAGTAATCCGCTTTTAGATCTCAACTTTTCACCCCAGTGGCTTCAGACAAAGGGTAACCCTTCCAGTGCACTAAGTACTGTAAGTGACCCCTATTCAGCCTGGAGTCTACGATTTTTTTCACCTCAGATTGTGTTTCCCCTTCTATCACTACAGGAGAAGAGTGAGCTTGGGTGGATGCTCTTATGCTAGACCCAATTACTGGTTTCAACAACCTACAATGAAATTCTGGGTCAATTTTCCCTAGACTTCTGGGTAGACTGAGTTGAACGGTAACTGGGTTAACTATCCTCACGATTGGGAATGGACCTAGAAATTTTGGACCAAATTCCTTGCTAGGCATTCTCAATTTTATGTATTTGGTAGATACAAAAACTTTGTCCCCCACATGAAAGGGGGTTTGGAGCAAGCAATGTTTATCAGTTTGCTTCTTGTAGGCTTCTGCCGCAACTGCTAGAATCTTCTTCATATTCTCCCATCCTTTCTTTAGCGTGTCCATCCATTCATTCAAAGACATGGAAGAAGGAGGTTCTCTAGGCAACTCAGGCATGGCAACAAATTCCATGCCACTGGTAATCTGGAAAGGAGTTAAATCAGTGCTGCTGTGGACTGCGTCATTGTTCGCCACTTCGGCGAAGGGTAGCAAGTCCGACCAGTTGTCTTGTTGATAGTCCACAAAATACTGGATGTATCGTTCCACCACCGCATTGGCTCTCTCTGCTGCGCAGTTCATGCTGGGATGAACCTCTGAGCTCAGTTCTTGTGTGGCTTCACAAGTTCAGTTATTAGTATTCCTTCTACCTGCTCAACCCGAATGGGACAGGCTAGAGGTCTTGTGCGTATGCCTAGTTGCTTGACAATCGACATGCTGATTAAGCATCGAGTGCAACCGGTGTCCACAACTGCTTCAACTTCCCCTTCTACCCCCCTCTCAGGTACTTGGAGGTTAACTTGGAAGGCGAAGGGGTGGATGGCTGCACTCACCATTGGGTCATCTTCGGCATTTTCCTCCTCCGAGGCCTCCCTCTTGGTAGGACTTTTCGTCACCTTAAGTTGGGGATCCTCTTCCAGAGGTTGTTGGCCCAGATGACTTTTTTCTGGTGGCATCTGGGGCCTTCTCTTTACCGCCATGGCAGTTGGTGTGCTTGTTTGTGGCATTGGGGCTGGAACCAAGCACTCTGACGCTCTGTGGCCAAGTTGACAGCAACGGTGGCATTTTATTGGCCCCCACAAAGGAAGGAACCGAGTTACATCTCTAAACTTAGGAACCGCCTCTTCACGTTGTTCTGCTATCCATCCTGCAGCTTCCCTCTTGGTAAACTCTTCTTCCATTGTTGAGAACCTTTCTCTGTAGGAAGGTGGGGTAAGAACCTGTTGGGGCATTGCAGGTGCACATGGTCCTGCCATCCATCCTGCAGGTCTACCTTTGGTAAACCCTTCTTCCATTGTGGAGATTGCTTCTCTGTAGGAAGGTGGGGTAAGAACCTGTTGGGGCATTGCAGGTGCACATGGTCCTGCCATCCATCCTGCAGGCCTACCTTTGGTAATCCCTTCTTCCATTGTGGAGATTGCTTCTCTGTAGGAAGGTGGGGTAAGAACCTGTTGGGGCATTGGAGGGGAGACTGGAACCGGTGGGGAGGTCAATCCCTCGGTTGGCCACTGTCCAGTTATCTGCCATGGTGCCATCTGCTGAGGGAGGGCAGGTGCCCACTGGCATCCCTTCCACCCATGACCTGGGGTTAAGACCCATCCCGGGGTTGCCTGCTTCACAGGTTGCAGTTCAACCAATGATACCTGGCTGGGGGGGGGGTTATGCCAAGGACTCCTCTGCTGGCTTGGAGGAGTTATGGGCCAAGTAGGTGCCCTCTGCTGACTTGGAGGATTTTCCCATGCTGATGGCCACGGATTTGCCCACTGGAATCTTTTCCATCCATGCCCTGGAAAGAAAGCCCAATTTGGTGGTGCTTCATTCACAAGCTGCAGCCCAATTTGCGGTGGCTGGCAAGTGAAAGATGCTGGCCAAATCCCTTCTTGCTGTCTGGGTTGAATTTCCCATTTTGATAGGGAATTTTCCTTCAACTCAGTTGCAGGGTAATAAGTCATTCCATTTATCGCTGTTTGGAAGGAGTAATTATCTCCACTCCAGTCCTCCAGTCCATTGCAGCATTTATTAGTGAAGGGGGGGGGGGGGGATTGACACGTTTGGCTGAAGAAGTTGGTCTGGGATTCCAAACATCTTGTCGTGTCCAGCTGTGTGCAGAATCTTTCCCCCCTTGCATTCCTCCAGATGCTATAAATCTTAAACAGGAATTCCTTCTCCTTTGAAGATTTGCAGAGAAGCGTCTCATCTCAGCTTCTTATCTCAAAAAGCTTACTCATAATTGTTCGCTGATATTTTACGCTGACCCAGTCAGTGTTGGAAATTCAGCCCCCCCTCACCAGCCCCCCATGCGAGGGGGGGTGCTGGTGAATTATTTTAAAGGGAGAGTTGGAATAATGTCAGCATTCTAGGTATCATGCAGAATTAAATCAGAATCCAAGACAAAACTTTCCTTAAAGTTCCAATTTAATAAGTCAGACATCTTAATACATCTGTGGAATTCCAACTCTGATTTGCTTCCTGGAATTCCACCCAGTTGAAAGTTCATCATCTTATGCCCACACCCATAAATCCATCACATGGTCCAATCTTCTTCTTCCACGCTGGCATCTACACCCCTCTGCTTCCGGTCAGGTGTCGAGGTGCGGAGACAAAAGATGACCTTGGCTTCTAGAAAAGAATGACAACAACACATTCCACAATTCTACTCCTTTCTATTCCCCCCTCCCAATTACTACACCAATGAAACAGCATAGGAAAATAATAGAAAGTGTGGCAGGCCAAAGATCCTAAAAGGAATATAATTGCAGGCCTGACAAATAGTTGATCATAGTAATAAATAGCTGTAAAATCTATAATGACATTTTATGGTTAGCTGAGGTACCCCAGAAGCATGACATTTAAAGAGTATGGAACCACAGCTTCTACCCTGAGAAATGAATTTAAAATGTCATTTACTCAAAGACTAAATTCTGACATGGAATCACAATTCAAGCTAAATTAGTAAATACTCTTGATCACTGTAAATGATTTCAAAAATTTTAATGTTATTAGAAACTGTACGCATATCTTTGTACACATAGGATGTATAAAATCTGCTTCAGATATCAGAATAATTTCTCTTATTTTTGGTACAAGGCAACTAGACTTATAGTGAGGAAAAGTATTAGTTGTTGGGTTTCAGACAGCCATATGTCTTAAATTGGGTCCTGGTTGGGTTTGGAACTCTGCACTTTTTAAAAAGAGAACATAATTTTATTTTTCAGATGGAGCATGAACTGGAGGAACTTCTTTCAGTAAAATGTGAAATAGAGCTATCATCTGCTAACATTTTTTTGCAAGCAAGATTTGAGCAAAGTAAGCTTGTCATTTTCAGTTCAAAAGACTTTATTTCTAAAAAAAAAGCTACTGTAAAAGAAAGTAAGGAACCTCTGCAAACCTTCTCCAAAAACTAAATGTGTGAGCACATCAGAAGTGGTTAGCTCCTGGTTTGGCCCGGTTTGGTTGATCTGGTACTGGTTTTTTGGCCTGGGTTACAGAACCGGCAGCGACCCAGGCTGGCCACGCCCCTGAACCAGTTCCCTGGTCCCTGCTGCCGTTGCTGGCATGTTGTTTTGTAGTGCATGTGCAGTTCATTGTCAATTGTTCTGTGCATGCACGAAGAACAATTTACATTGAACTGCATGCACGTGTGCAGCGCCCGTCTGGCGCAAGCAAAGTAAACCGGTAGTAAAACCGGGAGCAACCTACCTCTGGATCACATGCATGTGTGCACATGTGCGTGCACACAAACACAAAATATTGGTCAGAAATAAAATCAAGAAATACATTATATTATTGAATGAAAAGGTATTTTATTTCTTTATTTAATTTATTTAAAGTGAATAAAATGTGCTATTTCTTTGAGGGTAGTTTACAAAAAAATCTGTAAAAATTGGCCACATACGGTTATAACTAGAGTAGACTAAGTGCAATGTGATATATATAGGTTAGCTTACTTCTTGCACAATCTCTCCTTGCTTTTCTTGTGGTCTTGAATGCTGCAAAACCAGCATGTGGTTTCCTATTTATCACCTAGATATGCATCTTACACTTGAGTTGTATAATGTGTACCATATATTATGGGTAATATTCTAATTTATGTGCTTAACTGGAACCCTCTTTCACTAAAATTGTTATGTGCAAGTCTTTACATGCTGCAACTGAATTTTGGCATTAATGCTCTTTTGCAGAACTGAGACTGCCACTTATATCACTGGGCTATTAAAGTTAGTCTTGCACTCAGGTTTGTCTAGGACAGTGATGGCTAACGTTTTTGTCGTCGTGTGCTGAAAGCGTCCACACCTATAATGCAATGCGCACGCGACCCTCCTGCACTCCCCCTGCATACATGCGTGAACCCCCATTGCACCCTTTGCCCTGGGCATGCAACCCCCTGTGCATGTGCACACAACTCCCCCATGATCCTCCCTGCACATCTGCCCCACGCCCCTCACCCATTTTTGGCTTCCAAGTTGGTGCAGGCTTTCCAGGCCCACAACAGGGCATGGGGGGCTCACGCACCCCCCTATGCCCTGTTTTGAGCCTGGAAGACCTCCTGCACCAACCTGGAAGCCAAAATGGGGTGCGGGGTCATTACACGAGGCCCCAAAATGCAATGCAGGCTCCCCCATGCATGCATGCACATGTCCCCCACATGCACCCCGCCCCCATGTGTGGCAGAGACCCAAAGACCAGATGGCTGGTGGGAGGTGTGCATGCATGCGCAGTGGAGCTGGGTTGGGGCGATGGCTGGCATGCCCACCGAGAGGGCTCTGGATGCCACGTGTGACACGTGTGCCATAGGTTCGCCATCACCAGTCTAGGACACACTTTGCATATAATTTTTCCTTACTTTTTCTACATCTGCCATAGATACTGAGAATCCAGTCAACGGTGGAGTCCTCGTCAGTTGGACAGAACCCTTTTGTGGAAGATTCAGCAATTTCAGCCCCCAAAGTCTTAATTAATCCCTCCTTATGATGTCACTACATACACACACGTGAGTAATGTTTTTCCAAGAAGTTTAAAGCAGTGAAAGGACTAAATATTCAATCAACAGGATGACTTTGGTGATGGACACAATCCATACTGGGGACAGGAAATCTCATTTGGCCTCAAGGCTAACTGAATCTGTGCAAGCATGATAAGGGATGTAAAGTGGGTAAGTGTAATACACTTGTGTATGCGGGGCAGATGTTTTAGGATAATAGTAAGTTGCTCAAAAGAAACCCAAGTATGGAAATGTGTTGTTCTTTATTATTGGCAGCCATATTGGAAACAAATCATTTAAGGGGAAATTTTGTTCTTTTCCTTCTTTACAGTTGTGCTTTGCATATAAAGGCTATATGAGCAATACCCTCTACATTGCAGTGCCTTATTCCAATACCTTTCTAGATACTGTGAAGAAACATGTGACCTGCCAATGGAATCCGAAATCCAGTCCAGAAAGGTCTATATCTATAAACATTCATTTTATGCACAGTCCTTTTCTTTTTAATATAATTAACTGCAACATGTATGCGTCTGACATATAGGCAATGGAACAAGTACTTAATGAAAGGGAATCAAAGCCACTTCTTCTGATGATTTTGATTTCCAGATATTTCTTGGATATAGGTCTAAGTATGCTTCTCCATTTTACTATGCTGGCTCAAGTAGCTGAGAATTACATTTCAGCAATATCTAGAAAACTTCTCTTATGTTCAAGAATAGAGACCTAACCATAAACCTCTAATTTCATTCCAATGAGTATATAACTTTGATTTGGCAAATGCTGTAGAGCAAGGGGGTTTTAAACTTTTTCAGGTCATGGCATCTGTTGAAAAGAAAAGAAAAGAAAAGCAATTCCAGAATTCTGATCAAGAGGCAGAGCTCTGCATTGGCTTGCCTTTGAGCAAACTTGTGTTTGTTTGCTTGCTTGCTTGCTTGTTTGGCCTTAGTCTCTCATAGATCCTGTCAAATTCTCATGGAAATGAATGGTGCCATGGAACACAATTTGAAAGCTGGTTTAGGAAATTCACAGGAATATTGCTAGGAAACTTGATTGGAAATTATCAAAGTCAAGTATACACCTTTTAAGATGTTGCCCATAATAAAATCTGAACATGGAATCAAATATGCAGGACTGTTAAGCAAAATGTCTACTTGCATTTTCTTTTATCTATTTTTTTTTATTGAAAAGTTTTACACAAAACAAAAAATTTTTTAAACATTTTCTCCCTCCCCTCCCCCTCCCCCCACCCCCCCCCCGTTTCCCCACCCTAACCCTCCCTAACCCAACCCCTGACTTCCCAGATAGAGACAGAAGCAACAGTTACCAGCAAATCTGAAAAACAAATATCCCAATAATAATATGCATATATCAGAATAAGAACAGGATAATACAAAAAAGACAAAAAAGGAAAAAAAAACCATCATAACCTCCTTTCCAAAACCATTACTACATATTTATGAAACATTTCTCAACCAAATCCCATAGACACTTCCTTTGAACCGTACCTTAATTTTACAAAATCAATCCAGGGATACCAATCTATAATATACTTATCGTAAGAGTGATCTTTTAGATATACAGAAATTTTATCCATTTCGGCAAGATTTGCTACCTTAAGTATCCATTCTTCTATAGAGCATAATTCTGCTTTCTTCCAATATTGTGCTACCAGCAGTCTAGCTGCTGTAATCATATACAATATTAATTTAGTTTCAGCAACAGTGCAGTCAGGTACTATGCCCAATAGAAAAAATTGGGGAGCAAATTTAATTTTTTTTTTTTTAAGAATCTTCTTCTGCATTATCCACCATATTTTAATCCATAAAGCCTTAACTTTCATAAATAACATGCAGCACCAAACCATTCTTTTTTTTCAGGAGCTGAGGCTACAAAGCATTGTCCCAATTTCCAATTGTCCAAAAAATTTTGATCACTAGACTTAATATGCGTCTCCTGAAGGCAAATTACATCATTTTTATTCTGTTTCAAATAATAGAAAACCTTTCTTCTTTTTTGTGGGGAATTGAGTCCATTAACATTCCAGGTCAGCAGCCTGACCATCGTCAAGCTTAGTTTGAAGCTTCTGAAGCATAGCCCTCATATCAGTAGGAAATCTCTTAGGCCTTGCTCCTCCCACGGCTTCAGATTGTGTAGGTACATCAACAGAGATACTCGAAGTTTGCTGTATAGTCTTCTCCATTTTCTTTGCCGTTGCTCTAGTAATTCTCTGTTCTTTAAATTCCAATCCCAAGCCTACTGCTTCTTCCAGTCTCTCCACAAGCTGTTTATCAACTGACGCAAGTGCCGAGGCTGCTATCTCTATTGGCTCCTGCTGAACAGGCTGGGTCTTTTCCGATTCCAATCCTGGCTCGCCAGCATTCAGAACCTTGGAATAAAAATCTCTGGCCTTCTGAGTAGAATCCAATCGATATCTTTTCCCAGAGTAAATCAAAGTAACGCCAATTGGCAACTCCCATCTAAATTGCAGGTTACGTTTCTTCAGCTCATCCGTCAAAAATTTAAACTCTTTGCGCAGCCTAAGCATTTTTAATGGTATTTCTTTCAAAACTTTCACCTCCTGATCTCGCACAGTACATCTCTGATGATATGCAGCCTGTACAATCTCATTACGCAGGTATCTCCTTTCCAGATGAACCACCACATCTCTTGGCAAGTTTCGCTGTCTTGCATACCAGGAGTTAACTCTGTAGGCTTTCTCAATCTGTTGGAGAATCTCTTTTGGATCCACTTGTAGAAGGGGGGCAAAAGCCTCCGCGCAAATCACCCTCAAATCTTCTCCTTTCCCGCTGTCTTTATCCTCTGGCAAACCCCTTACCCGCAAAACAGCCTCTAACTGCTTGTACTGGAATAACAACTGCTCAAGCTCAATTCTATCCGCCCTCTCTTCCAACTTGTCTGCCCGGTATTCCAATTTTCCAACATCCTTCTGAGTCTCTTTAACCGCATCATCCAGGAATTCCAAATTTACAGCCAGTCCAGAAAGGGCAGAAACAACATCATTTCTAATATCTTGATTAGCCCGAGCTGCCTGATCCCTCATCTCTTCCATAGTTTGGTTCATTTGATCCATTTGGTCCTGTTGGCTTCTCATTTGTTGTTTCAAATCCAACATATTTTTCTCCATATCACCAAACTTAATGTTCAAAGTATCCAATATTTCTTTATTGGTAATTGCTGCAGGTGGTGGATTTTGGGATTGAGATTGAAGTTGTGCCAACAAGGACAGCTGAGATTGTTGTAAAGGAGAGGAGGTGCCCTTGGGCTTGGTACCTCTCTGTGCAGCCATAACTTGCCAAGGCGCCAAGCAAGTCAAAAAAAAAAAAAAAAGGAAAATCCTCTTTTCTTTTTCCCCCCCCTCTTTTTCAATTCCAACCACCAGATGGCACTGTTGTATAAGGTTTCAGTAAGAGTCAATTAAGGAGAACAAGCAGAGAAAGAAAAGTAGCCATTTTAAAAGGAAAAAGTTCTCCGTTGTTTTTTTCCCCCCAAAGTGAAAGTCTTTGTTATAAAGCTGTAGAATAATAAGAGAAAGCAGAACCCCCCCCCAAAAAAAATACTTGCAGCCACCGCTTCAGTCTCAGTCTGACCGTTACAATTCAGCACCAATCAACAATGTAAACGGAGACGTGCCTTCCAGAGCTTGCCCTGCAAAGCAGGGGGATCCAGCTGTTGGAGCTTCCTCTCGGGCCACCTGGGGAGCACCGCTTCTGCCTCCAGGAATTCCTTCCTGGAGGGTCCAAACGGGCTCAACCCAGCCCGAAAAAGCTCTCCTCCGCCTCTTTGCCCGAGGCAGAGGATTTTCGCCCCTGGGAATCGCCGATGTCCGCGATTCCCGGCGAAACAATCAGCTGTAGATCGGACGCTCTAAAGGGAGCGTCCATTGCCCTGGTGGCATCCGCCGGAAGTCTGCATTTTCTGAATGCCATGTAAAGTGTGATACTGATGTTTATAAACATCTGCAATCTTGGGGGGGGGGGAAGGCATATAGATAATGTATATTTATTTCTGCTTTCCTTGCAGTTATAAAAATAGCCTTATCATTCAAAGTTGTACATTTCCTTTTAAGTAGACATCTAATATAAATTGATGTGATGAATGCAAAAATATATTTTTCTTTCAGCTGGAAATTCATATGCATCAACTTTTGGAGAAACTGTCTGTATAGTTCTGAATTCCTTAATGATCTTCCCAAAAATTATTCAGTGTTTTTGTGCCAGGTTGATGTAGAAGCTCCTGCTGCTGCAACAAAGAGACACATGCCTGGTTTTTCATTGATGAGATCATTGTTTCAGATCAAGATGTATTTGGTAATCTGATATTCTGCTTTTTTTAATTTTCTTTGCTTTTGATAAATATAAAAGTAAAATATAAATGAATTTGGAGGGACAAGAGCAATATTTTTTCATCAAGAAATAAATGCTTGATAGAATTACAGTTACTGATAATTTGGGAAACATTTCAGTTGTAAATTCTGGATCTAATTAGTGGGAAAGACAATTGGGAAAGTTGGGAAGGAAGCAAAAAGCTGGAACAAGCAAAGTTGGTGCATAAACATTATAGAGATATCATCAATATCCCAATCTGAGACATCAGTTATGAAGGGAACCAAGGATTTTAAACTCAGGACTACACATAATACATATATAAGCAAATTCCTAGATTCTGCAGGATCTGTTCTTCGTTGTTTCTAGGGCTAGTTCATATTGGCAGGCTTCTTATTTATCTGAGCATTTCCCTTAACTTAATGAAACTTTTGAAGAGCAAGTTGAAATTCCTAGAGAGATATTTATTTCAGTGGTAGAGAGAAGTTTGATATAAATTATAATGCAATTACTTTTATTTTAAGAATCTATATTATATGCATATTGAGTGTGGCAAGTGGTAAGTCTTGTCTTTTATAGCAGTACTATAAAAGGCAAAAGTGTTTTCTTTCCAGTTTTTCAGAAGGAACCCTGGTCATCTTGCCCACATGGGAACCTCATAGAATCTGTTTTGGTTGCTGGCATCCCACCTATATTTAATGTATCTTTTTTGGTAGCAAATTATCACAAGAACCTCCCTCTTCTCTCACTCAGGTAAGAATAAAGGTTCATACATATTTATGCTTTGATTTCCTTCCTTCTTCCCTCCCTCCCTCCCTCCTTCCGTCCCTCCTTCCTTCCTCCAATGAATCAGAGAAAGCCAGATAGGACTTTAAAAATAGTTGAGGTGTGTAAAGTAGGCCAACTATATGGTAAAACATCTTTATCTCAGGGACTTTCAGAGCAAGTCAAGAAACCCATTTGGACTTTTCCTAAATTCAGTTTCCATGCTCCTCTTCAGAAAGATGTTACAGTGTTATTTTTGGTATTCCTTCTGTTGATCCTTATCCTGCCACAGGAAAGATGATGCCAAATGATTGGATTCTTATTTCCTGTCTGCAGGACAAGTTAAAGAAAGTGACTGGTGAAGTCCCCTCGATGTTTTCCCCCTATTATGTTAGCTGGTAGAAAGAATTAATCAATTTACTCTTGTTCATTGAGCTGGGACTGGGAAGAGGAGGCAAGTTTTGATAGATGGTAAATTGGTACTTCAATATAAAGTGTGTTGGAATAACAGGAAAAACCCTAACACTGGAACAGCCAAGAATGGGTTAAGGCTGCCTTGGGGATAATCTGGGATCAGGTTAAGGCAATATTGTAAAAAGAGCAGAAAACAGAGATTGCTGGAGCATGTTTCTGCTGTGATTAGATGCATGTAAAGAATGGCACTTAAGTGAATTGCATGCCTATGAAAGGCTTTAAATAGCATCCCACATGGATTGAAAAAAAATCTAGACAGTCCCTAGATTGCAGCCAAGAGATAGTTGAAACTTATCCAGATTGATGCAGCCCAGGCAGGAAAGCTCTAATAGAAATAAGGATACATGCAAATATTTTTCATTAGCTATTGGTTGGATGGAATTAAATTGGGTAGTGGGTAGGGAGGGATAATTTGGTATACAAGCTTAAGAAGAAATGTTGAATCTTGCATAAGTGTGTGGGAGAGAGAAAAAGAGAGAAAATCTTGAAACTTTATTTTTTCCAAATCAGCTCTAGCAGAAATCTTGCATGCAATTTAAATTTACATATTAGACCAAAACAATCTTAGAAAGACATTCAAAACAAACATATGTAATAATGAAGACCACAGTGTTAGCCTAATTTTACACTATTAATAAAATGTATGGAATGAATTTTTTAAAAGGACACCTTAGATTTGAAAAACACTGAGATTTATGTGTTAATTTTATCTGACCCTTTGGATTAGTTTTGAAACTGAATGTAGGTTTAGAAAAGATAAACAAGGTTAGTAATCTCCACAAGAGTTTCACAGAATTACTGTATGATGTTCAGCCTGTATGTGGCAGACACTTGATGCCTTTGTTTACACTTTATACTGTCACACAAACTAATTAATCATGCTGGATGAAGTTTTCCCATGTGCTTTGTTGTTGTTAGTTGCGAAGTCGTGTCCGACCCATTTCAACCCTATGGACAATGTTCCTCCAGGCCTTCCTGTCCTCTACCATCCCCCGGAATCCATTTAAGCTCACACCGACTGCTTCGGTGACTCCATCCAGCCACCTCATTCTCTGTCGTCCCCTTCTTCTTTTGCTCTCAATCTTTCCCAGCATTAGGCTCTTCTCCAGTGACTGCTTCCTTTTCATTAGGTGGCCAAAGTATTTGAGTTTCATCTTCAGGATCTGGCCTTCTAAAGAGCAGTTAGGGTTGATCTCCTCTAGGACTGACCAGTTTGATCGTCTTGCCGTCCAAGGGACTCACAGAAGTCTTCTCCAGCACCATAGTTCAAAGGCATCAATTCTTTGGCACTCAGCCTTTCTTATGATCCAACTTTCACAGCCATACATTGCAACTGGGAAAACCATATCCTTGACTATATGCACTTTTGTTGGCAGGGTGATGTCTCTGCTTTTTAATATGCTGTCTAGATTTTCCATAGCTTTCCTCTCCAGGAACAAGTGTCTTTTAATTTCTTGGCTGCAGTCCCCATCTGCGGTGATCTTGGTGCCCAGGAAAATAAAATCTGTCAATACCTCCATTTCTTCCCCATTTATTTGCCCCCACGTGCTTAGTTTATAAGTATATCCAAGGTTCTAAGGAAATTGACTTTACTCACCATGGTTAATTGTGGCAAATGTATAATTGAACAAAGCTGATAAATTAGGTTTTTGTATTCATAGAAGTGTACTAGCCACATTATATCTTAATGTGCACTTGTCATACGTTTTTCAAATGTCTCCCAAAATCTAAACTTTGAAGATGCTTCTCTGTAAAAGCTTTACATTTCCATGTCTTATGTCTTTTCCTACTGCCATCTAGTGGTTGCTGAGGTTTTCACAGTTGATCAGTGGATGAATTGAAACGTTTAATTTTTATTTTTTGTAAATATGAAGAATTAGGAATAATTAATATTTAATTTGCTTATTGACTTTTATACTTTTGTAGACTTTTGTATTTAATCACTGGCATTCTGTGTTAGTAGGAATATAAATATTTTCTAATTTATTTTTCTTATGATGCATTTTTAATTGCATATGAATTGTATTAATGAAACTTTATGTTACATTTATAATTATCTTTTTTTGGAATGAGGTTTGAAACTTATTTTTGCATAATACATATGGGAAGCAATTTGTATTGTCTATAATTAAAGCCTGAAAAAGTTAAGTTTGAGTTATGTGTAAGTAAATCTATTATTTAAGAATCTTTATTCAATTTTTCTCAGTTTTCTTTATTTTATTCAAAGTGCTTAATAAAAGACTTCTGGTTGTTTTGTAACAAATACCTTTGCTATTCCAGAAGTTTTCCTCTACACATAGTTGAGAATTAGAGGCACCATGTCTCCAAATGTCATTTACTGGAAAACATGAGGAAAAAAAGCAATAATAGTATTACCTTGTGTCTTGTTTATGGATTTCCTGCTGATTTCTGGTTGGAAATGGACACCTATAAACAAATATTCTAGAGTTGCATTTGAAGTAGCTCAATTCTGAGACAGGAATGGTATTGCAAAACTTGCTTTCATTTATTTGCTTATTTTTTCACATAGCAGGGGTATGCCTTTGGAGGGACCCGAGGGGACTGATCAATTGTTGATGTTTATGAATGAGACAGGAATCAATTTGACAGTCCAGAGGATACAAGGTGCAAGGCCACCTCTTGGAGGAATGACCATGGCGCTCAGAGGGCGACAATTGAGTCACCTACCACACATCAATCGGCCAAGTCCGCACCAGGTGGCCAAAAAAGCTGAAGGTCACAGTCCTCATCGAGGACTCTCCATGTGAGATGGAGATCAACACCGGGTCATCACTGACCAACATGTTGTGGTCAACCCTAAAGCAGGCTATCCCTAGCCTAAAGAAGCAACATCTTCGCACCCCTGACATCTGCCTACGCGATTACCAGGGAAACCAGATCCCCATCATGGGCCAAGGCACCTTCCATGTGAAGTTCAAGCAGTTCAGTGGGAAACTCCCAGTGACAGTGTCAGCGGCAACCTGCAGAGCCTCCTAGGGCTAGATTGGTTCCAAGCCCTGGGCCTAGAGGTGACCGGTATCAACGCTTTGAAAGACGATGGTGCTGAAGCCATCTTTAAGGAGTTCGAGGATGTCTTCGGCACCGGTCTGGGTAAGTATGTGGGGACTCCAATTTCCTTTGGTTTGGACCCCATCATAGCCCCAATAAGGCTAAAACCCAGGAGAGTACCTTTTGCTGTCTACCCCAAAATTGACAGGGAAATTGACAAGCTCGTAGGCCTGGGCTTCCTAGAGCTGGTCGATCACGCACGTTGGGAGACCCCTATAGTGACACCTGTCAAATCTGAGGGGTCTGTCTGTATCTGCATGGACTACAAGTGCACAATAAATAAAGCACGACAACAAAGAGCCTACCCTGTACCCATTGTACAGCACCTCCTTCATTCATTAGGCCCCGGAAAGTTTTTCACAAAATTGGACATGGCGCAGGCATACCAAAAATTGCCTGCAGATGGTGCTATGGCAGAGGCCCAAACCATTGTGATGCACAGGGGTGCATTCAAATGTCACCGCCTGCAATTCAGCGTTAGTATTGCACCTGGACTGTTCCAAAGTGTCATGGAATGGCTTTTGCAGCGGATTCCAGGAGTCGTCCCCTATTTCGATGACATCTTGGTATCGGCTGCAAATGAGACGCAACTTTTGAAACGAGTATGAACAGCTTTGACCAGAATTAGAGAAAAAGGCCTCCGTCTTAAAAAAGAAAAATGTCAAATAAATGTGCCTAGGGTTGAATTCCTGGGGTACCTTATTGATGGCTCTGGGATTCACCCAACCACACAAAAATTAAAAGCAATTCAGGATGCCCCCATACCTCGCAATCAAACCGAGCTGCAGGCATTCCACAGGCTCCTTAATTTCTACAGCGTCTTTCTTAAACAGAAAGCCACTGTTGCTGAGCCCTTACACTGTCTCCTGGCTAAGAACACAAAGAGGCAGCCCCATTTGCCATGGTAAAATGACTCCTGTCGGAGGACTCCTTTCTGGTACAATACAGCCAGACCCTGCCGTTGGTGCTGACCTGTGATGCTTCCCCGTTTGGCATCGGCACTGTCCTCAGCCACCACATGCCCAATGGAACCAAAGCCCCTATTGCATTTTACTCCAGGACCTTGTCTGCCGCAGAGCGGAAGTAGAGCCAGCTGGACCGTGAGGCTTTGGCTGCAGTGGCCAGAGTAAAGAGGTTCCATGAGTACCTATATGGCCGTGACTTTGAACTGGTTATGGACCACAAGCTGTTGTTGGGCTTACTGGCTGGGGACCGGCCTACCCCAGTGTCATTATCACCCCGCATGACCAGATGGACCATCTTCCTAGCTACCTACTCCTACTGCCTCATCCACCAACCAGGCTCCACTTTGGGGCATGCTGATGCTTTGAGCTGCTGCCTGTTGCTTGAACTTCTCACTGACCCTACCCCCGAGACTCCAGTCCTCCTCATTGACTGCCTTGAGATTGGGCCTGTCTCGTCCAGTGACGTTGCCCGTCACTCTGCAAAGGACTCCACCATCAAACAAATTTTGAACTGGGTGTGGAGGGGGTGGCCCAAGGGGCCTGTTGGGGCTGACTTCAAAATGTATTTTTGCCAAACGCGATAAGTTATCAGTTGTAAATGGCTGTTTACTGTGGTGGGACTGGGTTGTTGTTCCACCCAAACTGCGCATTGCAATATTAGAGGCTTTACACGTAGGGCATCCTGGAATTGTCAGGATGAAGTCTTTGGCTAGGAGTTAGGTGTGGTGGCCCAACATGGACAGGGAGATCGAAGAATGGGTGGCTACCTGCACACCGTGCCAGGAATCCAGACCAGCTCCCCCAGAGGCGCCCGCTAAGGAGTGGGAGCAACTGCAAGCACCGTGGTCTAGGGTGCACATTGACTTTGCTGGCCCAGTTCACGGCCAGACATTTCTTGTAGTTGTGGACGCCTACTCAAAATGGTTAGAGGTAGTCCTGATGACCTCCACTATGGCAGAAGCGGTCATCAAGGTGCTACAGAGACTTTTCTCCATGCACGGCTTGCCCGACGTCTTGGTCTCTAACAGCGGGCCCCAATTCATGGCTATGCAATTTGAGACCTTCCCAGCATCTCAGGGAATCAGGCATGCTCTGGTCGCGCCATTCCATCTGGCCTCCAATGGTCAGGCGAAGAGAATGGTGAGATCTGCAAAAGAGGCCCTATCTAGGATGGGCCCAGGAGATTGACAAACACGGGTTGACCACTATTTGCTAATTCAGCACATCACACCCAGTGCCACTACAGGGAGAAGCCCCTCTGAGCTTCTCATGGGTCGCCGGCTAAGGTCCCACTTAGACCGGCTATACCCCAATTATTTTGCTTCATCGCCCCCAGACTCCACAAGCAAGATTCGGACATTTAGTGTAGGGGATTCAGCATACGCCCACAACTACACCGGGGGAACTCTGTGGATTCCTGCCACACTGATAGGCATCTTACCTCCTAGAGCTGGAGGATGGTAGGAATTGGAGAAGGCATGTTGACCAACTCCGTGGCTGCCTCTCCAACTCCACTCTTAGACAACTAAAGGTAACTCCTGCATGAGTTAGCCCAAGCCCTACCTAAACAGAGCAAACACTCACTCCTTCCATGGCCAGCTCAAGCCTGAGGGTACCGGGAAACCTATCTGGTTTTGTTGCAGGCCCTCAGCGAGCTCCAAGCGAACCAACTCTAGAAGCTCCAGCCGCGGCCTGTGAAAGGTTCCAGGAGCTTCCACCAAGTGGAGGTGCGGAGCAAACAGGTCCGTCCGACCTGTTCAAGGAAACCCTACCTACTGAACTGCACAGGTCAGGCAGAGTGACCCAAAAGCCAGCCTACCTGCGTGACTACGTAACAAGTAGGATTGTTCCATCCAAGTGGGGAGGGGTGTTAGATACTTGTTCTAACTACAGTGGTTTTCACCCAGGTCCTCTGTTCCAGCAGGAACAGAGGTTTAATCCTATTGGTCGAAGGCCTATCCATTACCCAATCTAACATGAACCTTGCTGGACTTTAGGAAATTAATGTACCCAGTCAATGGCCAAGTCACTGGTTGAGAAGCATGACTAAAGATGATCTCAATCAATGGGAATAAAATGCTTTTTCTTGGGGCTCAACAAATTCTTCCAACTCTTGGTGGTGTTTTAGATCTTGCCTGTCCATCATGATTCTAAGCAACTGACAGCAGAAATATAAAAATGTATAATATAATATGCAGCAATGTAAAATACTGTAAAACAATGTAAAATATAAAACAAACAAAAAACAGCAGAAGAATGCTTTAAGGACAATACAAATCTTTAAATTAGCAAAGTTTGATAAGAACCACAGCAGGTTCATCAACAAAGCCCCTCTTAAAAATGAAGGTGTTTACCAAACTGAAGGAGCTGGAAGCAAGGAAGTGAAAAAGCTTTCCTGAAAAGATGGTTACAGGAACGTGGGCTTAGCCATCAAATAACCTGCTACTAGTTCTGGTTGTACAGACATCAGTGGTAACACACAAAGGAAGAGTCAAGAGGGCAATTAAACTATGATGGCCTGATTCTAGGCATTTTCAAAGAATAATCTATTACAAATAGAACAATGGAATCTAGTTACATCTCACATATTAAAACATTTATTACTATGATAGCTTTTGTGGATTGCAGTCCATTTAATCAGCAGTTCCTGAGGGAGAAATTTCCTGAGAAACAAATAAGAACAACTATCCCAGTGATATGGGACATATGGGACAGGTGTTGTAGAAATATTAGCCTATAGCTTTCTGTATTGTCTCTTTCAGGACTGTAGTTCTGTGCTCATGATTTCTTGGCAAGCCATTTGCTTGGAAATGAAAACACCAAAGTTATGTGACAATCAGCAAAATTTTGTTTGTGTAGGATGATATTACTATATATCAAGGAGCCCTGGTTGCACAGTAGTTAAAGTACAGTATTGCAGGCTAACTCTGCCCACAGCCAGGAGTTCAATTCTGACCAGCTCAAGGTTGACTCAGCCTTCCATCCTTCCAAGGTCGGTAAAATGAGGACCCAGATTGTTTTTTTTAAAATATATTTTTATTATTTTTACATTTAAAACAATGCAATACCGCGGAGTCGGAGTGACCATACATTCACATTATGTACAGCTAGTTTCAACCATTAACAATTACTCTACTTCAGTGACGTGCAGTCAGGTGAGGCAAGTGAGGCACAGCTTCACCACTCTCATCATGAAAAAAAAAAAGTAAAAGGAAAAAGCTGAGCTAGTTGCTGCCTCACTGTGGATGACTCTGCTTAACCTCACTGGTGCTCTCCCTCCCCAAGTGTAGTGACTTCCTCCCCAGGCCCCCATTCATTTCTCTCTCTCTCACACACAGCTGGATAAAACTATATAAACATCTAGCCCAGCTTCACTGATTACAAGTTTGAAAAGGCAACGTGGCTCCACCTGCAATCAAACTACACTTGGGGAGGGAGAGCACAAGCGAGCACTGAGGAGACCACAGGAGGAGGCAGGAAGCCAGGCAAAGAGCCATGCTGTAGTACACACACTTCCCCCCAGCCTCTTTCTTTTGGAAGGCTCGGCTCGGCTCCCCTCCGGCTTCTCTGCCTCTCCTCTCACCCCAGCCTGCCAGCAGGAGGTGGTGGGTGGGCTTTATTGTGTTCCAGGCATTTCCCACCCAGACAGCAGGCTGCATTTGCAATGGTGGAGGTGTTTGGGAAAGGCAGCAGGGGAATGGGGGGGGGGGATGGCAGAGGAGCTGCTTTCAAGCCACTGGAAAAGATATCCAATCCAACTTTTGTGTGTGGGAGGTTTGTTTGAGAGTGAGTGAGAGAGGGAAGGGGTAGGAGAGATAGTCCAATCCAACTTCTCTGTGTGTGTGTGTGTGTTTGAGAGAGGGGGAGGAAGGGAGGGAGGGAGGAAGGAGGGGAAAGAGAAGAAAAAGAAAAAGAAAGAAGGAGCAAAGGAGAAAAACAAATGCTGTCGCTTTAAATTGGAACTGAGCATGCCTGGCTGTGGAATTCTGGGAGTTGAAGTCCACAAGTCTAAACATATTTGAAACCCAGCACTGTGTCAGTGCCTCACCAGTCATAAACCTCACCGCACGTCACTGCTCTACTTAATACATTGTCTGTCCTTCTGTCCAATCACCATATATACATTTGTTCCAGTCTTGTCATCTTGTCTTATACCAATCATAAAATCTGTTCCATACTTCAAAATATTCTGATTCCCCTTTATTTTTAAGTTCAAGAGTGAGCCTATCTGCTTCTGCACAGGCCAACACTTTTCCAGGACCCAGATTGTTGAGGGCTGACATTGTAAATCATCCAGAAAGTGCTGTAAAGCACCAGGACACTGTACATAAAATTAAATGCCATTGCTATATTACTGTATTGTATTTTATGTTGATTTTAATGTAATGCAATATCTATATGTCTTATATTGGTATAACTTGAAGTAATAAATTAATGTTACTTTCTTTGAATTTCAGATGATACTGAACACATAATAGTTCACATTATAGGATCTGGCTTCACTGCAGATCATTAATCATTGCTCATAGAAACAAACAACCTAACTTGCAAAATCCTAAATTCAAACCACACTAATGTCCTTTGTCAGATGAATGTATCACCAGTTGGATTGTATAAGGTGACATTATTGGTAAGACATTTTGGATTTGCAGTCAATACCAGTGGAGAAAGTAGTATCTTCCTGAAGATTACACCTAGATTGACTTCTGTTGAGCCTTCAACAGCTTCAGAGATAGGTATGTCTGAAACATACTTACTTTTGATAAGTGTGTGTTTGTGTGTGTGTGTGCACGTATAAACACACACACATGCTATCTCTATGCCAGTGGCAAAGTGAGTTCAAAAATGAGCAAATGCATTGAAATCCTAGGACTCTTTTTATTTTTATTTTTTCTAGGAAATCACATTTGTGGTTCTGAGCCATATATAAGACTGTGGAAGAAAAACAAGATAAATCTCTTGTTTTTGTAATGTATTTATTATCTAGAATGTGCTCCTTTTATAGCTGTGGATTGTGTGTGTGTGTGTGTGTGTGTGTGTGTGTGTGTGTGTGTAGATGGAATGGTTTGGTGCCCTAGAGGTGGAGCTCTAGCCTCACAATCAGAAGCCTGTGAGTTTGATCCTAGGTAGAGGCAGATATTTTTCTCTCTGGGCACATTGATAATTTATCTGCTGAACAAAGTTCCACATTGGCATCAGGAAGGGCATCCATTTCAACATTGCTAGCTCCATTTAATTGCCCAGACTCCACCCCAGACTCCACCCAGCAAGGGATTATGGGGTAAATGAAAATGATGATGATGATGATGTGTGTGTATACTATACATATATATTATTTCATTCGTTCCTGCCTTGTACATTTTTACAGCAATTCTATCAGGTTCAGGTTTAGATGGGATAAACACAGTACTCTTTGGTTCTCAAACTTGTCCCATCAATTTCAATGCCAGCAGTGCAGGGAAAATGGAATGCAGGCTTCCTCCTTGGGTAAAAAATACTTTCAATTATATTGCAAGGCTATAACAATTCAGACTAATTTGTGATGATTTGATGACTATAACATTGTGTGTGTGTGTGCGTGAGAGAGAGAGAGAGAGAGAGAGAGAGAGAGGGAGGGAGGGAGGGAGGGAGGGAGAGAGAGAGAGAGAGAGAGAGAGAGAGAGAGAGAGAGAGAGAGAGAGAGAGAGAGAGAGAGAGAGACTGTGTTATATTTACCCTTTTGGGATTATTATTTTTCCTTATGAGACTATGAAATTAATTGCATGTAGGCTTATTTGAATTGTTTATTTGTCTTTCTATGTGTTCCTATTCATTATTGCACATGCTGTTGTAATTAGAGATAATAAGAAAGGGTATAACAGCACAGCTAATACGTGCCTCATTATAAATAAAATTGGCTGATATAACTAATTGATCAGTTACTTCAGAAAAGAATTTAGGATATGTTTAATTAAGCATAATTGGAACAGATAAGGTTGCATAGAGTTCCCGTTATATTATATATTATTCCACAATAATATTAACTAGAGTACAGACACCGCTAATGTCAAGATACAAACATTGTGAGGATTGAATATATGAAGTTGTCAATTTCAGCATGTTGTCACATATTTCCTTCAGCATTTCATTCAGTAGTATTTTAATTACTCCATGACTGTAATGAAATTTCAACTCTTATTTGGAAACTCCAAATTCTCTCTTATGCAGTTATGGACAAGCATACAAACTAACTGAACTTCCACTGGGGACTTTATACTGCTCCAAAATCTGCTCTGAACCTCCGTAATCTCATGCTATTTTCTATGTTCAGCAGCATTGAATTGATTTATTTCTAATTTAGCTGTCATTTATTTATTCAATCAATTTATATAGCTCCCAATCTCAACAATGACTCTGGGTGGCAGAACAGAATACCCCCCCCCATATATATATATATATATATATATATATATATATATATATATATATGTATGTATGTATGTATGTATGTATGTATGTATGTATGTATGTATATGTATATGATGTATATGTATATGTATATGTATATGTATATGTATATGTATATGTATATGTATATGTATATGTATATGTATATGTATATGTATATGTATATGTATATGTATGTATGTATGTATGTACGTACGTACGTACATACATACATACAAAAATTAGATTATACAGCAGCTGAGAAAACAAATCATCACCACATAGCCAGAAGACTGATCCGTCATGCATCTGGAACTTGATCCAACCACAGAAGTAGGTCTTTAGGCCTTATGAAAGGCCAACAGGGCTGCATCAATCTGATCTCTGGAGGAAGCATAAGGGTGGACACTGAGATAGAAAAGGCTTATATTCTGGCCCTTGATGCACTGCATTTCTTAGCCAAAGCATAATTTGCCCATCTTGCCAGACCAGAGTAGTTGAGTAGAAACAACTGGGAAGATATGGTTCCATGAGTAACAAGGCTTCAAGACATAGAGGGTTTGGGACTTCCGGTTCCGGCGGCTACAGCGACGGGCAAGTTCCTTGCCTGCTCCCGCTCCCCGGTGAGCTTCCCCGTCGCTGGGGGGGCACAGGACGCCCCCGAGAGGCGTCCTGCCGAAGGAGCGGCTCGCGGAGGACCCTGGCATCGGCGGCGGCTGGTGGGGGCTTCTCCGCTTTGCTCCAGGCATCGAGGAGCAGTCTCGGAGGGACGATGCAAAATTGAACGAAGCAGCGGCGGTGTGGTGAGATGCTGCCTCTCTTAATTCCCTTTCTTTTGATTTGATGGACTTTTCAGCAATTTTAAAAGTTAAACTCTCGGATTTTTTTGGAGGTGCGGCTGGAGGGAGGGGGATTTTCCCCCCCCTTGGACAAGCGGCTTGAGAAAATTTTGCTTTTGCCCCCAGGGGAAGGAGGAGGGGGGAGAGCCAACCAATGATGCCTCACCCCTGTAAAAGTGATTTCCACTGGATTTAGCTCCAGGACTTATTGATGACCTGAGAACTTTGTGAACTTTTTAAAACTTTACTATGCCTCTGAGCCCAAAGCTGGCAGGGCAAGATGGCACACTTCTGCTGTCTTCATGAACTGTGAAACCTGACTCCACCTTTAAAATTCAGGCTTCCGGTCTTTGTCTCCGTGTCACCCAAAAGACTCTCTTGTGGACTGTTATTTTTTGAACTTCCTGGGGGGAAAATCCCTCTCTATTGCTAGACTGACTAAAGGAACTCCCATCTGCTTGGATCTTCTGGCTCCTGGACTCATCTGTCTGCTCTACTTCTCCAGCTGTCCATTCTCTATACTGACTGACTTCTCTACTTTATAAACTATGTCTCCAAAAAGACCACCCCCTGGAAAACCTGGCTTTGCTACTTCTGCACCGACATCTGCAACATCCAGTCCTGCCACACAGTCAAAGATTACAGAACTGATGCAACCTAAAAGTATAGAGATGGATCTGCAACAAATGCTCCAGCAACTTATACAGGGCCAGGAAGAAATTAAGAAACAATTAAAGGAAATGAAGGAAGAAATTAAAGAGAATCAAGTCCAAATTTATAAGAATTCACAGAGACTGGACCTTGTGGAGGGTGGGGTGGCAGAGGCAAGGGGGGGGGTAGAAGCATTGCAGAAGGGAAACAAAGAACTTGATATCCAACAAATGAAAACAGAGTTTGAGAGAATGTCCTTTTATCTTAGATTTCAAAATGTTATAGAAGCGGATGGGGAAAATATAAGGGACATTATGACTAATATTTTAGCTGAATACATACATAAAGATAAACAACAGATGGAATGGGAGATAGATCTGGTCTATAGAGTGAATTCAGCATATGCCAGAACACACAATGTACCCAGGGAGGTCCATATTAAATTTCTTAGGAAAAGCACAAGAGATGAAATTCTGGGTGTACAAAGGGGGCAAGCATTGACATATCACGACAGGGAGATAACCATCTTGAAGCAGATCCCCAAAAAAATTAGGGAGAAAAGGAAAAATTATTCGCAATTGGCGAATAAATTATACCAGAAGGGGGTGTGGTTTAGATGGTTGATGCCTGAAGGTATGCTGATATTCTGGGAGGAGACAAGAATTAGAATCAATACACCCATAGAGGCACAGGCCTTTATGGAAAAAAACAAAGCGAACCTAGAAAAAACAGAAGACTCTACAATGGTTATACAGGACACGGGAGGGGCCGGAGCTCTGCCAGCGGGGGGAGAAGGGGCAATACCAAGAAAGCTCAGATCACAAAAATGAATAAGAAAAACACATTGGTATAAACAGACCGAAAGTAATAATGAAATTATATGTAGACTTCATATTATAATATATAAATTGATTGAAAATGTTTCTAGAATTAATATGCTGATTTTATATAATCATGTATTAATGTTTCATACTTAGATGTACTTGATGAGTTTGGAGGGAGGGGGCGTCTGCCACACTTGCAACTCCAAAATTTGTACACCATTCCACCTACCCCTTTCCCTATAAATGTTTAAAAAAACCAATAAATTTTTTTGGAAAAAAAAGAAGACATAGAGGGTTTGAAAGTGACCAACTAGAATCTTTAATTGAACCTGAAAGCATACTGGCAATCAACACAGCTCATAAAATGGCATTATATGCACCAAATAATCAACTACCCTTGCTGCTGCATACTACACCAGTTGAAATTTCCAAATGTTCTTTAAGGGAAGTTCCATGTTGAATGAATTGCAGGAGTCCAGATGAAAGTTCAGAAGGACATGAGTAATTGTGAGCAATGTCTCCCACTCCAGGGTCAATTCGATCAGATGGGCAACCCTACAAATTTAATAAATCAATGAATAAACAAATGGATTTGTTTATTCAGAAGAATGCAAAGACCCTCTGAACCATGGTTGCTCTTCAAGCTTGATTTACAAATCCAGAAGCTCCAGATTGAGTACTAGGTCTGTTCTGAAGTAGCACCACTGCATCCAGAACCAAGGATGGAAGGTCCCAGGCATCAGCATGTTCAGACATCCAAAGCTACTCAGTCTTGCTTGAATTGAGCTGCAGCCTGTTGCATCCCATCCAGGCCCCCCACAGCCTCTAGGCATTGGGACTGGTTGTCTATAACATCACTTAGATGGCCTGGGGTGGAGATATAAAACCAAGTATCATCAGCATACTCACTCCACCATCAGATGTCCTTTCCTAATAACTTTATGTAGAGGGTACAGAGACACCTTCTCCTCCCACCAACGCTGTCTGGAACCAGTCCCAGAAGGAGGAGAATATTTTCATTTGCATGGCTGAGAACTTCCCTCATCATTCTTGTCCCCCAATTCCTAGGACAAGACAGTTTCTCTGTACTCTCCATAACCCACTCAGTAGCTGAGCTGCAATATGTAGGCTACAGCAGGTATCTCCTTCCCCACGAGGACCAGGATGAACCACAGAGCAAATGTATATAGTATGAACCAGGATATGGATGAGAGGAGCCAATGATAGGGTGCTATTCTTTGAACACTCCTAGGCATAAACCCTTTGAGCCCCAAAAGAACTGTGTATTGGTGAAAGTGCTCAGTCACCAAGCCTTTCCTAGACTGTAACAATGGAGAGGAGATGGGAGAAAGAGAAGAGATGACTTCTTCCCCATCACTGCAGCAGGCTTAAACTTTGTGAGAACTGAACAGGGGAAGCCATCAGGGCTCCACTCTTTCCATGTGGTCTAGCTCTCATTCTCTTGCTTTCAAAATAATGAAAGGTAGAAGAGGTAGAAGGCAGGGGAGAGCTACTGCTGATGAGTCAAAAGATTAGTTGGGGGAGCAGTGGAGAACAAGATGGTACAATAGCACTAGTGGCTCCTCACTCCCTCTGTGTTGTTGATCTGCTCCAGTTCCTATTCTTTGAAGTCATAGAGCAAAGAATAGGAAAGAGGGAGCCCAGCATCCCCTCTGGTAGTGTCCTCCAAGCTACCAGTTTGGCTGCCTTTAATACAGAGGTGTCAACCATAGCAACTTTAAGATCAGTGGACTTTATCTGTAGGAATTTGCTAGCCAGTCAAGCTTAAAGTCTTAAAGGTTGCCAAGGTTGGGCACCCTTGGTTTAGTGTTCGCATGTGCCTACTTTTTCCTATTGGGCAGCTGGTTGGCTACTCTTGTTTTTTATGACCTGAAAGAAGAAGAGCTGAGGTTGGCCACAAACTGTTTTTGAGAGTAGAATGTTTGCAATGTCAGAGGGCCTTGGATAGCAGGTCTTGTTACATACAGACGTTCATTGTTTGTTTTAAAGAATTTTATTGATTTTTAAAAATTTATGGGAAAGGGTAAGTGGATATACATTTTTTTTGGCAACTCCATCGTGCTAGAGGTAGAAATCTCTCCAATTCTCACAACTTTTACAGAAAAGAAAAAAACAAAAGATAAAAGATGAGCAGAAACAGCATCTTATTATACATTGTATCAACCATGTGTTCAATCATTTCTTTTGCCACTTTCTAATGTATCAACAATTACAATGATATTTCAAATACATTTATTTTTGTGACCTGAGTCTTTCCAATATTGTTCCTTCCCCCCTGTCCCCAGGCGGAGCAGTGGCCCCTCCCTCCTTCATGTCTTGTATATTGTCACCTTTTTTACTACCTCTTATATTTTCACCCTCTAGGAGGGCAACTATGTTTTTTAATGAAGGCCTCTGCCTCCACAACTGTATTAATTCTAATTCTGTTTCCCTCCCAGAAGATCAACATTCCTTCTGGCAATAACCATCTAAACCAAACTCCTTTATTATATAATTTCTTTGATAAGGAGGAATACTTCCTCCTCTTATCTCTTATATTATCTCTTAAGATCTTCGTCTTCTGTCTCTGGTAGGTTCTGGAATCTGAGAAAGAAGGACATTCTTTCAAGTTCTATCTTTACCATAACATTTTCCAATTCTATATTCCCCTTCTGGACTGCCTTAACCTCCTCCCCAGCCCGGCCTCACCCTCCTCCAGCACACCGAATCTTTGTTTATTTTCTGTTGTTTGCTGCTGTACAGCTTTGAGCTGTTCTCTAAAATCTGCCACCTCTTTTTTCAACTCATTTTGTCCATGCATAAGAGCCTGGAACATTTGTATAACAGATAAGTCTTTTGAACTATCTCCAGTCCCTTCTTGTTGTGAGAATGATGAAATTTTTGTCTGTTGAGTCGTAGGGCTGGATGTAGAAGAGGTAGGTGCTGAAGCTGCCTTGCCTGAAGGTGGTTTTCTGGGCCCCATTTGTCTGAGTTCAGAGATGACTGTAAATCTTTTGCAAAAGAAAAGAAGCGTGCAGCCGAGCATGTCCGAGAAGACAGGCAAATCCAAAAGTGAAAGTTAACCCTCAGTCACAGTTCCAAGCCAAGAAGTCACAAGAAAAAAACTTAAATAATTCAAATCCAGAAAGACCACATAACAGGAGGAGCTCCAGGAGTCCTTCAGGAGGGAATAGCAATATAAAGCCAGACTTTCTTCAAAGGTAGTTTCAAAAGGCAGACTTCATTTATAAGTGTGAAGACGAAGATGGAAGTAGGCCATCTTAGCTCCCCCTTTCACAGGGAACCAGGGAGCAGAACATCAAAAATTTCCATAAAATTTTTAAAACAAGTCAGCAATCGCCTCTTCCAATTGTAATATAAATCTTTTCACATAGTTAGTACAAATGACTAATTCAACTTTTTTTTCTCTCTCTCCATTCCGAGATTGAGAGATAGTCCAAATGCTTTGCCCGAGAGGGCTGAAAAAAAACCCCTCCAATCTTCCAACTTCAAATAGATTGAATCCATAACTTACAAAAGGCTGCTGCTTATCAATTAAAAGGGGTTAGGGAGGTTGGAGCAAACTTCTCATCTCCAGTACTTCAGCCGCTACTTCTAATTAGCTACTTCCTTCTGGAATCCATTCAGTGGTGCTGCTATGCACCCTCCACACTCCCCGGCTCCTGAGGCAAAGCTGGGAACACCCCCCCCCATGGCTGCTGCCGATCCGGGGGTTCCAGCAAGCCGCCCTACGGCAGGTGGTCCCTCCAAGACCGCCTGTGCTCCTAAAAGGAGCCCACCGGAGAAGCAAACAGCGGACCAACGTCCGTCGCCTTTGGAAACCGGAAGTGATCTCTCAGACGTACATTGTAAAATGTATATGTTTTCACATGCTCACCCGGGATTGGTTGCCCAAACCCTGGGAAGTTTAAACAACTGTCATTGGCCAGCTCCTTAAAAGGCAAGTTCCGGCAGCCCAGCCACCAGAGCGCAGTCACTTACTCTTGAAATAAAAAGTGCTGAAACTCACTCGTGCCTCTCACCTGCTGCTTCTCACTGATCAAACAGGTCTATGAAGCAGAAACAGGTGGGAGATTCAAAACCTTAGAATAAGATCAGCAAGATTTTTTTTTCAATTGTAGGCTTTCCCCACATAATCTTGGTGCCTAGTTCACTTCATGGACAACAGATATGTTATCAATATTTTGTCATTCTTTTTTCTCCTAGAGAGGAGGAGAGGATACTGTTCATCTAACCCTAATTAATGAACATGGATTGACTGCTTTGACAATGCTTTTACCTATAACCCTTCTCTAAATCCATGCATTGTGTCAATGAACAGAAATCAAAGTGGCATAACAGGTAAAAAGAGAGAGATAAGTTTTTTTGTTCTATTCTTATTTGATTTTTCCAATATTTATATCTTTCGATGTATCGTTTGAAAGTGTTTGGCATATTTAGGCAAAAAGGTAGTTAAAATTTAGTGGTTCAGAATAAAAAAAGATCACAACTGTGCTGTTCACGAGGCATCATGTTGGGTAGGTAGGATAATTTTGATACCAAAAGTGCTACCTTCAGGAGTCTCTCATTAATATCTCAAAGGCAGCCTTTTCAGGGTTTTCCTTTCAACTAGACCTAGATAAAACATTTGTGCTTGCTCAGTACATTCCTAGCTGTTAGTCATGCTTCCAATTGGCAGATTTGCTTAGGCACATCATTGAAGGAAAAAGGTTGAGAGATCGAGGAGGCTATCTAATATCCAATTATACCTGTCAAGGCTGCAAGTGCAAACGGGAGAGACGACTGTCAATGTAAAGAAAATCCCGTGTTAACCGTGAATACTTTCTGAGTGCAGCACATAACTTGCATATTGGTAGAATGAATTGAGACATAACAGCCACTGAGATTTATTGCAAGATTTCTATCAAGAGCACAATGTCTTTGATTGCCAGGTGTTGAGGCTAAATTGTCAGACAGGTTTTTTTTTGCCTCAATGTCCTGCTTATCACCTTCCCCTTATCTTACAGAACTGTATTTTTGGAGATAAAAAGCAGAACCCAAACTGTCCTCTCTGAAGACAGTTTTATTTCAGGCAAAAATATAAAACACAAACATATTGTCAACCTTTCAATGTGGAAATAAAACAGAATATCGGGGTTTGTGGAAAAGGGTTGTTATGAGAGTAGGAGGTTACTAACTATAACAAAAAAGTATTGTCTGTATTTTTTTCTTCATTGCAGGAGGTCAGCTGCTTGTGATAGGTATTTTTCGTTTTCCAACTATACTCCATTTGATGTGAAGGTCAAAATTGGGGATACTGCAGTTCAGATTCAAACAGTAACAGATCATGGAATCAGTGTATTGCTGCCTTCTCTTGCAGAAGGATTGCATAGGCTTTCAATATTGCTCCATCATCTCCCACTCAACACAAGTGGGTAAGAGGCTCTGATTTTTCATGGTTAACATTTGCAACGTAATAGAATTTTAAGAGAAATAATAAGACAAATGAGAATGGAACCTGATGCCCATCTGTCAACATGTGTTGACAAGACGGAGCTGTGATTATTTTGGGCAACTTGATTAGGTTATTATGAAATGTCCAGTATTGTATTTGCAGTTTTCATTTATCTGCCCTTCTGAAAACCACACACAGTAGGACATTATTCTCTCTTTTCTTTTTAAAAAAATGGAGAAATAAATTTATTATTGGAAAGCAGTGCACTTAAGATCTTTCTGGTAGGCTAGCATGAGAAGCTGGAAGGAAAAGAGATTTGTTTCAGTCAGCTGAGGATCACATGCAATTGAGCAGAGGGGTAGGCAAGACTTTTGGTAAATGTTCAAGAACATATGCATTTCTGTACATACAGCATCATGTCGAAATCCAGAACTGAATATCTTGCAAATCACATCTGCCATTTCCATTGAGGCAAGTGATATTTGAGTTAATCAAGACTGAATTAAAACTTTTTGCAGATGATGAGGGAAAAAACCCCAAGCTCAGTTAGCCATAAGAGTCTTATTTATTTTCCAGATTGGAGCCATTAATCCAGTATGTTACAGAGATCTTCAGAATAGAACCATATTGTGGCTCCTTCCTAGGTAAATAATGTCATTGCTTTGTACATGCATGTTTAAGAAGCAAAATCTTGGAATGACTGAGAAGAGACTCTAGAACAGTGATGGCGAACCTATGGCACTCGTGCCACAGGTGGCACGCGGAGCCATTTGTCAGGGCACACGAGGCGCTGCCCTGTTAGCTGGCCAGCGCGCATGCATGCTGGCAGGCTCAGTTTACCCTTTTTTAAAGCCATTTTTCGCCCTCCCCACGCTCCAGAGGCTTTATAGGAGCCTGAGGAGAGCAAAAAGAGCCTCCCCCGCTCTCCGGAGGCCCTCCGGAGGCTTCATGAGCTTCCCTGAAGCCTCTGGAGTGCAAAAACCCGGCCCTACGGGCAAACTGGAAGTTCAGGAACAGACTTCCTATTTGCTCGGAGGGTCATTTTGACTGCTCCGGAGGCTTCAGGGAAGCCTCCTGAAGGTCCCTGAAGCCTTCGGAGCGCTTAAAACGACCCTCCAAGCAAACCAGAAGCGACTTCCGGTTTGCTCGGAGGGTTGTTTTGACTGCTCCCGAGGCTTCAGGGAAGCCTCCTGAAGGTCCCTAAAACCTTTGGAGTGCTAAAAACGACCCTCCAAGCAAACCGGAAGTGACTTCCGGTTTGCTCGGAGGGTCATTTTGACTGCTCTCGAGGCTTCAGAGAAACCTCCTAAAGGTCCCTGATGCCTTCGGAGCGCTCAAAACGTCCCTCCGAGCAAACCGTAAGTAACTTCCGGTTTGCTCGGAGGATCGTTTGACTGCTTTGGAGGCTTCAGGGAAGCCTCCTGAAGGTCCCTGAAGCCTCCGGAGGGCTTCCGGGGGGGGGGGGGCTGGGGAGGCTGTTTTCGCCCTTCCCATGCTCCTATAAAGCCTCTGGAGCCTAGGGAGGGCGAAAAAATCATGCAAAAATGGGGGGGTCGCACCTGTAGTGCACGCATGTGCACTGGGGGAGGTGCATTGCATTATGGGTATGGCACGCCTGCACATCACCCCCCTGCGCTTCCCCCACTTATGGCATGTGAGCTAAAAAAGGTTCACCATCGCTGCTCTAGAAAATAGCACATTTAATGGATGAAGCCTGCCGTCTATTCTATGAGAGAGCTCAGATGGTCCAATACTATTTGTATCTTGTCTGCTTTTTCTAAACCCTCTAGCTACCTAAGGGATGAATATAATATATCACCTTTACATTGAAAAATCAAACCATTTGCTTTCTATTTTGTAATTAATATTTTATAATATGATTTTCTATCTTCAACTCTCATTTTCCAGTTTTGCTTCCAATTCCTTTTCTTTTCTTACATTACCATTAATGCAAAAGTGGCATTCAGCTGGTTCTCTCTGGTTTGGGTGAACCAGTAGGGGCAGCTGCAGGAAGCTCTGCCCACCCACCCCAAAGTAATATGCAATCTTCTGCGCATGCACTTACCTTCCCACCGGATCGCAAATGTGAGCGCACGGACGCTCGCATTCACGAACTGATAGGGAAGGTAAGTGAATCCCACTACTGCATTAGTGAGTTCACAGGAGCTAATTATTTTAGCAAAATAAGTAAGTGTGGAGAGGAGTTAAATCTTATTTCAGAAAATGAAATAGTTTTTTCTGGCTTTCTCTAAAGAGTAAATGGCTTCCATCTCCTTTAGGTGCAAAGAAAGCAAATAGATGATTCTCAGTCCCTAATGTCAGGATAGAGGAAAGAAATACTTTCCAAGGCTGAGTCATTCCTGCCTTTAATCTTTTCCACTCAGAACAGTAATGTATAGGTTAGTCCTCGTAGCTTATTCGGTATAAGTGCTGAATTTTCCTCCCTCTCAGTTTTATATAATAATACTTTATTTACAGTCACAGACCAAACATGAACAGTACAAAAGAGACACAGCAGCCAGTCACCAAAAGCCCAACTAAGGGAGGTTAATTGTGGAGGTTAATCTCTCAGTTGATTGTGGACAGGTTGGGTTACTAGGGAGAATTTGGATTACCCAGCAAATAAATAAGGCACCAAAAGGTGAAGGACTTGAGACCCAATCTATTTAATATTGCAATATAGTTGGTGAAAATGGAAGTTGAATATGATTTTATTCTTTATAGCAATAGCACTTAGAATTTTACAGCACTGTAAAGAAGTGTGGTAGCACAGTGGTCAGTACTGCAGGCTATCTCTGCTGACTGCTAGCTGCCAGCAGTTTGGCAGTTTGATTCTGAGTGTCTCAAAGTTGACTCAGCCTTCCTTCTGAGGTGGGAAGATTGAGGACCCAGATTGTTGGGGGCAATATGCTGACTCTTTAAAGCATTTAGAGAGGCTGTAAAGCACTATGGAGCAGTACATAGGTCTAAGTGCTATTGCTATTTACAGTATCAGCATATTGTCCCCAACAATCTGGGTCCTCATTTTACTGACCTTGAAAGGATGGAAGGCTGAGTCAACCCTGAACCACTCAGGATTGAACTGCTGTCAGTGGGCAGAGTCAGCCTGAAATACTATATTCTAACCAATGCACCACTACCGCTCTTTATATTAAAGTTTTGTTTATATTAGTATTGTAGTAAATTGACAAAATCTCAGAACACTAAACCACTAATATAGAATTTAAAATACAGAAACACCAACAAAACATATATAGAAAATTTAAAATACTGGAAAAGACAAAACCCTGAAACAATTAACAGCCCGAGCTTCTTTCTATCTGGGCTGCCTCATTGGACATCTTATTCTGTGCTAACAATTAATACAATAGAAATTTAAGTTTTCAAATTATATTAATTGTGAAAAAAGTTAACATTCGCTAACATTTTTGTCTCTTTCCTAGGTGGAACATTGCTCACCATTTCTGGAATAGGTTTTAGCAACAGCCCAGCCTTGGTATTGGTTCTGATTGATTTTCAACCCTGTGCTATAATCAGCATAGCTGAAGATAAAATTCTATGTCGGACCCCACCACCCACTCAGCCATCTGATACCATTCTCAAAAGTCTTCTGGCAGATATAGAAGTGTACATAGGCAACCAGTCATTGGTAGAGCCATTTCAAATGAACATCTTACACTTTTCTTTACAACATGTCTTTGACTCCAAATATCATAAACATTGAAACAGAATTATTGAACAATAGTCTGAACCTAGGCATAGAAGGAGTCAATGTAACAAATTCAGTAGCTATCCTGGAACACGTGGAATGTCCCCTTGAAGTACAGAAGATCGACCACTCTATAACTTGGTCTCGGTGTTCCTTACCTCTAAGGATTTTAAAACCAGGGCGCTGTGTTATGAGAGTTCTCCAGAAGCAAATGGGCTTTGCCAACATACCAGCTGAGATGCAGCATTTTACAATATACCCACAGATAAAGACTATCTTTCCATCTCGTGGCTCAGTGTGTGGTGGGCAGTTGCTCACAATATCTGGCCATTCTCTCAAATCTTAGACAAATTCTGCTTGGGTAAATCTGACAGGCAACTTGTCTTGTGATGTCCAAAGCTTGAGTGAACAGAGCATAATATGTGCACTTTTTTCAAGCAATCCCCTTTTGGATGATCAGCAATTTCCTGACGTACACCAAGCTCTTAATATCACAGTAAATGTCAATGGAATGTATAGCCGTTGCTTAGGAGACTGCTCCTTCCATCTTTTTGCAAACAAGACTCTTGTTATTGATGCTGTCACTGTGAGGTTTGCTGGGATCTTAATTTACTTGTTAATCAGAATTCAAAAATTAGTTTGGGCAGTGGATGAAATGCTTATAGAGGTGGATGGACATCTCCCTTGCAATATAACTTCCTTGAACAAAACCAGCATTGAATGTCAGATGCACAGCCTTGATGCAAAAGAACATAGCATTTCAGTATGGAGCAGAAGCTGGGGTTCAGCCTGCCTGAGACAGAATGACTCCAATATCTTCAGAGGTACTCCTGTGGTGCAGTGACGTGTGGTGAGGTTTATGGCTGGTGAGGCTGGTGACGTCATCAGGAAGGCGGGGAATGGGACCACGTGTGCTGGAGGCTGAGGCTGCCTCAGCCTCCAGCACACGTGATCCCATTCCCCGCCTTCCTGAGCGTGCTCAGCCAGCTCGCGCTCCGCAGTCCTCGAAAGCAACTGGGGAACGACGAGAATCTTCCTGCCTCTGCTGGACTTTGTGCGCTCCTCACGACTGCATATTGCAGTTGCGAGAGCGCACGAAATCCAGCAGAGGCAGGAAGGTTCTCGTTGTTCCCCAGTCGCTTTCGTGGCTTTGTCATCTGGGAGTGCCGACAACATTTCTGCCTCCGCAGCTCCCGGGCGCGGCCGGACGGAGGTAGCCAGAATGGCATCAAGGCGGTCCGGGCAGACGAAAGAGCGAGCGAGGCAGCCTGATCCTAGGTCACTCGCCCGCCGGACTGCCTCGGCGCCATTCTGGCTACCTCCATCCGGCCGCGCCTGGGAGCTGCGGAGGCAGAAATGTTGTCGGCGCTCCCGGATGACGAAGCCACGAAAGCGACTCCCCTGTCTCCCGTGACCGCACGTCCCTGCTGTGGTGCTCCATCTTTATCCCCAGAATTTTAGTCTCAATGATGGAGGCCTCCTGACCTTAGAAGGTGCAGCACTTCAAGGCAGGAGCAGCACCTCAGTTCTTGTAGGAAATCAGAGGTGTCTCCTCACCAAAGTAACGTATTGGGCCCTTAAGTGCCTTGTGCCTTCAGGCCAAGGGACAGCAATCGTGGGGCTCAACATAGACACTATGTCATACATATCCTGCTGGGGAAATAAGCTACAGTGAAAAATTCACCCCAGTTTTCCTCTCCCTTCTGTCTTCCACAGGCCAGTTTCTCACAATAATGATTTCAAAAGTTAGGCAAATGGAAGACATGTACGTTTTCATTGGAAGCTCTTCCTGCATCAATGTTACTAGCAAAAGTACCAGTTTGCAATGTGTGGTTTCTCAGCTTCCTGCTGGAGAATATAATGTGACCGGTGGAATTGTGCAGAGAGGTTCGGCCACCTCCACTTTGGTATTCACTTCGGTCCTGATAGTTATCACAATGAAAAACAGCCATGGTAAGTATGTGGTTGCTTCCTCGGAATGGAAGTCTGTAATCTCAATGAATCGACGTGAGAAGCAGACCTGAGAGTTGTAGCAGCAAACTTAGAATTTCAGAATGAGATTTGGTTGGAGTCTTGTTGTCTTTGTGAAATAACTTGCTGTTTCTTCTATATTAGAATTTTTCCTCAAAGTGATAAACATATGGTTTTCCTTGCAAGTCATAGATCATGTTTATGTTTTCTGTTCTCCTGCAACAAAATGTAAGAAACTTTTTTTGTTTGATGCTCAGAAAATACTTGTGATATCACATTTCTTACAGCAGAAATGCTTCATCTTCTGAGCTAAAAAATCCCATTACTAGCTTTGAAGCAAGTCCAAGTATCATAGCTGACTTTCACCACCTTATTTGACTTTCCTTAGTCATTCTACAGTTGGAGACATGCTTCATGAAAGTAGATGGCCAGCAAAACCACGTGTTAAGTGTCAACTGAAGGATATTACGAAGTGTTAATACATCACATTAAAAGAGATACATCGTAGAAAGCAATAGCTCTGCAGATGATAACAGTGGGATTCTAATAGGTTATTAATAATCAGCTTGTACACTGCAGTTTAAATTTGTTGTTATCTGTCTTAGAGTTTATCTGTTGTGTTGTTTGGAGTGATAAACAGGGATGGGCAATCAGAGATTCTCAGGACACTGTAAGCCCCCCTATTTTTTTTCTCCCAAAACCTCTCAAACTCCCGCTTTCACAGAATGATTTTTGGTAGCCTGCTTACTTTTATATACAAATCAAAATTGAAAGTAGGCATGGTAAGCCTCCCTTTTGGGTGACTTTTGGAAAGGCTCAAAAACTTTTCCCAAAATAATCCCTACCAATAAATAGATTTTCTCCTGCTCCACTCCAAGACTAGATTAAAAGAAAATAAATAGAAAAGAACAAATGAAAATTGCTTACACTTTGTGTAAGGTTTTATTCTTCATACTTATATGCCATCTTATTTGTATACTCATATTACTTTCCTTAAAGATTTGTGAAAGGAACAAGGAGAGTCATTGCCTTTATATATTATTAACTTTCTTCTAGAACATAATGCATGTATTTCCAAAATGTTATGGGAAGCTGTAGATGATAAATTTTAGCAATAGCAAATTGTGAAATGCTATGCACGTTATTTCTTTTTCAAGGCAATATTGATAGAGGAGAAATATATATACATGGAAATTGATTTTCTCCAGGAAATACCTCAGTTACCATTTGTGGTTCTCCTTGTGAAATGCTGAATGTGACCACCACAACTGATTTGAGCTGCTTAACGGGACCTTTAAATGGTCAGTTGAATGACTGAAATGTGTTAATTCTGATAAGAATAATAGAGAAAGAAAATATGTTGATTGCACTGCCAATTACTTCTCACTGCTGTGGTCACTGTGTGATTCTCTTGTTATTTTAAATATAATGAAACTGGTAAGTTAGGAATTGTCCTTCAGTATGAACTTAGGGATGCAGTGGCTCAGTGGCTAAGACGGTAAGCTTGTTGATCAGAAGATCGCCAGTTCAGCGGTTTGAATCCCTAGTGCCACATGATGGAGTGAGCTCCCGTTACTTCTCCCAGCTTCTGCCAACCTAGCAGTTCAAAATCACATTAAAATGTAAGTAGAAAAATAGGGACTACTTTGATGGGAAGGTAAAAGTGCTCCGTGCTCCTTCAGCATTTAGTCATGCTGGCCACATGACCAAGGAGACGTCTTTGGATAGTGCTGGCTCTTCGTCTTAGAAACGGAGATGAGCACTGTCCCTAGAGCTGGAAACGACTAACACGCATGTGCGGGGGTACCTTACCTTTATGAACTTGAAAGAAAATGGCATATCCATGAAAATGTTACAGGGGTTAACTAAGTAAAAACTGATCTTGATTTCTATCACATCACATGCATATCTATTGATTGTTAGGTCTGTTTCATCCTCTTTTTGTGCAATTTGTTTCTTGGAAAGAAAACCCTAACATGCAAATGTTTTTAATAATTTTAACAGTGTTCACAGTTTTTTTAAGTGCATGAGGAAGTTACAACTTCTCCGCTCCTCTCCTAGCTCCTCTCCTCTCCTCTTCTCCTTGTTGTAGAATCTAGAAAAATGTGACATCTGGCACACTAGGTGAAAAATGCCCTAGAATTAGCCATGCATTTTGACTTGTTAGTCTTTCCTGTTCTGTCAATATTATGATAAGGCAACTACCTATCTTTCTAAAGCAACCATAATCTCCCTTTAAAAATATCTTCTTCCCAAAAAGTTAAAATCAGCAGCCAAAGTTGTACTGCTTTGCTAAAGAAACCAAGGAGACCTCCATTGGCTAGATGAGCCAAGAGAGAAACATTAGGCATAATCAATTAGCTGACAATTTGTTCCTAAAAAGGAAAAAGAAGGGGAGAGAGTATTTCAAGTGTTAGTAAGGAAACAATTTCTTGTACAGAAGATTGCTGTCTTTCAGAAACTTCAGAAACTTATTTGATAAAGGGTGCTGGAAAGCCAGTTTGTCCTTGGAATTAGATAAGATAAAGTCAACATTCAGCACAATTTGTTTTTAATAATAAACAAACATTTTATTAAGTTTATCTCTAAAATACTGAAATAATAAACATGTCTAATAACCTGGAGTGAATAACAAGAACAACCTTTTGCACAAATGGAAAATATCCACTTTCATGGAAGAAATGGTAAGCTAGGGTACATTTAAGTTTTCAAAACATTTCCTTTGCCTGTGTTTGCTTATAAGCAAAGTGAACAAGTAAAACAAATGAACTCACAAATATTATATTAGTAGTGAGCTCCCTCCCATATTTGGGCATACCAGGGGTCATAACACAAATACATACCTATTTCCCTGGCTCAGCTGATAAGGAGGAGAGCCTGTGGCTTAGTGGCTAATACATCTGCCTAATATGTAATACAGCCCAGATTCAAATCCCAGTAAGGGTATGGCTAGCTGATGAGAGCTAAATAGCTTGAAATAGATCTATACTAGTCTCCCTTTATTTATTTATCAGCACAAATACAACACAAACATAGCAAATATGGTTTTCTGCCTGGATGGTCTTCTGTAATGAGCCGAAAGACAGAAAGGGAGAGTAGTGAGCTCCCTCCCATATTTGGGCATACCAGGGGTTGTAACACAAATACATACACACACACACACACACACACACACACACACACACGGGCATACCAGGGGTTGTAACACACACATACATATACATATACATATACATATACATATACATATACATATACATATACATACATACATACAGCCCAGGTTCAAATCCCAGTAAGGGTATGGCTAGCTGATGAGAGCTAAATAGCTTGAAATAGATCTATATTAGTCTCCCTTTATTTATTTATCAGCACAAATACAACACACATATATATATGTGTGTGTGTGTGTGTATGTATATATGTATATGTGTATATGTGTATATGTGTATATGTGTATATGTGTATATATGTATATATGTATATATGTATATATGTATATATGTATATATGTATATATGTATATATGTATATATGTATATATGTATATATGTATATATGTATATATGTATATATGTATATATGTATATATGTATATATGTATATATGTATATATGTATATATGTATATATGTATATATGTATATATTTGTGTTACAACCCCTGGTATGCCTTTATTTATTTATCAGTACAAATACAACATATATGTATATGTGTATATGTGTATATGTGTGTATGTGTATATGTGTATATGTGTATATGTGTATATGTGTATATGTGTATATGTGTATATGTGTATATGTGTATATGTGTATATGTGTATATGTATATTATTGTATTGTAATGTAATATAGTATAATATTATGTTATGTTATATTATATTATATTGTTATGTTATGTTATATTATATTATATTATATTATATTATATTATATTATATTATATTATATTATATTATATTATATTATATTATATTATATTATATTATATTATTATATTATATTATATTATATTATATTATATTATATTATATTATATTATTATATTATATTATATTATATTATATTATATTATATTATATTATATTATATTATATTATATTATATTATATTATATTATTTCTGAATTACTGTTCTCCGCCAACATTCCCACAATGTTTTAACATTTAACATTTCTTTTTTGTGGCAAATAATTTAGGAAACATCAACTTTAAACTATACAAAAATAATTTTTCTAATGATCAGAGTAAAACGAGTTCAGCTAAGTTATGAAATATACAAAAATCATTGCATTGAATTTCGCAATTGGATTATATTTATTCATAAGAAATATAGTTAATTGTTAGATCTTGCAATATTTTAAACTGCCATTAGATGTCAGTAAATGAACATTGATTACTATTACTGATACCACAGGGAGAGTTTTCTTTATATGTGTTAGGCTGGTTGCTTCAAACCACAAACTAATTACTTTTGCTAGTAGAAGAAGATAGAACTTGAGAAATAGCTTGCAAATAAAAGTTTGAGTCAGAGAAGAAATATTTGAGGTTTTTAGTTTACAATAAATCAGTTGAGCTAAATCAAAGGCAGGCTAAGAGGAATAGTCAACATTGGTTATGTGGTTATGAACCCAAGGAAGAACTTCAAGAATAGGCAAAGTCTTTACATCATTTTCCCCCACAGGGAAGGTTAGAATGGGAAAATCAAAATATTTTTAATGAACAGGAAGTATTCTGAGGCCCCGGGTTAGGATTAGGTCTGCATTTCTCTGAGAAGATACACGGTGATGGTGGTTCCATGGACTGAAAAAGATATTTGTTCATACAACAAGCAATAATGTATGTTGTAAGAAATGGCTCATTCTGTTGGAGATTTGTGTCAATTTGGCATCTGTTTATTGCACTGTAGTACTGGAACAGTTAATAGGCAAAGACAATTGCTGACATAATCTCCTCTTCCTCTTGCTGTTTTTTGCAAACAGCAAAAAAACATTCCATCTAGGCTTCAAACTAGCAGAGTTGTGTGGCCTGAAGAGATAGGAAGTCCCCATTTGTTATTCTACAGCTAGTTCCTCAGAATATGAAGCCTTGGTGATCTTCTCTCTTGTTGCCTTCTTCCTAAAGAGTATCAGAGATGGTAACATGATTATTAAGCTCATTAAAGTAGGATCTGAAAGCTTTTGTCAGGCCTGCAGAGATTCCTTTAAGAATCTTTGCCTGCCACACTTTCTTATAATTTCCTATGCTGTTTCATTAGTATAGTAATTGGGAGGGGGGAATAGAAAGGAGTAGGATTGTGGAATGTGTTGTTGTGATTCTTTTCTAGAAGCCAAGGTCATCTTTTGTCTCCGCACCTCGACATTTGACCGGAAGAAGCTGGGTGGAGATGCCAGTGTGGAAGAAAAGGATTGGGGCATGTGATTGATTATGGGTGTGGGGATAGATCATGAACTTTCAACTGGGTGAACTCTCAGGATGTAAATCAGAGTTGGAATTCCACAGATGTGCCAACATACCTGTATATTAAATTGGACCTTTAAGGATGATCCTGCCTCGGACTTTGATTTATATCTGCATGGTATTTGGAACGCTGACAGCTTTGTTTAAATAGAAAAAAAAACCCTCCTAAAACACAATTCTTCTGATAAAGAACGTTAAGGACCTAGTAAAAGATATAAAAAGAGGTTTTCTGAAATCTATCGCTAGAAAGATTAAAATGGAAGAAATTTTAGGAGATCAAGATCGAAAGAATCGAAGAAGAAACACTAAACAAGGGTAAGAGGTGATAGTTACTTGGTAAGAGGTGATAGTTACCTAGTTACTTGCGGGATCGTATTCTGCCCCATACATCCCTGCGACCAATTCGCTCGCACCGAGAGGGACTCCTCCAGGTGCTGTCCACCAGACAGTGCCGAGGGGCGGCGCCTAGGAGTAGAGCCTTCTCTGTGGCGGGCTCAGCCCTGTGGAATGACCTCCCTCCGGATATTAGGACTACCTCTGACCTCTGCTCCTTCTGTGTAAAGCTCACCTATTCCAAGTAGCTGGAATACCAAGTAGCTGGCCTGGCTCAAACATGATCTAACTATATCGCTCCTGACGGGTTTTTTATTTGTGTAATTTAATTGAATTTATTTATTTATTTAGGGGTTTTTAAATATTGTGATTTTAATTGTTTTTATCCATCAGCCCACCTCCTCCTTGTACACGTCTTAGTACACGTCTTTGTTATATGTATGTCTTGTCCAGATATGTATTTTATATGTTTTTATTGTACGCCGCCCCGAGTCCTTCGGGAGAGGGTGCGGCTAAGAAATAAATATTTATTCATTCATTCATTCATAGAAAAGCTTGAATGGATACTTTGCATCATCTTCATTGTAGAAAAAAATATTAGGTAAATCTGAGTTGATAGTTTCAGAAAGGGAAGTTGAGATGCTGAGAAAAAGAGTGATGATTAAAAAAAATGGATGACATCAGTCCAATAGGTACTGCTATAAAGCCTAGAACAATCAGGAAATACTTTTTTTTAAATAAGGACAATGGGAACCCTGCAGTTCAGATATTCAGAAAAAATTCCTGGAATCAGATTGCTTCAGTTCTATATATTTCTTTTATGGTTGGTTCCAGATTTTTTTTCCTGCCAAACTCTGAAAGATTTAACAAGAAAGGTGCTGAAATCTTTATGTCTTTTCTTTCTTCCATTGTGTGTTACAGACAAGAACAGAAGTAGAATCTTTAGCTCCAGATTGACCTTTTCAATTGGCTGATTTAGTAACTGATTTAAGATGCTGCTATTGTCCTTTAAGAATTGTACAGAGGTTGTGACTTTTCTTTTTTCTTTTCCATAGTCAACATTTATTAGGGCATGATATAGAATGACATTCAGTTAATTCGTCCTTTTTATTCAACTTACAGTGCAACTATGTCTGGGTGTAGGTATGCACACACACAAACATGTAAGTTGCACTGAATTGAGTGGAATGTACTTTTAAGAAAACGAGTTCACCCCATAACTTTCCAGATGTTGCTGATCCAGAATTCGCAACCAATGTTACCACTGCTGAGGAATCATGGAAAGTGTAGCACCACAAGCAGGAAACTGTCAAGTTTCTTTCATTTATAATATAAAGGGATAGATTTGAGAGCGTTATAGTTATCTTATTTCCATAATGTTTTTCTTTATCTTGAGAGATAGTGGACCCTGTCAAAACCAAAAGGGCAGACAGAAACAAACCAAATATCAGGCGTCATATATCGAATCCTGTGCAGCAACTGTGAAAATAACTTTGTTGGCCAAACAGGAAGAAAACTATCAGCCAGACTGCATGAACTGCAATTCCTGGCTACCAAAAGCCATGACCTACTATCCCTCATGTCCATCCATGAAGACTCAGAAGGACACAAATTTGATCTAACTGGAACCACAGTTGTAACCCAGGTGAAATCAAGGAGAGAAAGAGAATTCCCTGAAGCCTGGTTTTCCACCAATAAGTCAATAAACAGACACATTGACATCGATCCAGTCTACCAATAGCTGAGAATGAAAGAACTGCTCCCAAAGATAGTATTTTAAAATGAACAAACAGGCACCCCACTACGTAACAACAAAAAGCATAACTCATCAGCTCACAAGAAATCGGATAATGTCTCATTAACAACCAGCCAATCAAACAGCCCAGACCATGACTCAGAAGCATCTGAACAGACAACACTAATTTACATCACACAGACAGTACTTAAAATCAAAGACCATGTCTTGGTAACAACAGCCATCCAATCAAACAGTCTGTAATCAGATGTACGTATGTGTGTATATAGGTGTGCTTGTATGTACAGTATGTGTATAGGTGTGTATATATATGTGTATATAACATACATACACACACGTGTGTGTGTGTGTGTGTGTGTATGTATGTATGTATGTATGTATGTATGTATGTATGTATAGTGTCACAACCGCTGGTATGCCCAAATATGGGAGGGAGCATACTGCTTCCCTTTTCTGTCTATTGGCTTCTGTCCCTCATCCAGGAAGAAAGCCATTTTTAAAATGTTGCCTTGTTACATTTGTGTTGCATTTGTGCTGATAAATAAATAAAGGGAGACTAGTATAGATCTATTTCAAGCTATTTAGCTCTCATCAGCTAGCCATACCCTTACTGGGAATCGAATGTATTTATCAGCACAAATGCAACACACACACATGTGTGTGTGTGTGTGTTGCATTTGTGCTGATAAATAAATATGTATATTTATGTGTATATGTGTGTATGTGTTATATACACACCTACACACATATATATACACACATATACATACATATATATATATATATATATATATATATATATATATATATATATATATATATATATATATATATATATGCTGGTTTTGTTGTATTCGGGTCTTTTCCCGTGTAAACTTTACACGGGAAAAGACCCGAATACAACAAAACCAGCATACCTACACCCGTGAAAATCTACGAAAACAAATATATATATATATATATATATATATATATATATATATATATATATATATATATATATATATATATATATATATATATATATATATATATATATATATATATATATATATATATATCTTGCACATATATATATGCTGTCTTTTATTCAAAACTATTTCCATGGTAGTTTATAATCAGAGAGTATAATGAAACATTCACTTTGGTTGATATAGTGGTATTCATAAAAAAACTATCAATATCAAGGCTTACCTAACTAACAATAGTGTTTACTTAGATCAACTCTATATTTATATTTATGTAACTCTAGAATCATCTCCGTGTTCCAGTGATCTCAAAGTGTTGTCCCTTTTGGGCCCTGAGCCATTTATTTTCAGTTCAGCTGCTGGGCAATCAAAAATGAGGATTGTCTTGTTTTTGTAGTTAAAATTGTGGGTGGACCACTTTCTACATTAATGGCAGCTCCTATCTCTGAACTTGTTCCCACTCACCTATGCAGATAACATACCAAGACAGTATAATTCATTCTTCTGTGGGCAAAATATGGTGCTGTAATGGCTTCCCTTTTTAAAAGTGATTTTTAAAACAAGACAAAAAAAGCAAATGCAGAACATAATATGGTACATGTAGATTGCTTATATGGAAAAATCACCCTTTTGAACCCTTTAAAATTGTCTATTATCTATGAAAATATTGTTGAGAATTAGAGGAATAAAATTAGTGTAAGTATCAGGGCCAGATTAAGGCCAATGGATGCCCCAAGCACAGTCCAAATACTGCTCCTCAGTCCTTCCATTGCTAAAGTGGAAAGATATCAAGATTTAACCATTGCTGGAGTCCTTCAGAAAATGGCATGCCAAGTGGCAGGATGAACTTTTTTCCTGCTGACAAAAAGCTGACTTTGATTTACATCTGCACTGGACCACTGCAAGGATTTTGTATTTTACTAGTTTTTAAAAGAACTTTGCTGCTTTATTTTACTTTTTGAATATATTTATGATCTCTTTTTTATTCTAAAGAGATGGGAATTTTCTCTTTCTTTTTTATTTACTTTCTATTATGGGAAATGTTATCTTAATTTTTCCTGCAGATATTTTTTTATGGAACATTTACTTATTTTGTCTTTGAGAGGAATTGTCTATGTTTTGTTGTGAAAGTCCAGGTATAAAGGAAATGTGGATTATTGTATGTGTATTTTAATATTATGTATATTAAAATGAAAACTATACATTAAGGATTAACATTATATATTATATAATTTTTACAATGCTGACAAAAAGAGATACAAAGGAAAGGTGAGAGCCTCATCAACTTTATGTCAAAGTCTTCTTGGAAGCTTTTGGGGAAAAATGCTTACAAGCCCTGAATGAAAATTTAGATAAAAGACTTGATGATGTAACAACAGTCATAAATCATCTTAAGGATGATACTCAAGTACAGGTAACAGCAGCTAAATCAGAGTTGCAATTGGGTGGATTGGAAGTCAATTTGTTGCTGACAGAATTGAAGGAGGAGGAGCTTTGAGAATTGCAGGCTCTTTGGAGAAGGCTGAAAGGGGCATGGATTTAAAAGGCTTAGTGATGGCCATATGGATTAGTGATGAATTGGACTTTCTCACGAAAACTGTTGGAGATTGTGGATTATATTTATTCTATTCAATCAAAGATGAGATGTTGGTGGTTCAATTTGCACAAAAAACATCTGAACAACAAGTGCTGTGGAGATATTCACAACAGAGAGCTATGATTTGGGGGAATGAAATGCAATTGTTGGGAAAGATCCCAGCTGTAATTTTAAGGAAAAACTTTATTATTAATAATCAGTCAAAAATATTTGATCTTAGAAAGATCAGAGATAATAACTGCAATGATTTATGGTAGATTAGAAGCCATTGGGTACTTGCTGTGTGTGAAATACAGTAATAGATTGTTAACAGTGGCCTTTTAACTTTAGTTTTCTTGTTGGATTTACTTGTTAACTGTTTTTTTTTTACAGTAAATAGATGGTAGGTCAAATTACCTGGAAAGTAGAGCTGTAGTTCATCAACTGTAGACCTTAGTTATGCAAACTATATATATTCTTAAATATACTGTATATATCAGTATTTAATTGGAGGGACAATATGTGTATATATTTTAATGCATATTTTTGTCTTCTATAGTTTTCGCTTTGTTTGTTGCTATTTCCCCTTTTTCTATTGAAATTTGTGTTTTCATTTTGGAAATACAATAAAAAAATTATTAAGTCTCAATAACTGCTGAAAGCTAAGGGTGGCAGTGAAAGAGTTAAGGGCATGACAGCCCAGGGACAAAAAATGTGGTTCTCCCCTTCCTCTGATGTCCTAAGCACTGTGTTTACTTTGCTTAATGTGTTCAATCCAGGACTGGTCAGTGTGGCAAATAGTTCAATTGGGATAGCCAATTTTCGAGGTGGCCTTCTTGTGCCTTTCAGGAACATCATACCATGAAACTCATCTCATTGCCATTGTAAATCATCACCAAGGGAATCAGAAAAATGAGACTCTGTCTATATTTCTCTAATTGTTGATGTTCTCTCACCTCCCCAATCCTCCTTTCTCAGCATCTATAGCCGTTCTGTGTACTTTAACATATTCTGCAGAAGAGAATGGTGAAGACTGCAAAGCAGCTGGTACAGTACCGATCCACTGTGACATCCAAATCGAAGCAAATGCTGATGTTGTTACAGCAGCCACCCAATTCCTATTCTTTTGTGATGATTTGGCTTATTCCTCATTAAGGTCTAACAAGACCTCTATCAACTCATCCCATGTCCATTTTTCTGGCCTCCTTCTCAGTTTAGATATAGTTTTTTTCTAACTCTACCTGGGATCTTACACATTTATTTCAAAATACATAGTGCCTGGTTCAAAGCAAAATCTACAGAATACTGCAGGGGGGAGGGGAGATTAGGGATTATGAAATACAGGTACACAAAAAACTTCTTTTATCTCAATTATGTTGATTTACTGCATGAAAAATGCTATATCAGCAATTGTATGAAGCATTGATCTTGCAAGCAGACTCATTGTGGATTTAAGGCAGAGATAGACCACCAGTGGCCCTTCAAATGTTGGACTTCAACTTTCATGATACTCCATCACTGCTAAGGCATTAAAAACTCACCTGTTTCAATCAGCTGGCCTGGCACTCTCTTAGTTTTGTCTCCCGGGGATATATTTTAACTGGGTTTGGGTATTTTAATTGGGGATGTTTTTTAGGGTTTCCATAGCATATTTATTTCTTGTACAGTCTCTTCTCCTCCACCTAAATGTTTAGTATTTAATTGTTTTTATACTATTTATATTGTTATTCATGTATTCTATCTGCATTTTATCTGACTGTACACTGCCCCGAGTCCCTTTTTGGGAGAGGGGGCGGTTTAGAAATCCAAAGAAATAAATAATAAGGCTCATGGCAACTAAACCATATTTGGAAAGCAGTATGTTGCCAATTCCTGGTTTTAAACTACAAATCTCTGTGCCACCAGATTAACTAGGCACCAGTTTCTTAATGGCATACATTGGTCTGATGTTCAGGGAAGTGGCTACATTATTGAAAATTATTGCCATTCAGCTTGCAATTGTGCAACGCTCTATGTTTCAAACTGCAATCTGATATACAATAATTAAGGTGTATTGACATCTCCTATGCAGTAAACTGTAATCTGGGTTTTCTGCCATGCTGAAATCTTACTACTGATACTTTTTTTTGGCAATTTCTTTACAATTTCCAAAATTGTCCACACACAGCACTCCTTTCCCCTGATGAATTTGTTTATAAGCATATCTAACTTGATCGGAATTAATTTATTAGTAAAACAAAAAACGAATGGCCTGAATTAGATAGCAAATGATGTCTTGTCTTGATGTTTGTAATGATTTGGTTACCCAGGATACAGGCCAGATTTTTAGTACATTTCCTGCTAATTCTTGAGGTGTTAAGATTTCAAAAAGAGTGGCAAAAAGTGAGAATGTAACAGTCCTGTGGCCAGCTTGCAGAGTGATTTCATAAACAGTTTTATTAGCGCCTCTGATGACTGAGACAATAATTATTGCTGAAGGCAACATTGCAACTATTCTCTTTTTTGTAGATACAAACATGGCTTGTGGGGATGGGGATTCATCTTTTCATCGTGACATCTTAAGTCACAGGAGTGAAAAGAAGTTGGCAACTCTAATGAGGAAATGCTTCCCTGGTTTTGGTGATGACAGGAAAGGCCAAACTTTCAGCACCAAAGTTCTGACTACCTTTCACACAGTCTTAAGGATTAGTAAACCTGAAATTTGTTAAGGCATTTGGAACACATACTAATCATTGTTCGGTATATAGACATAGATATTAGAATCTTAAACACTCGCCACTCTAGTAGGCAGCTGTCAACAAGCAGAGCTAATTAAGAATGACCCTTTATTTGTTTTTCCCCTGATTATTATGAGTATCTTTCACTCCATCTACCACTTCCTAATGGGAACAGAGATTGTATAGAAAGGGGCCCCAGTAAACTAACTGGCACATATATCGAATCTGCTTAGCCTGGGCTGTTAAGTAAGTTTAATTAATTTACTAAGTTAATGTTCCAGAGCTAGCATGAAAGCATCATTGCTATCAGCTGGGTAGCAGGAATTGGAACCCTAAATGAGCTCATTTTTTCACAGTTGGAATTAGGGACCAGTTAGCCAGTTATATGGTTTTCCAATTTCTGCACTTGCCCTAAGGGAGTTGCAAGTTATTCATTCCCCAGGATTAAGTGTGAGTAAGAAAAAATAGCTACTTGGGATTTGCTTCCATCTTTGACTCAAGCAGTGTCTATTCTCTTTAGTTTTCTGCCCTAGATGTGAACGTGTATGTTTGTTATTTTGAGAGGCTGGCAGTACAGCATCTCTAAGAAACGTTTCCTATGTGTATTTTTTTGTTGGAAAGGTTTGCAGATAAAGGTGTGTGTGTGTGTGTGTGTGTGTGTGTGTGTGTATAGTGGGGGGGGGGGGAAGCAAAACAAACAATAAAAGAATGGAAACAAAATTACAGAAATTTGCAAAGTTTGACAAATGGTGGTCTGGAGTTGCCACAAGCTAATGGCTTGCGATGATTAATAAGAGTAAAAATAATTGCATTTCATTAAGATTGATGACACCCCATTTAACCTCCCTTCTCGTTTCAGCCCTAAAGTGGAAAGAGATGAAGTTCTCATCTATAATAGCTCCTGTAACATTACCATGGAAACTGAGGCAGAGATGGAGTGTGAGGGACCTAATCAGCCAATTACCGCCAAGATTACTGAGATATGGAAAATCTGGGGCCAGAACACTCAGGTATAATCAAATCTTTTTTATAGACTGATTCAAACAGCTTAAAATTAAATTTGCAATATTGTGTACATTTAAGTGAAAAAAATAAATAAACCTTAGGCCAGGCAGAGGCAATATATAATTTTAAATGCTTTCCAACTGAATAGCCGATCTAATGCACAGCAAAGGAACTAATTCTTAACTATGGTTAACCACACTTTAATAAATATGAATGAGGCCTGCTGTATTTAATTGCTTTCTGTTGTCTCTCTATTTTTGCAAGCTCCTTTCTTATAAATGATGCTTCTTCCTGCCTCTGTTGCTGCAATCAGAGATCACAATCACAGATTTTTCTCCCTGAGTTATTATGGTCTCTTCTCATGTTCTTCAGGCAATGGGCTATTAGCTAGTTGAAACAGGAAGATGATAAGCTTTATTGGAATATGGACTAGCAGTTAGATACTTCACGCATACTGCCAGATTTTTTTTAAATAAATCAATGTTGCCTCTTCAGTCCTTATGAAAGAATTAAAATAATTGAAACTATTTCTAAGTTGTGTTATTTTGAATAACATGGAGTTAATCAATTGACGTGTCATTCCTACATTCCATTAATATCTGTAAAACATATAAATATTGCTTATACTTCTCTGTCTTTCTTTCCTTTGGTCCATATTTGGATTGCTCGCTGTAGGAATTCTATGTGTACACACATATATATTGTGTAACATTCAAGTGATTTTTTAAAAAAAAAATCCATTGTTGTCAAAAAAACTGGTAGTTTCTGTGCTATTCAGACAAGTTCAGGGCAAAGGCTAAAAATAAATCCATGCAAATGGTATACTTATGTCTATTGGATGCATTTAAATTCTAGTAAGTATAATTAATATCCAATGAAGTCCTTATTTTTCCTCAATTCAGCCTGTGTATACACTACTTAAGATTTCCTCAGCTGGGAGACATGTAATCTGCCAAGAGTCATTGCTTTGCAGTGTGTAACAAATTGAATAAATAAATAAAAATAAACAAACATTTTTAGTGTAAATTTGGATAGATGGGGAAAATGACAAGAAAATCTGCTTGCATAGTTTTCAGTTTGAGTAGATTTTTTTTCTTCGTTGAGGCAGCTCATGAACTTAGCCTTTTCATTATAGAGGTCTTTGCAGTTTAGCAATAATTCCTTTTACCTTTTATCTTCTGGAAATGATAGGTAGAAAATGGTTTCAGGGTTAGGAGATGAGAAAATAGTCTGGGGATGATCCTTTAAAATTAAAACATTATTTAAATAAATGAATTTGTAGAAATGATAGGAGATTAAAACTTTAACTTGGCACAGGGACTGTAAGTTGGTCCTTTTTACATAGAGCCTGTGGGAGACATTTAATTAGCACCACTCATACCAAGAATGAATGAATATAGAATTTGATTTCTTTACATTTTCTTGGCTTATATATAGGTCTTGATCTGGCCATGTGCTACTTATTGTCATTCCTTTCTTTAATTAATATTGTGAGAAGGTAAACCTGGGACAGCCAAGTATCTACTTTTTCATATTTTTGATCTCTCTTCTCATCCATTACTATACATTTTCCTGAAGTCCTGGAACCAAATTCAGAATGAAAGACAAGGCAGACAAGATGGATTTTTTGGTGGGATGGGGGATGGCAACTTTTCTTCACAAACTTAATGAAGTAAGAAGGGTCCATCAAGTCCAAACTCCTGTTCTCTGTAGGAATATAACTGAAAGGATTCATGACTGACAGATGTCCTTTCTTTGCTTGATCACACTCAATGAATGGGAGCTCACTGCCTCTCTGAGGGATTAGTTCCAGTGTTCTACTTTTAAGTGGCTTTACTCTTAAAAGTCCCCCTCCCCCACCCATAGTATTCAACTGGTTTCCACTTTTCCATCTTTTGGATTAAGGTCTGAAATGAGGGAGGTAATGTGATAACCATCTAGCAGCTTTTGCACAAGTAAACAATCAACATGTCTATTTGCTATTGTATCCGAGGAGGCACACCATGCTTGAGGGCAAGAGTGCAATCAAGAGTTCCATTTCTATTTGCCACAAAAGAGTCTGCATTAAATAGATGGGGCTGCTCTTATTTGTATTGCGCGGTTGATGTGAATGATCTAGGAAAGAAATATTTGTGAAGAAGATAATTAAACTGTAAGATTGTGTAGTTGTCTTCACAACTATATATTACTGGAATGCTTGTTTTCTTAGTGATGCAAATGGTTGCCAGGTCTGTCACCTTACATATCTGAGGGACTGGAAATGCCTACCGTTTCACACTGAGAAATGCAGTTAGGGACTATTCATGTGACTCATGTGAGTGTAAAGATAGGTTTATATTTCTAACAATGGTTTGGGAATGAGGCAATAAAATGGAGCATATTACTTCAGACTACAATTTAATTTTTAAAATCATGTGTTATGTTTTATATCAGGGGTAGTCAACCTTTTTATACTTACCACCCACTTTTGTATCTCTGTTAGTAGTAAAAGTTTCTAACCGCCCAACGATTCCACAGTAATGGTGATTTATAAAGTAGGGAAGTAACTTTACTTTATAAAATTTATAAAGCAGAGTTACAGCAAATCCTTACCGCCCACCATGAAAGCTGGAACGCCCACTAGTGGGCGGTAGGGACCAGGTTGACTACCACTGGTTTATATAATTAACAGAAATGTTAGCTGTGGAATTGGAAATAATGATTTGGGTTCTCTGTAAATTTTGGTAATCTAACAGGAGTAGAAATACATAGCTTTATATCCTGGGAAGAAGCATATAGAGAGTAATTTCATGCACAGAGAATTTACTACAATCATTGAAATATTTTCATTGTCATGTTGCAAAGAGTTCCACATAGAATACATGCATACAAAGAAATTGTAGTCTGAAGTTGTGAATTTAGGATTTAAATTTCCTGCTGATTGCCTTTAATGGATGAGCACCATCAATTTTATTCTGAAGAAGAATAAGTATCTATTCTCTCTCCCCCCATCAATGATTATCTTTATTCCACTTCCCTTTTAGGTTTTTAATATCTATGGACATTTTTGCAATAGCACTCAGACTTATATACTGCTTTACAGTGCTTTACAGCCCTCGCTAAGTGGCTTACAGAGTCAGCTTATTACTCCCAACAATGTGGGTCCTCCTTTTACTGACCTTGGAAAGATAGAAGGCAATCTTTAGCTGGTAGGACACGAACTGTCAAATTTCTGGCAGTCGGCAGTCAACAGAATTAGCCTGCAATATGCATTTTAACCACTGTGCAACTACAGTTCATGATTTTAACAACTGAACTGTAGTCTGAAGTAATATACATTTTATTGCCTCATTCCCAAACCATTCTGTTAGAAACATAATGATTTTGTATTTTGTATATTTGCTGTTGAGCATATTGATCAAATTACATAGCAAATGTATGTGTTTGTATAGGTGTGTGTGTGTGTGTGTGTGTGTACCCACACACACACACACACAGAGAGAGAGAGAGAGAGAGAGAGAGAGAGAGAGAGAGAGAGAGAGAGAGAGAGATCAGCTATTTGGTTTAGCTCACATAGTTAGTTCCTGTTCTTTTGGAGATGAAAACTGTATTCAGTTCCTGCTGCCATTTTCTTGTTACACCACATGCAGCCTTTCTGTTGTAAAGAACTATGAATTGCAGAATCTTCAGTGTGTCAACTGAAGCCTAATAGCATGTATGTATTGAGGAGGAGCAGATAGGTCAGATAAGTGGTTTCAATTTTACTTGACAGCCTCTTGCTAAGATTTATGGCACTGTGCAGTATATGCATGCTTCTACATAAAGGCTTTAATCATGTCATGCAAACTGCCCTTCCCTTCCCACTGGAAATAATGGTGCCAGTCAGAAAAAATGCCTTAATGGCCTCTTGTATGTTGGGTTACAGTAATGGTGCTATTAGCAAGAGGTACAAAATGTCAGAGAAGTATTGGGACTTCACCTTTTTCCTTATACGTGGACATCTCTAAGGAATTTAGAAAGTTCTGCATGCATTGGTTCAAAATATGTCTTATCAGTTGGCATCTAACTTTGTTGGCATTAGCGAAATAAATTCATGTTGACACATACTTGATAGTTCTGGGAAATTCTGATATTGAGAAAACGACATGTCAACGTTTCACCATTCTTCCTTCATGAGAAAGCAAGTGACCTTTTACTTCCACAAGTAGCAATTCATTAAACCCCATTCAAAAGATCTTTCTTTCCTTCCTCTGCTTCAAATTATGTACTATAATTATTTATATAATTCTTGAGAATGGTAAGTCTACTTAATTTTACTTTTTTCTTGGTAAAAGTATATGAAGTAGAATTTCATAGGCTTACTAATGTAATATACAATATGTATACTGTATAATATATAGTACGTAAGTATGCATGGTTGCAAACCTATTATAATGAATATACTTTTTTAAGAACTGAGAACAGACTTGCGGCAAATACCGGAAACTGTTCCTATATTTCTGGACATTATTTTGCTTTAATGGCATTTTCCAGATTCTACTACTTTGTTTTCACCAAGCAAAACCCATATTTGTATGTTAGAGGCTGCCTGCAGAACAAATGAACATATAGCTAAGTAATAGTCTCTGGCTTTCCTCTGAAGTGTTAACTGTGGAGCCGTGGTGGCACAGTAGTTAGAATGCAGTATTGCAGGCTACTTCCGCTAACTGCCAACTGCCAGCAATTTGGCAGTTCAATTGTTACAAGCTCAAGGTTGACTCAGCCTTCCATCCTTCTGAGGTCGGTAAAATGAGAAGTCAGATTGTTGGGGGAATTATGCTAACTCTGTAAACTGCTCAGAGAGGGCTGTAAAGCACTGTGAAGCGGTATATAAGTTTAAGTGCTATTGCTATTGCATGTTTATACTGATATTGCATTGATATTCCATCTGAGTGAATAGTTATTTGATTTCTGTGATTTGCACTGTGGATTAGATGAGTGAAATAGTTTGATGAAATATTATCAGCAAATGTTGGACTGTGGATTTAGGGAAAGATGAAAGGGCAGCTTGTTGGAAACTGGGTAATGAATTAGACTGGATGGAACACAGTTGACTGTAGTAATACTTTCGGTTTGTAAAGGCTTTTGATAGATACAATTGTAGAAATTATGTTGTAAAATCAGAAATTGGTTAAGAAAGCAATGTATGGGGGCTTCTTGGCTTCTGTTGGCTATACCATCACATGATGACCAAAGGATGAGGGCAGCAATGCATTATCACTCATATGTTAAATATTTTGCATATCTTTCATACATAATATTGTACATGTAAGAAATAATAAATATAAGAAAAAAATTGAGAAGAACTTAACAGCATTTCCTGAGCATTTGTTCCACAGGCCTTTCCTGTTACTGCCATACAAAACTTATGACTCATCCTTGATGAGAACTGGTTTATTAGAATCCATTTAATATTGATTTTGACTTTGGGACATGGCTTTCCCAGATCTGACAGATTTCCAGAATCCAACCCTTGACGTGTCAACCTTTTCCTTCTCTTCCCTCCAAGTGTTCCCAGCAATGTTTTCTTCTTTGTTATTTGGCAAGTGACCTTCTGCTAGGATGGCAGGAGAGGGAGGAAGCACCAGTGAGCAACTTGCACTTCTAGGCATGTGCTAGTAAAGACTGAAGTGGGAATCTGATTGCTTTCTCTGCAGTAGCCGCCATACATCTTACTCTGGGGAAGATAAAATCTAAAATCACAAGCATTCATTTTCTCTCATCCTGTATAAGACTTAAAGCTATTCTTCCTGCTGTTTCTTAATTTTTTTCCTTGCAAGTTCACTTTTTGTAAGATGAACTTATTGAGCATTAAATAGGTTTGAATTGTGTTATTGCCTCTTTGCCTACTTTTTCAAATCACTTCAGCATTTTTGAGTTGGAAGATTTAAGCATCAAAAAAGTGAATTCACCTCTTGACTCAACTTTCAAAGGTTTAGTCTCATGTACCTAATATCACACCCACTCACTAACTCCTCTCCAACCATTAATAATAGTTTCTTAATATGTCTTAATTTCTTATAGTATTACTCTAAGTATGGTTGCTTGGGCTTTAAGCATTCTTTCTCCTGCCGTTACATATTGAGGGACTTTTTGCTGGACATTTTGGACATTGGACATTGAAGGACATATTCATGTTTTGATGAGTTTTTATTTAGTAGTTCCATATAATGGCTACCCATCCCAAATGAATTATTCTAACAGCTCATTGTGTTCAAAAATATAAATAACAGAAAGGCAAGAGCAAAACAAAACAAATCAAAGAGTAGCCATGGTGAAAACAATTCTATCAAGAACAATTAACACAACAAATTTATGGACTCAACTCCACCTCTTTCTGTTCTGTAGGGAGAACGAGGCAAACAGGGACTGAGGCAAGGCAGGTTGAAGCTAACACAACCTTTATTAACAGTGACAAACAGCTCAATGTAAGGCAAACCTCGAACCGGCAAACAGCAAAGCAAATGACAGCTGTCAGCTCTTTTATACTAGAGCTGTCAGAAGCTTAGCCAATCAGGTAGCTAGATTCTCCCGCCAGCAGGCTGCTCGTGTCTTAGCCAATCAGGAACTAGCAATGTAAGTCAATGGCAGGGAACTTCAGTACTTAACACCCCTCTCCTCCCAGTTGGCACATGCATAGTCCGCCAAGTACGCTGGCTGGCGATGGCTCTGCCCTGACCGTCTCAGTTCAGGGCCAGCGGTCAGAGGAGGAGTCTCTGCTGGCTGGGCCTGTGGAACTGCCAGAGACTGAGCGTCCGAGACAGCGGGAAGAGTGACCTCCACTGGACCAACTAGACTACCAGATAGGGCAGGCAATGAGAACATGTTGGAGAAGGGTGCGGAAGCAGCTTCTAATGGTGTCAGTTCACCAGGGCAGGATTGGGCCTGTCCTGGTTGTTGATCTGCTGCACTGGGAGGTCTCTGATGAAGCTGATTGATGTGCCGGCACCACTCTTGCCCATTATCGAGCTGGACCCTATAAGAGTCGCGTCCAGTTAGCTGTGTTATTAGTCCGGGGAGCCACCTTGGTTTAGCCCCGTAGTTTTGGGCGTAGACCAGGTCTCCCACGTTAAAGGTTCAAGTCGAGTTGCCTGTGTTGGGACTTTTCTCTGTGGCATAGCCAGGGTGCAGCCGGTCCAGAGTTGTCCAGAGCCGGCGACCCATAAGTTATTCTGCAGGACTTTGGTTGGTAACCAGGCATGGAGTTGTATGCTGCGCCAGAAGGTATTGGGACATTTTGTCATGCCAATTTCCTGGCCCCAGGCGGCCCAATGCCTCCTTAGCTGACTGGATGGTTCTTTCCTCCAAGCCGTTTCCGGCCAGGTGAAACGGAGCCATGGGTGCATGTCGTATGCCATGCTGGCCTGCGCACCCAGTCCAGCACTTTGGAGAGGACAGGGTCTGTTGCAGATAGCCTGGCAATATCCCACGTGGATACTGGCATGGCTAATTTCTCTACGAGGAGGACTGAGGCAGCGGGAGCAGGGTCCACCACAGGCGCTGGCAAAGGGCAGCAACTGAGGGCATCCGCATGCCCCAAATTCTTTCCTGGCCTATAGATAAGCTGATAATTGTATGCTGCCGGGAAAATGGTCTATCTGGACATCCTAAATGACAGTCACCCACCAAGAGACCCAAGGGGGGTTTGTGGTCAGTGACCAATTGGAAGAAACAACCATAGACGTAGTCGTGAAAATGCTTGACTCCTGCTACAGCAGCCAGAGCTTCTTTGTCTAGCTGACTGTAGTTCCTTTCTGCAGCTGAGAGTGTACGGGAATAATAGGCAATTGGGGCTTCTGAGCCATTAGGAAGGAAGGGCTCAGAACAGCCCCAATGCCATAGGGTGATGCATTGCACACCAAAACCAAAGGGAGGTGGTCACTGTATTGGACTAGCAGTGACTGGGATGTGAGAACGTCCTTAACCACCCAAAAAGCATGGGCTTCCTTGGGACCCCAATGCCAGGGCATCTTAGAGTCCAGAAGCCTGTGCAGAGGCTCTGCCAACAAAGCCTTATGGGACAAAAATATGGCATAAAAATTAAGAAGCCCTAGAAAAGCCTGAAGCTCTACCTTAGACGAAGGTGTGGGCACTTTTTTGATGGCCTCTATCTTTGACGGGGTAGGGTGGATGCCTTTGGTGTCCACAAGGTACCCTAAAAATTCCATGCTGGGGACCCCTATCCTGCATTTTCCTTGCTTAGGTTTTAGCCCAGTCTGGCGAAAATGGCTCAGGACTGCCCTTAACTTCTTGATGAGTTCGGCTTGATCCCTGGCAGATACAAGCACATCATCAAAATAGGGTACTACCCCCCTGGCAGCCTCTGGAGCAATCACTCCATCAGGCTCTGAAAAATGCCTGGGGCTATGCTAACCCCAAACTGCAACCTCTTGCACTTAAAAGCTCCCCGGTGGGTCACGATGGTCTGGACCATGGCAGTGGCTTCGTCCACCGGAAGGCTCGGAAATGTTGAGCCCCAACACAGAGAACCAGTCCAGCCCTAGGAGGCGGGGCAGCTGGCCTTCAATGATGATGAGGGGAAGAGGCCCCTGGAAATTATGGCTTGCAACCTGGAATGTGCCACAACCCACAATAAGAATCTGTTGCCCTTGATAGTCTCTGAGGCGAATTGGGCACTGCTTAAGGGTAGCCTTAGTAAGGCTGGGCACTATCCACTTGATAGTGGCCCAAGAGATGAGGGATTTGGAAGAGCCAGTGTCCACTTCCATTTTACAGGGCTCTCCCTCAATTTGGACAGTTAAATAGATCTTGTGGGCCGGCTTTGATAGAGATGCATGGGTGATGGCCCATTCAGAGTGCTGTTGGTCACCCGCGATGGTGAAACAGTCTTCGTGGTGCCTTGGAGCCTGTCTAGTGGACTGCCTTGCCAAGGCGCGTTCAGGAGGCCGAAGAGCAACTGGCATGGCAACCCTGCATACCTTGGCCAAATGTCCCTTCCTGTCACAATGTTGGCAGATGGCGGCTTTTAACCTGCAAACTGACCTTGCATTGTTCCCACCTCAACTGAGGCAACCCGGCTGAGGCAAAAAGTCTGAGTTCATTTTTTCCGGGTTGTCAGGTTGAGGTGGCTGATGTTTTCTTCGACGTCGGAAAAATTGTCTGCATCGACTTCGTCGTGGTGGACTGCATGGCCCCTGCTGGCATGAGTGGCTGGTGGCAGAAATTTTTGAATCTCTGCAGTAGATTTATCAGACATTTCGTATGCCGTGGCTTCATCCACAGCTGCGTGAAGTGTCAGCTCTTTTCGCGCCAGCAAACGTCACTGAAGTCTGAGGTCTCTGATACCACACACCAGCTGTTCTAGTAGGGCATCCTCCAGCACTGGGAAATTGCAGTGTAGAACCGCCGTTCTGAGGGACGCCATGTAGTTCGACACGGATTCTCCTTCTCTCTGGATCCTCTGTCGGAACGCATAGCGCCTCGCCATATGTGAGGGAGTTGGAGAATAATGGTTTTTTAGCTTCTCCAAGAGTGTCTCCCAGGGCATTGAGTGCACTGACTGAGGGGCTGCTAAAGCCCTGGCTGTGCCAAACATCTCGTGGTCGCAGGCGCTGAGGGAATGGTCTCTTTTACGGCCGCTAGACAAACCAGTGAAGTCGTTTGCCTCCAGGAAGCACTCAAACCGTTCCATGTTTCAGTGGCTGGGCTGAATGCCAAGAATGCCGGTTGGGTAGCCATCCTGAGAAGGACGGCCATGAAGAATCAGAAAAAAAATCAGTGATGAGTGACGTCTCGTCGCTTAGTGACTTGAGACAGCTCTAACAGTGACTTCGCTTTTGTTCTTTACCTCAGACCTGATCCCACCCTCGTCGCCAGTGTTCTGTAGGGAGAACGAGGCAGACAGGGACTGAGGCAAGGCAGGTTGAAGCTAACACAACCTTTATTAACAGTGACCACAGCTCATATGTACGGCAAACCTCATACCGGCAAACAGCGGCAAAAGACAGCTGAGAGCACTGTTCCCTCTAAGGTGCGCGGCTGCGCGGCCGTGCACGTGGCAAGAAGACACCACGCAGCAGTTTCCAACTGCTGTGCAGTGATTTCTACTGTCACAGGCGCCGGAGGTTGGGGAGGTCCTTTGCAGATGGCTAGAACTGGCTGCCCGCAAAGGACCTCCCTAGACTTGTTTTGATGAGCGTGGGACGACTGAGTTCAGCAAAGCAAGCCCGGGGAGGTCCTCTGTGGGCGGCCAATCCTAGCTGCTTGCGCCCGGTGCTGCGGCTAAAATAAACCCCCAAAGCCCCTGCCGCTACCGGAATATCTGCTGCCGCCTCCTCCTCCTCTAACAGCACCACCACATTTGCTGCCCAACGCTGAGGCCGAGGTGAAGCCGCCAAAGCTCCCACCGGCGCCCCCGCCCGTGGCAGCGGCGCCTCCCCCTCCGTTCAGAGCACCTGAGCTGGGCCCCATGTTACCCCCGTCCCCTCCTCCTCTGCTGTGCTTTTGAGGAGCCATGAGGCCGCAGGAGCCAGTAGGAAGGCGGCAGAGGGGGCAGGAGCAGGGGAAAAAGGCCTCATGGCTTCTCAAAAGCATGGTGGAGGAGGAGGGGGCAGCAGGGGTAACGCGGTGCCCAGCTCAGGTGCTCCGAGTGGAGGGGGATGTGCCGCCGCCGCTGCCATGGGCGGGGGTGCCAGCGGGAGCTTTGGCGGCTTCACCTCAGCCACCGCGCCGGGCAGCAAATGTGGTGGTGCTGTTGGAGGAGGAGGAGGAGGAGGAGGCAGCTGTTATTCTAGTGGCGGCAGGGGCTCGTCGGCATCTTCAGCAGCAGCCCTGCCCCCTGTGAAAAAAACCGAAGATGGAGCAGATCCATGCAGATGACATCACCGCAACATGACTGGAGGAGAAATTCTGGGAGTTGAAGTCCACAAGTCTTCAAGCTGTCAGGTTTGAAGACCCCTGCGTTTTTTTTCCTAAAGGGTTAGTGGTGCCAGGATCTTGCAACTTGACAGCTTTAAGACGTGCATGCTTCATTGCCAGAGTTCCTGAGCCAACATGACTGAAGGAGGAATTCTGGGAGTTGAAGTCCACAAATCTTCAAGCTGTCAGGTTTGAAGACCCCTTGGGGTTTTTTTCCCTAAAGGGTTAGGGATGCAAGGATCTTGTAACTTGACAGCTTTAAGACTTGCGTGCTTCAAATGCCAGAGTTTCTGACCCAACATTTTGGTTGCTAAGCGTTGTTAAGTGATACTATATAACACTTTTAATTAAGCAGGTACCTTGAAGAAACATAACTTTGAGTTTCAAATAATACTGATTTTGTTGTTGTCTTAGGTGACACCTGTGAAAAAAATTCAGGTGCTGCTCAGGCATGAAAATGTGCCGCTCAAACACTATACTTTTCTGCTCACACTGAAAAATATTTAGAGGGAACATTGGCTGACAGCTCTTTTATAGTCGAGCTGTCAGGCGTTTAACCAATCAGGTGGTTGGATTCTCCGGCCGGCATGCTGCTGCCTCTTAGCCAATCAGGAGTCAGCAATGCAAGTCTATGGCAGGCAGTTCAGTACACAGCAGTTTATATATTATAATTGATGCCCATACTACTAACTCAGTTTATGATAATGTGAAACCACATGATGAATGCATACATCTACTACATAGGCGTATGGGGCACATTAATTTCAAGATGCTGCAACAAACTGTTAAATTGTCAGAAGGAGTAAAGTTAAAACCTTGCAGTAAATATTTAAATTGTAATGTGTGTAGTCAGGAAAAGAGCAGGGTTACTCCAGCAAACAGATGGAATGGGTTTAAAAAAAAAGAAACCTCTGGAAGTTGTTTTTGCTAATTGGACCTATGAAACCTAGTTTGGGAGGTGCCTGTTATGTTTTGAGTATCATGGATCATTATTCAAGATACCGTTTCTGCTATTTACTGAAAGACAAGACAAAAACGTTTCAACATTTATTTAATTGGTTAAGATTTGCTGAAAGAAAAATGAAATCTAAGGTGATTACTGTTGTAACCGATAACGTAACTGAGTTCACAAACCTTAAATTTCAAACAATGTTGAGATCAGCTGGTATTGAGCATAAACGTTCTGCTCCTTATAGGCCACAACATAACTCGTTTGTAGAACGAAGGGGGCAAACATTACAAGCCATGACTAGAACTATGTTAATTGATTCAGGATTGCCTGAAACACTTTGGGGTGAAGCTATTATGTGTAGTTTTAAATAATGTGGTGAATACAACAACTGGTGAATTGCCATTCACTCGTTGGCATGGTAGAAAACCTGATTTAAGCTATCTTCACACATTTGGAGCCCCAGCATGGGTGCATATTCCCTCACAAGTAAGACTGAAGGGACAACATAGAGCTAGGCAATTATTTTTTGTAGGTTATGAAGCCACTCATAGATCATTTAGATTTTGGGAAAAAGGCACTATGAAAGTACACTATAGTGCTAGTGCTCAATTTATTGAATCCATCCGGAGATCGCTTCCGGTTTCCAAAGGTGATGGATGCCGGGCACCCGCTGTTCGCTTCTCCGGTGGGATATGGATCTGGTTTACAGGATTAACTCAGCATATGCCAGAACACATAATATTCCAAGGGAAGTATATGTTAAATTTCTTAAAAGACCACAAGGGATGAGGTGCTAGGGGCCCAAAGGGGGAGACCACTAAAATATAAAGACAAAGAAATTACCATTCTTAAGCAAATTCCGAAAAAAATAAGAGATAAGAGGAGGAAGTATTCCTCCTTATCAAAGAAATTATATAATAAAGGAGTTTGGTTTAGATGGTTATTGCCAGAAGGAATGTTGATCTTCTGGGAGGGAAACAGAATTAGAATTAATACAGTTGTGGAGGCAGAGGCCTTCATTAAAAAACATAGTGCCCTCCTAGAAGACGAAAATATAAGAGGTAGTGAAAAAGGTGACAATACACAAGATATGAAGGAGGGAGGGGCTGCGGCTCCACCTGAAGACAGGGGGGAGGGAGCAATATCGAAAAGACTCAGGTCACAAAAATAAACGTATTTGAAATATCATTATAATTGTTGATATATTAGAAAGTGGCAAAAGTGATGATTGAACACATGGTTGATACAATGTATAACAAGACGCTGTTTCTGCTTATCTTTTATCTTTTGTTTTTTCTTTTCTGTAAAAGTTGTGAGATTTGGAGAGATTTCTATCTCTAGCATGATGGAGCTGCCAAATTTTTTGTATATCCACTTACCCTTTTCCATAAATGTTTAAAAATCAATAAAATTCTTTTAATAAAAAAAATATTGAATCCGTTGGTTGGGATAAATTGGAATATAACAATGACATAGTTATTGAAACCCAGGTATTTCCTAGTGGTGAAATAGAAAGACCAGCTATAAAAATTAAGGAGGAAGTGCAAAGTCAGGAGGAGTTAGAAGAACGTGAGCAGACGTAACAGGAGAGTCCACTGGTGATCCCTGAGTTGCCTAGGTGTTCTACCCGTGTAACAACACCACCTGAGAGATATCAAGCTAGTATAGCGTGTCAAGTAGATAAAGTTCCTGCTACGTATCATGAACTATCAATGTATCCTAAAGAGGAGCAAATAGTTTGGAAAGCAGCAATGAATAGGGAACTGAAATCTTTACAAGATCTGGAGGTATATGAGAATGTAAGGTTACCACCAGGTAAAAATGTAATAAGGTGTAAATGGATTTATAAGATTAAAACAAGTGTAGAAGGGACTGTTACCCATAAAGCTAGATTAGTAGCACAAGGTTTCAATCAGTCAGCAAATGACTATGATGAGGTATTTGCACCTAGCTTAAAAGCTACAGCATTACGTGCATCATTAGTTTGGGCAGCTAAGCATGGATGTGTAGTAAATCATTTAGATGTTGAGACAGCATATCTCCATGCACCGTTGCAACACACTATATATTTAAAGAAACCTGAAGGGTTAAACACTGATAGCAACAATGATTGTAGGAAGTTAAAAAAGAGTCTGTATGGTTTAAAACAACCAGGCTACGGATGGAATCAATGCATAGTGAAGGAATTAGCAAGGGTAGGTTTTAAAGCTGGAATGGCTGATCCTTGTTTATTTAAGCATGAAAGCGATGGTTTGATTTCATTATTGTTATTGTTTATAGATGATATAGCATTGATTACTAAAACAGAGCAAAAGTCTATTGAGATTATTACACTATTAAAACACGGTTTAAAATAAAACACCTTGGTGAAATAAAGAAATATCTTAGTTTAAAGATAGATAAAACTAGGAGAGGATATAAAATATCACAAACTGAGAAGATCAATCAGTTACTCAGGAATTTCAAAATGGAACTGTGTAAACCAGCTAAAACTCCAATGAGTCAAGAATTTAGCCATGATGATATAAAAAGCCCAGTTTTTGATAAAGGTATTTATCAATCCCTAATTGGTAGTTTATCTTATCTTAGCAATTGGTCTAGGCCAGATATTGCACATAGTGTTAATCAATTGGCCAGGTTTAATGCTGAACCTACTGAAAGGCACTGGCAAGCTGCTAAATGTGTATTGAGATATCTTAAACAGACAATACACTATGCCTTATATTTAGAGCCTAAGGATGAACTGATATTAACCACATATGCTGATGCAAGTTTTGCAACTGACGTGTCTACACGTAAATCTACATCAGGTATTGCGATATTCTTAGGAAAGGCATTAATTGGATGGCAGTCTTATTGGTCAAAAACATTTAAGTTTATCAACAATGAGGGCTGAATTTTCATGTTTCTAAGCAGACACTGAAACAATACTCACTGCAACATGTCATGGCTTGAATTGGGAATGAATACCTTGGGGTGAGATATTTCTTTAGCCATTGTTGGCTCAACCACAAGATTTTGTATCTGTAAGCCCAGCAGCCCAGGAGCAAATGACTGGCCAGGGCCATGATCAGCCCCTGGAGGGAAGGAGATGCCAGGCACTGCAGATAACCAGAACTGGGTCTGCCTTCAGATTGGAACTAAGTGTGACAGACTCTTCACTCTGTGGAGCAAAGAAGACTCTGGTTGGAAAACATGGATGCAGGATGAATTTGCAATGGTCAGGGAGTAGGAGTAGAAGGATATTGTCCTTTCCTGTGTTCTGAGAATGATGTTGATCTATGCTGTGAAGGGCCAACTGGAAAAAGCAGATCTGCCCATTATCAATGTTCTAGAGTCCAAAACATTTGGTTGCCTTCTGTTGAAAAGTAATTTATTTTGTGGTTAGCATTTGGTCCAATTCAAATTCATATGAGCAAAGTATATATTTTATCAATTTCTGGTAATCTTTTTGCTCCCAATAGAATTAGGTGAGCATCCCTTTGAAAAATAGAGTCAAACGTCTAGGAAGGAAATAAAGCACCCAGGCCATCCAACAGCTAGATAAGCAGAAACAGCATCAAATAAACAATCAGAAAAATATCCTAAACAAGAACCATCCTCCCCGCTTCAATTTTTTTTAAAAAAAAATCCTGACAGGGCAAGCTGCTATATATAAAAAATCAGCAAATCTTGCTCTTCCTTGCAATGATAATGTTATTTAGTCTGGTAATGAAACATCTTCAAGAGAACCCCCAAGCTTAAAGAACTAAGAATCCAACAATTTTACTTTACTTTTATTTTTAACAATCAAACTAGTCAATGCAAAATGTGATATATCTATACTGACAATGTGCTTGGATATTAAAGTGAAACAAAGAAGATCCAGAAAGTTATATCATAAACAAAGTAGATGTTTCTTTCCCTGTATCCGAACTAACATCAATAGTCGTCCATATATTGGCAAAGCGCACATTTCAGAATTCAGTACTGCAAACTGCAGGTGGCATTATATGATAATAGTTTTATACCCCATTCTCAGTCCCAGAATCCATAAGTTTTTATATCTTGATAATTCATAATATGAGAAGATCATACACACTGAATCCTTTACATAGAGCATTTTGTCTAAAGTCACATTTAAAATTTTGTGGTAATAGTAGGAAAATCTCAAATCAATCAAAGCTCCTCATATTAAATTGTATAGAAAATCAGTTAGTAACATTTATTGACAAATATCTTGATAGAACATATGAGGAAATATTTAGTTACTAGATTGTCACACTTTTTTGGGGGGGTATTCTCACTACACCTCATTTTT